>NC_091247.1:43929000-44624500 GCF_042477335.2 Ovis canadensis
CAAAGGCTTTGGCATAGTCAATTAAGCAGAAATAGATTTAAGATTCTTTTTACTCATATATGTGTGTGTATTAAGTCACTTCAATTGTGTCTGATTGAAGTGGGTTGCCATTTCCTTCTCCAATATGTGTGTGTGTGTGTGTGTGTGTGTGTGTGTGTGTGTGTTTCCCTGGTGGCTCAGTGGTAAAGAATCTGCCTGCAATGCGGGAGACCTGGATTTGATCCCTGGGTTGAGAAGATCCCCTGGAGAAGGACATGGCAACCCACTCCAGTATTCTTGCCTGGAGAATCCCATGGACAGAGAAGCTTGGGCAGGCTATAGTCCACAGGGTCTCACAGTTGGACACATCTGAGACGATTAAGCAGTATATATATATATATAATCTATCCAGTCTGATCTAGAGTAGAAACTTGTACATCAGAAACGTTTGCCTTTTTATTTGACAAATCATTGCTTCCTGATATTATGGGAGTACTTTAAATGGTTCCCCAAAGAACCTCTACAATGAAGAAGGACCTGTGAGGACCCCTATGAATGTAGCTGCCAGCTCAAAATGTCTGTAATATTGAGAAATTTGTGTGACTTTTGCAATCTGTTCCATAATATCACCATGTTTATTTTTGATATAAACATGATGTTCTCCCCACACTCATAAATACAGCAAAACTGAGGCATCTAAATGTTGACCTGTTCATCCCGTGGCTGGATTCCCTGCCTGTCCCAGGCCCCAAAGGGTGTTTGCAGCCCACTTTGAGGAATAAAGATAATGCACCATTTTACAGGCTGGTCAGGCTTTCAACACTCCGTAATTGTTTTAGTCAGGCCAGTCTCTGCTCAGGATAAATCATCACTTAGGCAGAAAATATACAAACTCAGCATTCTTTCATTTACCTAGTTAGGTAGGAGGGCAAACATTTATCAGCTCTTTTTCTGTATTTCAATACATGATTAAAGTTCTTAATTATTCTAGGAACTCTGGTCATGGTTTTCAAATAATTATTTTGGACACACACACAAATTTGTGTTGTACCAGTGTAATTAGGGGACAACCATAAAATTTGGCAATCAGTGCCAGTTTCCAACATTTCATTATTTTCAGTTTATTTATGAGGAAACTAGAACCAGACTGCTGCTTGCATTTTAATTATTTAGCGCAGGAAGGATTGATTTCAGGAAACCTCCAGGCTGAAGAGGGTAGTAATGAGCCCATTTCCCAGGAGGAATTCAGGGCTTCAAAGCAATGCACTGCTTCCTACTCCAGGGATGGCACTGTGGGCCCTTTATCATGTCTGAGACACCTTGGGAGTTCACAGGTCCCGAGTGGGCTCACTCCTGTGAAAGGCAACAGGAGTCTTTGCTGAAAGGTAACAGAAGCAAAACGCATTCTGCTGGGAAACAGAAAAGAACGCTACTTCCAGCCTGTGGATCTGGCAGCATGAATGAAAGGTATTTTAAGGCACAGGCTTGGTGTGGGTATTGAGAGCCAAGGCTGTGTTTGTGTGCCCCCCTCTCCAGCCTTCCCTCTAGTTAATTCCAAGATTCAGATCTGTGCGCAGCCAGCCTTGTACCAATAAGGAATGTGACTGGACTACGTGACAGAGCCCCAGGCCTCATTTCACTTGTCTCCTTATGCATGAGCTTTCTGTTTTCCTCTGCTGGTTTATAGTCCTCCTTTTTATTGCCTCTGTGATTTTATTTCCTTGTCATCAAGTGGCATAAAGGGTTTCTTGCTCTGGTAGTTTCATGGAAACTTGCTTAGCTTGGCTGCATGGAAGCAGATGAAGGTTCAGATTTAGCAGTCCCCTGGAAATCCTGACTAATGGGCACAGGAAAACTCCAGAGGCAGGCTGCCAGGTGGTCATTTGATTTTTAGAGGAAACATGTTTGGGTGACACAGATTTCTAGACTTCTTAAAAGGTGAACTGCACAGAGGCGGGATTAACACAGGCAGCTTCTGAACAAACCATCAGCCAGGAGGGACCTGGGAATTTAAACTTGGCATCCAAATTTGACTAACCAAAGAGATTCAGAGGAAACAGACTTCGTTTATTTGTTCAACAATCCTTTATTGAGCTGGGCTCTGTTTTAGTTGTAATTAGGATCATTTTTTACTTCCTTAAAAAAGCCCCAAACGACCGTACACATACTTAAAATATTTGCCCTGCTTTTCCATATGAGTCTTTTAGGGCATCTCTCCTTCCTCATACTACAGACCCCTCCCTGCGTACTGCCTATTCCATCTGACAGTATCCAGAATGGGTCTAAGAGCTCCCGTGCCAACATGGCAGCAAAGCCCAGAAAATAAAAATAAAGTGTTTTGAATTCAGAGGCTGGTTTCATTCCACTTCCAATCAGATAACACATTTTCTATCTAAATTTAGTTTAGCTGGTAACGTGTTGATTTTTAGGCCTGAAATTGTTCAAATGATTAATTTATCCCATAGGGAAAGATTAATTGAAGAGTTGAGGAAAATATTTTAAATTGCAGAAGTTCAAATTGGTAATCTACAGTGATTAAACTCATCACATTTCATTCATTCACAACCTTGGCCATGGCTGGCTCAATGTTGCTCTTGAACATAAGAATTAATTGGAATTCTTAAATTTAGGGGTCTTCCCAGGTGATTCAGGGTAAAGAATCTGCCTGCTAATGCTTGATCCACTGGAGAAGGAAATGGCAACCTGCTCCACTACTCTTGTCTGAAAAATCCCATGGAAAGAGGAGCCTGACGGGCTGCAGTCCATGGGGTTGGAAAGAGTAGGACACAATTGAGCAACTGAGCATATCACACATCACATAAATTCAGCAAGTTTTGGAGTTAGGTGTGACTTTTCATGGTTGCTTGGTATGTGGTGTGTGTGTGTAACAAATGGGGCTTCCCTGGTGGCTCAGATGTAAAGAATCTGCCTGCAATGCAGGAGACCTGGGTTTGATCTCTAGGTCAGGAAGATCCCTGGAGAAAGGAATGGCAACTCACTCCAGTACCTTGCCTGGAGAATTCCATGGACAGAAGATCCTGGGAGGTTATAGTCCATAGGGTCGCAAAGAGTTGGACACAACTGAGCAACTAACACTTACTTACTTACTTACTTGGTATGTGAGGTGTGTGTGTGAGTGTGTGTGTGTGTGTAAGGCCAGATGGAGTGGGGAAGGAGGAAAATTTCAGCCTTTCTTAAAAGCCAGTCCTCATTTTAATACCAGGAATAGATGGAAGTAACTTCAGGAGAGGAAACAAACTAGCTGACTGGTTGTTTTTGAGTCCATTGATTTAAATGCCAGTAAAAACCCCATCAACAGAAGAGAACCTCATACTTCTTTTTTTTCAGATGACTGAGGCGGAGATACACATATTAAATTTCTATCCTTTGATATTTTCTCTGCTAACAGATGTCCTCCTTGAGACTGGTTCAGAATCTTCCTTCACAAAACTCTATTCCTGGCCAGTAATGCCCACTTTGCACATCAGTCTCATGGGCACTTTCCCCGATAATCCAAGCTCCTCCCCCGCCAGATTCCTCCACTTCATTGCTGTTCCCAGGCTCCACCCCTCTCTTCCCATTGGATCTGGGCTCTCCTCCTGGGCAGGCCCCTCCTCCACAGCCTGTCTTCAGTGAGTAGACTCTCACCCAGCCTGAAAGAGAAAATCAAAAACAGACAAGCACGTTGCATTTACAAAGTGCCCTTCTCTGGAAGGCAGGATTTCTTGTCTTTCAGAAGGCTTCTCTTTTAGTCACTGTTGACAGACTGATGCTGTAGCCAGGACCGGGCAGAAGTGTCATCCCATTTCATAAAGTGATACAGCTGACAGTTATTCTAGAGAAGCTATAACTAAGGGTTGCTTTAGATGATTTATACAAACTATCCAATGTCAGGTGATATTCTATAGTTAGAAATAACAAGGAATGAGCTCAGTGAGAAGAGATGGGTAGACTTTCTGAGTATGGGCAGGATGCGTGTTTCCTCAGGTCTAGTGTTGGTTTTCATCTACAGTGTGGTTTTATTCTCAGTGCCCTGATAGCAGCTCATAAAACAGTCACAGTTCACCCCAAAGCCCTGTGCAGAAATTACTGCACAGTGCTAAAATAGAGCACCATCCAAGAATCTTTTGTAAACTGTAATTCAGGTCTGTCTTCAATGCTGACTTCACGTTATCAGTATGGTCTTTTAAAAACATAAATCATGTACCATTGACTTTCCTTAAAATCATGTGCTGAGTTCTCATGGTATTTGGGATGAAACCCTAATTCCTTTCCATGGCTTTTAAGGCCCTGTGGGAGCTGGCCCTCTCTCTCCACCTTAATTTGGGGGCTGTATTCCTCCCCCTGCTCACTGCTTTTCAGCCCAAACTGGCCTTCCTGAAGTTTTCCTAACAGTTGAGCACACTCATTCCTCAGGGTCTTTTCACTTGCTCTTGGGGGAGCGTGCTTCCCCAGGCACTTCTTTGGGTTTCTTATTCTTAAATTCTTCACTCAAATGTCACCTTCCATGAGAGACAGTGCCTGATATAGGCTCCAGCCAGGGCTCTTGCACTGCATCCACATTCTCCCTTCATCTTTAATTGTCTTGTTTATTACCTGGTGTGGCTTTTCCACATCAGAGGGTGCAAGCCTTGAGAGCAGATTCTTGTCTTTCTTCCTGAAGTGAAGTGAAACTGGGAGCAAAGATTTATTGATTGAATGTATGAGTAAGTGAATGAGTTACTGAATAATGCACAGCTGCAGATCTGCAGATGAAATGAAACCTCAGAACCGGACTTTGCTGGCGGTGCAGTGGATAATCATCCGCCTGCCAATGCAGGGGACATCACTTCAATCCCTGACCTGGGGAGACTCCACATGCCTTGGGCAGCTAAAGCCCATGCACCGCCACTACTGGAGCCTGCGTGCTCTAGGGCTCATGGGCGCCTGTGCCACAACATACTGAAGCCTGTGCACCTGGAGAGCCTGTGCTCCTCCAGAGAAGCCACTGCAATGAGTAGCCCCCACTGACTACAACTAGAGAAAGCCTGTGCGCAGCAACAAATGTCCAGTGCAACCAAAAATAAAAAAAAAATAAATAAACCTCGCACTTATAGGGACCCTTCCAGGGTCCCAAGGCTAGAGTCTACTTGTTTCCCTCTGTTGCACAGCCTGAGAACAGTCCTCTTTGGACTGACATATAAAGACATGCCCTGAGATATCCTTCCCATCCCTGAGAAGTCTGGATTCTAGATGCCATGGGTTACACATAAACTCAACCTAAACATGAAGCAACCTAAACATTAGGTTGTTGAACCTAAGTAATAATTGTCAGAAAGTACACTTGTAAGCAATGAAAAGTTGAAGTGGTGAGATCAAGGGTAGAAAAGATGATAGTGAAAAAAAATCCCAAAGCACAAGCATAGCAATGTCAGGAGCTTTATTAGCAGTATTATTGTTTCCTCATCCTGATGAGATAGGCTCTCAGGCTCTTTAAAGTAACCTGATATTGAACATTAATTATAACATCTTCTCTAAGAGGAATGATCAATGAAGGTGCTGCTTTTCCCTATTGCTTATTTAATTTTATTTAATTAATGCTTACAGAATGTTCCCGGGTGGTGCTAATGGTATAGAACCTGCCTGCCAATGCAGGAGATGTAAGAGACACGGGTTCAATCCCTAGGTGGGGAAGATCCCCTGGAGGAGGACATGGCAACCCACTCCAGTATTCTCGCCTGGAGAATCCCATGGACAGAGGAGCTTGGGGGGCCACAGTTCATAGGGCCACACAGAGTTGGACACTTAAAAACATCACTTTGCTAGCAAAGATCCATATACTCAAAGCTATGGTTTTTCCAGTAGTCATGTACAGATGTGAGAGTTGGACCATAAAGAAGGCTGAGTGCCAAAGAACTGATGCTTTTGAACTGAGGTGCGGGGGAAGACATTTGAGAGTCCCTTGGACAGCAAGATCAAACCAGTCAATCCTAAAGGAAATCAGCCCTGAATATTCACTGGAAGGACTGAAGCTGAAGCTCCAATACTTTGACCGCCTGATACAAAGAGCTGACTCATTGGAAAAGACCCTGATGCTGGGAAATATTGAAGACAGGAGGAGAAGAGGGTGACAGAGGATGAGATGATTAAATAGCATCACCGACTCAATGGATGTGAATTTGAGCCAACTCTGAGAGATAGTGGAAGACAGAGGAGCCTGGAGTGCTAGAGTTCATCGGATCGAAAAGAGTCAGATATGACTTAGCGACTGAACGACAACAACAACAAATAATCTTTTAAAGATATTTAGAAATCGTTTCCCACATTACATAATTAGATTTTTTAATTCTGCATACTGGCTTAGGGTAAGGAAGGAATCCAAGGCTGACTGTTTTATTTTGGATGATGTAGAATACACGTTTCTCTCTATTTATCCTTCTCTTTTTGTCTGTAAGAGTCCAAGCAATAGAAGTCATTATCCTTAAGACTTTTCACTCCAGTGGGATTAACTTGTTTCACGTTCTTTTTTTGAAGTTTGGGGAAATCCCCTCTTTAAAAACAGTAGAGAAATTCTGTTTTAACCCCTCACTATCTTTATTTGTATATAAAAACACATTCCAAATGGCTGTAACAATGTCTTGATAAGTAAGGGCTCTTTGCAAAAATAGTCAGTGGGGATATGATTCACAACAGGACATGTAAACTTCCCAGCAGATCAAATGTGTCTTCTGAGGAATTAAAGGATCTATGTGGGATTTGAATAAAGGTCATTCTTGCTGCTGAACTGATTACATTGTTATTATTGACCCTTAATGTTAACAGGTTCTTTACCATGTCACATATTCTAGCACATTCCCTTATGGATATTTCAACACAATTTGCCCATTTTTATAGCACATAAAGCCATCTTAGAAACTTACTTTTCAGCCCGCAGAATAACACTGCTCTAAATAATTCACAAAGCAAAGCAAATACATAGATGTTAAATAATTTACAACCACAGGAGAACTCATGATGCCCAGTATGGATCTTACTTAGAGTAGATACTCAAACTCATCTATTACACTAAACCAAATTGGGAGGATGTGTGTTTGGAGCATAGTATATTTCGAATGCCATCATCTTAAAAACGAGCATGTTTTCAGAGGGAAATAGCTGTTTCCTGGAGTACATGGTTTATATTTGGGCTGAGGGACAAGTAACTTCTTTCTGAACTCCAGGATTTTATTGAAGAATATTTTTCCTAAACCTGACAGGCTCTATGAAGACAGAAGCAGGAATAAGCATGGAAGATCACCATTGAGCGGTAAGGATTGGGGTGACAGAAGGAAGAGGAGATATTTTGGAGTTCTTCATGCTCTCTCTTGAGCCATTGACAATTCTGACTTGCCTTTCTGTGGCGCTGTGCATGGGACCCACTGAAAATAAGCCTTGTTTTAGGGAGCACTGAAAAGGTGGGTTGCTTTAGGACACTGAGGTGCCTGTATTCAACCTTAGGACACTGCATTTGGAATCCATCTCTTCTAGGATGTTTGCCCCTTCCAAGAGCTGAATTCAGTATCAGAAAGTGATCTGCTTCATAGAATGCTCCACTCACCAGAAAAATCAGGATACATTCTTATGAAAAATCAAATCACTTAGAAGTGAAATTGCTTGATTATAGGGTACACATCTAATAGTTTTATAGAGGCTGCTAGACCAACTAAACACATTATCTTCTCTCATATGTGATATATTATCACTCTGTTGAACCAACCCTAAGACAAAGTTATTTTCTTCTAAAAAACAAAGACAAACATGCAACATCCAGGTCACCAAAGTCAATCTCTAAAAGATATTTGGTCACAGATAGGTCTAAAATAAATTCTATGGGGATCTGATATCAACCCTTGGCTCTGTGCCTCGCCCCTGTGATGCAAGCCACACACATACTTTTCAGCCCGCTGTGGTTCTAGAATTAACTGTACACCTCTTTCATAAGATGACATTCAAGCCACAAAAAGCAAGGTCAGTGAGGGCTGGAAGGGAAAGTGAGCGTGGTTCATAAAACCAAGAGGCACTTACATTTTAACAAGATTAACAAGTGCTGTTGAAAAGAGCTACCCAGCCTGAGTCACAGAGGAAGAAGGATGCCAGCTCAGTTCTCTTGGCTTTGCTGTCACACCACACGAGTGCAGCTCCTGAAAGGCTTGCATGAAACTACAATAAAGCAATCTGGAAAATGATTGTATTTTTAATGATTATTTCTTTTGGATCATTACAGAAGGAATGAGTTGTTCCTTTTCACTGGTCCCATTATTTGTTGTTAGTATTTCTTTTGTCTGCTTTGTTGGGAAGGTTATGTCTGAAGCTTGCCCAAATTCTTAAATCCAAGGCATTTAATATATCATCAGCTCACACTGGACTCTTTTAAGCACTTTCTATTTAAAAAAAAAAACTATAGCGGTTTCAGTATCAGCAAGATAAAGAAGACAGTTCTTCCTCTCTGCATGCTGGGTGAAAATGCATGAATTAGTGGAATTCACTGAAAAACTTGTCACTCAAATATCTGTCAGTCTTTTGGTCCCTGGGCAAAAGGAGTTCTTCCAGAGCAGCTTTGATAGCAATTTCAATTTTCAGAGCACACTCTGCTTTATGTCTCATTTGCTGAAAGTTCATTTTAAATGCTTAGTGACTAGAAGATCTAAGGAATGCTCAGTCATCCTTGTGTAGGTCATTTGCTAAATGTTATATAGAGAGTGGACTTCCCTGGTGGCTCAGCAGTAAAGAATCTGCCTGCCAACGCAGGGGACAACAGTTCAATCCCTGGGTCAGGAAGATCCCCTGGAGAAGGAAATAGAAACTGTCTCCAGTATTCTTGCCTGGGAAATCTCACAGACAGAGGAACCTGACAGGCTAAGTTCATGGGGTCACAAAGAGTTAGCCACATCTTTAGCGACTAAACAGCAACGTGTACAGAGAGAAGGAACTCTTGAAGGTATGCTGGGTGCACGTGATTGCAATACAGGCAGGTAATCAGAGCCATTTATTTAGATGCTTTTTAGATGCCTGAGTCTGGGGCTACATCCATATAGAAATTACAAGGACTCTGCCTGCCAGTGCAGTTAGCTTGGTACTTCCTTTATATCAGACGCTTCCCGATGATTCCCCAATATCCAGTCCCCTCACCCCAATGTTATCCTTTCCTTACAAAAAGAACCTATTCAAGGTGAGTAGCTACGTGCCAGCTAGAAAGCTCTGTTCCCCAGACTTCCTTGCTGTCAAGGTAGTCATGTAATGTCAGTGTGATTTCAATAGAAGTTTAATTGAAGGGGCTTTCCGAAAAGCTACTGTTTTACCCATAACTAGCCTGTGCCATTAGTTCTTTGTTCTTCTTCTTTCTTAATGGAACGTGGACATGTGTCCAGCTCTTTGCGACACCATGGACTGTAGCTTATGAAGCTCCTCTGTCCATGGGATTTTCCAGGCAAGAGTGCTGGAGTGGATTGCCATTTCCTTCTCCAAATGATGGCAGAAGCTACATGCTAATCATGGTGGAGCAGAAAGTTAGGCAGAACCTGATCCTTGATGGTACCACGGACCCTTAGGTGTCTAACCTGGAGTGCTATCCGCACAATTCTTAGGCAAGGGAAATATTCTGCTTGTTTTAGGCACTGTAATTTGGTTTCTGTTTCATGCAATGCAAGCACTGATACACATTACCTAATTTCTGTATCATGGGTGCTTATCTTAGGATTTGGTTCTAAACAAGAGTAGGTCGACTGTCCCAAAAAGTCACTCTACTTAGGGTTTGAGGATGATCAATTTCAGATATCCTGAGGATTTTATTAACCACAGGAAAGAAAGACAACTCTGAAATTCCTCTTTTAATCCTTGTGGTGCTTTCAGTGGTCACTGTGACTCAAAAGTCAAGGAGTTTATTTGTCTGATGTTCTCAACTTTGCAGAGATTGAGTGAAAGAAGATAACTTTATAGAGTCTGTTTGGCTAACTCCTGTTCATATTTATGTTATTATTTCCCAACAAGCCAATACGTTTCTCTGTGCGTGCCCGTATGCTAAGTCTCTTCAGTTGTGTCCAACTCTTTGTGACCCCATGGACTGTAGCCCACCAGGCTTCTCAGTCCATGGGATTCTCCAGGCAAGAATACTGGAGTGGGTTGCCATTTCTTTCTCCAAATTTTCTCTAGTAAACAAATATATAAAGAACAAAAGTTAGTTTCATAGCCTACGGTACCAAACAATCAAGACTTTCTTAGTGTGTATACATGCATCGTGGATATCATTCTTTGATATAGGAGGGAAACCTGGGCTTTTTTTTTTTTCCTATTAAAAGTCTAGTTAAAATGCATAACTATACATTTTAGTTTGGTAAATAGAAATGGGTCTGTGGATTTAGAGGACAAGAATCCTGAGTGGTAGACATCTATTTGACTATTATGATAAAGCACTTTGTAGCTCAAGAGAGAAAGAAAAAGATGTATTGACACTGAGACATTTAAAATGGATAACCAACAGGGACCTGCTTAATAGCCCAGGGAATTCTGCTCGATATTATGCAACAACCTAAATCAGAAAATAACTTGAAAAAATAATAGATACATATATATTTGTAACTGAATAACTTTGCTGTACACCTGAAACACAACATTGTTAATCAACTATACTCCAATATAAAATAAGATAACATTGAAAAAAGAAAAAGATGTGTTGAGAGAAGGGTGACCAGTTTAGTCTGGGTCGGGTATTGGAAGCTGTGCATGATAAAGCTGGAAAGACAGACTGGGGTTTGTCCATGGACTGACTGGCCAGGTACAGAAATTTGGAATTCATCCCATACTTTGCCAAAGACTTTCTTAGAACCCTAGGGTAATGAGATATTTCAGAAAAGAAAGGTTCCATGATCAGAAAGTCTTCCCAGGTGGAGCTAGTGGTAAAGAACACATCTACCAATGCAGGAGACTTCAGAGACGTGGATTCAGTCCCTGGGTTGGGAAGATTCCCTGGAGAAGGGCCTGGCAACCCACTCCAGTGTTCTTGCCTGGAGACTCCCATGGATAGAGGAGCCTGGCAGGCTATAGTACATAGGGTTGCACAGAGTTGTACACAACTAAAGCGACTTAGCACATGGTCATATAAATTCGGGAACCATACATCTATCCCTCCGTACTGAAAATTCATGATGTATAATTGATGACTAAAGGGTGAGAATTTCGGTTTTAAAGGAACTGGTTAAACTTAATCCAGGATTCCCCTCACCATTCTCCCACCATAACACCTGATAGCAGGAAGGTGCTGGAGGGACAATGGGGAGCCCCTGGAATTCTTTGAAAAGAATGATGTAAGCATATGCTTTAGAAACATTTCTGAAAGCAGTGTACAACCTGTATCATCAATATTTTGGAAAGAGGGTGCCTCAGTGAAAACTAGAGGCAAAGACTCAGTAAGTCAGGGTCTTCTCAACCTGGCTACCTGTCAGAATCCCTTGGAGATTTTTTAAAACACCCCACTCCAGTACTCTTGCCTGGAAAATCCCATGGATGGAGGAGCCTGGTGGGCTGCAGTCCATGGGGTCACAAAGAGTCAGACACGACTGAGTGACTTCACTTTCACTTTTCACTTTCATGCATTGGAGAAGGAAATGGCAGCCCACTCCAGTGTTCTTGCCTGGAGAATGCTGGGGATGGGGGAGCCAGGTGGGCTGCTGTCTGTAGGGTTGCACAGAGTTGAACACCACTGAAGCGACTTAGCAGTAGCAGTAGCAGCAACTCTATATTGCACTTCTAAAAGTTCTGATTTAGTAGGTGTGCCTTGGGTTTGGGAATGTGTGTGTGTGTGTGTGTGTGTGTGTGTGTGTACTTCTGATGCAGAAACTAGTGGTGAGAATTTATGAGCCCAAACTGATTGTGAGGACTATTGACAGTCCACTTGAGAGCTTATGAGACCAGAACTTGGAGAGAGGCAGTGGGAGCAGAAAAGGCGGGGAAGGATGTAATAAACAAAGTGAGGCAAGAACTCACATGCCTTGACAAGTGAAGGAATGTGAGGATGGTACAGAACCAAAGGGAATTCAGAGAGATTGTATGCCTGGGTCACTGGGGAAGAATGATGGTACCATGACAGGGGATGAAGGTTGTTGTTCAGTCGCTAAGCTGTGTCCGACTCTTTGTGACCCCATGATCTGCAGCACAGCAGGCTTCTCTGTCCTTCACTATCTCCCTGAGTTTGCTCAAACTCATGTCCATTGAGTCGGTGAGGCCATCCAACCATTTCATCCTCTGTTGTCCCCTTCTCCTCTTGCCTTCAATCTTTCCCAGTATCAGGCTCTTTGAAGTTTAGGGGACAAGAAAGTACTTTGAAGGAAGAAGAGCTCTGGTTTTGGACATGATTAGGTCGAGATGCCAAACTATGTGAAGGCCTGCCAGACAGTTGGAAATGCAGGTTTCAAAGGCAGGAGATCAGAGGGGTCTGGATCTACAGAGAACCAGTTACAACCCTGCGGATGGCTTGGTGATCTAAAAGATGATGTCTAAAGAGGGGAAAGCCAAGAGCAGAACTGTGAAAATTCCTTCATTCCAGGCTCATACTCTTGGGATTCAGCAAGGATGGTCAGAGGAGCAGAACAGTCAATAACTATACTATGAAAGTGGAGGAGGAAAGCCTCTAGAAGGGTGCACTGGGGCAGGGGTCAGATCTTACAGCAGATAGTGCTACTGCAAGCTTTGTGCCTGACTCTCTGCTCCACTTCTTCATTACATGATGTTCTTGAGCAAGTTTACTTTACCTCTCAGAGCCTCAGTTTCCTCATGAATGAAATGGGGATTACACTACCTCTATGCTATAGGTAAGGGCCAAATGCAATACTATGTAGTATGGAATACAATGGTGTATAATAGAGCATATTATATTACTACAATACATACTATATTGTATGTATACTATTATCTTAGTGAGGTATCCTTTGACCCTTTAAAAATCAGCTATATTATAAAATTGGTAAAAGAAAAAATACTCAACCATAATTCTGTTGTCTTAAAAATAAGTTCTGATTTTAATGATTCCATTTTAGTCCTTGATCACATCCATGAATTATTTTACATAATTATAGCATCACTATAATTTCAAGGTGTGCTTTTGAACTTAGCATATATGCTAAGAATTTTATCTCATTGTTAATTTTCTTTTTAAAAATTTATTATTATTTATTTATTTGGCTGTGCCACGTCTTAACTGTGGCATGCAGGATCTTTGATCTTTACTTGCTGCATGTGGGATCTTTAGTTGCAAAATGTAAGATCTAGTTCCCCTGTGAGTGAAGTGAAAGTTGCTCAGTTGTGTTGATCTTTGCGACCCCATGGACTCTACAGTCCATGGAATTCTCCAGGCCAGAATGCTGGAGTGGGTAGTCGTTCCCTTCTCCAGGGAATTTTCCCAACCCAGGGACTGAACCCAGGTCTCCGTATTGCAGGCAGATTCTTTGCCATACTTCCCCAACTAGGGATCAAACCCAGGCCCCCTGTATTGGGTGCATGGAGTCTTAGCCACTGGATCTTCAGGGAGGTTTTATTAACTTTCTTAATTATCATTTTCTTTATTCAACAGTTTACCAGTCAGCAGACATCTAAATCATTTCCAATCTTGTTTTCTGCTTTATTTTAAATACTTATCTAGTTAATGCAAACATTAATATAGCCCCTTTAATTTTTATATATTATCTCCTCTTAGATGAACTTTCAGCATCAGAATTATTGTGTCAAAGGGGAAGAACAGTGAATGATTTTCAAAATAGATTGCTCAGTGGCTTTATCAGAATTGTATCAATTAACATAGTTTCCAGGGGTAATACCTGTTAACCAAGTATGAGTGTACCTGTCACTGTATCCTTACCAGAACTAGTAATCTCACAGTTTTCTGTATATTTTTTGCCACCATAATGGGAACTGACTGGCAGAAAACAAAGTTCATTGTTGTTTAATTTGTGTTTTGATTAACAGTTGGGCCTAAATAGTGAATATTTTCCCACATGCTTGTTTGACTAATTGTATCTCCTCTTGTAGAGAAGTCTTGTTGATACTTGTGTAAAGGTAAACTTGTTGATCACACATTTGTTCACTTTTTAAAATGAAAAGCTTATGGAAGTCACCCTTGGAATGATGAAAGAAAACAAAAATTGGGTAGGATATTCTGCTAATCAAGGTCTTAGTCTTCAGCATGTTGAGGAGTGCTTAATGAAGGGGATATTTACAGAAGTGTGATGTGTTAAGGAAAGCTAACTGGGCTGGTATAGTACCCAGGGCTAGCAACAATAATACCATTTCTGGGGCAGAGGGCAGATCATGGAACTCAGAGAGACAACTATAAGAAATGGCTGCCTGACATTTATAGAGCTGTGACCTTTGAAAGGGAAATATAATCAATCCATGATGACCCAGCAGAAAGTGAACAGGAAGCGAATATCCTGACCTTGATGATTTCTACTTACCCTCTGATTTCCTGGGTTGTTTCTCACAGACCCAGCACAATTGCCAGGGAGTAGTTAGTGTGGTCCATAAAGGTTAGTCTCCTAAAGCCCTCAGCAAAATGAAAAAGAGAGCTGAGTGGATCTGGAAGGACAAATGGAAAATATTCAGCACAGATATTCTGGCATTAAGATATTTAAGAGTTGTTGGTAATATAAACCTTCACAAATAGATCAAGATGATAGGTCCCATTTAATTCAATTTTTGAATGTTATTAAAAACTATTTAATTTACATAATTAAGCCTTCAAATAGAAATGAAACAGAATGTTAATGCCATTACTTGATTTTTTAAAGGAATCTGGATAGGAGAATTTACTCCTTATTTGAAGGAAGTTTTATTAAACCTGAATTTCAGAAACAAGTATGAAAGAAGCAGTCCAGGGACTTTCCTGGTGGTCCAGAAGAAATAAAACAATTCCCATTTGCAAATAACATGATTGACTATGTAGAACGTCCCAAGAAATCCACACAAGAAACCCCTCCCAGAAGCAATAAGTTCAGCAAGGTCACAGAGTACAAGAGGCACAGGATGCAAGGTGCCAAATAATGTGCAAAAATAGATTATATTTCTATATAAAATATAGAACCATAGTCACTGAAATTAAAGATGCAAGATCATTTATAATTGCTCGAAAGAGAGAACTGCTTAAGTGTAAGCCTAATATGATACATTTAGGACTTTACGGTGACAACTACATAGCACTGATAAAAGATAGCAATATCTAAACTAATGGAAACATACCACCTTTCATGGACAAGAAGACTCAACAAAGATGTAAGTTCTCCCCAAACTGATATACAGGCTTGACAGAATTCCTATCAAATCTCAGAAAGAGCTTTTAAAGATATAGTAAGAGCATTCTAAATTTTACACCAGAAGATAAAGGAACTAGAATAGCTAAAATAATTTTTAAAAATAATTAAGTAGGAGAACTCAGTTTACCTTCAGTTCAGGTCAGTCGCTCAGTCGTGTCTGACTCTTTGCCACCCCATGAATTGTAGCACGCCAGGCCTCCCTGTCCTTCACCAACTCCCGGAGTTACTCAGACTCATGTCCATCGAGTTGGTGATGCCATCCAGCCATCTCATCCTCTGTCGTCCCCTTCTCCTCCTGCTCCCAATCCCTTGCAGCATCAGAGTCTTTTCCAATGAGTCAACTCTTCACATGAGGTGGCCAAAGTACTGGAGTTTCAGCTTTAGCATCATTCCTTCCAAAGAAATCCCAGGGCTGCTCTCCTTTAGAATGGACTGGTTGGATCTCCTTGCAGTCCAAGGGACTCTCAAGAGTCTTCTCCAACACCACAGTTCCAAAGCATCAATTCTTCGGCACTCAGCTTTCTTCACAGTCCAACTTTCACATCCATACATGACCACTGGAAAAACCATAGCCTTGACTAGATGGACCTTAGTTGGCAAAGTAATGTCTCTGCTTTTGAATATGCTGTCTAGGTTGGTCATAACTTTTCTTCCAAGGAGTAAGCATCTTTCAGTTTCATGACTGCAGTCACCATCTGCAGTGATTTTGGAGCCAAAAAAATAAAGTCTGACACTTTCCACTGTTTCCCCATCTATTTCCCATGAAGTGATGGGACCAGATGCCATGATCTTCGTTTTCTGAATGTTGAGCTTTAAGCCAAGTTTTTCGCTCTCCTCTTTCACTTTCATCAAGAGGCTTTTTAGTTCCTCTTCACTTTTTGCCATAAGGGTGGTGTCATCTGCATATCTGAGGTTATTGATATCTCTCCCGGCAATCTTGATTCCAGCTTGTGCTTCTTCCAGCCCAGCATTTCTCATGATGTACTCTGCATATAAGTGAAATAAGCAGGGTAACAATATACAGCCTTGACGTACTCCTTTTCCTATTTGGAACCAGTCTGTTGTTTCATGTCCAGTTCTAATTGTTGCTTCCTGACCTGCATATAGGTTTCTCAAGAGGCAGGTCAAGTGGTCTGGTATTCCCATCTCTTTCAAAATTTTCCACAGTTTCTTGTGATCCACACAGTCAAAGGCTTTTGCATAGTCAATAAAGCAGAAATAAATGTTTTTTGGGACCTCTCTTGCTTTTTCCATGATCCAGCAGATGTTGGCAATTTGATCTCTGGTTCCTCTGCCTTTTCTGAAATCAGCTTGAACATCTGGAAGTTGATGTATTGCTGAAGCCTGGCTTGGGGAATTTTGAGCATTACTTTACTAGTGTGTGAGATAAGTGCAATTGTGTGGTAGTTTGAGCATTCTTTGGCATTGCCTTTCTTTGGGACTGGAATGAAAACTGACCTTTTCCAGTCCTGTGGCCACTGCTGAGTTTTCCAAATTTGCTGGCATATTGAGTGCACCACTTTCACAGCATCATCTTTCAGGATTTTAAATAGCTCCACTGGAATTCCACCACCTCCATTAGCTTTGTTTGTAGTGATGCTTTCTAAGGCCCACTTGACTTCACATTCCAGGATATCTGGCTCTAGGTGAGTGATCATACCATCGTGATTATCTTGGTCTTGAAGATCTTTTTTGTACAGTTCTTCTGTGTATTCTTGCCACCTCTTCTTAATATCTTCTGCTTCTGTTAGGTCCACACCATATCTGTCCTTTATCGAGCCCATCTTTGGATGAAATGGTCCCTTGGTATCTCTAATTTTCTTAAAGAGATCTCTGGTCTTTCCCAATCTGTTGTTTTCCTCTATTTCTTTGCATTGATCACTGAAGAAGGCTTTCTTATCTCTTCTTGCTATTCTTTGGAACTCTGTATTCAGATGCTTATATCTTTCCTTGTCTCCTTTGCTTTTCACTTCTCTTCTTTTCGCAGCTGTTTGTAAGGCCTTCCCAGACAGCCATTTTGCTTTTTTGCATTTCTTTTCCATGGGAATGGTCTTGCTCCCTGTCTCCTGTACGATGTCACGAACCTCAGTCCATAGTTCATCAGGCACTCTGTCTATCAGATAGATCACTATCTATCAGACCTTTAATCTATTTCTCACTTCCACTGTATAATCATAAGGGATTTGATTGAAGTCATACCTGAATGGCCTAGTGGTTTTCCCTACTTTCTTCAATTTAAGTCTGAATTTGGCAATAAGGAGTTCATGATCTGAGCCACAGTCACCTCTTGGTCTTGTTTTTGCTGACTGTATAGAGCTTCTCCATCTTTGGCTGCAAAGAATATAATCAATCAAGATTTATTATGTGGCTGTAGTAATCAAGACTAAGTGATAATGGTGAAGGGACACACACAAAGATCCATGGAACAGAACAGAGAACCCAGAAATAAGCTCACACAAACAGGTCCAACTTATTTTGGACAAAGGTGCAAAAGCAATTCAGTGATGGAAAGACAGGCTTTTCAATAAATGGTGCTGTAGCAATTGGACGTCTATAGGCCACCCCCGCAAAAAAAGAACCTTGACTTAAATTGCACATCTTATACAAAATTAACTTAAAATGATTGTGGATTTAACAGTAAAATGTAAGCTATATAGGAAGAAGCATAGCAGAAAGGCTATCAACTATGGAAAAGGTGACCTCTCGTGGCTAGGACCTTTGCTGAGCTCCATCCGCAGCTGGGCAGACTCCTTCAACAACAGCCTAGGGCACCTGTAAGCCCCTCGACAACAGAGGGTCCTTGACCCCAAGAGGGGTGAGAACGATGTGGAAGGGAAGACGCAGCAGAGGAACTCAGGTGGGGCTGGACCAGGGTGAGCCCTCCTGGTTGCAGTGCAAAAGTTCCTCTTGGTGGGTAAAACTGTGTCTCAGCAGAAAATGATTAAGCTGAATGTGAAGTCCCCTGAGCTCCTGAGAAACAAGACTGACATGAAATAGGTGTTTGTCTCTCATGGGGCCCAGGATTCAAAAGTTGACTTGATATTTCTAAGTAGACTCAGGGAGGCTGGGAGGCGCTGGTGATGAAATGGCCCGTGACCACCAGCTCCTGGGTGGTACCATCCACAGAGAGACGTGTGGTTTTACCTTCCTGAGGCGTCCCTGGATGCAGTTAAGAGGCCGTTTAGGATCCAGTGTGATGGTAAAGAATCTGCCTGCAATGCAGGAGACCTGGGTTTGATCTCTGGGTCGGGAGAAGGGAATGGCTACCCACTCCAGTATTCTTGCCTGGAGAATCCCCATGGACAGAGGAGCCTGTGGGCTGCAGTCCACGGGGTTGCAAAGAGTCAGACACGACCAAGTGACTAACAACTAACTAACAAGGATCCAGTGAGAGGCTGGTACCCTGGGTATGTAGTTCAGGGTCTCAGATGCTGTCTCATGGGCCTCAAAGTGAAGGGTGACCTCTGAGTATGAGGAAAGGAGGACTTCTGGGTAACAAGAGAGGTTTCCTTGTGGCCCCCATTCTGTTGCTTTGCTCTGAGCCTCAGATACCGCAGCAACTTTATTCTCGGAGTTTTCGGATCTGGATTTGGTGTTCAGATTGAAAAATAAACGACAAGATTGCATATGTTGGGAGCTAGAGGAAGCCCATGGTTTTCTGCATGGGTAATGAAAGGAAGCAACACATTCCTTCCTTTTTCTTTTGTTTTAAACTTAAGTCAAAACAACAGCCGCACAGATGAGTGTGTGTGACTGCTGCTGAAGCTGTCTCAGTCACCATGGCTCTTTCTAAAACTCCAGGAGAGGCACAGTGAGGATTTCCCTAGCACTGAGACAGAAGGGAAAAGCTCCAGCCTGGAGATGGGAACGCAGGCTTCCACTTCTGGCTAAACCCCAGCTTCTCTGCCTACAAAATAGGTTGAAATTAAATGTTCCAATTCTAGGATTTGTCGTTTTACTCAGGTTCTTACAAGTGTTTAAGTCAAACCCTACCTATCACTATGATTTTCTTCCTGCAGGTTAAATGGCAGTATGTGTGTGTGTGTGTGTGTGTGTGGTGTGTAATGTTTATGTGGTATAGGTGTAGTGTATAAGTACATCGTGTATGTGTGTTGTGTGTATGCAGCACATGTGTGCAATGTGTGTGTGTAGTGTGTGTGTTTGCACTATTTACTCCTGCTTTCCAGAATGACCACCCACATGGCCCCATCAGTGCTGGATTTCTGGATCCTTCAGAAACCCTGACTCCCACACCCAGCCAAATAAGCAAGAACACATGCGAAAAGCCTTATTCCAGTGCCTCTTGAGATGCAGCCAAACAGCTGGAATTATATGCTTTGTAGAGAACCAGGGACGTGGCATGGCAGTAAAAAGAAAAGTTCAGTTTGTATTTGGAAATCAAATTCCTTTTCCCAAACCTGAGAGGGCAAGGGATGGCTGGGCTGCCCTCTCTAAGGGTGTGTGTGTGTGTGTGTGTGTGTGTGTGTGTGTGTAGGGGGCATCGTTCATTAAAATCTCTCTTTTCTAGTGTTCCTCCATTTACATGTGCATTTGCATTTCAAGCTCCAATTTAAAAGTCAGCCTCTTCTTCCCTTTGCATCTCTTTTTCCAGTTCTATTGTTCTTCATTCATCTCTCTTGCCCCAGGCCCCAGAGCCCCCCCCCCCCCCACCCCCTGCTTCCTGTTTTGCCTGGGAACAGCATGTCAAGCTCCCTGTGACAGCAGCTCAGTGTTCTTAATCTGCTGTGTGGAGGGGGCCCCACATTCAAGCAGGAAAGATTAGAATAATTGTATAATTATAATTATAATTGCTAGGATGCTAGATGTCAGAATCTTTAGCACTTATACCTTCCTGGCCACAGGAGAGTTTCCTCTTGATTCCGGGGTTGTTCAGAGCTACCAGGACCCATCTTGCCATTCCACATCTGTTCCAGTCCTGTATTGGTCCTTAACAAGTCACCCCAAACTCAGTGGCTTCAAACAACAAGCATCAGTTTTGCTCATCAATCTGTGATTTCAGCATGGCACTTGCTAGGGTGGCTCAAAGGTGAGGGGTGACTCCACGGCTGGGAGTTGGAGTCATCCAAAACTCATTCACTCACAAGTCTGCTATTTATTGCTGGCTGTTGGCTGGGACCTTAACTGGGACTGTCGACTGGAACACCTTCATGTGGCTTTTCTGAAAGACCTGCATTCTCGAAGCATGGTGGCTGGGTTCCAAGAGAGGGTGTATCAAGAGACAAGGTGGAAGAGGGTATTATTTTTATGACTTAGTCTCGAAAGTAATTTAGCATCACTCTGTTATAATCTGCTGGCTGTGCGTGCTAAGTTGCTTCAGTCATGTCCGACTCTTTGCAACTCCATGGACTGTAGCCCACCAGGCTTTTCTGTCCATGGGATTCTCCAGGCAAGAATACTGGAGTAGGTTGCCATTTCCTTCTGCAGGGGATTTTCCCCAACCAGGGATCAAAGTCACGTCTCTTTATATCTCCTGCACTGGCAAGCAGGTTCTTTACCACTAGCACCATCTGGGAAGCCCATTCTATTATTAACAAAAATTAAATCAAACACTTTAAAGTATGCAAACATGTATGAAAACAGTCATAGAGTGAGAGGGAAAAAAGTTTTGAACTAATTGTCATAGTGAACAAATAATACTGTTGCAGGAAGGGGGATCCCTTCCGGGGCCTGAAACTGGGCTCTTGCCTATCATTTGGAAATGAATTGTCCGAGGAGACACATGTGCTGACAAAGCAAGAGATTTTATTGGGAAAGGGCACCCGGGTGGAGAGCAGTAGGGTAAGGGAACCCAGGAGAACTGCTTTGCCACGTGGCTTGCAGTCTCGGGTTTTATGGTGATGGGATTAGTTTCCGGGTTATCTTTGGCCAATCATTCTAATTCAGAGTCTTTTCTGGTGGCACACGCATTGCTCAGCCAAGATGGATGCTAGTGAGAGGGATTCTGGGAAGTGGATGGATACGTGCTTTCTCCTTTTGACCTTTCTTGAACTCTTCCGGTTGGTGGTGGCTTATTAGTTCTGTATTCCTTACCAGGATCTCCTGTCATAAAACAACTCATGCGAATGGTTACTAAAGGGCCTGGCCAGGGTGGGCAGTTTCAGTCAGTGTGCTTCCCCTAACAACTCCCCGCTGAGAGACTTCATACTCAAGATACTTCTTGGGAATTGGGGTGGAGGTCTCTTTCTTCTCTAACTTCTTCCTGCTGTGCATGGGCGAAGGCCTGCCTAGCAGAGCAGAAGTCTCTCTCTACCTAATCTAAGTCAAGGTATTTTTTGCCTGAAACCAGCATTCACCCATATAATAACAGCAATTTAGTTTGAAACTGTTGGCCCCTCTCAGAGATGAAATAGACAGGGGCAGAACAGGAGACCTAACAGGATGGTCATCCCTGGTCTCCGGAAAGAGAAGGCAACATTTGGGGTGAGGGTTGCAGGGAATGCAACCCTTTTTGATTGGTGAGGCAACAGAGCTGTGTTCCAGGAATCTTGTGTTCAGTCTGAAGGTACCATCTTCAATGGCAACCCACTCCAGTATTCTTGCCTGGAAAATCCCATGGGCAGAGGAGCCTGGTAGGCTGCAGTCCATGGGGTCTCGAAGAGTTGGACACGACTGAGCGACTTCACTTTCACTTTCCACATTCATGCACTGGAGAAGGAAATGGCAACCCACTCCAGCGTTCTTGCCTGGAGAATCCCAGGGACAGGAGAGCCTGGTGGGCTGCCATCTATGGGATCACACAGAGTCGGACACGACTGAAGTGGCTTAGCAGCAGCAACCTGGGTGGGGGCTCCAGTTCTGTAGAACTCAAAGACATTGTTATGCATACTTCCTTGAGTAGGAACCAGGACCCTGTCTCAAGGCTGTACCACCATTTGATTGTTTCTCCTCTGTTTCTGTATCCCCTCCCTTCCCTGATTAGCAATTGTTTGAATCCACCCTTTGGAACTCAGGGAAGATCAAGGAGGCTGAATGAAGCCTATATCCTACAGACAAGAAATGGAGAACACAGAACAGATCTGTACTCCAGAGCCCCACAGAGTCCCTCTCAGTTTTAATTTAGGGAACTGGGCAACTATGACTGTAATAACTTCCTGTCAAAATGGGGCATGGAGAAGAGATACTGAATTGGAAGTATTTCTGAGTTCCAAGTCCTAGATCTGAGCCTTATATGATTAAAATCTCAATCCCTTGGTCTGCCATTTTATTGTAACAGACCCAGTTAGAAGTAGCTGGAGGAGGGATAACTAGAATTTTAATAGACAAAATAAATCTCATTTCTCTTTAGAAGAATAGGCCTGAAACCCAGTCTGGACCTGGCACTTCGGGGAGACTTGTAGCCAGGTAGCCAGTTGTCTAGTTTTGTAAAAAGTAAGGTTGCAGTTACTAGCTTCCAGCAGACATTGTTTTGAGAATGGTGGCATCTAAGCCTGACACGACTCAGAAAACTCAAGTGTTAGCAATATAACGTCTAATCTAAAATTACACCATAGTGTCACCTAGTTATTTCCCAGGATGTCTGAACCATAACCACTCTATTTTGACTTTTTAACTGTAAAATTTTCCTTAATAGCCAAAGCAGATGTCACCATTAATGACGTCAGTGTTTCTCTAGGTACGAGAAGATACCAGCATTGGAACTCATAAAATCTTTTCCTGAAAGGATCTAACTATCTGAAGGCCTGTTCTGCCAGTTTTTCCCGGAGCACAGAGTGCCTCAATCTTGGTTTTCACCCTGAACTAATATCATAGTGACCTAAATATGACTATAATTTTTTTTAAGTAAATTTTTTCAGGGCCAACCAGTTAGAGTCTTGTAGTAGAGAAATTTACAAAGGTAACCCAGAACTAGACACAGGTAATTGGCCACAAACCCAACAATTGGGTTGATTTTTAAAACTAGCATAGGATCAGGCCTATGATAGAAAAGCATTTGATTTATATGCAAAGGTCTAAGAAGTCAAGGAAACATTATAAATGATCATAAGAATCAGGTCCAGCAACTTGGGCAAGCTGTCTACCTCTGATGTCGTTGTCTTCTCATTCTGGTGTAGTGTAGTTTCTCCTCCGTTTGAGCATTATTTTAAGGTGAGATCAGGTCAGCTATCTTCTCTAGAGACCAATCTAGTGTATGGGCCTTTGGAAGTGGGAATTAGTCTAAGAGTTAATTTCCCTTCAGTTTCATTGTGCATGAGCTAGTTAAGAGCACCTGATAAAAAAGTCCTTCCATCCAGGTTGGAGACAGTCCCTTAAACTATGTCTTTTTCCAGTCCTGGTTGCAGGTCATGAGGCATCTGATCTTTATCCAAAGATAGATTACTGAGATAAGCTTCAGAAACAAACTTACGGTGTTCTTTAAGAATTCAATTAAATTTTACATTAATATTACATAACAGCAAAGAACTATCCAAGAAAAGAGTTTTACTACATGCAGACCTCCATTAAACAGGGATTTAACGTTTATTGAAACATCTTTTTCTCCCTAAAATTACTCTCATTTTTATCAAATGTAACCAAATTAAGCCTAGTTTGTTTGCAAAATAGGTCTGTCCTCACTAATTTTGGTCTGATGATTTATATAACCATAATTGATCATAGACTTTTTATTTTGCTGAAACATTTATAGAGTCTCAGACTGAACTTTTAAAATAAAACGGGGGTGGGAAACTCACACCAAAGGCTTATCACAGATTTTGCCTAACAAATCTAAGTGAATTCTTCCCTTTTTAAGGTCTCAAAATTCTTTGAGATTTTTGTATCTGTTAGTGAGATAACCTTCTTAATTCATTTGACAAACTTACTGGAAACATAAGAGTTTCCAATTTCTGGAGGAGTCAGAGAGAAAATATAATTGTTTTGTTTATAATGTATAATTTTACCAAAGTATTGTCATAATTAGTTTGAGAGGAAGGTTTTCATTACTCCCGGAAAACATAAGATTCAAACCGTAATTTTTCAGACAGAAACCATAAAAGTTATAAGCATATTCACTGGTTCATTCAGTCCTTTTGTTAACTTTTGTGAAGTTGTCAGGTTTTCCATTAGAATACCAGGACATATCAGAATGTTAAGAACTCCACATAATTTCTAGGATATCTGTATTAGTAATTTTACCATACATTATAACATGAGCAGATTTATTACTCATTTGATAATCTTTTTCATGTAATTTAACCAACCAAATAAACACAGTTTAATATCTCTCTTTGAGATGTTTCAGGGGCCCTCTGAAGCACCCCAAAGTTAGCTAGAGGTCAAAAGAACTTCAAAAGTATTTGATTTAGGAAGTTTTATCGAAAAGATCAATTAAAAGGGTTTAGAACATTTGGTCAGATTTAGTTGATGGGTGTATCATTTAGCTTGTTGATATGTCACAATGGGCATAAATACCAAGGCTCAAGGTCTAGTGAAAGTCAGCTCTGCCATCTTGGACCTAATTGGCTTTAACCAGTTTTCTTATGGCTGTGTCATTCCTAGCAAAATCCATTTATCTAACTAATTGTAATCCAATTTTAGAAAATCCTGATCATGCATAACTCTTTTTAGTATTTTTCATACCTTTTTTTTTTTTTAACTGAAAACACACTTCCTACTTTCCTTTAGCAACCAAGAACTAATTTTATATTAGCATTTTACAGATTGGTGAGTATAAATACCAGTGATAATTTCTAAAACCTTGCTTTCTTAGAACATTTTAGGATGGCATCAAACATTATTCACTTATAGTCCCAAATCTCTTTGTTTCTCTGTAAAAGGAAATTAGTGTTTAGTAGTAAATGTTTCAAAATCTAATTTTATTTGGAAATGGCCTAACTATTCAATAGACTTCTAACACTTAGCACACTTGGCACAACTCTTAGAATGCCAATCTGGAGAGACTATTTTAGACAGATATTCCTAAAGAATAATTATTTTTAATAGAGTTTATATAAAAGCTCATATCTCATTTACATTTTTTTTAGAAGTTTCTTTCACTCGAGGTAATTTCCTTGTTGACAAATTTGTAACAGATATGATAATATTTAACTTATATTAAACCTAGGTACAATGAAAATATTCTAATTAATGTTAATTACTCTAAGACATGTCTATATTAGATAGGTCAACAAACAAACATTAATATCAGGTATTTAATACTGAATATTTACCAGTTCACATGAACCTGGAATTTATTGTTTAATTTAGAATTATTTGATTTGTAAGCACTTACCTTTCCTTAAGCCAATTAAATAGAGCTCATTTACAAATTAATCTCAAAAATATCCAGAGATAAAGACATACTGACATATTTAGACAGACACAATGCAAGATCTAGCTTCATTTTCTAAGTTTAGTGATGAATTAGATATTACAATATAAATTTTATGTTTATAAAAAACAGTTGGAATAAATAAAAAATTTAAAGGCTTTTCCCCATTTTTCCTCAGTGTCAGGGGTTAGAGATGGTCTAGATAAGTGTTCCTGAGAGCCCTGGTCTCAAGGCACAGGGAAAGAAAATCAAGTTCTAACAAAATGGCAGCAGGTCTAAACCAAATGGTGGCCAGACGAAGCAAAATGACCATCAAAAATCACAACACAGAACACAGAGTTAAAACACACACATATAAACCTGGCAGTCCTCATCAGACACTCCCTTAAATACAAGAATACAGTCTCTCGGAAAACCACCTATAGAGACACAGAACTTCAGATAAAGGAAAATATCTCAGGTCTTCAAAGATTTCAAGGGAGGAAAGGAAGCAAGGTTGAAAGAAGAAGGGGGAGGAGGCGGGAGAGGGAGCAAAAGGGGCGGATACCCAGGCATTATGGGACTTTTCCCTGGGCCTCCAGAGAAGGGAGGACTGGAACTCGGCCCTACCAGAAATCAGACCAGACCAGAACCAGAATTCGAGTTCTCTGCCAAGAGGAGGTGATCAGTCTCCAATCCTCAGCTCAGGCTGAGGGCCCTTTGACCAGATTCCTGCGTCCAAGACTGGGGGACTAGAAAAAAGGGGGAGGATAGGAAGGGTTAAGGAGAGGAAAGAGAGAGAGAAGGGGGAGAGAGGTCAGTAAAGTCTCTTGTTCCTTACCGGTCGGGGCACTCTGGACAGTTGTCCACGTCAGGAGGAGACCAGGGACAAAAAGGTCTCAGTTGCAGCCGCTGGGTCTGGTCCATTGGCAGGCAAGCTGGCCCCTGAGTACCCGAGTGGTCAGGATGTCAGTCTCAGCGAAGAAGAGTCCCACCAGAGTCGCCATTTGTTGCAGGAAGGGGGACCCCTTCCAGGGCCCGAAACTGGGCTCTTGTCTAACACTCGGAAATGAATTGTCTGAGGAGACACATGTGCTGACAAAGCAAGAGATTTTATTGGGAAAGGGCACCTGGCTGGAGAGCAGTAGGGTAAGGGAACCCAGGAGAACTGCTTTGCCATGTGGCTCGCAGTCTTGGGTTTTATGGTGATGGGATTAGTTTCCAGGTTATCCTTGGCCAATCATTCTAATTCAGAGTCTTTCCTGGTGGCACACGCATCGCTCAGCCAAGGTGGATGCTAGCGAGAGGGATTCTGGGAAGTGGATGGATACGTGCTTTCTCCTTTTGACCTTTCCTGAACTCTTCCGGTTGGTGGTGGCTTATTAGTTCTGTATTCCTTACCAGGATCTCCTGTCATAAAACAACTCATGCGAATGGTTACTAAAGGGCCTGGCCAGGGTGGGCGGTTTCAGTCAGTGTACTTTCCCTAACAATACTGAACCTTTAAGAAACTAGAAATCCTTGGAAAATCTAGCATTTACTGACAATATGCGATGCTTTAATGTTTCATCTCATTCTCCCTGAAGAAAGAACTGGAAAGGAGAATGAACTTGGAGTTAGGAGGTACCTGTGCCTATCCTTCTAGGCTCTCTCACTACAAATCAGTTTTAGGAATCTAGATACATTTTTTTTTAGCATTTCTTTAATTTTCTCATTTGCTAAATATTGAACTTATTTCATAGAGAGGTTATAGCACATAGCAGTGAAAAAAATGTAAAACTGCTTATTTAATAATGACAGATTATAAAGCATTTTATGTATAGATAATACCTGTTTAATGGTGTTAGCCATGGTAATATTTTGGTAATATCATAATACCAATATTATAATTGTTGGGGCAGTTACAGAATTCTGTCCAGATTCAAGATGGGGGGTGTAACATAGAACACACTACACACTGGGAGGAGGGTTCAATGTCGTATGGTAAAACAGCCTGTGTGGTGTGTATGTGTACATGTAATGCTGTGTGTACTCTATTGTAGTAATGTAGTGTATACGTATTAAGTATAGTGAACATGCACCATGTTGTGGCAGCTGTATTTAAAAGAAAATTCAATCTACTACCTCTCTTTTCACATTCACCATCCCTTTCTTTGCCTCTTATATCCTAGTGGTTTGCATTTATAGTTAGAGATGGAATTTGTAGTAAGTTTTGTGTAATGTATGGGTGTTAAACTTACACTTTTGCTTGAACCATGTGGTAGGAAGAATGGCCTCAAGGTGGACCCCGAGATTTCCACCTTCTGGTCTACACGTCCTGCATAATCCCCTCCCCTTGAGTTGGGGGTACCTGTGCCTATGATGGGGATTTCCTGGGATGATTAAGTTACATGAGATGCCAAAGGTAGAGGGATTTTGCAGATGTAATTAAGGTCCCTAATCAGTTACTTTGAGTTAATAAAAGGGAGATTACACTGGTGGCCTGACATAATCAGATGAGTCCTTTAAGGCAACAGTCCACGACCTTTTTGGCACTAGGGACTGATTTCTTGGAAAATGATTTTTCCATGGACACAGGGTGAGGTAGGCATGGCTTTGGAATGATTCAAGTGGATTATATTTATTGTTCACTTTATTTTTATTATTATTAAATCAGTTCCACCTCAGCTCATCAGGCATTAGATACTGGAGATGGGGACACCCTGTCAGATTTTCCCTAAATTAGGGATTCTCCTCCTGGCTTTGAAAAGGTAAGCTGCCTTATTGTGAGAAGGCCATGAGGCTACACTATAAGGGTGGCCTCTAAGAGCTGAAAGCAATGCCAAGCGACAGCCAGTAAGAAGAAAGGGACCTCAGTCCTACAAGAAAATTCTGCCAACAACTGAGTGAAATCGGAAGAACTCCAGGTGAGAGCATAGCCCAGCTAATATCTCGAGACCCTGAGCAGAGAACTTAGCTACTCCGTGTCTCGGACCAACAGAAACTATGAAATGACAAATGTGTGTTGTTTTAAGTCATCCAATTTGTGGTATGTGTTATGCAGCAATAGAAAACTCACACAAGTCATAACTATGAGATCCACTGGCAAGAAAACATTATCGAATGGGTAATTGGAGAAACACTAGACAGATCTAGTAGCAAGACTATGCACACCTTCTAAAACTCAGCTCAGATGTCACCTCCTGTAAGATCTTCATGGAGTCTCTTCAGCTAGAAGTAATCTCTTGCATCTGAAATCCTATAGCTTGTTTGTCCCTCTTTTGTGGCACTTCTCACATTCTATTTGTGTTCACCAGGGCACATGTTTTGACTCCTCAACTGGACTGTAGGGTCCTCCCAATGGAAACTGTGTCCTGCTTTTTTGGGCACCAAGGTACTTAGCATAGTTCTTTGTGTATCAACAAATGTTCTTGATAATTTACCAGGTAATTTTCTCAATGACTGAACTTCAACTTTTTTGTTGTTGTGGCAGCTTAAGAATGCATTTTGAAATATGGAAATTCAAGAGATGGTAGTCCCTGTTGTTTTAAGGCTGCTTAAAATATAAAAACTCACCTAGTATTCTGGCCCTCATTTGCAGTCAGTGAGAATGCTTCTGTCATTTGAGATTCTGAAATTAAGCCTCTGAATGTTCATCTAATAGACTCTGGTTTTCAGACTCTGAAACTCTCTGCCAAGATAGAATCACAGATCTATGTGAGTAATCTTTATTTTTAATCCTGAATACAGAGAAAAGGGCTTCCTAAACCACTGGGATGAGGTACTATTTAGCTATGACCCTTAGAATCAGGACCATCATGTTCATGAAGGTAGGGATGACATTTATTCATAGAACAATAACTAATAATACTAGTCTATTTAGAGAAACAGATAGACTTTGGATTCAGCTTTGGGACACTGAACGCAGAGGAAGCAGAAAGGTCAAAGGACATTAAAAAAAAGTCATGCTTTTCATAGGCAAAACTTTCATAGCAAAAGAAGCCAACATCTCCTGGGGACTGGTTGGTATGAGCTCTGGTGGTCTCTCACGTCTCAGGGGTGTGAGGACCTGAACACCAAAGGTACTGTTTTTGGCAAGCTTGATTATTAACAACAGAAAGCATTGCCATTAATAGTCTTCTTTGTAGCTCTTATAAAAATAGAATTGTATTACCATGAGGGTTTCTTTTTGGGCCAAATTATTAGGTCCACACTTACGTGCTTTAGGGGAATGCCAGCTGAGTATTCTGGGCTTGGGAAAACCTTCCAAGGACTTCCAGACTGGGGCTTTTAAAAATAGTGAGTAGAAACACTGCATTTATATTGCTTCTGATAATTGGCAGAGTTTACATACATTATTCCACGAGCCAACAGCTGTCTTCTCCTAACTTGGTCTACCAGGGCAGGCAAAGTTCAGGGACCACGACTGCTAAGGCCTCAAAAGGTATCCAGTTTGTTTAGAAATTGAGAGTGTGTGTCCTGTTCTGGTTGCCAGTCTCATGAGGCCCCAGATGTCTAGAGGGAGCAGATCAGATCACTACTAGTTAGTATCAAGATGGTGTTAAAGGCCTGAGTCAGAAATTAATCACACCAGCTATTCTCTGGTTCACCCTATGGTTATCCCCATGGTCAATAATGAAACTGGATGTGACAGGTCCAGCTTTTACATTTCATATAGAGGACAGATAAGCATTTGTGAAATCTACCAGCAATTATTTTCCAAAACTCCTGGTATGGGATCTGTGGTCTATTTGCTGTTTAGACTCTAGACAGTCCTTGGACCTCACTGGGTATTTATCCTTATAAATGGCTTATATGCTAAATGTGTTAGGGGAACAGATCATACTACCATGTGTTTGTGTGTGTATGTGTGTGTGTTTATCTGGAGGGAGGTGGGACAGTAAGTAACTATGAAGAGACCAGGCCACTGCTTCTCCTTTCCTGGCTATACGGGGAGGTGGGGAACTAAGAGGAAGGAGAAGGTGAAGGATTTGAGAAATAAGAATGTTGGGATAAATGAACTAGGTGCATCCATCTCTGCCTTAGCTTCACTTAAACAGGACATGTCAGGACATTGGATGAGCTCACAGAGTGGTCTGTCAAAGCCATTCCTGCAGTGGGGTGGCTTGCTGTCACTGATCTGCACATGGAAAACACCACAGACATTCCCTAAATGCATGCACAGGTGTGTCTCTAATTTGAATTCTCCTCAGCCAGATCCCTGAAATGCCCATGAGCAGTCCAGGACTGACTGACTTGGGGTGAATGCATGATGGAGGAGGAGGGAGAGTGAAAAGAGGCTGTGATTTTAAATTGTTGCTGATAGAAATACATATATTTACATATGTATATTTTATTATTTATACTGCAGATAGTATGATACATATTTCAAGTGGACCCTGTAACTTGTATATAATATCAGTTCAGTTCAATTCAGTTGCTCAGTCATGTCTGACTCTTTGCAACCCCATGAATCGCAGCACGCCAGGCCTCCCTGTCCATCACCAACTTCTGGAGTTGACTCAGACTCACGTCCATCGAGTCGGTGATGCCATCCAGCCATCTCATCCTTGGTCATCCCCTTCTCCTCCTCGGCCCAATCCCTCCCAGCATTAGAGTCTTTTCCAATGAGTCAGCTCTTCGCATGAGGTGGCCCAAAGTACTGGAGCTTCAGCTTTAGCATCATTCCTTCCAAAGAACACCCAGGACTGATCTCCTTTAGAATGGACTGATTGGATCTCCTTGTAGTCCAAGGGACTCTCAAGAGTCTTCTTCAACACCACAGTTCAAAAGCATCAATTCTTTGGTGCTCAGCTTTCTTCACAGTCCAACTGTCACATCCATACATGACCACTGGAAAAACCATAGTCTTGTCTAGACCTACCCTTATTGGCAAAGTAATGTCTCTGCTTTTGAATATGCTATCTAGGTTGATCATAACTTTCCTTCCAAAGAGTAAGCATCTTTCAGTTTCATGGCTGTAATCACTGTCTGTAGTGATTTTGGAGCCACAAAAATAAAGTCTGACATTGTTTCCACTGTTTCCCCATCTATTTCCCATGAAGTGATGGGACCAGATGCCATGATCTTCGTTTTCTGAATGTTGAGCTTTAAGCCAACCTTTTCACTCTCCTCTTTCACTCTCATCAAGAGGCTTTTGAGTTCCTCTTCACTTTCTGCCATAAGGGTGGTGTCATCTGTATATCTGAGGTGATTGATATTTCTTCCGGCAATCTTGATTCCAGCTTGTGCTTCTTCCAGCCCAGCATTTCTCATGATGTACTCTGCATAGAAGTGAAATAAGCAGGGTGACAATATACAGCCTTGACATACCCCTTTTCCTATTTGGAACCAGTCTGTTGTTCCATGTCCAGTTCTAACTGTTGCTTCCCGACCTGCATATAGGTTTCTCAAGAGGCAGGTCAAGTGGTCTGGTATTCCCATCTCTTTCAGAATTTTCCACAGTTTATTGTGATCCATATATATACACACACACACACTATATATTCTGGAGAAGGAAATGGCAACCCACTCCAGTATTCTTGCCTGGAGAATCTTATGGACAGAGGAACCTGGTGGACTACAATCCATGGAGTTGCACAGAGTCAGGCACAACTGAAGTGACTGAGCAGCAGCAGCATACTGTATGTATCAGTGATGTATATAATGTGTAGTCTAGTATATGCTATGTATTATACATTTATAATAGTAAATTTCTACTGTGTACATGTACCATATAAATTGATACACACACACACATATATATATATTGCCAATTTTACAAAAATTATGGCTATATGATCCCATTGCTAGGCCCCTTCGAAAGCCTAGAGGAGTGAGTGCAAGAGGAGTCAGTGGATCTCAGAGCTTCATTGGCTGTACAGTAGATCCACCTTTGCTTTGATTCTGAGACAGAGGCCAGGGTTGATTATGGGAATCACAGGGCTGTGATTTTTCCCCTGAGAGTGCTGAGTGTTTTGAAAGTATTGGAGCTGTGCAGGACCTAAGCTGATATTTCCCAGTTAGTTATCCTCATTGTCTCCTATCTTCAGTTATCCTCATTGTCTCCTATCCCCAGTTATCCTCACTGTCTCCTATCCCCTGAAACAATAAGGTTAATCTTTAAGAAGAGGGGAGAAAAGTTCTAAGATGAGTACATATCTCGAGAAAGTACTGAGAAACAGAAGCTCTTCCTTGGAGCCCATCTAAAGAGAGCACAAACGAAGCTGGATTATCAGCAGAGAATCCAGCAGAGAATATGGCTGACTGAGTCATGTTGGAAGCTGAGCAGGCAGGAGGCGTTAGCAAAGATATGAGGGAACTCTGCTGGGGGCTGGAGGGGTAGGATGGGGCAGTGAAGGTGCCTGTCTGTGTGATTGGCTTCAAGAGGCAGGAGATAACTGGAGACTTCCCAGAACCCTCAATATGTGAACATCTAAGAGTGTAGACTCCACCCATTAGAATGTGGACACAAAGACAGTATAGAATGATAAAATCCCCTTGTGATATGGCTGCTGCTCTGTTGGCCAGGTTCACTCACACTAGCTAAGTGACCTTCTGGATCACCCAAGCTTCCAGAGAGAGATAGACACAAGTAAGCCTCATCCAAAGACACCTGCATCACAGGGATTCTGGGTCATGAAGAACTAGTCAAACCTCCCCATCACTTCCTGGCAAAGAAAGGGAAAACATGGAAGAGAGGCAGATTTTATTTTCTTGGGTGCCAAAATCACTGTTGATGGTGACTACAGCCACAGAATTAAAAGACGCTTGCTCCTTTGGAAGGAAAGCTATGACAGACCCAGACAGTGTATTAAAAAGCAGGGATGTCACTTTGCAAAAAAAAGTCTGGATAGTCAGACCTATGGTTTTTACAGTAGTCACATACAGATGTGAGAGTTGGACCATAAAGAAGGTTGAGAGCTGAAGAATTTATGCCTTTAAATTGTAGTGCTGCCACATTAACAAATTGAAAAATAAAAGCCATATGATTATCTCAATAGATGCAGAGAAAGCCTTTGACAAAATTCAACATCCATTTATGATAAAAACTCTCCAGAAAGCAGGAATAGAAGGAACATACCTCAACATAATAAAAGCTATATATGACAAACCCACAGCAAACATTATCCTCAATGGTGAAAAATTGAAAGCATTTTCTCCTAAAGTCAGAAACAAGACAAGGGTGCCCACTTTCACCACTACTATTCAACATAGTTCTGGAAGTTTTGGCCACAGCAATCAGAGCAGAAAAAGAAATAAAAGGAATCCAGACTGGGAAAGAAGTAAAACTCTTACTGTTTGCAGATGACATGATCCTCTACATAGAAAACCCTAAAGACTCCACCAGAAAATTACTAGAGCTAATCAATGCATATCGTAAAGTTGCAGGATATAAAATCAACACACAGAAATCCCTTGCATTCCTATATACTAATAATGAGAAAGTAGCAAAAGAAATTAAGGACACAATTCCATTCACCATTGCAAAGAAAAGAATAAAATACTTAGGACTATATCTACCTAAAGAAACTAAAGACCTATATATAGAAAACTATAAAACACCGGTGAAAGAAATCAAAGAAGACACTAATAGATGGAGAAATATACCATGTTCATGGATCGGAAGAATCAATATAGTGAAAATGAGTATCCTACCCAAAGCAATCTACAGATTCAATGCAATCCCTATCAAGCTACCAGTGGTATTTTTCACAGAGCTAGAACAAATAATTTCACAATTTGTATGGAAATACAAAAAAAACCTCGAATAGCCAAAGCAATCTTGAGAAAGAAGAATGAAACTGGAGGAATCAACCTGTCTGACTTCAGGCTATACTACAAAGCCACAGTCATCAAGACAGTATGGTACTGGCACAAAGACAGAAGTATAGATCAGTGGAACAAAATAGAAAGCCCAGAGATAAATCCACACACCTACAGACACCTTATCTTCCACAAAGGAGGCAAAAATATATGATGGATTAAAGACAGTCTCTTTAACAAGTGGTGCTGGGAAAACTGGTCAACCACTTGTAAAAGAATGAAACTAGAACACTTTCTAACACCATACACAAAAATAAACTCAAAATGGATTAAAGATCTAAATGTAAGACCAGAAAATATAAAACTCCTAGAGGAGAACATAGTCAAAACACTCTCTGACATAAATTGCAGCAGAATCCTCTATGACCCACCTCCCAGAATACTGGAAATAAAAGCAAAAATAAACAAATGGGATCTAATTAAAATTAAAAGCTTCTGCACAACAAAGGAAACTATAAGCAAGGTGAAAAGACAGCCTTCAGAATGGGAGAAAATAATAGCAAATGAAGCAACTGACAAACAACTAATTTCACAAATATACAAGCAACTTATGCAGCTCAATTCCAGAAAAATAAATGACCTAATCAAAAAATGGGCCAAAGAATTAAATAGACATTTCTCCGAAGAAGACATACAGATGGCTAACAAACACATGAAAAGATGCTCAACATCACTCATTATCAGAGAAATGCAAATCAAAACCACAATGAGGTACCATTTCACACCACCAGTCAGAATGGCTACGATCTAAAAGTCTACAAGCAATAAATGCTGGAAAGGGTGTGGAGAAAAGGGAACCATCTTATACTGTTGGTGGGAATGCAAACTAGTACAGCCACTATGGAGAACAGTGTGGAGATTCCTTAAAAAACTGGAAATAGAACTGCCTTATGACCCAGCAATCCCACTGTTGGGCATACACACCAAGGAAACCAGAATTGAAAGAGACATGTGTACCCCAATGTTCATCACAGCACTGTTTATAATAGCCAGGACATGGAAGCAACCTAGATGTCCATCAGCAGATGAATGGATAAGAAAGCTGTGGTACATATACACAATGAAGTACTACTCAGCCATTAAAAAGAATACATTTGAATCAGTTCTGATGAGTTGGATGAAACTGGAGCCGATTATACAGAGTGAAGTAAGCCAGAAAGAAAAACACCAATACAGTATACTAACACACATATATGGAATTTAGAAAGATGGTAACGATAACCCTGTATGCAAGACAGCAAAAGAGACACAGATGTATAGAACAGAATTTTTGACTCTGTGGGAGAGGGAGAGGGTGGGATGATTTGGGAGAATGGCATTGAAACATGCATAATATCATATAAGAAACGAATCACCAGTCTAGGTTTGATGCAGGATACAGGATGCTTGGGACTGGTGCACTGGGATGACCCAGAGGGATGGTATGGGGAGGAAGGTGGGAGGGGGGTTCAGGAGTGGCAACTTATGTACACCTGTGGCAGATTCATGTTGATGTATGGCAAAACCAATACAGTATTGTAAAGTAAAATAAATAAATAAATAAAAAGAAAAAAAAAAGAAAAAAATTGTGGTGCTGGAGAAGACTCTTGAGAATTCCTTGGATTGCAAGGTGATCAAACGAGTCAATCCTAAAGGAAATCATCTCTGAATATTCACCAAAAGGACTGATGCTGAAGCTCCAATACTTTGGCCATCTGATGTGAAGAGCCGACTCATTGGAAAAGACCCTGATGCTGGGAAATATTGAAGGCAAAAAGAGAATGGAGCAGCAGAGGATGAGATAGATGGTTAGATAGCATCACCAACTCAATGGACATGCATTTGCGCAAACTCTGGGTGATAGTGAAGGACAGGGAATCCTGGTGTGCTGCAGTTCATGGCTTCGCAAAGGTCAATTTCACTGATTGGAAGTAAGAGACAGTAAAACCCTCGTGTGGCCATTCATACAAGTCCTTATTTAGAGAACAAATGATTATGCTACATGGACATGACTTAGCAACTGAACAACAACAGTCAAATTGTCATTGTTAAATTAATACCATGATCCTGCTTTAAAATTCTGCCCAAAATTCTTCAAGTGGCTTCCTTTTGTAAGTAGAGAAGAAGTGTAGGTCAGGGAAGTGGACCTCAGCTGAGGGAAGGCTAAGGAAATGTACTAGAACCCAAATTCTGGGAACTTCTCTTTGCTGGAGGCTCAACTGGATGCAAGACTGGTGAACAGATCCTTTCTTCAGAAAGGATCCTTCTTCTGAAGTCCTGCTCTCCTTTGGTTTTCTTCTTATTTTAAAAAATTTCTAATCAAAGAATATAATATATATAATAAAGTATTTAAAGTGTATTAATCTTATGTGTACAGCTCAATAAATTTTTGCATACATGTATATCCATGTCACCACTACTCAGATATATAGACATTTTCAGCATCCCAGAAAGTAACCCTGCTCCTTCATACTTTATTATCCTTCCTTACTCTAGAGGTAACCAGTATTCTGATTTCTCTTACCATTGATTAGCTTTTCCTTTTCTTGAACTTCATATAAAAGGAGTCATTTAATGTATTTTCTGTATTAGTTTTCTATTATGGTATAACAGATCACCATAAACATAGTGGTTTAAAACAACAGATACTTATCATCTCACATTTTCTGGGGCATAGCTTAGCTAGATCCTCTGCTCAGGATCTTCTGAGGCTGTAATCAAGGTTTTGGCTTGGCTGTGTTCTCATCTGTTGGCTTGATGGGGAAGAAACTGCTTGCAGGTTCATTCAGATTCTTGACTGAATTCATTCCCTTGTGACTGCATGACTGTTGGCCAAAGGCCATTCTCAGTTCTTAGGAAATACTTGTAGTTCCTTGCCACATGGACCTCTTATCACAGGCTCTCTCACAATATGACAGCTACTTCATGGAAAGTAAGGGAGAATCTCTCTCTCTCTAGTTTACAATGATAGAGTCTTGTATAAAGTGATATTACCATGGGAGAAATGGTGTTCTGTTACTTGTGACATATATCGTGATCTAACCAAAGAAGCAATGACCCATTACATTTGCTTTATTCAATTGTTAGAAACAAGTCACAGACTCCCCCTGCAATCAAAAGGAGAGAATTGGATAAGGATATGATGTGCTGGGGGGAGTCACCACAGAGTGTGTCTGCCACATTCTGTGTTTGACTTCTTTGAGTCAGCCTAATGTCTATGAGATTTGTCCATATTGATGAGTGCCTACTTTGTTCATTCTTTTCCACTGTGTAGTATTCATCTGTATGAACAGACCACTATTCTTTATTTCACTACTGAAGGATGTTTGGGATGTTTCTACTTTTTTGTTATTATGAATATAGCTGTTGTAAATATTCTTATACATGTCTCTAGAGGACCATATGCATTCGTTTCTCTGGGATTATATTTAAGCATGTTTAGCTTTTTTCCCCCCTATAATTTAATTAATTCAACAGTCATTTACCCTTGGCTTCTCTTGTTGCAGTTTTAAACATCATGACTTGAGATCAGGCTGGAGGATTAGAAAGGGGTTGACTTTCAACGTGAAAATCATGATTCACCTCCTTCTCCCTTGCTAAGGGTGGTGGTGATTTGATCCCTGTTTTATGAAAGCTTTCCTGATGATTCCTCCCCCACCACCTTTTCTTTCAGCAACCAATGAAACATAAAACAGCAACCACCCACCCTAACCTTGAGAGACTGCACTGTGGTTGCTAATCTGGTTTCAGTGGGATACACGTTTCCAATACTTACTACTTTTCTCTGTGCGTGGTTTCAGCATGAGAGTCCTGGACAACAGAGGAATGCCATAGAAGCATGCGGCTTCCTCTAAGGAGCTAGAGGCTAACGCTGTAACTTTGGGAGGACTGCCAGAGTCAGGCTCTACTCTCTGAGAAGCCTTTCCCTCTGCAGTGCAAGGGAAATGGAAAGATTCCATCATGTAGTAAAAGTCCAGGTAATGAATGAAACATAGAAATGCAGAAAAAGAGAAACACATCTGCCTTTCCTTATAGTTTGGAGTTGAAGAGGGAAGAATTAAGGTCACTCCTCCATCTCTGACTAATACAATCAGGGTGCATGGTGGTGCTGTTTACTGAGAAGAAGAGGGCCAAGGAGGAGCATATCTGGGGAGAGGGAAAAAAACAACAACAACTCTGATCTATTAAATTTGAGATGCTTATTAGACATCTGAGTGGAGATGTGGAGTAGGTAGATGGTTATAACAAGTCTAAATATTAGAGGAATGTAAGAGCTGGAGGTATAAACTTGGCACACATGCATATCAGTGGTATTGAAAACCAGGTCATGAATGAGCTCACTTAGGGAGAAAGGGCAGAGAAAAGAGTTGAGAGCCTTGGAAGACACCACATCTGGATATCTGACAAAGGAAGAAGAGTCAGAAAAAGAGACTGGGAAGGAATAGCCAGCAGTGTATGAGGAAAACCAGGCATCTATGGTGTCAGTCAAAAGAGAAGAAGGTTTAAAGAATGAGGAAATGGTCAGCTGTGCCAAATGCTGTGAACAGCTGAGTGGGATGAAGATAGGCGAGTGTTCCATGGATTTGCCTGAGTGGAAGTACTGTTGCCCTTGGCAAAAGCACTAGAGCAGTGGTTGCTGAGGCCAAAAGGAAGTGGATTAGGGGTGAATGGGAAGTGACTAGGTGGTGATAAGATGTGTAAATATTGCCTCCTAAAAATTTGGTTTTGGAGAGGAGTAAAAGATGAGGCAATAGCCAGAGGGATTGGACAGCAGAGAATGAGGAAGACTGCTGCTACAGTAGAGGAGAAGAGAACTGAAGGGGTGAAGATCTTCTTGGGGAGAAGAGGGTGAGACCCTGGGTGCCTCTGGGAAGACTGGGCTTTGGCAGGAGGAGGGACACTTCATCTCCGCATATTGTGATGAAAATACATGCACATGAATTTAGGCTCCATCTGATGATTTCCGTTGTCAGGCTTCAGGACATCAGCTGTGAGGGGGGAAGAGAAGGGTGTTCTTGAGAAGAGAGGAGAGGGAGGAAAGAGCCAGTTTTAAGAGTGGTGTATTGGCCCAGGTCTTGCAAGAAGCAGATGCCAAGATGGGCATAAACATGCAAGGATTTTATTAGTAGAATCATGCCTAAGAAAAAAATGGGGAGGGAGCCAGAAGAGGCTGGGAAAGCTGTCAGATGGTGATGCAGGTCTGACTCCAAGTGAAGGACAGAGGAAAGGAAGGGTGAGTGGAAACGTATCAGACTGCTATGAAATCTAGAGAAGTTTCAGCGAGGCCAATGGGGAGCTGAAACCAGCTGTCAGAGGAGTCCTCTGTTTCCTTGTTGTTCCTGCTGAGCCCAGTCATTGGGGAGCAGCACCTGGGAAGGTGGTCTTAGCATCAACGCAGACCTGGATGGATACAGCTGCTGGGTCCTTAGGCTTATTATGCTCCCTATGATGCATTCTCAACTGTCACCATGGGGAAGACTAACTTACTAGAATAGATGTGATCATTCTCAGGCAGGGTTGGGCACCCATTTGAAGTCTGAGATGATAAATTTAAAGTGAAAGTCATCTTTCCTTGGAAACTGGAATGCCCAAATTGAAATGCTTCATGAATGCATGACTGAGTGCTATGGTCTAGTGGACAGTTGGTAACTCCCAATGTGAACAAATCTTAGGCCAGCATCAGTGTGGCTAGTATTCTATGGGTGAAGGTTTGAGATTTTGACTTCTCATTGGCTTGTGTTCTCATTGGCTTGTGTGTGTATACTTGGTCGTGTCTGACTCTTTGTGGCCCCTTGGACTGTAGCCTGTCACGCTCCTCTGTCCATAGAATTTTCCAGGCAAGAATACTGGAGTGGGTTGCCATTTCCTTCTCCAGGGGATCTTCCCAACCCAGGGACTGAATCCTCATCTCCTGCATTGGCAGGCGGTTTCTTTTACCAAGTGAGCCACTAGGGAAGCTATGTTCTGGGCTTCTTCCAGCGTATTTGATGAGACAAACTTCATTCTTTCTATTGTACTGGCCCCAGTCCGCCTTTGGACAGAGAGGCGATTGTCGTTGTTTAGGAGAGTCATGATCAGCTCTGCAATTCTCATAACAGGTGCCAACAGACAGCTTCTGACAATTCAATTTTTTAAAAGTATTTTCCCAATAGCAAAAGTAATATACATAGAAAATTTGAAAACTATGTTGTCTGTCCATATTCCTAATCTGTTCTGGAGTCCTCTGCTAACAGGGGACCTTATCTGTCGGTGGTGCCCTTTTTTCAGCATCTCTGTCCTCTTTGTGAGGACTTTATCTTCTTGAGGCCACGGGGGCTTCTTTGGCCTCCACACAGGGCAGGTCGAAAGTACTGGGGAGTTAACATCCCAAGAGCAACCCTCAACAGTGGGGGTGAGAGTGGCTGGGTAAAAACCCCAGCTATCTGACCTTCAGTGCCACAGGTCTCAGATATGTTACACACACCTCTCAGAGAGTCCCTGGGGGATTTCACTCCAGTTGCCCACTTGCCCACATGCAAGTGCCCCTCACCAAGGCACTCCTGATTTGTTTTCTTCCCTGCTCTGTTTCACTTTCCCATTCATCTTCTAGTGCCGCCTGGATTATCTCCAAACATATCACCTGCACCCAAATCCTTATCTTAGGAGTAAGGAGAACCTACACTATGTCAAGAGAAAGTGAAAGTGTTAGTTGCTCAGCTGTGTCTGACTCTTTGTGACCCCATAGACTGTAGCTTGCCAGGCTCCTCTGTCCATGGGATTTCTTAGGCAAGAATGCTGGAGTGGGTTGTCATTTCCTCCTCCAGGGGATCTTCCCAACCCATAGATGGAACCTGCATCTCCTACACTGGCAGGCGGAGCTACCAGGGAAGCCCATGTCAAGAGCAAAGTGGTAGGATTCTACCTCCTAGAGACAGTTAACATTTATATCCTTTCTTTCACTCTTTCTCTCTCCTTATATATAAGTACACACACACACACACACTTTTCCACTTAGAACTGACCAATTAATATTTTATATCTTACCTTTTCTTCTCCCAGTGCTTCATGCTACACATCATATTTTGTTACTGATTTTTTGTTTAGCTGTTCTATTATAGACATTTGTAGATTGTGAAAATTATGATATAGAAAATAATTTAATGACTTTCTAGTGTTTCTTTGGAATGTGTTAGGTTGATTTTTAAGATGACTGATTTGCTTTTAATCAGTAATAGAAAATTATTCTAGCTGAGTCTTTTGAGATCATATAACGTCTATATACAACTCAACTTTTAAGAAATGTTTATGGAAGAATGCTTGAAGGATATGCAGTCCTCTTTTTAGAGAATGTAGATATTATTTTTGGATCCACGTTGGATTAAGTCTAATACTGTGGGTTGATGTGTTTGGCCTTCCTCCTTTGCCACCTCAAAGAATTGCTGTCCTAAATGGACCTTTGGAGTATCACCCACAGTGACCCTATGGAAAATGGGGTAGAAAACGTAGTGTTGCTGGAGAGCTGTCGGGGGCACTGGGAGACTGCCCTGTATGAGGACTTGGAGGAATATGTTCACACAGGTCTCAGAACAAGGAGAAGTAGAGCCAGTCCTGGGGAACTGGTTTTCTCTGGTCTTTTGTTGCAGTTCACGGGGGTGCAAAAGAGTCTGACATGACTTAAGTGACTAAACAACAACAACAATTTTATAACTCACATTTTCATTTTTGCTTTATTTCATAGGAAGTTCACAACCTAATTGATGGCCTGCTTTTGAAAATTTTATAAGATCAGTGCGAATCACTGAGTACTGCCTTTCTACATGAATCTCCTTTCTTCTACCTCTGCTCTCTATTTTCTCCTTATACCTGAATTTCTTTATCAAATTTTAAAAGATTTTACAGTGGGTAGATTTTGTAAGTTGTCTCAAAAACATTTTAATGACATGTGGTATATATGTATTTACAGCTCCCCCACCGCTCCTTCTCTTGTGTGGCCTCTTGGGACTACCCTTCTAGGGTATTTTTGGAGTGGGAGACCTGGAAGGCTGAACTAAACCCTCACCTCAGCCAGTTCAGACGATGGGGCCCAGCAATTTCAGGTGTGACCCCCACAGTGCTCAGCCAGCTGTTGATATAGAACTTCCACCCCTTCTGCCCAGGGGTGGAGATGAGTCAGTGTGAAGAAGCTGAAGGGGCGTGGGTGTGGGCATCACAGCAGTCTCTCAAGGGCCCTCCTCCCCCCTTGGCTGCCTGTGTCTCCAGCCTTCCTCTGTGCAGTCTCCTACCCCAGTGGCGGGGGAAGAGGAGGCCCCCTTGGGAGGGGTGTCATCTGCCCACTCCCCTCTTCCCTTCTTTTTCAATTCACTTCCCTAGAGCCTTGCTTATTGATTCTCAAGAGCATCATTTGGAAGAAAGGGGGGAAAAACCCCAACTGAATATTAATTGTGTTTTTCTCTTTATGTTTCTGCTAAGAGCATCATAATTCTCCTGGGCAATGTGCAGGCCTGTGACTGCCTGAGGGAGAGTGAACAGAGAAAGAAAAACATAAAAAATGATTTATAGGAGTGAAATATGTGTATTTCAAGTATATATGTGTTCAGAATATTTAGATATTTTAGTGTATTTTATAGGTATATGTGTGTACCTGTTTGTGTAATATATATATTATATATATTTGTGTGTATATGCGAGTGTGTCTCTCGATCTGATCATGTCATGCTTTCAAAACCTTCCATAGTTCCTTCTTATTATAGAGCGAGGTCCAAACTCTCCTTGGCGAGCCCTCCACACACACCCTCTGGCCCCTCCACTCCCAAGTTCTCCTTGTCAGGCTACCTCCCCACTCCCACACTCAGGCTCCAACATAGGAACTACTCTTTGGCATGCTGTGAACCTTGCCCTTTTCCCCTTCTCAGCCTTTGCACAAGTCATTCACTCCACCAGCTCCCGGCTCCTTGTCAGGAGCCTGCCTTCAAAGTTCTATTCATTCATCTTGAATGAGCTCACCATCCATCCTAAGCTAAGCCCGCTGAGATCCCAATGCCTAGTGCAGTGCAATCGACGCTGGGTGAAGGCTCAGATGCACCCCGCGGGGAGTCAGGCGCGCCCTCCTGTCTGCCCCAGACACTCGGCTCACTAATGTCTCCATGAGAGCATTTCTCAGGTGCCTGCCTCTCCCATCACAACCCTCAGGGCAGGACCTGTACTCCAAAATAGCATTCTCGGCATCCTGCACAGGGCCTGGCCCATGGTTGCCACCCAGTGCATGTTCCTTGAGTGAATGAATGTGTATTTATAGATCACTGTCCATGTGATGGATAAGCTGGACACAGAGAAACTCAAAGCCAAATGTTGAAGGCCTTGTTCAAGAAACAATCATCAGGAACAGAGATTAAGTCTCCCACACAGATGACGAGTTCACTGTGGAAAAGTGAATTTGATTTGTAGAGACTTGGACCTCACTACAACTCTGGAGAACAGCAGCAATCATTTCTTATTGGGTCCCCCGCCCAACCCGTCACCATGGGTGACCTGTGGGTATAACGGATTCGTTCCTGGTGGCTCAGACAGTAACGAATCTGCCTGCAATGTGGGAGACCTGGGTTTGATCCCTGGGTTGGGAAGATCCCCTAGAGAATGGAATGGCAACCCACTTCAGCGTTCTTGCCTGGGGAATCCCATGGACAGAGGAGCCTGATGGGCTGCAGTCCAAGTGGCTGCAAAGAGTCGGACATGACTGAGCGATTAAGCACACCCACAGCTCCTGTAGCAACCAGAAAAGCGGCACCAGGGCCGGAGGCCAAGGGCCCCTCCCTCAGCTTGGGGGAGATCCTCTAATTGCCAGCAGCTCTGCAGACTTGAGCAAAGGGTTCTGCGGCTGCTGGGGGCCAGGGCCCTCCCCTCTAAGCTTCCGATGATGGCTCACTTCCTTCCGTGTATGTGTTGGGGGAAATTCAAAGCTACATTTTCAATTTCCCACTCCCTTTGCCATTACATTCTTGGTGGGTTTTCCAGCCTTCTTGATTGCTAGATCTGGACTTCAGGCCTGGTGAACCCTAGATGCACCGATAAGTTTACAATAGGATCAAAGGATATTTTCAGATCTGGGGCTGAGCAGCCTCTAATTATTCTCTTTATTATAATTTTTCCAACGACTTCCTATTCCTTCCTTCCTATATATATATATATTTAAAATTTTTATTTATTGGCTAAGCTGGGTCTTCGTCACTACTTCTGCAGGGGCTACTAGTTGCAGCGAGCAGGGGCTGCTCTCTAGTTGTGGTATGCAGGCTTCTTTTGTCATGGAGCGTGGGCTTCAGCAGTTTCGGCACATGAGCTTAGTAGTTTAGGTTCCCAGATTCTAGAGCACGGGCTCAGTGGTTGTGGCATAGAGGCTTAGTTGCTCCGAGGCATGTGGGATCTTCCCAGACCAGGGATCGAACCCGAGTCTCCTGCACTGACAGGTGGGTTCTTTATCACCAAGCCACCACGGAAGCCCCTTTCCTTCCTATATTAAATCTCTAATATCCATCAGTTGTACATAAGATCCACAACGGCACAATACTAATAGCAGCAGCTGGTACGTGTAGGTACCTTGTTGGACTGAAAATTAATGAGTGAATGGCTGTGTATTAGAACAAAATGAATGAAGGCTGTAGACACTCTTTTGGTTGTTTTTTTCAACTAGACTATCTCCCTGTCATCTGTGCTGGCTAAGTCTGGCTCTGTCTGAGGGCTAGATGAGCTGGTCTGATTCCTCTGGTCTGAGGACTCTGGGACAGTGAGGTAGGGGAGAAGAAAGTGAGGGGCCTGAGAGAAGAGGCAGCTGGTAGGTCTTTCAGGAGCCTCATTGCCCAGTGAGATTTCTTCTGGCAGCTTCCCCCATCGCTGACCTGGAGCTGGAGCCAGCCTGCTCCACAGAAGCAGCTTGGCTGTGGTCACACTGTCTGGCTCCAAAGTCAAGAACAGTGAAGTGGCGAGGGGCCTGCTCTGTGGGCCCAGGGGTTAGGGAAGGGGGTGGGACTTGAAAGGCAAGGAGCCCGGCTCCATATGGCATCCGGATTTTAAACAACTCTACTTAGAAATAGAAGAAAATCTCTCCGGAAAATGGGAGGGCTCTGGCAGGCATCCCAGGCCTGAGGAACAGCAAGTTCCTGCCAACTTGTGACGGAAGTGGAGGTTTTGTGGGAAGGGTGGAGGGAAGAGGGCTCTGAAGAGAATGGACACAACCCGGCAGCGTTCTTCCTGGTTAAAAAGCCTGTCTGGGGGTAAACATGTTTCTGAAAATGAAGACAGTTTTTATTCTTCCAGACTGGCCTACTTCCTGTGAATGCAGTTATTCCCAGGTGTGCGTGTTTATGTTCAAAGAAGGGATATGATAAACTATTCGTGGTCCCAGCCTGAGAAGGCTTTGGAATCATGGAGTGCAAAACTCAGCCTCACAACAGAATGGATACATGTATATGTATGACTGAATCCCTTCACTGTTCACCTCAAAATATCACAACATTGTTATAGGCTATACCCCAATACAAAATGTTTTTGGTGTTAAGAAAATTAAAGAAAGAAAAAAAAAAAGCCCCACCTCTTTGTGTTTCTGAGGCAGGAACATGCCTTCTAGATTTCATCTTCCAGGATAAGGCTGGGAATTCTCCTGGGAAACTCCTTTCCAGCCTGTGAGAGCCAGAGGCCCACTTATGGCCTCTTCAGGGCTTTTTTTAGGCTGAGGAGGGTGAGGGCTACAGATATGTAGACAACCTGCCTTGGCTGCTCCAGCAAGGTGCACTTGGGGAAGGAAAGCTCTGAGTGGGGAGCAGGAGGCATGAATGAAGAGGGAGAAAGGAGTCACACATTTACATTTGCAGAGAGGTCTAAAATCAGCATGGTTCCCAAGAGATCCAAAGTGGATAAGCAGACCCTCAGTCTGCAATAACTCATTCTCCTGTCCAGAACCCCAGCCAACAGCTGTCTCTGATGGGGTGGCGGCATTTCATAATCTCTTTGACTCCAGAGCCTCACTGTGAAGCTGTCCCCAGAGCTGAAGGAGCATCTTTTTTCTGAGAGTGGACTGTGAATCTGATTCATCTGGGAAGCCCGCCTGGAAAGCCCTGTGGAGCAGGGTACGGCAGAGGGGACGAGTGCATGTGTGTGCATGCTAAGCCACTTGTCATGTCTGACTCTTTGTGACCCTATGAGCTGTAGCCCCCCCAGGCTCCTCTGTCCATGGGGATTTTCCAAACAAGAATACTGGAATGGGTTGTCACGCCCTCCTCCAGGGGATCTTCCCAATTCAGGGATTCAACTTGTGTCTCTTCTGTCTCCTGATTGGCAGGTGGGTTCTTTACCACTAGTGCCACTTGGGAAGCCTGAGGGGAGAAGTGGATGCATTTAAAGCCACCCCTTTCACAAGGCTTTCTGAGAAGGTGGGTCATCTGTACTGCTATAGGAACTCTGAGGTGTTGCTCGTGGGAGGGTGACTTGGTACAACCACTTGGGAGAACTTGTCACATTACATAGGAGAATCCAGGATGTGCAAAACTAACCCAGCAATTCCATTCTTGATTACGTGTCCTAGAACAGCAGCTCTCAAGGCTTTTGGTTTCAGGACCCCCTTTCACTATGAAATATTGTTTAGGGTGCCAAATAACTTTTGCTTGGGTGAGTTATATTGACCAATATTTACCACACTAGAAATTAAACCCAAGAATTTGATAACCTATTAATGCATTTACAAGTAACAATAAAAATGCATTACATAACCAACAAATAACATTTATGAAAAATAATTATTTTCTAAAACAAAACAACTTAGTGGGAAGAATGCCATTGTTTCATAATCTTGCAAATCTGAGTTAATAGAAGACAGCTGGAATTCTCATATCTGCTTCTGCATCTCTGTGTTATCTCATGTACTTGGTGGAAAACTTCACCATTTACTTATGAGAGTATGAAAGCAAAAAAGCCAAAAAATCTTTATATTATTATGAAAACAGTTTTGACTTCTCAGATCCCCTCCTCCACCCCCGCCAAGATCATCTCAGGGGTGCCCAGAAAACATTTCTTACTTCGACCCCAGGAGAAAAGTACAAGCATGCTCAGAGTGGTCTTACTTGTAACAGCAAAAAGAAACCTGACTTAAATGTTTATAAATAATAGAAGTGATAAATTGTGATATATTCATAGTATCGCTGAATCTCACAAACAATACTTTGCAAAAAACAATAAAATATGATTTCATGTTCATAGAGTTCAAAAACATAAAGTATATTATTTAGTGATATAAATATATGGCAAAATCTTAAAGAAAAGCAAGGACGATGGTTAACACTGGGGAAGAGGGAAAGAATACCACCACTGCCAAGGGATATACATGGAATTTCAGAAATACTTCTGTTTCAGTTCAGTTCAATTCAGTCACTCAGTTGTGTCCGACTCTTTGCGACCCCATGAATCGCAGCAAGCCAGGCCTCCCTGTCCATCACCATCTCCCGGAGTTCACTCAAACTCACGTCCATCGAGTCGGTGATGCCATCCAGCCATCTCATCCTCTGTCGTCCCCTTCTCCTGCCCCCTATCCCTCCCAGCATCAGAGTCTTTTCCAATGAGTCAACTCTTCGCATCAGGTGGCCAAAGCATTGGAGTTTCAGCTTTAGCATCAGTCCTTTGAAAGTGAAAGTGAAAAGTGAAGTCGCTTAGTCGTGTCCGACTCTTTGTGACCCGTGGACTGTAGCCCACCAAGCTCCTCCATCCACGGGATTCTCCAGGCAAGAATACTGCAGTGGGTTGCCATTTCCTTCTCCAGGGGATCTTCCTGACCCAGGGATCGAACCCAGGTCTCCCAGATTGCAGGCAGATGCTTTAACCTCTGCACCACCAGGGAAGGGAACAAATAGCCCCTGAAATCTCAACGGCTTAAATACATTAAAGATTCATTACAGGCCAGCTAATATGGCCTCCACCACTTGGTGTGTCTTGAATAAGTGTGGTGAGGAGAGGGATCATGATAAGACATGCACTAGGTCTTAGAGGCCATCCAGAAGAGGTGCTTGTTACTTCTGCTTACATCCTATTGGCCAGAGCAAGTCACATGGCCATGTGCATGTACATCTGATTATGTGCCCAGGAGGGAAATTGAGACATTCGGGCTATTTGGTATCGTTCTACTTCATTAGGATCATTTGGCTTTAAGTTGAGTGGTAGGTTCATAGAGTACTTGCTTAATTATTAATTTATACATAAATTTTATAAACACATTTACGCTTATCATATGCTATTTACGTATATGGGCTTCCCAGGTGGCTCAGTGGTAAAAAAAAATCCACCTACCAAGCAGGAGACATGGGTCGGGAACATCCCCTGGAGGAGGGCATGGCAACCCACCCCAGTATTTTTGCTGGGAAAATTCCATGGACAGGGGACCCTGGTGGGCTACAGTCCATAGGATTACAAAGAATCAGACACAACTTAGCAACTAAACAATGACAACAGCAACTATATATATATATATATATATATATATATATATATATATATATATATGTCTTATTTAAGTATATATATGTATTGGGCTTCCCTGGTGGTTAGAGGTTAAAGCATCTGCCTGGAATGCGGGAGACCCGGGGTTCGATCCCTAGGTCGGGAAGATCCCCTGGTGAAGGAAAATGGCAATCCACTCCAGTACTCTTGCCTGGAGAATCCCATCACGGAGGAGCCTGGTAGGCTACAGTCCATGGGGTCGCAAAGAGTTGGACATGACTGAGAGACTTCGCTTATTAGGTATAAAGTATTTGAAAGGAAGAAACAAAACAAAGAGAGAAAAAAGAATAAATCTTTAATATTTTTTATCCAAATACATAATTTGTATATTTGGATTTTTAAAAAGTGGAGGCCGAGAGAGGAGAAGGTGAGAGCTAAATTAAGAAACACTTGGAAGTCCTGGAGCAATGGTCTTTAAACTGGGGTAAACATATTCCCAGGGTCCATGAAGACACTCTAAAAGGTTGTAATACATATTCTATTAAAGAATCAGTTTCTAGATGCTCATTTCTAGATGTCCTCTTGACGAACATTGGTCTCGCTGAGAATACTCCTGTGTTTGAGCTGTTTTCTTTCCCCTTTCCTCTTTTCTAAGTGGCCTTTTCCCATATTTTTCAAAAGAAAGATGTGCTCCTTCTTGTCATTTTGTCCTTGATAAAAATCTCCAGACAGGAATCAAAGAGACAATTCAAAGTGTTGGTTCTAGCTGAGCAAGTGAATTACTCCACAGATAGGACTACAGACCTGTTTGCAAATCAGATGTTATCCCATCATTTTAACAAAGGTGAAGGAGAAACCAATGAACATTTAGTAATACACATGATAAATGATTAATAATGATCTTGTTATTATGCATGAATTCCGAAGGAGTTCAGAGAATCAAATAATAACTACAATAAATTCCCTCCATCCTGAACATGTTTTCTTAGCACTTACATTTTTTAAAGTGAAAAATTAAAGCTAGAATTGATGCTGAACCCACTCTCATTCTGGAAAGAGTAATATTTATCCATGGATATGTAGAGGGGAAAGCACCAACTGTCTCATTAAGAAAAGCATTTCCAAAATATTGTTTGGGATAATAATATTTTATTAAAATGTTCAATAAACCTGTGATATATTTATGTTATTTTGATGAATTGTGTATTACTACTAATTGTAATGATAACTCATTCTGTAAGAAAATCTTCTTGCTATAGACTAGCGCTGTCTAACAGAACTTGCTGTGATGATTGGATTTGCTCCATCCAATACAGCCCCATATGCCACGTGTTGCTATTAAATACCTGGAATGTGGCTAGTGTGAATGAGGATCTGAATTTCAAATTTTATTTATTTAAAAAAGTTTTAATAGTCACATGTGGCTAGTGGCTATATTGTTGGACAGCACAGCTTTAGAACTTTATGGCCATAGAAAAGGAAAAACTACTAAATTTGAATTTGTATACATTTTTAAGAGAAATATGATAAAGTGATTAATAAAGTATTTTAATCATAAATGTATATTATATTATGATAAAGTTTTATAGAGGAAGAGAAATGGAAATACAAATTCAAAGAGAAGAAGGAATAATGTAAAATTTCTTACTGTTAAGGAAGTGCACATTTGTGATATTTTTAAAAGGATGATGGAGGATATCAATTCCTTTAATATTTCAATTCTATTTGGATACATTTAAATTAGGGACAACAATGATTCTTAAATGTTTAAACTGTTAAAATATTTCGATTTATAGTGGACTTTTAATTTTTTTGCAGCTATTTAATCTTAAGATGAAAAATCTTAGACACCAATGTAAAAATGTTTGAGGGGAGTGTGTAATGACAGCCCCAAATGTAAAACTTCCCTAAAAAAAAAAAAAAAAACAAAATCCAAACAAATGAGCCAAAAATACAAAGTTGCCTGTCTCTTATGCACACATGTGTACACATACAGTCCCCCTAACAGACCCCCAATTCCACACTGGGCAATTACGGCACAGCCGGCTAATGAACCACACTTGGTTAGCAACTTGGGGTAGTCTGATCAGTTAGAACTCTTCAGAGGTGGGACAGCCTCAAAGAAGATTGTTAAGGATCAAAAGTTCATTTCAAAGTTGTTTATATTGCTGCAGCCTAAATCTGCTTGGCCTCAGCAGCCCTTGACAGACCACACACAGGTCTTTCGTGTTTGGCTTGGTTTTGGTGGAAACTGAGGCAAGGACCTGAGTTAGGTGCAGACCTAGGACAATGCACACAGGTCCCAAAGTGACTCAAACTGAAAAAATCGAGAGGAAGCAGAATCTAGGAGGCAGAGGTGACCCTCAGAACATAAGTCTGCTCTCCCCCTCCCCCCAAGGCCTTAGCCTCCCTGTGGAAGTGGGCTGGGGTTGGGAATTCAGGTGCTTTGTGTGTCACAGGGCATGCTGAACCCAGCGTGGTTATCCTCATTCGCCCATGGCCTCCCTGCAGTGTTGCTCAACTCCAGGTGTCAGGAATGGCTCAGCCCATTCCCAGTGGCAGCAAGAAGACAGGAGGCCCAGAAAAGACTGAGAGGCAGGGCACTGAATGACCCCAAGTCACCACCACCACCAACCCACCCCGGCGCTGTAGGGGACGGGAAAATATTCCTGTGACCCAGTGAGTGCTTCCCACGCAGGTGAGCGCTGCCAGCCAGAGGGGTGGAGGTGGGGAAGGGGGCAGGGCTGGGTATCCTGGCAAGTGAGTGGCAGGAGAGTGTCTTCACCTTGTGGGACCTGGGATTCCAGATCAGCAGCTCTGACTCAGCCTCTGATTGGCAAAGGTCAGGCCTCCCTTTCGCAAGGGCTTCCACTCTTGGCTGGGCCCTGCCCAGGTTAGGCAGGCAGGAGGCCTGATACTCTGCACTGACTTTGGGACCAGCTCCCAGGAAGCTGCAAGGGATCCAAGTGGTCTTGGCACCATTTCAAAGGCTGGCTTCAAGATGCTTTATCAGTGGGCTTTTGTACCAGGCCCAGGCTGAGGCTGCATAAGAACATGGAAGATGCCAGGGAAGTCAGAACAGCTTTTTAAAAATAAGGCTCAGACCATAGGCAGGTGCTTCCATACCACTTGGACCTTAGTGAAGGAAAAAGAGAACATCAGCCCAGGGGGGGAGAACACAACAGACACCTTCCTGTAGGAAGATGGGGGAATGACTGCAAGAGACATGGGGTGTCAAAGAAAGTCTGGATCTGCACCTTTTTTACTTTGACTGTCATGCCACTTGTCATCTCTGAATGCCTCAGAGCTTGATGTCGTATCACATGGTGAATGCCTGCGTGCGTGCGTGCTAAGTTGCTTCAGTTGTATCTGACTCTTTGCCACCCAATGAACTGTAGCCCACCAGGCTCCTCTATCCATGGGATTCCCCAGGCAAGAATACTGGAGTGGATTGCCATGTCCTCCTCCAGGGGATCTCCCTGCCATAGGGATCAAACCCACATCTTGCATGAGGCAAGCTAAAGAGGACTAACAGCCAACAACAATGTTGACGGCCACTAACACTGGCTCCTTGAAATAAATCTAGAAAACCCAATCATTCTCAGCCTTTATTTTATTTTATTTTTTTAGAAGAGTTTTTATTTTATTTTATTTTTTTTAAGTTTTTATTTTTTAAATTTTAAAATCTTTAATTCTTACATGCATTCCCAAACATGAACCCCCCTCCCACCTCCCTCCCCATAACATCTCTCTGTAATGCGACTCACATGACCTTTACCTGCATGATTAACTTCTGTAGACAGTGCCAGATTTTGATGCAACTGTCAAATGTGTGCAATTCCTGGGCCCTCATTTCATCTTTTTCTCTCCAACTTAGCAGCTCAGGAAGAATGCACGTAAGAGTATGGTCATTATAGGGTAACCTTGAATTGCTCTAAGTCATTAAAACAGTAAATTCTTTGCAAAACTGAGAATGAAATGAGGTTGCATCTCTTTTGTCAGTTCCATTACTTTGGCTCCAGCGTCATCTGCTCTACCGTAAGGATGGCCTTCTATCTTTCCCCAGGTCACTTGTTCTGTGATGAACCCAGGAAGTCCAGGTTCCTAGGATGATTATCTGAGATGCAACAGTGACTCCTGGTCTCTCTCTTTCTTTATTTTTTTTTGATATATATACAGTCTTTAATATAAACAGTTTATGACAAAAAGCAAGACAATTTTTGTTTAAAGCTGAAGAACTGAGGCTTAGAGGAATTAATTTAAAGATAATCTAACTTGGGATTTAGCATTTATATTTAACATTTCCAAAAATTTTTTCAACAATTAGAAGACTCCTGGTCTCTTGGACCACTGGAGCCACCTCAGATGCATGTCTTCAGCCTGGGAGCTCCTCAGTCACTGCCAAACGCAGGGTTCTTGGGTGGTCGCCAAAGCCCGAGGGGCCAGAGCCCATAGCAGCTTGTATGATTGCTGCCAGTTGGTAATTCCATGACCTTGTCTGAGCCTCAAAGCCTGTCCTGGTTGCTCCAACTTGCTCTAACCCTGAGTCTTGGACTTCTCTTGCTGCTAATCCTGGAGTCTGTGGCACAGCCAGGAGCCCTGGTGCAGGTCCCACTGGCAATTGTCCTTTGAGCCCAAGACAGGATGGTCCCTGGCCCCTCTCACCATGCTCAGCTAAGGCTGCTCCCCACTGGAGCCATGAGGAGCCACTGCCCCTGGGCAGCCTGTGCCAGGACAGCATGGGGGGACAGGTTCCCCTGTCTGCCTGTGGCAGACTGAGGACCACAGCTCCCTTCTCCTCTGCATTGCTATAGCCTGAGTCCACACCCAGTTCCTATCACTGAATGAGTGTCTTTCAAGGAGACAGACTCCTCAGTCATAAAGTCCTTGGAATCCATCTTGCAGCCAGGGGGTTGTGATTCAGTCTTTGAGAACTGCTGAACTTGGAGTTGTGCCCTCAGCACAAAGGTCTGCTCATCTCCAAACCAAGCCAAGCTCTGACGGCATCTTCTGTCTTGTTCTCAGAGGACCATGTTGCAGTGGTTTCGTGCCATGACATCAGTCGTGAATATTGGCTGCAGGCTGTGTTAGGGTGCCACTAGCTGCCCCGAGTACCAAGCCCCAAGTTCAGTGATTTAACACATTAGAAGTCTACTTACCACTCACATAAGAGTCTAGTGTGGCTGTTGCCATCGTGTGGCTTTTTCCATCCAAGGACCTGGAAGTCCTCTGCATCTAACTGATAGATGTAGAGAAGTCACATCCTCTTCTTTTTTTACGTCAGTAAAATATACATTAAATTTACCATTTAACCTTTTTAAAGTATATAGTTCAGTGGCAGGTACATGCACATTGCTTTGTAGCCATCACTGCTATCCATCTTCAGAACTTTTTCCTCTGTTTTTGGCTACACTGCTGGCAAGTGAGATCTTAGTTCCCTGACCAGGAATCAAACCCATGCCCTTTGCAATGACCATGCAGAGTCTTAACCATTGGGCTGCCAGGGAGCTCCCTAGAACTTTTTCATCTTCCCAAATGGAAACTCTTTCCCCAGTAAACACTAGCTCCTCATTTCCTGCTACCCCTTGGCTCCTAGCAACTATCATTCTACTGTCTGTCTTTGTGAATTCGGCTGCTCTAAATACCTCATATAAGTGGCCTCTTGTGATATTTGTCCTTTTGTGACTGGATTATTTTGTTTAGTACCATGTCTTCAAGTTTCACCCATGTTGTGGCACTTGTTAGAATTTCCTTCCCTTTGAAGGCTGAATAATATTCTATGGTATGTGTATACCACATTTTGTTTTCCCATTCATCCGTTAATGGACACTTGGGTTGTTTTAACCTCTTGGCTTTTCACACCCTCTTCTTAACCATCTTGACACGCAAGTGACATCTGTCATTTGATCCCATTCTTTAGGAGAACCTATTATATGGCCCCACCTACATACATAGGAAGCTGGGAAATGTAATCTCTGGCTGGGCAGCCACTTCCAGAAATAATTCAGCCAGGAAGATGAGGCATGATTTGTTGGTGGACAATTAGCTGTCCCTGCCATCCCCTCGCCTTTGTACTTCCTAGAACCACCATTTACTGTGGTCCAGGAAAAATGTCTTTTTTTTTTTTTTCTTCAGCTTCAGTTCCTAACTGGATGAAGGTTTTGAAGTCTCAATGTACTTTCAGCAAAAGCTGTAGTAACATTTGTGTAGTCTTTTGCATTTTTCATATGGTGTCATTGTTCTGATTCTGTCTCTACTGTTTTCTCACCAGCTGATGTTTGTAGAGCTCATTCTGCTACAATAAATCCAATAAGTAGTAATTATTAATCTCCACAGCAACACCAGGTTTGATCATCTTCCCCTTGTGTATAAGTGAACATATTGAGATTTGTTCACAGTTGTGTGTGCTTAGTCGCTCAGTCGTGTCCAACATTCTGCAACCCCATGCACAATCCAGGTAGTAAATTGTGACTCCATCTGTCTATCTGTACCTCTTGCTTAGGGAGCCATCCTATGGATTTGAGAAATAACCTTGATGTTCTTCAAAGGACACTTTGAGCCCCCAAACCAAACTCTGCCCCCAGAACACCCTCCTTGCTCTAGAAATGACAGACTCTCTCCTCTAGTACCCAAACGGAGCCCTCCCCTGGAGAATGTGGTGAGAGAGGGAGGCAAGATCCTTTCACTCTGGAACCTGTCCTGTGCTGCTGGTCCCTGGGAGCTTCCCAGGACCTTTGGAGCAAAAAAACAAAATGCCATCATGGCAGCAACATTCATGAAGCCGCTTCTGTGTTCCAGGCCCTGGGGATGCACGCAGGAATAAGAAATGATCCCTCCCCTCCAAAGACTGCATTGTCCGACCAGTGAGACAGACATGGGAATGAATGCTCTCATATCATATGACAAGCGATATAGACAAAGTGCTATGGAAATTTGGAAGAGGGAGTCATTAATTTTGCTTTGTTATGGCAAGCTACAGCAAGAAGGTGACATCAGAGTTGGGTGTAGACAACGGAGAGATGATTGGGGAGAGCTATTTTAGATAGAAGGGACTCAGTGGTGTTAAAGAATATGGTGTATTTGAGGATAAAGAGGAGGCACTGTGAGGGGAAAGCATGAGTCTAGACAGGGTGGGGGAAGACTTGAGGAGATTGGGTGGAGCCAGGGGTAAAGGGCCGTCATTCTACAGATGAGGCAAGGAGATTATTAACTGGAGACAAATGCAACCAGAGCCATCTAATACACAGCTTCCTCTGGCTAGGATGAACAATGGGAAATGGAACTGATCACCTGTTTCATTCATTCCAGTCCCATTCATTCCCAAAGGGCAGGCCCACCCCAGCCATCCTGTTGTCATCCCATATGCCACATAACTGGGTCATTCTGGGTAAAGGCCAGAGAAGAGACTGCCCGAGGATATCAGTACTCCCAAAATGACCCCTCCCCCTTGGCCTGTAGGTGAAGAGGAACTCATGACAGGTTTTTTCCCTCCCTAGTTGGCTTATAGGAGAGGATTAAGCTGAATCCCAAGTTGGTTATCTCAAAGCCAGGGTATCTATCCATTACCTGCATAGACAGAATTGAAGCCTGGGGGTGCCAGGAACACTGTGGCTTCTCTCTTGTCCCATGGCTGAGTGTGAAGGAGGTGGAGAGAGAAGGGAAAGAAGGTGGTGGAGAGAACAGAGAACAGTGTCAGAACCCAGTTCACCATCACACAGGTACTCACCAGCCCCTCACTCATAGTTCCTCACCCTCTTATATCAGGATGGGATCCCCAGCCTTCTAAGTAATTTACAGTTACAAGTGGAAAGCCAAGGGATTCTGGGCTAACAGTGAACCTGTGGTGAGAAATCAAACCCTGAAGGTGGCAGCTGCCCCGCCCAAGAAGCCAAAGCCCTTCTCTCACAGAGGCTGTGGGCCAGCGATGCTTTACTGAGAAGCCTGTGCCAACCTTGAGGGTACAGCGATGAAGGGGACATTCTTCCTGCCTTCAAGGACTTCACAGTCTGGTGGCAAAGACAGGCAGGTATACAGCTCCCAGCATCTTAGGTGCCATGCATTGTGTAAACTGTGATGAATTCTATCTAATCTCTTCAAATGAAACATCTAATCAAGATACTGGGTAATCTGGCCTCTTCTTCTTCAAACTTGCCCTCAGTGGGATCCATTTCCAATATTATGAAAGACATACTATATCATCATTCGCTAATCATAAATGACACCATGAAATTGATATAAAAATCTATTCAGAAAAACAATTCAGATTCTCCCATCAGCATATGTCATTCTGTGGCAAAGGTTCTAATTAGTTATATTATTTTCCTCTCCAATTTTGTTCTAGACTTCTAATGACTTTGTACAGCAAAGTTCTGGATTCCTTAATTCCTCTGAGCTCTGCCAGGTCTGGGGCTATTTTGGTATTCAGCAATGGGGCAGCTGAAACATTCGAAACTCAAGGCAGGGCCCACGATTGGGTTTGTAAGAAACCATGAGTCTAAGCTGCTGGTTAACATTCCTTAGCAGAACAGATTTTTTAAAGATCCAGGATCTATTTTGAAGGAGTGGAATTGAGGAAGTTAAGAAATGACTCTTGAGAGTCCTTCGGACAGCAAGGAGATCAAACTAGTCAATACTAAAGGAAATCAACCCTGAATATTCACTGGAAGGACTGATGCTGAGGCTGAATCTCCGATACTTCGGCCACCTGACAGGAAGAGCCGGCTCATTGTAAAAGACCCGATGCTGGGAAAGATTGAGGGCAGAAAGAGAAGGGGTTGACAGAGGATGAGATGGTTGGATGGATGGCATCATTGACTCAATGGACATGAGTCTGAGCAAACTCCAGAGAGAGTGAAAGACAGGGAAGCCTGGTGTGCTGCATGCAGTCCACGGGGTTGCAAAGAGTCGGATACGACTTAGTGATTAAGCAACAAGAAATGACGATGATAAGGATAAAAGGATCTTTGGATGAAAGTTATAGGAATATGAGTCTGAGCTCAAAACAATGAAAAATTTATCATAGTTGGAACCATCCAAGACTGGTGGAGGTAATGGGTGTTTGTTGATAGAGGCCAAGCAGAGGCAAGATGACAGTCATAGGGTCTTATACTGGGAGGGAGGTTGAATGAGATAAACTCTACAGCCCTTTGTGCTGAACTTGAGTCTTCACTCTGCTTTCAGCTGATGGAACAAACCTGGCCTGGCAACATCACCTTTCCTGGGCTCCATTTTATCATTGCTGAGTTGGATAGAGACAGCAATGGTCAGAACCCTCACTGACCACTGTGAGCGAACCCCAGACCATTAGCCCTGGGTCTCAAAGGTAAGTGAGCATAGTCTTGGGACCTCTGGATCCTCAGGTCCACCTGATGACTCGGAGATTCCTTTAATCTTCCACACTGGAGACTAGCCAGGCTGGTTTGTCTTGTTCTAATTATTATTTAGATGACTGTTTGGCTCACTCCTAGGCAAGGTTTAAATCAAGTCAGACCTGTTAATTGAATCAAAGTTATATAATCATATTTGGGCATTTAAGTGCAAACCAATTATTTCAAGCCCGAGCATCTTATACACAAGGAGGGAGTTCTGTTAAGTGTCGGGAATGTATGCTAATACATGAAGCCTAACCCCTAAAGTGGAGGGTGGAGCACTCCAGGGCACTCCTGTTTCGATGAGGCTGTTGTAATAGTTATTGCTCTGGGCACATTCTGGGAGGATGCTGGAAACATCTCAAACAAATATGACATTGACATTACCCCAGCTTGTCAAACCCATTACATTTGGAACATGTCTTTCTGTAGCATTTGGCTTGGCTTATAAATGCATTATCAAAATCTGTAAGAGGTGTTGCCGGCAGCCTTCCCTTGGCCTTTCTGGTCATCAACATTCCTTCCTCTCTTGACAAATATATGCCACAGGGCTCTGTTAGGCATTTCATTTTTTCACTTGGGCCTCTTTCTAGTTTCCAGTCTCAGTCCACAAGCCTCCAAACCTTGCAGTCCTCAAATACTAGCCTCCTCTGCAAAGAGAGAGGAAAACAGGGAGGAGTAAGTAAGGAAGTAATTGATGAGTTGATGGGATGGACTAGTAACATAAACCAACTCATCAGGAAGAAGATGCCAGACTCGAGATTGAAGTGTTTGCCCCTAAATGTTCTAAGGTGGGAATATAAACTGATGCAGCCACTATGGAGAACAGTATGGAGATTCCTTTAAAAAAAACCTAGGAATAAAACTACCATATGACCCAGCAATCCCATTACTGAGCATACACCCTGCAAAAACCGTAATTCAAAAAGACACATGTACCCCAATTTTCAGGCTTCCCCAGTGGCTCAGTGGTAAAGAACCTGCCTGCCAGCGCAGGAGATGCAGGAGACGTGGGTTCAATCTTTGGGTTGGGAAGATCCACTGGAGAAGGGCATGGCAGCTCAATCCGGCATTCTTGCTGGGAAAATCCAATGGACAGAAGAGCCTGACATGCTACAATGCATAGGGTCGCCAAGAGTCAGACATGACTGACGTGACTGAGCACCAGCACACCCCATTGTTCACTGTAGCACTGTTTACAAGGGCCAGGACGTGGAAGCAACCTAGATAGCCATTGACAGATGTGGTACATATATACAATGGATGTTACTCGCCATAAAAAGGAACAAATTAGAGGCAGTTGAAGCGGCTGAACCTAGATCCTATTATACAGAATGAAGTGAGTCAGAAAGAGAAAAACAAATATTGTATATTAATGCATCTATCTAGATATACGGTACTGAGGAACCTGTTTGCAAGGCAGGAAATAGAGAAAGGGCATAGGGAACAGTCTCCTGGACACAGTGCAGGAAGGAGAGGGTGGGATGAATTGGGAGAACAGCATTGAAACATATACATTGCAATATGTAAAATGGATAGCTAGTGGGAAGTTGCTGCATAACCCAGGAACCTCAACCCGGTGCTCTGTGACAACCTAGAGGGCTGGGATGGGGTGGGAGTTGGGAGGGAGGTTCAAGACAGGGGACATATGTATCCTGACATCTGATTCACATTGTTGTAAGGCAGAAACTAACACAACATTGTAAAGCAATTATCCTCCAATTAAAAATAAGTAATTTTTTAAGAAAAACACTCATCCAGGCCTCACAACCTCAAGGGGGCCTCTAGCCCGGAGGTTCCCTGTACATTCTTCACTCCACACTTGGAGAGCGAGGTACCAGGTGCCCATTTTCTGCCTGGTGTGAAGAACTGAGCTGGCAGGCTTTGCCAAGATAAGTCAGGCTGAGAAACAATCAGATGTCATTGCTGGAGATGGTGTGCTTGCAGAGGAAAAGGCATTTTCTGTCCTCACGTTTTGTCTGTGTCTCTAACACAAAAGCATCAGGTGCCTCTGAAGAGAAGCATTCTGGGGAGAGTTTCATCCTCACCACTGTCCTAATTAGGGAGCCCTTCAGCCTAGGAATTGCAAAAGCCAAGGAGGTACTGCTCACTCGAGGTGGGGACCTTGCTGCAGGTTTCATTGTAAACACATGGCTGAAGTGTGTCACACATGGGCAGGCATGCTGGTGTGTCCAAAATCAGCCACTAGCCAGAGGACATGGACTTTCAGCAAGACCAAATGGAACAGCAGCTGATTTTTTTCAAGTAGGCTTCATTAGACCCACAGAGGACTAACCCTCACCCTGACTTTGGATTCCACTTTTCTTGCCAGGAATTATATTAAATGATTCTATCTAGAACTGAAGGCCTTGATAGACTTTGGTGTGGCTTTGGAGTCTTTTGAGAGTCAGCTGTCAGGACTCAGCCATTCAGACCACCCACAGGTTCCCAGGGCACCTGTGACACAGGCAAGCCCATGACCTCTGGCAAGACTATTAACTTTAGGCAGAAAGGTAGGTGTCAGCTTGTCAGAGAAGATCTGAGCAAACATTCCAAGCAAACCCTGCCACATAAGGAGCTCAGTCCCTAAGAAAGAGTCAAGATAAGGGCGACCATCTCTCCTTTAAGAGGGCAGAGCAGGGTAAAGGCCACACTCACCGTGTGCTGAGCTCAGGGAAGAGGCTCAACTGGGCCCTGCTCAGTCCCTTGAGGGACTTTCAGTGAGAAATAGGTAAGAACACCCTCCCTGCCCTGAGCTCTGGGATGGTGCCTGTGAGCCCTCAAGATTCTACAGAGTGGAAAGGTGGCCTACATGTTGCTTGTTCAGTTGCTATTTCATGTCTGACTCTCTGCGACCCCATGGACTGCAGCACGGCCTTCCATGTCCTTCACTCGGAGTTTTCTCAAATTCGTCCATCCAGCCATCTCATCCTCTATGTTGCTTGGCTGAAGGCTAATGGATTCAGGCCCAGGTTTAATTGCATCACTCACCCAGAGGGCTCTGATCAGGAGTTATTTTCAGATGACATAGATCCCCACAAGGCACTTGCCTCCTGCCTGTGACACTTTCAAGAGTGACTCTTGCCACATGATTGTAGTGACAAATCGAGCTTTCCTCCAGTGATGTCACTGAGAATTCCAAATTTCTCCGAAAGGAAGAGGGGTGACTACAAATACAGACTTCCCAGTGTATCTCACTTCTTAAACTCCTATATTTGTGGGCATAAAAAGAAAACTTAGAATGGTGAGTACAGGGAACTTGAAAAGAAAAGCGCTTTTCAAGTTATGAAATCTGGTTGTTGTTATTACTAGTTCAGAATATATTGTGCAGATTGAGTTTCTAAAACAGGAGGTGACCAGATTCAAAATTCAAAGTATTTAAGCGGTGGTTTGGGAGCAGGTGTTTTAAGGACGCTTAGAGGAAAGAACTGGGGCCATAGGTTGGTGGTCACTTTAATGAAACCTATTTGAAGTGCACTCAGCAGTGCTCAGCAGTGCTCTGAGGTCCTGGGTTTCATATAAGATAATCATAATTTCTCCTTTTAAGGAAAATTGAGTCTAATTTGAGTTTTCCCTTCCTCTAAGGAAGAAAAACTCCTTATTTCTTAATCGTGTCCATCCTTCAAGACCCAGCTCAAATGCCACCTCCCTCCATAAGCCTTCCATGATTGAGCCTGGCTGGAATTTCCTTTTCTTGCCACTCTCACGGTACTTTATCCTCACCTCTCTGATAACTACTTTCCATTTTCTATAAAGCAAGTTACATACTTGTTTATATTCACACATTTAAAAAGACTGAAATCTTACAGAGTGTGTTCTTTGACCACAATGGAATGAAATTAAACTGAATAAAATACCTAGATAATTATAAATATTTGACTATTAAATAATATTTAATACTTCTAAATAAATATGGATCAAAGAAGCTATTTTAAGAGAAATTAGAGAATATTTAAGCGGACTGATAAAAAGTCAATATTACATTTCCATTTATAAAATTTATAGGGTACAGCACTTAGAGAGAAATCAATAGCACCAACCTGATCATATTAGAAAAGAAGAAAGGTTTAAAATTAATTATCCAAATTCCACTTTAAAAAGAAAAATAAGGGAATTAAACCTAAGGAAAGAAAAAACAATAAGTATAAAATGGAAATCAGTATATCAGAAAACAAACTGTAGGGATTTTTAACAAACTTGAAAACTAGTTGTTTGAAGTTTCATAAAATTTATAAACCCATAGTAAGACTGATCAGTTAAAAAAGAGCGAGAAAATTCAAGTTTCCAATATATGGGATGGAAGAAGGGCCAATCCTTCAGGCATTATAATGGTAATAGGGGAATACTATGAACAACTTTATGCCAGTAAGGTTGCTAACTAAGTGAGATGAACTTTCTTTGAAAAATACAACTGACCAAAATTGACACAGAAGAAACAGAAGGTCTAAATAATCTATATTTTATAAAGAAATTTAATTCATTATCAGAAGCTTGTCACAAAGAAAAGTGAAGTCGCTCAGTTGTGTCTGACTCTTTGTGACCCCATGGACTGTAGCCTACAAGGCTCCTCCATGGAATTTTCCAGGCAAGAGTACTGGAGTGGGGTGTCATTTCCTTCTGCAGGGTATCTTCCCCACCCAGGGACAGAACCTGGGTCTCCCGCATTGCACACAGATGCTTTTACCATCTGAGCCACAGGGAAGCTCCCTATGCCTAGATGATTTCACTTGTGAATTAGATTCATTTAAGGAGAAAAATACTATAAATCATGCACAAACTGTTTCAAAAAGAGAGAAGAAGGGAAAGTTTTAAAATTCATTTTAGGAGATATGCATAATGCTGATATCAAGACCTGACAAGATATCTAAGGAAATGAAGTGACAGGCCAACATACCTGTGAATATAGACACAGAAATCCTCAACAAAATATAAGCAAATGAAGTTCAGCAATATATAATAATAATAATGCGCTGTGACCAAGTGGAATTTGTCCCCCAAATATATACAAAATGCACAAAACCCCTCTTTTGTAAGTTTTATTTGAACTTTTAAATGTTATGGACATATTTCGTTATATAGGTTTCTATCATCTGTTAAGAATAAATCATAGGAGTACATAAAGCCTCTTTTACTATTTTTGTAATTTCTAATCTATAGTTATTTAAGAGGGCTTCTCTGATAGCTCAGAGTAAAACACCAAACTAATGAAAAATTAGTTCAAGAAAAATCAAGTTCAAGAACACCATAACAAATCTTTACTGTGAACCTGTACTTGAATGAAAAGACGCTTACTCCTTGGAAGAAAAGTTATGACCAACCTAGATAGTATATTCAAAAGCAGAGACATTACTTTGCCAACTAAGGTCCGTCTAGTCAAGGCCATGGTTTTTCCTGTGGTCATGTATGGATGTGAGAGTTGGACTGTGAAGAAGGCTGAGCGCCGAAGAATTGATGCTTTGGAACTATGGTGTTGGAGAAGACTCTTGAGAGTCCCTTGGACTGCAAGGAGATCCAACCAGTCCATTCTGAAGGAGATCAACCCTGGGATTTCTTTGGAAGGAATGATGTTAAAGCGGAAGCTCCAGTACTTTGGCCACCTCCTGCGAAGAGTTGACTCCTTGGAAAAGACTCTGATGCGGGGAGGGATTGGGGGCAGGAGGAGAAGGGGATGACAGAGGAGGAGATGGCTGGATGGCATCACGGACTCGATAGACGTGAGTCTGAGTGAACTCCGGGAGTTGGTGATGGACAGGGAGGCCTGGCGTGCTGTGATTCATGGGGTCGCAAAGAGTCGGACACGACTGAGTGACTGAACTGAACTGAACTGTACTTGAATGAACTATCACATTTCTTGTGACATCAACTCTACTCCAAAATTTAGAAACCATTTAAATATGGGCTTGAAACATACATACCGAACAATACTTACACATGTATGAAATAGAATTGTTTTCCCAAAACATGTTCTTTTTCATTATTTCCCACATCAAATCCTAATTTTTAAATGCCTTTTAGTTTCAAGTGTTCTATTTTTATAGAATAAAATCTGAAATTTTAATATTTTATTTATTGTTGAAAAATAATTTTCTAGCCATGACTCAGAGAGGGGGAAAGTGAATGCAGGTCCAGCCTGCTGACTTCCATAGTAGAGGCTCCAGGACACCAATCTCCCACCCCATATTCCCCTCTGAACTGGCCCCCTGAAGAAGTGAGAGTAGTTTGTGGAGGCATCTCTGTGATCTAGTGTTGGTAGAGTTGGGGGAGATGGGAATGGGCCCTGTATTTGTGGTTAAGGAGTTGGATGTCAAACTCCAGGCAAAAGAGAGTCACTAAGGCTTTTAATAGGGAGAAACACCATTAATCTCTGTGTAGCAAGGTACCATATTTCATCCAGTCTAAGGTACTTGATTGTGTAAACCACCATTATTATAAGTACCTCTAAGAGGGACTTCCCTGGTTGGGTTAGTGGTTAAGAATCTGCCTTGCAACGCAGGGGATGTGGTTAGGGAACTAAGATCCCACATTCCACAAGCCACATGCAACCAAGCCTTTCGGTGCTGAACCCTTATGCCACAGCTAGAGAGTCCGGGCGCCATAACAAAAGATCATGCATGGTGCAACTAAGACCTGATGCAACCAAATAAATAAATAAGTGAATTTTTTTCTAAGTACCTCTAAGAAAGAGAAAAATGGAGCTCAGAGAGATTAAGTTACTTGCTCAAGGTCACACAGGTAGAAGCTGGACTTTGAATTCAGATAGTCTGTCTCCTGAGACAGCACTCTTTACTGCCACACTATTATTCACACTCAAAAAAGGAGAAGGGGGTTGCCAATGCAGTAGGGATGTCAAATAAGATTAGCTCACCCAAGCTTGGCACAGGAACAGTTTGTAAAGGAAGCAGGTGGTGGGCAGAAACCAGATAGCAGCAGGTTGCAGAGAGACTGGGTGTGAAGAAGTAGAGACACCACTGTGGACCTCTTTCATGAGGTGTGGCAATGATAAGGAGTCGGTGGTTGGCTTTTAAACTTTTTCTTAGGTTGGGAGGGAGGCAGGGTGACAGTCTTACTGGTTAAGGAGAGGGAGCCAGGATGGAGAGAAAATAATTGGGTCTAGGAAGTCTGCAGAGGTAACAGGAATGGGATCCGGAGTGAAGGCAAAGCCTGGAGGAGATGGGACCCATCCTTTTAGGCTAAGCATAGGAACCTGGGTTCCTATGTTTGGAGATGCTAGTACATTTATGGGAGCAGGAACCTGAGGGGCTCAGATGCTCTCTTCTTGGTGGAACAGGTGATGAGGCCATCAGCGGATAGTGAGGGAAATAGGACATTGAGGATGAGGTGCTTTGGTATGGTGACTACAGAAAAGGAGAAGGAAAGGGCCCTGGAGAGGAGCTAGACCCCACCTTCCGCCAGGAATGTTCTCCAAGACGTTAGCTGTATTATGCACCTACAACTAATTCCACAAAATGGCCTCTGCCCCCAAAGGCCTGACTACTCCTGGCCCATCTCACCCTGAGAGGAATAGTTCACATCTCACTTGTAGGAATAGGTTGGGGACATGCTCGGCTGGTGCTGTGGCATTAGTGGAAAGCAGGTTTGGGTCCTTTCTTTATGTGGGGTGATGAGAAAAGAGTGTAGGTTCTAGATTCCTGGATTGAATCCTGGTCCCACTATGCCCCAGCTATGTGACTTTTAGTAAGTTACTTAACCTCTCTTCTTCAACTCCTCATCTGTACAGCAGGGATAAAAATAGTGCCTATCTCATAGGATTTTTGTGAAGATTGAGTTTATATATACGAAACATTTTAGAACTCTACCAGACCTAAGTGCTCAAAAATGTTAACTATTACTATGCGATCCTATTCTGGTCTCTTACCCTGGTTAGCCTTGAGAGATTCCAAGAAAAGTCTAGCTGAGGCTCTAATGGGCCAATAACTCATTGGAAGGCACCAGAAGTCACTTATTTCTTTAACAAGCCAATGTGGATTTTTCTCTAACAAGTGTCCCATCAATTATTTTCCAGAGATAAAGAAGGAGAAGCTTACACTCACTTCTAAGGACTGATTGTATTGCAATGGTAACCCTTAAGATGCCATTCACCAATGTTTCAGAAAATTAGTTCTGAGAAGCATTAAGAGCAGTTGACTAGAGGGGTGGAATGGGGTGGGATATGGGAGGGAGGTTTAAGAGGGAGGGGACATATGGATACCTATGGCTGATTCACTTTGATATATGGCAGAAAGCAACACAATATTGTTAAGCAGCTACCCTCCAATTTTAAAAATAAATTTTTTTTTAAAAAAGAGCAGTTGACATTTTTCTTGGTTCTTTCAACCAGGACTTGCCTGGAAATCATAACTGTTTGCAAGTTCATATCTTATATTTGTGAAAACTCTTCCAGATATGTGACAGAAAAAAAATTGCTTTAGCAAATCGTATTCATCGTAATACACATAACTGAAAAGTCAGGAGGGTATTTGGTTGGTACTCAGGCATAGCTAGACCCAGTATTTCATGTGATGTTATCAGCCCTTGGTTGCTTCACAGCCTTTGGCTCTCTTCTTTTTTTTCTGTTGCCATTCTTCAGGCAGTTTCCTTTTATACAGTGGCCTCCATAGCTCCAGGCTTACAGATTCCCAGTTTCATGTCTTGCAGAAAGAGAGAATATTTTCCTTGTTATTCCAGCAAACATTCTAGAATTAATGCTGAATTTTACTAATGTGGGTCATAAGTTCATCCCTGAACCGGTTGCTAGGACTCAGGACATGAAATACACTGATCCGCCACACTGCATGGAAAGAAACCAACAAATATGCCCATACATGAACACCCTGTCTAGGGTCATTGCCCCCGGAAGCACCGCCCAGCACTCCAGGTGCTGGGAAACTAACATATTTTCAGGTAAAGCTCTGTATTTATCCATTTCCCAAGAGCTATTCTGACCTGAGCCTCACTTCCAAGTGTGCTGAGAGGGGCACAAGTTTCTTATTCTTCTGACATTATATATAAAGATATAGGGCTTCCCAGAGTTGTCTCTGCCCCTGAAATGTAAGCATGTGTGAAGCAGACACTGTCAATACCCCTACAATATTTCCCAGGGCCTCTACTACTGTGTGAACGCTGGCCAGATCTCCCAATGCACTGGGCTTTCTTTGGCACCAGGAGCCTGCTAGACAGGAGGCCATGTGGCTGATGACAGCCCAGAGTTTCAGAGAACTGGAACTTCCCCCAAGCTCCAGAGCAGCCCTCTACCAATGGATGATGCCAATTGGTGTAGAAGCAGCTACTCAGGTGGGATAACTCTGAGGTGACTTTGCTGTGTGGACTCCAGAGTTGCCAGTGGGCTTAAGCTCCAGTCAGCCTTGTTGCTATTTGGTTTTAAAATGTCCCCTTCATGGGACTTCCCTGGTGGTCCAGTGAGTAAATACAATTTGTTGTTTAGTCACTAAGTCTGTCAACTCTTTGCAATGCCATGGACTATAGCCCACCAGACTCCTCTGTCCATGGGGTTCTCCAGGCAAGAATACTGGAGTGGGTTGCCATTTCCTTCTCCAGGGGATCTTCCTGACCCAGGAATCGAACCCAGGTCTCCTGCATTGCAGGCAGATGACTTACCAGCTGAGCTATGAGGGAAGCCCCATGGAGTATTATTATAGGTATTATTAACCCCATTTTAAAGACAAGAAAATTGAGGCTCTGTGAGTTAAGTGACTTTCCCAACAACAACAATGGGTGTGTAGAAATATGGGGAAGTATAATCAGAAATTTTAGAGTTGAATTAACTTGTAGATAAAATTGATAATAACCAGTACAAAAACGAGAAGGGATGTTTATATCAAAGATCCCTTTTAAAGTTCTGTTAAAAAACTAGTGAAATCACAGAAGCTTAAAACATTCTTTCACTATTATAGTCATTTTTCAATGAAAAAAGAGATTTGAAAAAACACTTTGAATCCTTCTGTTCACCTCCCAAAACAGCCCCTTGTGACTCAGCTCAGCCTCTTTCACCTCACTCTCCTTTTCTCTTTCCCAGCCTTCAGATCAGATTAGATTGCCTATCTAGTTTCTCCTATGATCTTACATCCTCCAAATATACACACACCCTGTTTTTGTGAGATGAGGCCTTTTTTTTTGGAGTGTCAGCTCTTGGCTTAAGAAGCCTTGCTCTGATTTGATAATTTTCTGCTTTACGCTCGCAAAATCTACTGGGACATTTATGGTTCTACATAAATAAAAGCCTCAGCACCTTGCTGCAGAGATGGGCTCCTCCCACCTCTAGTGTGTGAGTCTGGCTTGTGTAGCCCGGTGTAGAGGTCTTCAGAAATCTCTAGCCTCACACAGAGACGAACATGGCCCCTTGGCACGTCAGTTTCTGAGATGAGGACAGTGGCCCTGCCACTAGCAAACTTCTCTTTTCCAGGTTGACTTTGCCCATCTGTCATCACAGGTACGAGTTCAGCTGTTGTCATGAAGATCTGATGGAACAGAGGCTTAAAGCAGGCAGAAGTTGATTTTTTCCTCCCCTAAGCAATCCAGGATGGATAAAAGGGCTCCATCCTGTCAGGGACCTAAGTTTCTTCTATTTTGTTACTTTGTTAAATTTCCGTTTCCTTATCTATGAAGTGAGAGTGGTGTTGATAACGATAATAGTGTTTTCTCCTCAGCATTGTTGAAGCTTAAGTGGGCTATTATGTGAAAATTTGAGGCTTTATATTTACATATGACTTAAATTTGTATAAATTATATTTGAATTTACATATTAAATGTGATGCTTAAATGAGTTGCTATGTGGGAAGTGCTCAGAATGTGCTGTGTGCTAAGTCGCTTCAGTCATGTCGGACTCTTTGAGACCCCATGGACTGTAGCCCACCAGGCTCCTCTGTCCATGGGATTCTCCAGGCAAGAATACTGGAGTGGGTTGCCATTTCCTTCTCCAAGGGATCTTCTCGAGCCAGAGATTGAACCCTCGTCTGTTTTGTCTCCTGCATTGGCAGGTGGGTTCTTAACCACTAGCACCACCTGGGAAGTGCTAAGAACAATGTCTGCCATACAGTAGGAGCTTTATACATAGATATCTATGTATATAGTAACAAAGAGTCAGACACGACTGAGCACTGAGCTGAACTGAACTGATACTAATGTGCATGTATTAACTAGTATAATTATTACAGAGGCTTTTCTCTTTGGTGTGTGCCTGAAGTGGTCGTGATGGTGATGTTGATGGCAGTGATGATGAGGTGATGGTGGAGTGGTGGTAGTCTGATGATCATAATGGTGATGGTGGGGGTGCTGATAGTAATAGCGGTGGTAGGAGAGAAGGAATCAGGTCGTATAGGCCCTCATATGTTGTGGTAAAGACTTCGGAATTTATTCTGAGTGTAATTGGAAACTGATGAAGCCTTTTGAGCAAGAGAGTGGAATAAACTGATTTATAATTTCAACTGCTCTCTCTGGCTGCTGTGTGCTGAATAGACTGAAGAGGACCAAGAGCAGAAGCAGGGGGCTTAGTCAGGAGGCCCCTGCAGGGGTGTGAGGTGGCTCAGACCTGAATGCTAGTGAAGGAGATGGTGACGGCAGTCAAATTTCACCCAGAATGGGTCAAGCTCACTGGGTCATCACATGGCCTTTGCATGGCTGTTCCCGAAGCCTGGAAAATTCTTCCCCCAGAACATCCTCTGGCTCACCTCCATCCCTTTATTCATGTCTTTGTTCAAATATCGCCCCCTCCCAGGGGCCTCCTCTGACTGTCCTAGCTAAAACACAGTTTCTTTATAGAACTTATCCAAAATCATGTGATTTTTTTTTTCCTTTTTTTTGGCTCAATTACTTATCTCTGTCAACCCCCTCCCCTCCCCCTACAGGGGGAGATTCCACAGGACCAGGGACCTACTTATTTCACCCGGCCATTGGCATATATTAGGTGTTCAGTAGATACTTGTTGAATGAATAAATAAGTAAAAGTTCCAAGCACTGGTAAGAAGGTTGGAAAGCATCACCTCCAGAGGCAGCTGCACTCACCGGAAGGAGTCACTGTGTCAGCCACCCTGCTGGGTAGGAGTAGAAAAGAAATGTAGACGTATTCAACTTAGCTCTGAGGTCAGGCTTTCTGACTTATTTATTCATACCTCACCTCATTCAATGGCATCCCACTCCAGTACTCTTGCCTGGAAAATCCCATGGACGGAGGAGCCTGGTGGGCTGCAGTCCATGGGGTTGCAAAGAGTTGGACACGACTAAGCGACTTCTTTCACCTTTCACTTTCATGCATTGGAGAAGGAAATGGCAACCCACTCCAGTGTTCTTGCCTGGAGAATCCCAGGGATGGCGGAGCCTGGTGGGCTGCCATCTCTGGGGTCACACAGGGTCGGACATGACTGAAGTGACTTAGCAGCAGCAGCAGCAGCACCTCATTCCACGAAGGAGTAAACATGGCTTATAGGAAATGTGTGTTAGTGAAATGTAAATGCAAAATGAAATTAGGATGAGGGAAAGGACCAATCAGAATAGGTTGACAGGTCTCCCTGGCAGTCTAATGGCTAAGCACACTCACAATACAGGGGGCTTGGGTTCAATCCCTAGTCAGGGAACTAAATCCCATATGCAGCAACTAACAGCCAGCACAGTCAAAGAAATAAAGAAAAAATTTTAAAGAAAAAAAATAGGGTGTCTAGATGATAGGTATTATACACCTGAGATATTTGGGTGGCAAATGTATCTCTGAGTTTGCTGGTGGCCGAAAGCAGAAAGCACAAAGCTTCCTGTGAAATTGGGCAAGGACACAGAAAGGGAAGTTGGCTGCAGCTGGTGGGAGTGTCAGTGGTTCACTGTGGGCCCCTTTAGAGGAGCTGTGTTGGTGGAACCAGCATTACATTTCCTCTTACTCCAATATTCTGGGGGGTGGAGAGGTAAAGAGGACTGGGAGGCAGGAGTCATTTTGAAAATCTAGCTCTGTGTATGGCCACACCTCCTGTTTTATCCAATTCTCCAAATTGGGCCTCAGCAAGCCCAGTTGATGGACCCTCTGTGAGAACCCAGGCCTTGTCAGCCACCTCACTGTCCTCCTGTGAGAGACACATCATCCATATTCTACTTTCTGGATGAATGATAAGTTGGAGACACTCTAGATGGTTATGCTTTATTTTATTGTATTGATTTATATGTCTGTACTGATATGTCTGACCTAAACTCCAGCAGAAGCTGAGGCTCCCATTAGCCTTCAGTTGGTTAATTGCTTTGGAATGTGGCAAACAGTAGGAGTCTAATTCCTTTTGTGAATTTCATTCATTACACAAGAGTCATTGTTCCAGGAGCAGAGTTACTCACCAGCGTGAGCTGAATGGCATATCTGGACAGGTCTATTTGGCAGTCAGTCATCAGGCAGCTGTGACTGCCCCTGGTTTATTGGTTTCTGACTTAATCTCGATTGTCTGTCCGTGAGCACTGATGCTGGCAAACAAGCCAAGGGACTGTAAGCTCTTAGAAAACTAATCAACTCTTTCCCTAGGGAGCTGAACATGGAGGCTTTGACTTCCACTCTAGCAGCTAATCCTGAGTGGACCCTGCATACATCTGAGGTGCCTCAGAACATGGTTCTAAATCACAGGTGATGGAAACAGCCCCAAGTCCATCAGTAGGAAAATAAGCTGTGAATTCTGTTTGTAGAACAGAATACAAAAGAATAAACAGAATCATCTCAGCAAAAAAAAAAAAAAAAGAACTGCTAAAATACAGGCATTCCTCACTTTATTGTGCCTTGCAGATATTGTTTTTCACAAACTGAAAGTTTGCAGCAACTCTGTGTTGAGCAAGTCTACGAGCACCATTTTTACAAGAGTGACGGCTCATTTTCTCTCTGTGCCACATTTTGATAATTCTTGTCATATTTCAAACGTATTAGTATGCCTTTTTGTTATTATTATCTGTGATCAGTTTGGTGTTACTATAACAGTTTTGGGGTGCTGAAAACTACACCTATGTAAGAGAAAAATACTGTGTGTGTTCTGACTGCTCCACCAGCCAGCTGTCTCCCCCATTTTGTTCACTCTCCTCGGCCTCCCTATTCCCTGAGACCCAACAATATTGAAACTAGATCAGTTAATAACCCTACCATGGCCTCTACGTGTTCAAGTGAAAGGAAGAGTCACACATCTCTCACTTTAAATCAAAAGGTGTAAGTGATTAAACACGGAGAGGAAGGCATGTCAAAAGTTGAGATAGGCCAAAATCTAGGCCTCTTGTACCAAACAGTTAGCCAGGTTGTGAATGCAAAGGAAAAGTTCTCAAAGGGAATTAGAAGTGCCTCTCCAGCAGAACCTGTGGGCTTTCCCTCTCCCTTCTAGCTAACCCTGGCTGTGGTCCATCCCACTGCCAGGACCAGACCAGATGCCAGAACTGCTGCAGATGCTCTCAACACAGGGAGACAGCGTTTTCCCACCACCCTTAGACCCAGACAAGTGAGGCCCTGATCCTCCATGCCCATGCTCCCCTGCTTTGGAATCTGTTTTTCTAAAGTTGGGATGGTTCCTGGGACCTGTGGAGCCCTGGGAAGGAGGCCTGGTGAGTGACTTGCTTTTGCTGGGTCAGTACAATATTGTTTTCAGGGATCACAAAAGATCAGGCCACCAGAATGGGGTGAACACACTGGTTTGGGGAGATTCTCACTCTTGTAGGACTAAGGACAAGGTTGAGGTTTTGGCGTACCTGTGGCCAGACGTGGGCTTGAGCTACGCTCTGACTCTCACCCACGTGTGTTCCCACTGTGGAGTCACTCCCAGTGTAAACACCCAAGGGCAGCAGGGGTGTCAGTGGGATGTCCTGTACCCTATGGCACACCTTCCTCCCCTCGTCACTGTTACCCCATCTCTACCACGGGCTCCAGGCCATGTGTCAGACCATCCCCTGGGATGGCCTTGCCTGTCTCCTCCAGGGGTTTAGGAACAATTGCTCTGCAGTGCTAATGAGCCTTTCTGACTGATCTCATACTCGCCCAGTTAGTCTTCAGCCTTGCTGGACCAGGACAAGGACTGACCGCTTTGTACAAATGGGTTGGATCTTCTGGCTCCATCACTGGTCCCTCAATTATCATCTCTACTAGGGGAGTGTTTAGTAGTCAGGGATGCTTTCTTTTTTTTAATTAAAAAATTTCTTTTACTTTTCCATTATGTTTTATTATAGGATACTGAATATAGAAGGCAATAGCACCCCACTCCAGTACTCTTGCCTGGAAAATCCCATGGACGGAGGAGCCTGGAAGGCTGCAGTCCGTGGGGTCACTGAGGGTTGGACACGACTGAGCGACTTCACTTTCAGTTTTCACTTTCATGCATTGGAGAAGGAAATAGCAACCCACTCCAGTGTTCTTGCCTGGAGAATCCTAGGGATGGGGGAGTCTGGGGGCTGCTGTCTATGGGGTCACACACAGCTGGACACGACTGAAGTGACTTAGCAGCAGCAGTGCTATATGACGGGACCTTGTTGTGTATCCATTCTATTTATAACAGTTTGCATCTGCTAGTCCCAAACTCCCAGTCCTCCCTTCCCAGGCCCCCTCCCTTTGGCAACCACAGGTTGTTCTCTGTGTCTGTGAGTCTGTTTCTGTTTGGTAGATAAGTTCGTTTGTGTCATATTTTAGTTCCACATATAAGTGATATCATATGGTATTTGTTTTCCTCTTTCTGACTTACTTCACTTAGTGTGATAATCTCTAGGTCCACCCATGTTGCTGCAACAACATTATTTCATTCTTTTTTTGAGTAGTATTCCATTTCCATACACCTTTATCCATTTATCTGTCAATGGACATTAAGATTGCTTCCATGTCTTGGCTATTGTGAATAGTGCTGCTATGAACATAGGGTGCATGTATCTTTCCAAATTGTAATTTTGTCCGGGTATATGCTCTGGAGTGGGATTGCTGAATCATATGGCAACTCTATTTTTAGTTTTTTGAGAAATCTCCATACTGTTTTCCAAAATGGCTGCACCAATTCATGCTCCCACCAACTGTGTGTATGTGTGTGTGTATACACAGTGTAGTAGGGTTCCCTTTTCTCCACACCGTCTCCAGCATTTGTTATTTGTAGACTTTTTAATGATGGCCATTCTGACTGGTGTGAGGTGGTACCTCATTGTAATTCTTCCTTGAATTTCTGTAATAATTAACAATGCTAAGCATCTTTTCATGTACCTATTGGCCATCTGTATGTTTTCTTTGGAGAAATGTCTGTTTAGGTCTTCTGCCAATTTTTTGATTGGGTTGTTTGGTTTTTTGTTACTGAATAGTATGAGCTGTTTGTATATTTTGAAAATTAAGCTCTTGCCAGTTATGTATTTGCAAATACTTTTTCCCAGTCTGTAGGCTGTCTTTTCATTTTGCTTATGGTTTCCTTTGCTGTTAAAAAGTTTTAGTTTGATTAGGTCTCATTTGTTTATTTTTGCTTTTATTTCTATTGCCCTTGTAGACTGATCCAAAAAAAAGGTTGTTACGATTTATGTCAGGGATTGTTTTGCCTATGTTTTATGGAGTTCTTCATAAAACTTCTAGGAGTTTTATGATGTCATGCTTTATATTTACATTTGTAGGCCATTTTGAGTTTACTTTTGTATAGTGTGAAGGTGTCTTCTAACTTCATTAATTTAAATGTGGCTGTAAACTTTCCCAACACCCCTTGCTGAAGAGGCTGTCTTTAGGGATGCCTTCTCTTGAAAGGGGTTACATTCTAGGAATGCAGTGACTTCAACTAATGAGTTTAAGACAAGACAAGATCAGAAAATACGTTTCTATGTTTTCACTATAAAATTCTTATAAATGTTAATAATTCAACATGACTAGAAAGGCTCAGTAGTAAGGAATATGCCTGCTCATGCAGGAGACATGGGTTTGATCCCTAAGTCAGGAAGATCCCCTGGAGAAGGAAATGGCCACCTACCCCAGTATTCTTGCCTGGGAAATCCCATGGACAGAGGAGTCAGGCAGGCTATAGTCCATGGGGTCGCAAAAGAGTCAGACACAACTGAGTGACTAAACAACAAAAGGACAAATAACTGTTTACACTTATCTGTGTACTCTGAATAAGACTCCCATTTGTGGTCATCATCAAGGAAGCACAGAACCGGCTTTGAAAGAGTGACTGGCAGATGGTGACATGATGGATGCTGCATCATCGTGAATAAAGATATAACCAGTATCAACAGTTTTAGGGAACTGCAGAGGCAAGAAACCTATACTGTTTAATTGCAAAGGGTTCCAAAGTGCCATGGGACTGTGAGAAACAACAGTGTTGGCACCTTTTTGGGTGCTCGGACTTTACAAAGAGTCTTCAGGTGCACAGCTTTACTGATTGAAGAATAAACAGAAACAGAAGTACTTCTTTCCTACCCATTATTCTAAATCTTCATGGATAAATGGGTATATGAAATAACAGACCTGTTAATTCAGTGGTACGTTTTTAAGCCATATGTTTTCTATAGACAGAGACTGCTAAGGGTGGCCCTGGTGCCTCCTCTTACCTGTGCCAAGCTCTTACCAAAGCCCATGCTGGTGGTGACAGTCTCCAAACCAGGGAGTGTGTGTGTGTGTGTGCTCTGTTGCTCAGTTGTGTCTGACTCTTTGCAACCCCACGGACTGTATAGCCCACCACTCTGCTTTGTTCCTGGGATTCTCCAGGCAAGAATACTGGAGTGGGTTGCCATACCTTACTCTTCACCAAAGTTGAAAAGAAGTATCCACCTCCAGAGACTAAAAAACCCCTGGCACCTTTAAGGGAGCAGCCATTTTCCAGGCTCTTAGCCCCATCATGAACCCCTGCTGCTTCCATTCCCATCATTCCAGTTTAAAACAATTTTAAGGTTGAGCCTCAGCCTCACTGTTCTAAGTATGATGAGTGTGTTTTCGACAACCTTTGAAGTCAAAAACATTTGTCTCAAAAAACTAATCACCGACCTTGCAGGTATATAACCTCAGAAACTCTACTTCACTGAAGCTTCACTTTCCTTCTATGTCATACAAGGACACCTCTTTATTTTGGTTTGAGAATTAAATGCGTTAACCTTGAACTACCTAGTACAGTGACTGGCATAGAAAGCTAAATGTGTAATTAACCTCAGTCCTCTAATCTTTCTTCTCTTTTTGTTCAGTGGCTCAGTCGTGTCTGACTCTTTGCGGCCCCATGGACTGCAGCACACCAGGCTTCCCTGTCCTTCACCATCTCCTGGAGTTTGCTCAGACTCATGTCCATTGAGTCGGTGATGTCATCCAACCATCTTATCCTCTGTCACCCCTTTCTCCTCCTGCCCTCAATCTTTCCCAGCATCAGGGTATTTTCCAGTGAGTCAGTTCTTCACATTAGGTGGCCAAAGTATTGGAGCTTCAGCTTCAGAATTAGTCCTTCCAAAAAATATTAAGGACTGATTTCTTTTAGGATTGACTGGTTTGATCTTCTCGTGGTCCAAGGGACTCTCAAGAGTCTTCTCTTTAGCAACAGCAACTTAAATTGTTTCTCAGCAGGTGAAGTTTGCCTATTTGGATTGTGAGAAACACACTTTCCCAAAGGTGTTTTGCACCCTCTGGGCTCCACGAGTCCATGTTTTACAGCACATGCTGGGTTGCAGGATCAGGGCTGTAGTTACAAAGATGGAGGGAGAACAAACCCAGACTGATCGTTTTTGCTGAAGCCTCCTGAGACAGAAGTGGAAAAGCCACTGCTAATTTAGAAGGCCCAGAGCTATAAAACATTCCCACAACTGCTAATAAAGGTCTAAAGAGGAGAAAACAATTATGTCCTGGGAGATAGATTTTTCTACCAATATAGAGCTTCCCCAGGTTCAATATTCTCTCTGTGAAGGGTCAGGATGGAGGGCAGAAGAATTAGACTATAGCAGTAATGACTCGCATTAGTCCAGCACTTGGGAGCTTACCAAAGGTCATGTATGATCTTCATCCCCAAAGAAGACTTGAGCCCTGGTGCCAAAATGCCACTCTGTCTGCTCTACCCGCTGCCCAGCATAAAGTTCTTACATTCATTTCTTAGGAGAAACTGTTCTTTCTTTGCGTGTACACCAAGGTCAAGAAGACACATAGATAAAACATCCTTGAAGCCCTCGGTAGAGAGGAGGTTCAATAGGATATGACTGCAGAGATTCCCCGATGGCTCAGTGGTAAAGAATCTGCCTTTCAATGCAGGAGATGCATGAGACTTATGTTCGATCAGGTCAGGAAGATGCCCTGGAGAAGGAAATGGCAACCCACTCCAGTATTCTTGCTTGGGATATCCCATGGACAGAGGAGCCTGGTGGGCTACAGTCCGCAGGGTCACAAAGAGTCAGACACGACCGAGCACATGCACAGAGCCACAGAGTAAGTGCTTTGACTTCTTCGGAACCACGATGCTCTCTTCCACTAAGATGCTACTGAAAATAAAGTGGTGACAAGGCAGTGAGGTATCAGCCCGCTTCTTCCTGGGCCTGGCTTCTAACTGAACCTGAAATAGAAGTGTGCCTCTGGCGCATCAGACAGACTGAAGCTGGTGCGGGTGGTGTATGTGGCAGGCACTTTCCATTATTTTGTTTGAGCACCTCTCCATGCTGGGCAATGCCCTCAGATTCAGTGCTCAGTCCTAGCTCACAGCCTAGCAGGGGAAGGCCTGACAAGGGGATGTAAATATTAATAGGAGATCAAAGAAGAACTGGAGCCAGGCTGGTCACAAGCTATGTGTTAAGGCTGCAGCAGGGGCAGGGGGCTCTTTTCAGGTTCATCTTTGTTCACCTCCCCAGGAGAAAGCCTTATAAGAAATAATCTTGCTGGAAATGTGGAAGGAAGAGATGGAAGACCAGGCCAAGTGGATGGGCAAGCTGGTACTGACAGTTCTATCCAGAGTGGCTGGAGCTGCTGTTCATTGAGGATGAAGACTCTGAGAAGGCATGTGGGCATACTTTCTCAATGATAGGCATAGACCGTTAGCCCCTGATTCTATTAGACCTTCCTAAGACAGAAGGGGAAGAGATGAAAAGAGAAAAGATGTTGTCTTTTGAGACTGCAGAGCTGGGAATATTTCTAGGCAGAATGCGAGGGAAGCAAGGTTGGAAGGTCAGAAGCTAGATAATTGGGAGCCTTTGTGTGAATTTAGAAGTGAAGTGAAGTTGCTCAGTCGTGTCTGACTCTTTGCGACCCTATGGACTAGAAGTATGGAGTAGTCTACCAAGCTCCTCCGTCCATGGGGTTTTCCATGCAAGAATAGTGGAGTGGGTTGCCATTTGGGTGCCCCTTCTAGGTACACAGTGCAGTGAGCAAAAAAGGATGCAGTCCCATACCAGAGTACATGACTTGGCAAATGAAACTCTGGCTGAGTTTCAGCCTCCACTCATGCCTTCAGTAGGGCAAATTTGTGCAGTGTGCAACCTATGCAACTGTCCACAATGGTTCTAAGGGTCAGTTGAGTTGTTTTTGAGAGAATCTGAAGTTGCTGCTTTGCCTGAATTGAGGGAAATATACCACTAGGAACTCTACATTTCTGGCTGAAGATTTTCTCAGCCTACTTCAAGGCTTGAGTTTGGCTGTGGGAAGTATCAGTGGAAGTTCTGACAAAGGAGGAGGAATGGTGTACTACCTTAGGACCTTCCCAGAGGGGAGGAAGCGCATTCCTGGTTCATGACGGATAAACACCCACAAATGGAGGATAAACTCCAGTGAAGACCACACCTAGCATCACCCAAGGAAGAAGAACTGCCACAACTTCAGAAATGAGGAAGAAGGTGGGACTCAGCATCCCTCTGGGGCCAAGGAAGAGACTCCTTCTCCCCAGAGGTGGAACAGCTGTCCTCCTCCTTTGTGAGGCTGTGGAGGGAGGCACCTGCATTCCACAAGCAGCAGGTCACGCTCTCTGAGCAGGTGTGGAGGGCGAGAGTCAAGATGACTTAAGCAGGGGAGGGGCCCGTCACTGTCAGCTAGGTCTCAAGGCCCTACGGTGCTTCACTTTCTTTCTTCCAATGCCGCCACTTTCTGTGACCTGAGCTGCTGGTTATCTGGGTCAGGCTGCCAGCTAGGGCTTACTTAAGCACAAAAATGCAGGCACCCCAGAGTCTGGCTTTACTGCAGGCCTCAAGGCCAGGTCACCTGCATCGACCCAGCTGGCCATGACTGAGGTCAATGCGTGGATGAGAGATTACAAGCGGTGTGTGTGTGTGTGTGTGTGTACATGGGTGTGTATGTGCAGGAGGTAATGTGGAGTCTCCACAGAGGGAGTCCTAATCACTGGGTGTCTTCCCATCAGAATATTTGTATCTGAAACTCAGGAAACATGGCTCCTCAGGTGAGGTAACTCTTGTGGGAATCACCACCCACTCTCACCTTAGTGCACTGTGGCTTGGAGGAGTAGGAGTTACTGAAGGAAGAAAAGGCTCATATTCAGTGGCTCTCCCAACCACGGGCTGAGGACTCTACAGGTGGCCTAGAGGGGTCTGACCTTCAGTGAGCTGGCTGCAGGGCCGTGGCCCCAGGTCCAGCTCCACTAAACAGTGGGAGACCCAAGAGGACTTCCTCCTCAGTGTTGATCTTGTTTCTCCCCCAAGAATGCTCTCCCTTACCCTCCTACCTATCCTTTGGGGGGGGCGGTGAATGCCAGCCTGCATCCTTGCCCTGCTCTCTGAAAGCTCTTGCTCTTCCTTTAGGGGTTCTTTAACCCACAAAGTTGCCCAGAGTCTCAGACTTGGCATGATAGCCAGTCAGCTCAGGTTAACTCGGTCTCCCCAGAGGTGTTGCTGGAACTTCACAGCCATATTGTCTTAAGTCTGGTTCCTGGGAGCTGCCCTGAGATGAGGTTCCTACACACGTGATTGTGAAGGTGGTGCTCCCACGAGAAATCGCAGGGAGTGGGGAAGTAGGCAGGGTGGCCGGGCGGTGGATGTGACCTCGGGGGAAGCCCAGCCCTGAAGAGCTGTGGAGTGGAAATCACACCTCAGTGTCCGTACCACCTCGAGAGAAGGTTGCTGAGCTTTCATCCTCCAGTCAGCCTTGGTTACAGGCTACTCTGGGAGGCTTACACATTCCCAGGGCTTCCTACTTCTGAAGGACAAAGTGGTTCCATCAGCCCGCGGGCAGGCCTTTAAGGAAGCCGCAGGTGCAGGCTGTTCAAAGCCAAGCCCACACAGGCGAGGAGGGATCTGGGAGGAGGAGGTGGAGCCCTAGAGCATCGGCAGAACACTCAGATTCCCAGAATCAACCGAAATGAGAGGGGTCTGGGAGAAGACAAGGGCTCCCAGAGTGGAGAGATTAGACATAGCTTTCAAGATTACCACAGGCATCCTTTCAATATCAAGCGTGGAGTGGAACTACTGGATCTCTTTTCCAGAGTTTTCTTTCTCATTCCCGCTCCACTCCTTCCCTTTCCTTTCATCACCTGGCTCTTTCATTCTCCTGAATTGCCACATCACCTGCTGTTTGCACCACTTCCAGGGCTGCCCACTGTGAGACCTAGGACAAGTTACTTAACTTCTCTGAGCTTTAGTTTCCTCTAAACTCTCACAACAGCGGTACCTATTTCAGGTGTCCTATGGGGATTAAAAGGGGTCATCCGCATGACGTGCTTAGCAATGTATCTGGGGTGGCCCATACTTCATAAATGCCAGCTACTGTTCTGAAACAATAGTGGTTATTCTTGTGTGCAGATAACGGGCTCCCCACTACACTGCAGTCTCCTTGAGGGCAGGTGCCAGCTACAGTACCTTCTGTACCGAAGTAGGCGCGCATATATGCGAACAGTTTAAACACGGAAAATTCTGGTCAGTGAGAGAAGACTATGGGTTCAGGCCCACAGTTTCATAACAAAGCCCAGGGTTTCCACGTTCCTAACACGGGACCTGCTTCCCTGAATTCAGGGCCCAGCATCTGCCAAGTAAAGTGTCTTCTGGCGCCATGCCACCTTTTTGCTACCCTAGCCCAGTGGCCTGAGGCTGCTGCTAGCCCTCAGAATACAACGCTGTGTGGAAAGAGGACCTGAAAGAGTCTGGGGACCCCCTGCCTGCCCTCCCCAGGAGGGTGGTGAGGGAAGCCTCGGGCCTTGAGCTCTCTCCAGGGCAGCTGAGCCCCGCACAGACAGCGAGCAGGCCTGGCATTTCCAGCCCAGGGTGGTGTCACCCAGCATCTCCAAGTCGGGTGCTGCCCTCCCTGCCTCAGTCCTCGCTTGTCACTGCGTCCATTGCCACGGAGATGGAGCGAGGGCTGGGCCAGGGGTGCAGCCCTCATGTGGGAACAAGGCTTCCCTTTATGAGCAGCCTCTGCCCGTGGAAGGGGAGCAGGCATGCATCTTGCTGAAAATAAACCCAACCAGGCCTAGAGAATGGGGCGATATTGGGTGGGTGTGAGGAGTTCAAGGTGGGCAGGAGTGGGGGTTTTGGAGCCAAGAGGGTCATCTCGGAGGAATTTCCAGTCATTCTGAGTACGCCTCACAGAGCCAGGGAATACTAAAGCTGTCATCAGGGAAAGGCAGGGACATGAGACACAGCCGCTGTCGCGAGTGACACGCACACTCAGTGTGAGGAGGGCTACAGTTGTCTCACATACACACACACAATCTCACACACACTCAGCACTCTCCCATACATTCTCACACTCACGCTCTCACACACCCACACTCACATGCACATTTACACGTTTTCACACACTCACATAATTCTTTCACATACATTCTCACACACCCACACATCCACACACTCTCACATACACACTAACACACTTTCACACACACAGTTCTCACACACAACACTCTCACATACATTCTCTCTCACACACACACTCACACTCCCTCACACACCCACACACCCATATAGTCTCACACACATATTCTCATACATTCAAACACACATTCTCAGACACCTATTTTCTCACACACTCGTACACTGACTCACATATTCCCTCACATACCCATACACTCACATGCACACTCACTTTCACCCACTCTCTCACATACACTCTCATACGTATTCACACACCTTCACATACTCTCTCACGTGCACTCATACACACATATTCTCACACACCCACACTCTCACACTCTCTCACATACACACATACAGGGTGACAGATGGCCGCTAATATGCTCCTCTTCCTTGCAGGCTCTCAGAAAACCAAGTAATCCTTGGTCTCTTTCTATATCCACAGAGGCTGGCCTAACCCAGACAACCTCATTCCACATCTTGTGCCAGAAGGATGTAGAACTCACCCTCTCAGGACCTTCTAGAAACAGCAGAAAGTAAAATTGTAAGGAAGACAGGGGCAGTCAAAGGGCCAAAACTTCTGCAGTTTCATGGACAGCTTTGACTATCTCAAGAAAGTTAGGGGCTCTCTCTTTAGAGAGGGGCTTCCCTGGTGGCACAGTGGTAGAGAATCTGCCTGTAATGCAGGAGACCTGAGTTCAGTCCCTGGGTTGGGAAGATCCCCTGAAGTAGGAAATGGCAACCCACTCCAATATTCTTGCCTGGAGAATTCCATGGACAGAGGAGCCTGGCGGGCTACAGTCTGTGGATTCGCAAAGAGTTGAACATGATCGAGCAACTTAGCACAGCACAACTCTTTAGAGAAATGTGGTTAAGCATACAGATGCAACACCCCATGTATAATCTCAGGGAGTCACGGTCCCTCCTCCCCAAGGGCCATCTGTCAGTCCTGGGTTAAGACACCCTACCGTGAAGCACTCAGTCCCAAGGAACAGAGCTGCCTAAAACCAAACACAAGATTACCAGCACCACCACCCACCACACCCGGAGTCCTGAGCTGTATGAAGTCATCCTGAGACTCAGAGAAAGACAAGTGACAATGTCAAATCAGTGACACATCCCAGAGAGAAACCATCCCTTATGGAACACTTACTTCCATGGCCTCTAGGACCTTTCTCCACCCATTCGGTTCCAGACCTTCCAGTGTTCAGGAAACTGCATTCCTGGGCCAGTAGGAAAGTAGGCCTAGAGTGCTGATGAAACAATCTGGGCTGACAGCCCTCGGCTGCAGCAAATAGGGAACTAACCTATTGTGATGAGTTTTCCCCCCTGAGGAGGAGGCAGCAACATAACAGTTCCACACAGAGTGCCTGCCAGGCTTGGGAGCCTGGGGACCTGAGTTTGAAATGTATTGTGATGCAAAGTACATGCCCAGTGTGCACCAGATGGTGCGGGGTCTCTGAAGGTGAATTTGAATGCCAGAGCGTGGGATGTGGGGGCAACCATCCACTTCACCTTGTCTGGGAGAGGCACCTATGCATTGAGCTAACATTTATTGAGCTCCACGGTGTACTGGACAGAGAAGCAGATGCCATGACACAGCCCCAGTCCTCAAAGACCTCACAGTCTACTGGGAAAGAGAAATCTACGCTGAACGTTACAGGGTGGTGTGATGTGATAGGTGCAAGCCTGAGGCTCACTGGAGCAGAAATCCTACAGCTGGAAATCATCTGTGGTGAAGAGAAACATTATGAAGCTGGTGTCAGAGTGGCCCAGAGTTGAGCTGTCAACCTTGGCTGTGCATCTGATACACCTGGGAAACCTTGAAAACCCGATCACACCCAGACCATATAAATCAGCATCTCTGGGGAAGGTTCCAGCTCTCAGCACTTTTTAAAGCTCCCTGTGGCTCAGATGGTAAAGAAAATCTGCCTGCAATGCGGGAGAACTGGGTTTGACCTCTTGGTTGGGAAGGTCCACTGGGGGAGGGCCTAGCAACCCACTACAGTATTCTTTATAGCATCGGATCTTGCTTCTATTACCAGTCACATCCACAACTGGGTATTGTTTTTGCTTTGGCTCCATCCCTTCATTCTTTTCGGAGTTATTTCTCCACTGATCTCCAGTAGCATATTGGGCACCTAATGACCTGGGGAGTTCCTCTTTTGGTAGCCTATCATTTTGCCTTTTCATACTGTTCATGGGGAATGTCAGGTCCATGAATTAAGGCAAATTGGAAGTGGTCAAACAAGAGATGGCAAGGGTGAATGTTGACATTCTAGGAATCAGCGAACTAAAATGGACTGGAATGGGTGAATTTGACTCAGATGACCATTATATCTACTACTGCGGGCAGGAATCCCTCAGAAGAAATGGAGTAGCCATCATGGTCAACAAAAGAGTCCGAAATGCAGTACTTGGATACAATCTCAAAAATGACAGAATGATCTCTGTTTGTCTCCAAGGCAAACCATTCAATATCACAGTTATCCAAGTCTATGCCCCAACCAGTAACGCTGAAGAAACTGAAGTTGAATGGTTTTATGAAGACCTATAAGACCTTTTAGAACTAACACCCAAAAAAGATGTCCTTTTCATTATAGGGGACTGGAATGCAAAAGTAGGAAGTCAAGAAACACCTGGAGTAACAGGCAAATTTGGCCTTTGAATGCGGAATGAAACAGAGCAAAGACTAATAGAGTTTTGCCAAGAAAATGCACTAGTCATAGCAAACATCCTCTTCCAACAACACAAGAGAAGACTCTACACATGGACATCACCAGATGGTCAACACTGAAATCAGATTGATTATATTCTTTGCAGCCAAAGATGGAGAAGCTCTATACAGTCAACAAAAACAAGACCGGGAGCTGACTGTGGCTCAGATCATGAACTCCTTATTACCAAATTCAGACTTAAATTGAAGAAAGTGAGGAAAACCACTAGACCATTCAGGTATGACCTAAATCAAATCCCTTATGATTATACAGTGGAAGTGAGAAATAGATTTAAGGGCCTAGATCTGATAGATAGAGTGCCTGATGAACTATGGAATGAGGTTTGTGACATTGTACAGGAGACAGGGATCAAGATCATCCCCATGGAAAAGAAATGCAAAAAAGCATAATGGCTGTCTGGGGAGGCCTTACAAATAGCTGTGAAAAGAAGAGAGGTGAAAAGCAAAGGAGAAAAGGAAAGATATAAGCATCTGAATGCAGAGTTCCAAAGAATAGCAAGAAGAGATAAGAAAGCCTTCTTTAGTGATCAATGCAAAGAAATAGAGGAAAAGAACAGAATGGGAAAGACTAGAGATCTCTTCAAGCAAATTAGAGATACCAAGGGACCATTTCATGCAAAGATGGGCTCGATAAAGGACAGAAATGGTCTGGACCTAACAGAAGCAGAAGATATTAAGAAGAGGTGGCAAGAATACACGGAAGAACTGTACAAAAAAGATCTTCCTGACCAAGATAATCATGATGATGTGATCACTCATCTAGAGCCAGACATCTTGGAATGTGAAGTCAAGTGGGCCTTAGAAAGCATCACTATGAACAAAGCTAGTGGAGGTGATGGAATTCCAGTTGAGCTGTTTCCAATCCTGAAAGATGATGCTGTGAAAGTGCTTCACTCAATATGCCAGCAAATTTGGAAAACTCAGCAGTGGCCACAGGACTGGAAAAGGTCAGTTTTCATTCCAATTCCAAAGAAAGGCAATGCCAAAGAATGCTCAAACTACCGCACAATTGCACTCATCTCACACGCTAGTAAAGTAATGCTCAAAATTCTCCAAGCCAGGCTTCAGCAATATGTGAACCGTGAACTTCCTGATGTTCAGGCTGGTTTTAGAAAAGGCAGAGGAACCAGAGAGCAAATTGCCAACATCTTCTGGATCATGGAAAAAGCAAGAGAGTTCCAGAAGAACATCTATTTCTGCTTTATTGACTGTGTGGATCACAATAAACTGTGGAAAATTCTGAAAGAGATGGGAATACCAGACCACCTGACCTGCCTCTTGAGAAATCTGTATGCAGGTCAGGAAGCAACAGTTAGAACTGGACCTGGAACAACAGACTGGTTCCAAATAGGAAAAGGAGTCCATCAAGGCTGTATATTGTTACCCTGCTTATTTAACTTATATGCAGAGTACATCACGAGAAACACTGGACTGGAGAAGCACAAGCTGGAATCAAGATTGCCGGGAGAAATATCAATAACCTCAGATATGCAGATGATACCACCATTATGGCAGAAAGTGAAGAGGAGCTAAAAAGCCTCTTGATGAAAGTGAAAGAGGAGAGTGAAAAAGTTGGCTTAAAGCTCAACATTCAGAAAACGAAGATCATGGCATCCGGTCCCATCACTTCATGGGAAATAGATGGGGAAACAGTAGAAACAGTGTCAGACTTTATTTTGGGGGGCTCCAAAATCACTGCAGATGGTGACTGCAGCCATGAAATTAAAAGACGTTAACCCTTTGGAAAAAAAGTTATGACCAACCTAGATAGTATATTCAAAAGCAGAGACATTACTTTGCCGACTAAGGTCCATCTAGTCAAGGCTATGGTTTTTCCTGTGGTCTTGTATGGATGTGAGAGTTGGACTGTGAAGAAGGCTGAGTGCTGAAGAATTGATGCTTTTGAACTGTGGGGTTGGAGAAGACTCTTGAGAGTCCCTTGGACTGCAAGGAGATCCAACCAGTCCATTCTGAAGGAGATCAATCCTGGGATTTCTTTGGAAGGAATGATGCTAAAGCTGAAACTCCAGTACTGTGGCCACCTCATGCAAAGTGTTGACTCATTGGAAAAGACTCTGATTCAGGGAGGGATTGGGGGCAGGAGGAGAAGGGGACGACCGAGGATGAGATGGCTGGATGGCGTCACTGACTCGATGGACGTGAGTCTGAGTGAACTCTGGGAGATGGTGATGGACAGGGAGGCCTGGTGTGTTGCGATTCATGGGGTCGCAAAGAGTCGGACACGACTGAGTGACTGAACTGAACTGAACAGTATTCTTGCCTGGAGAACCACCATGGACCGAGGAGCCTGGTGGGCTACAGTCCATGGGGTCAAGAAGAGTTGGACACGACTGAGTGACTAAGCACAGCACAGTAATTCCAGAGTAGCAGGGTAGGAAGCCACAGACCAGAGCTTCACGGCCCCTCTTGTGTGGTCTTGGTCATATGAGAATCTCTCTTGTTGGAAGCTTCATAATTGATGAGTTAGGACCTTAGGAGACACCTAGGACAGGAGATGGACTAGTGAGAAGCTGACACAAAAAAGCTTTCAAATGTTTTATGTCAATGTAAGGAACCTGCCCACTACCAGCATTTTCAGTGCCCCCAGGCCTTGAATCCAGAGTGATATGGTTTCCTTCACTTATATCTAAGGTTTCCTTCATTTACATCTAAGTCTTACCTGAAAGGCTATGGCCTGGCTCTGTGGTCCCACCAAGGTAGTCACCATAGTTTATAAAACATTTCCCAACATTTCAGGAAATATGTGGGGTGTGGACTTTTGTCGGTTTTGGGGTGTGGGAGGTCCTGATTCAAAATATCATGAGAATAGCAGGAAAAGTCCAAATAGTCCAGTAGAAGTCAACTCAGGGAAAATGACACATAGCTGCCTATCAGGGTAGTGTACACATGGAGAGTGAGCATAGAATTCTAGGTCACACACACTCACATACACCCAAATTGCACTTCACACACACGCTCAGAGGTTTTAGCATCACGCATCATCACCCAGGATGAAGACAAGAATAAATTCCTTTAATTCTCAGATGCTCAGAAATGCAGATGAGCACTTGTCTGGGAGTGGTTGTCTGTGGGACATCCATGAAATGGAGAGACCAGAGAGAAGCCATATCAGCAGATAGTTTGGTGAGCCAGCCTTGTGTTGGCAGGGTCTGGGTTGGTGAGAGAAATTTGGGAGTCAACAGCATGAAGGGGAAATTTCAGTCCCTGGGCACTGGTGAGATCACCCAGGGAGAGTGTAGATGGAGGAAAAAAGAGGCTAAGATGAAACCTTCCAGTGGCCCCAAGTTTTTAAAATTTTTCCATTTGTTTTTATTTCTTCATAAATTTGGGGCTGTGCTGGGTCTTCGTTGTGTGCAGACTTTAGCTGTCGCCAGTGGGGGCTACTCTCTAGTGGCAATGCACAGGCCTCTCACTGCGGACATTTCTCTTGTGGAGTGCAGGCTCTGGAGTGCGCGGGGTTCGGTAGTTCCTGCACGCGGGTCCAGTAGTTGTGGCACACGGGCTTAGTCACTCCATGATGTGTGGGCTCTTCCTGGATCGGGGATTGAACCTGTGTCCGCTGCATTGGCAGGCAGCCTCTTTACCACTGAGCCACCAGGGAAGCCCTGCCCCAAATTTTGAAGTTGCATAGAAGAGGCTAAGCAGATGGGGTCAGGGAAGGAGGAAGGAAACCAGCAGATGGGTTGTTCCAGAAGCCAAGTCCAAGAGGAGGGAATGGTCAGATCAAAAAGGCTTAGGATAAAAGCATGAGTCTTGGACTTGGGTAGCAGGGCAGTCACTGGGGGGCCTGAGAGAGGTCATTTCAGTGGTGCCACGAAAACAGGAGTTTCGGCAGTGGGCAGAGAAGTCATTTGGGTATGATGGGAACAGGGAGGTGGGGCTGTGGCTGGGGGGTGTGAGAGAAGGGGACGTTTTCATGTGTGTTTTCTTGGCGAATGGGAATGATTCATGAGAGAGAGAGAGAGAGAGGTATCAAGGCAGCAGAGAAAGAGGGGCCACTCCAAAGAGTGAAGTTATTGGGTAGATCAGAGGAATCATCCTATAGGAGGGAGGAGCTGGTGTTTGGTAAGATGAGAACTATCTAGCAGTTCACCTGTGAAGGAAGGAAGTTGAAGTTTATTCAACTGTGTGGTGAGAGAACATATTTCTTGATTCTTTCTCACCCCACCAGGTGGCTAGAGTTTATGGGATGAATCTGGGAGAGATCTCTTAACAGCAAGTGGAAAGTAAAGTAAGCAATTCAAACTCCCCTGCCCTGAGCTAATCCGAATTTCAAAGGCATGCTTACATGTTCTGTATCACATCAGAACGGTACAGGTGAAGCGTGAGCTGTTCACCACTATGTAGGTCGAACTTATTAAACTATAGAAATCTAAGATCTCTTTAATCCATAAGATGACAACAGACATTTCCAGACAGCAGCAGGAGTACAAAGGAGCATTCCATCAGCGTGACCTCAAATTCACAGAGTTTGAGAAAAAGTATGCAAGTGTCAAAGAATTGAACAGTCAAGAAAATCAAAGCAACATTCAGACCCTCTGTTTTGGTCTAACTGTGAGATAATGATCTACTCTTTACTCCATTCACTGTCAGAAGGAAAGCCAATAACCCTTGGGAATGCACATGACAATTACTTATGAAAATATGTTAAAGTGTTCCTGAGACATAGCACATAAGATAAGTCCTATGCTCAGATGCTCAGTCGTGTCTGACTCATTGCGACCCTATGGACTGTCACCCGCCAGGCTCCTCTGTCCATGGGATTTCCCAGGCAACAATATTGGAGTGGGGTGCCATTTCCTGCTCCAGGCCAGAATACTGGAGTGGGTAGCCTTTCCCTTCTCCAGAGGATCTTCCCAACCCCGGGATCGAACCAGGTCTCCTGCACTGCAGGCAGATTCTTTACCAGCTGAGCCACAAGGGAAGCCCCCAGGCTACAGTATATTTCTGGAAATGGATTACTGCTGATGAAACCTGTCTTCCAGAGAAAAAGTTGTTTCTTTGATGTTTCTTCTCAAAAATGGAGGAAGACCTATCCAAGGAGATAGAAAAAATACACAGAGAAATACATTATTTGAGTTGATTGTTGAGTGCCCATAGTGAAGTAGGCACAAACAAGCATTGCACAAATGGAAGAGGGAGAGGCTTGCATGGGTTTGAGGAAAATAGGGACAGTGCTCAGGGATCTTGCTTCACCTAGAACCTCCCTTCAGAACCCACCCTGCAGCTTCTGTTTTCTTCACGTGGATTTCCTTCAGCATTTAGGCATTTGACACTTGTCCCAATTTCACAGCCTGTCTTTCCAGAGCTGTCTAGACATTTCCTGATCTCTGAATACAGGCTACCACTTCTAGCCCCTCCTCCTCAACAGAGGATTCCTACACTTAAAGTTGCCTTCAAAGCCATCATCACTTTTTTGAATGCGTTAATGAGCACTAGTTGAACTGAACCAAAAATGTGTCTGCTCTAGGCTAGGTAATGCCACCCTAGGGTGGAACCACAAACTCTGTTCTCTTTTTCTTGACCCTGTATTCTCCATGTCCTCCTCAATTCCAATTAGACCGAGGGCCCAGAGTGAGCAAAGAGGGTTCACTCTGCTTACGAACTACCTGGGAGTTCACAAGCCACTCAAGTTTTTGACAGTTTCCAAGGCCTTGTGAAGGGTTGGAATGAGTGGAGAAGTCTGGGAGCGGCCCCTTGGCTGAAAACCAGGGGAGCTGAAAGTTTGCCAGCAAGCCCTAGAGGGTGACTCAGTGGGAAGCAACTTTATAGAGAAGATGGTAAGTAGGATGTGGTCAAAAGAGGCGTGAGGAGAGGACGCCTTTCTCACGTTGTAAAGCTAATGTGGCTTGGTGGTTCAATCAGCATTTCTCCCCAGTTGGTACTGAGATCTCAACCAGCCCAGCCTCCAGCTCTGGGCCCCGTGGGACCCTGGCTGTAAGGGTATTCCTCCCTTCCACTCTTCCAGTGACCTCCCAATCATGACCAAGAGAACAGAGGAAATTGGTCACCTTGGGAGCAACTGATATCTTGAGGGGACATGGTGACCACAAAAACAAAGAGTTGTGTTTGTGGTTTGGAATGTCATTCCGATTGCGAGGATGCGTGTCATCCCGACTATGCAGAAGCTTGCTCGCAGTTCAGGAGGGACGGATCACAAACCCCGTCATGTGTTTCTAGGAAACGCTGATACCTGATTATTATTAGACCAAGATGCCAGCCACGCCAGTGGCCTCAGACCCGTTCCCTGTTGGCCTGGCTCTGGGGTATCCCATAGCACTGAAACTGGACTGTGTGCCAGTCTGGAGGAGAGAGGCCCACATGCCTGTGGACTCCAGTGGCCCCAAGCAGGCCGCTGGCTCCGTGCTGCCAGGGTCAGCCGCACACACAAAATGTGACCACTCTGCTCAGCATTGCATGCCGGCTAGCTAGTCTCATCCAGGAGGAGCTGCGTGGGTCCTAGCCTAACTCGTGACACCTATTTAAATACTATTTTTCAAGAAGCTGCAATTGCCAAGAAATGACTAGAAGTTGTAGCCTATTTGTATGTGAGGAGAGGAGTGTGGAACAAGGTTGGGAGGATGGCTTCTCAATGTTTACCTTTTTACAACTTTTTGTATTTGAACCATGGGAGCATATTATATATTTCAAAAGAAAATAAGGAAAAAAACCTCTCATTATCTCAGAAAGTGTCTTCTAGCTAAGAAACTTCCCAGTGGTATTTCTTAAAGTTGCTTGCTGTGTAGGAGTACTAGTCACAGGTTCTCTATCAAGGATGTGCTGTATGTGTGCCCTTGGACTCAAGGTGACCCCTCCCCAAAGGTCAGAGACTCCTACTCATCAAGCAGTAAGGGTGGGATGATGTCGCAGCTTGCAATAATTTCATGGCCTCTAGAACAGGGATGGGGGAGCCTGGTGGGCTGCCGCCTATGGGGTCACACAGAGTCAGACACGACTGAAGTGACTTAGCAGCAGCAGTAGAACAGTGTGAAATGTGAGGAGACTACTTCCTGAATCCCCACTCCCAGAGGGCAGCCCCAGAGAGGAAAGGGTCTTTTCTAGGCTGAGGGGAGGCATCATCAGCAAGATTTCCCATGCTTGACGGAGACACACCCCATTTCCACCGGGAGACCATCGGATGCGGTTTCTTCACCACCCAAGCCATGGGGGTCGTGTTGGAGTCTGAGGCCGAAGGAAAGTTGTGCGCCCCCATATGCCCTTGCTTTTTCCAGAACATTAAAGCAGTGGGAAAAATACTGAAAGATCAAAAAGTAAGTATGCTAAAACTCACGTTCAGTTCAGTTCAGTTTAGTCACTCAGTCGTGTCCGACTCTTTGCGCTCCCATGAATCGCAGCACGCCAGGCCTCCCTGTCCATCACCAACTCCCGGAGTTCACTCAGACTCACGTCCATTGAGTCAGTGATGCCATCCAGTCATCTCATCCTCTGTCGTCCCCTTCTCCTCCTGCCCCCAATCCCTCCTAGCATCCGGGTCTTTTCCAATGAGTCAACTCTTCTCATGAGGTGGCCAAAGTACTGGAGTTTCAGCTTTAGCATCATTCCTTCCAAAGAACACCCAGGGCTGATCTCCTTTAGAATGGACTGGTTGGATCTCCCTGCAGTCCAAGGGACTCTCAAAACTCACATTAAGTTCAAATATTTAATTTACACCCAGTGAAATTTACTATGATTTTAAATAATTAATATATTATAATCAATTACTAACAATTTTTTTTTAAAGTTAAGATTTTTTTTTCTTTTTCTTTTTCTATTTTTTTTAATCTTTATTTTTACTTTATTTTACTTTACAATACTATATTGGTTTTGCCATACATTGACATGAATCCACCACGGGTGTACATGCATTCCCAAACATGAACCCCCCACCCACCTCCCTCCCCATAACATCTCTCTGGGTCATCACCGTGCACCAGCCCCAAGCATGCTGTATCCTGCGTCGGACATAGACTGGTGATTCGATTCTTACGTGATAGTATACATGTTTCAATGCCATTCTCCCAAATCATCCCACCCTCTCCCTCTCCGAGTCCAAAAGTCCGTTATACACATCTGTGTCTTTTTTCCTGTCTCGCATACAGGGTCGTCATTGCCATCTTTCTAAATTCCATATATATGTTTCAGTATACTGTATTGGTGTTTTTCTTTCTGGCTTATTTCACTCTGTATAATCGGCTCCAGTTTCATCCATCTCATCAGAACTGATTCAAATGTATTCTTTTTAACGGCTGAGTAATACTCCATTGTGTATATGTACCACAGCTTTCTTATCCATTCATCTGCTGATGGACATCTAGGTTGTTTCCATGTCCTGGCTATTATAAACAGTGCTGCGATGAACACTGGGGTACATGTGTCTCTTTCCATTCTGGTTTCCTCGGTGTGTATGCCCAGCAGTGGGATTGCTGGGTCATAAGGTAGTTCTATTTGCAATTTTTTAAGGAATCTCCACACTGTTCTCCAAAGTGGCTGTACTAGTTTGCATTCCCACCAACAGTGTAGGAGGGTTCCCTTTTCTCCACACCCTCTCCAGCATCTATTGCTTGCAGATTTTTGGATCGCAGACATTCTGACTGGTGTGAAGTGGTACCTCTAACAATTAATTTAAAATAATTAATACAATTAATTAAAATTATTTAAGATTGTTGCTTAGTCAAGAAAAATCATCAAACAAGACAATTCTCTCAATTAAAAATGAGGGGAGAGAAGTAAATTTGGAAAATAGGATTGATGAGTTTGCTTCCACTAAAGCCAGGGGCTCACATTTTTCTTTTTGCCTCAGGCTCCAATATGGCTCGGCCCCTTTGAAAGACTATTCAAATAGTCTTTATTTGAAATTTTGATCCTTTGTTCATCATGAAATTTTTACATTTTTATTTTTCTTAATATGGCATTAAAATATTATTTTTCTTGATAACTGAATTTTGGGGTGGCCCTTTAAATTTTGTGCTGGAGGTGAGAGCTTCACTTTAGTCCTGGCCTGGTGAGCCCCAGTGGCCCAAGGGCAGCCCTGAGGATCGCCTCCTGGGTCGCTGTTCTCAGACTTGTACTTTCACGCGCACATCCCCCACCAACCACCCACAGTCTTCTCAGTGCCCATGACTGAGGAGCCACTTGCCCTCAGAGAACTTGTCTCTGCATCACACCACATCCTCATGATTCAAAGCATTAAGCCTGGAACCGGCTGCAGTTATTCTTACTGTTTGCGTGTAAAGCTATTCAGAGGCTTGCTTGCCGTTGTCCGGCAGCCTTTGGCTAGAAGGAGTATACAAATGTAATTCCCTTAATCTCCTGCAAGGCCCTTAATCATTCCTAACACACTTGGCCTGATCCAGTGTGCTAATGGAGCCGCATCCTGACGAAGTAGATAATGGGAAGAAGGATGACACCAGCAAAGCAAGAGCAACTGACACCCAGCTGCTTCCCAGCCCCAAGCCCCTGCCACTGTCCTCATTCCTCCGCCTGCTGCTGCTTTGGGAGAAGGGGCATTATAGTGACTCCTCTTCACTTCCCCAGCTGACACCCTCCCCTACGGCCAGCCAAATGTTTTACAGCTGGAAAAGAGGGTGAGCAGTAGCTTCCTTTGTAAAGAGCTGCAGTATGAGTATATTTTCCACATGCTGACTCACAAAGCTGTTGGTGCCCTTGACCCCAGTACACGGTTCCAACTCCTTGGCTGACTTGGGGTTGGGGGTGGAGGAGTGACTGATCTAGCAGTTTAAGTCACTCCTTGCCTCGGTTTTCCCATAAGGAGAACACTTACGCCCTTCTGCAGCGGGGGACGGACTCAGTGACCTCTCACAGTTTCTTCCAACCACAGGATTCCATCGGGCTATTATTAGAATCGTCTGGACAGAGCTTCAGTGTGACAGGAGGCTTCTGGAGTGCGTGGAACCAAATGAAAATGTTTATGGGTGTTTGGGGGCACCAAACCATCTCTGACTGTCTTTCTGAAGTCATTCAGCTTTACTAGGGTTATTTCTCTGAGTGTTTCTTTCTGCTAAATGTCTGTTTATTTTTCTCAGTCTGTTCACTCCTTTAGCCTGTCTCTCATGGTTCCCGTCTCAACTAGATTCCAGTTATATAAAGGCAGGGCAGCCTCATTCCTTCTGGTACCCACCACTGTAGCCCACATCCAATCAGGGAGAGCTGGCTGGATGTCAGCCTGCTGTTTACTAGCTAGATGGGCCATTGGGCAGATGACCTAACCAGTCTTTGGGCCCCAAATTTCTTTCTTATACAATGGGATGATAGTATGTGACTCATGGAATAGTGTGAGGATTATAGCAGATCAAGTACAGAGCACAGCGTTCAGCATAGAGTGAGGAGTAAAAACAATAGCTGTTGAATGCATAAATGAGTCTTCGCATGATATAAAAAAACAGCTATACAAGAAATACATGAGTGTGTCCCTGTTGCCTAAATTCAAATAATACAGAAGTATACAGTCAAAAATGAAAGAGTCCTTTCATTGACTACCCCCCTTCTCTCCCCTCCTTTCTCAGCATTAATAATAGTTCTTTCTTTGGCTCTCTGCTTTCGGGGGGAAGGAGTTAATTATCTGTAATGTGAATATAGTCTTACTTTGTAAAGATCCAAATGTTTAGAAGCATACCACCTCCCCAGATTTGAAGACGTTCCCCTTCATATCTCTTTCATTCTTACCTCTGCCTCTGGAGGTAACTACTTTAAAAAAGAAAAAATCTTTTGGCCACACAGCATGTGGGAATCTTAGTTCCCCAACCAGGAATCAAACCCATGCCTCCTGCATGAGTCTTAGCCATTGGACCACCAGGGAAGTCCCTGGAGGTAATCACTTTTGACAGAGATTCTGCCCACATCTATTCTATTAATTTGTTATTGTTGTTCATTTGATAAGTCGTGTCTGACTCTGTGACATCATGGACTGCAAAATATATATACTATGTATGTACAGTATACTATGTATATACACACATATATACACATATTTTTACAACTTTTAAAAAATACATTTTAAAAAGGTATTTTATCAGAAACGGTAAGTCACTTCCAATTTCATCTAGAAAAGTGAAACATGCAGGTTACTCAAGAAAGCCCTGAATTAATGTCCCTGGTTCTTTCCTGCAAAGGGGTGAGGCTGTTTTTTCCAAAGTACCAAGGAACAAAGAAAACAGAAAGATATCAAAACCTCTGAATATGAGTTTGGCTTCACCCTTTGAGGTAGACCACTGCAAGTATCAGAGAGGCGAGTATGTGGGGCTTAGGGATAGAAGGAGACCTTGCTTCTCTTTTGGAGAAGGAAATGGCAACCCACTCCAGTGTTTTTGTCTGGAGAATCCCAGGGACGGGGGAGCCTGGTGGGCTGCTGTCTATGGGGTCGCACAGAGTTGGACACGACTGAAGCGACTTAGCAGCAGCAGTTTCTCTTTAAGATCAAAGTTTTACCAAGCAGAAAGATGAAGCCGGCCGCCAAGTCCAGAAAGACACATTTTTCTTAGGGGAATGGTAAGGAGAATTTTAACTATAATCCATAAGAGAGAATGGAATAAATAAGTATACTGAAGATTTGTTATCAGCCATTAGACCAGTGGTTCTCAACATATACTGTGATGTCCATAGTTTTGCCATCAAATGTTTATTAATACATACAACTTATTTTTGCTAAAACACAGGATGCATATTACTACAGCGCTATTTGGCAGATAAAACACTTTGTCAAATAAATTTTCTAATGTCACATCAAGTGGAGTACAATTCATTGCATGTAAGAGGCACAAGGCATGATATAATTAGAACAAAATGAAATTTGTGAATTTACTGAAACAGAGGAGAACAACATAGGCTAGAATAACATAGTGGTTAAGGGCTCAGATTCTGGAGCCAGCACCCTGGATTCAAATCCTGCCTCTTACTATTTATGGGATCATGAGTGAATTTTCTTATGTGTAAAGTAGGGGTAATACTACCCATCCCATAGATTGTGAGGAAGATCATAATATTTCTAACATGTTCAGAACTTTCTTGGCACATAAATATTAGCATTACCTACCAGGTTATACTTAACCCATCATTCACTATTCACTCAATAAATATTGAGTATCTATTATGCTTCAGCCATTATGCTAAGCTCTGATGATAAGTGGTAAGAAAACAAAAGATACCACTTGAGCTCATGGACTGGGAGAGAAAACATTAATTAATAATTGCACAAACAATATAAAATTGCAACTGTGATGAGTACTTGGAGCCATAAGAGCTGGTAATGACTACCTGGGAGTAGGTCTTCTTGAGAAAGTGACATTTACATGCTATTTGATGTACTCACCAGGTAGAGTTTCACTAAATAAAGATGGGAGGCCAAAGATGAAATATATATTTCTTATTATGAATCATAATATCTCAGGCAGGTAAAGGCTAGGGTCAGAGACATCCTTGAAAAGGCTGTAGATTCTGGGGGAAGAGGTGACAGGTGGCCTGGGTAAGGATTATTGTGAAAACAAGGGACTTCCCTGGTGGTCCCGTGGCTAAGACTCCATGCTCCTAATGCACAGGGCCCAGGTTTTTATCCCTGGTCAGGAAACTAGATCCTACATGCCACAACTAAAGATCCTGCATGCTGCAACTACAGATCCCCCATGCTGCAACCAAGACCCAGCGCAGCCAACTAAATATGTTTTAAAAAGAAAAAAAAATCAATAAATGGGGCACACTATTTCCGTATCCCACTGCCTCTATCAGCTGCATCCACAGAAATGCATCTCAGGCCAGTGCAAACCCATCAGCAACAACTTCTCAGCACACATGGTTCTGAGCAGGCATCAGAGAAAATGCAAAAGAGAAGCATGTGTTCTTTGGCTTTTCTTTTTTCTCTTTGTTTCACCAGGAACAGGCATGCTGTTTATGGTGGGTGCTGTAGGCAGCAGGCATGAGGGTGCAGGCCAGGTGCACAGCCTTCCTCCTCCTCTAGCCATGAGCGGCAGTGAGTTAAAAGCCTCTAAAATCAAGACTAGCGCCTGTGCTCACATCTGATTCATTTAGTTTGCTTCAAACTCCAGCCCAGCCTACACAGAGCAGGGTGTGGCAGCCGGGAGAGAGATTTCAGGTTGGAGATAAACAGGGCTAGAATTAAGAAGTAAACTAATAATGGGGGAAGGGGGCTGCATACAGCAATTCCACCCCATCCCATCACCAGATGAAAACCTGCTCTGAGAGAGGGAGGTGTGTGGGGGTTGGTTATGCAACTGAATGTAAACAGTGGGTGCAGTGTCTGGCATTTAATAGATGCTGCTTATGATTATCATTGTCTTCTCCTATGCATAGAACTGAATCATTCTGCTTCATTTAAGATATTGGGTAAATGCTTCAGGTGTCAGCTTTGGGGGTGGGGGTGGGGGACAAAGTGGTCACTTCTTACCTAGTAGCTGGTTCTTTCCACATCAATGCTAGGGTCCCTTTGCCTTAGAGAAGTCAGACAGAGGCTCCCCAAACCATCATTCTCTCCCATACCGTCTGGCTTGTACCTTGGAGAACAGGTTGGTCTCTCTCTCTCTTCTCCCCAAGGCGTTTAAAGCAGGAAAACTGGGAGAAATTGAGGGACTACAAACAACCAGCCAAAGAAGGCATTGCTCACCTCTGAGGTGAGTACTGTTTCTACCTCCATTTGACTAATGAGGAAACAGCCTTGAAGAGGTTAAGTGCCTGGTAAGTGAACAGAGTAGGAATCTGACATAAGCTGTCAGAATCCAGGGCTCTTGCTGTCATCACTGTTTATCCTGCTTTTCCAAGAAACCACATGCCGGCTGTCCCCAGCTCTCCTTTTCCTGTTCTTAAGCAGCTGAGTGCATCTTCATAGCTGGGGACTGCAGGGTATTAAACAGGAGACCGCACACATCTCATCACTAGTGTGCCCAGGCACACACAAGCTCTCCCGGCCCCGGCTGTTTCTCAGCACCAGGGCTGCGCTCCCAGGAACCAATCGCATCCTTTGTCTGCTTTGACCGAACTCGTCGCTGTTGGTGGGAGGTGGGTAAAAGAAGTATCCACTCATCCACCAATAGTGATAGAGCCTCTACCCTGTGCCAGGCTCAGTGCCAAAGGCTGGAGATAAAGACAGGAACAAAGCCTCTCTCTTCTTGGAGCTGACAGCCTGCTCAGGGGTGAAAGACAAGCCAATTTCATGGAAATTCTCATAGGGGGTGCACCTGTTGATTGGAGACAGAGCAGGGTGGTTCAAGAAGGCTCCCTGAGTCCCTGAGCCAAATCCTGATGGGAAAGTAATCGGAGGACCTTCCAAGAGATGGATCCGCATGTATAAACACACAGTGATGAAATAAAGAAGAAGAAACAAGAAGCTATGAAAAAAAAAAGAGCAACATGGAATGACTAGATCAGTCATTCTCAAGAGGGGTGATTTTGTCACCCAGAGGATGTATGGCAAATCTGGAAACTTTTCTTCTTTTCTTTTCTTTTTTGCATATTACAAGTATGTGTGTGTGTGTGTACGCACGTGGGTTCCTGCTACTGACATCTAATGGGTAAAGGCCAGGGATGCTGTTTAAAATCTTACATTGCACAGGACAACCCTCCACAACAAAGAATGATATCTGGCCCAAGATGTCAATAGTGTTGAGGTTGAGAAATCCTGGACTAGATAGACTATATATATATGTTTGGAAGAATATAAATACGTTTTGCATACGATAAAGGTGGCATTCCAAATCCAGTGACTCATTCAATAAATGGTGTTGAGATTCCTGGGTAACCATCTAGAAAAATATTAAGTAGAAGCCATGGGTGCGTTTGTGCTCATTTGTTCAGTCGTGTCTGATTCTTTGCAACTTCATGGACTGTGGTCCACCAGGCTCCTCTGTCCATGGGGATTCTCTAGGCAAGAATACTAGAGTGAGTTGCCATTGCTTTCTCCAGGGGGTCTTTCCAATCCAGAGATCGAACCCACATTGCCTTCCCTGTTACGTGGATGCTTTACCACTGAGCCACCTGGAAGCCCTATCATACTATATACCAGAATAAATTCCAAATGGATTCAACACTTAAATTCTGATAATAAAACCACACAAGTACCAAGACAAGACATGGGAGAATTATAATTCCTACTTATGACTCAAAAACTATAAGCTAATAAAGTAACAAGTTGATAAATTCACCTAATAAAAGTTTAAAAAAAATTTTAGAGCTTGCATGCCAAATAAGCAAACTTGTATAAGCAAAGTAACAAACAAATGAAAACCTGCAAAGAATATATGCAACTTGGCAGAAAGAGGTCTAATCTCCTTAAATTATGAAAATATAAACAAATCTCTAGAAAAGATTCATAAAAATACAAGCAAAAGTAATGAAAAGACAACTTACAGAAACAAAAAGAAATCCAAATGGCTACGTGCTGAGAGGCCTCTTGTGTTTTTTAACCTATTAGCTTAGCAAAAACACAAGTTTTGAAAATACACGGTTATCTGTGAGGACTCAGACATTGCCATCCATTGCTGGTGAGCATGTCCACTAGGACAGACCCAAAGGGCCATTTAACAGTCTTTATCACAATAAACCTGGGCTTCCCAGGTGTCGCTAGTGGTAAAGAACACGCCTGCCAATGCAGGAGAGACAAGAGACGCAGGTTTGATCCCTGGTTATGGAAGATCCCCTGGAGGAGGGCATGGCAACCCATTCCAGTATTCTTGCCTGGGGAATCCCATTGACAGAGAAGCCTGATGGGCTACAGTCCAAAGGGTCGCAGAGTTTAAGTCACGACTAAAGTGACTTAACATACACACACACACACACACACACACACCAAAATAAATGCATACACCTTCTGACCCAGCAACCCTCCTTCTTAGAGCTGACCCTACAGAAAAATCTATTTGATGCATATAAAGTGACATGTGCACATTATTATAAATTGCAGGAAAAAATCAGAAATGATTTAAATGCTCATTAATTGAGAACTGGTTGACTAGGTTGGGGTCAGCGAATTCTCATTAAACTGGCCCTCTGCCAGCTATTGTAGGACCTGAAGCTATGAATCATTTAAAAAATTTTTAATGGTTGAAAAAAATCAAATGAAGAATTCAGTTTCATGATGCATGAACATCATATAAAATTCTAACATCAGTGTCCGTAAGTAGAAGTATATGGAACACAGCCAGGCCCCTTTGTCTATACCCAGGGCTCCGTTTGCACCACAGCAGAGAGGGGCGTGGTTTCACAGAGACCGGATGGCCCCCAAAACCTCAGATATTGACTATCTGGTCCTCACAAAAAAGTTTGCCAGATTAGAGTGTATCTAAGCAATTGGATACCACAGAGCTACAGAAAACAATGAGAACGCTCTTTATGAATTGCTGCAGAGAAGTTTCTAGGATATTACGACTAAATGTTTAAAATGCAGATATAGAAAGTATGACTTACATGTTCTCATTTGAGTAAAAAAGGGAGAAGGCTGCACATAAAAATGATCTGGAAGGAAATACAAGAAATTAATAAATAGTGGTTAGGAGCATAGATTATTATGTATGTGTGTATTGGTGTTATCTATTCAAAAAAATAAATTAAAAATTATTTTTAAATGTACACTCTGACAGAGAAGAACATGGATTTAGGCCACTGCAAATACGTGGGCCTGGCAGGAGCACAGCTTGTGAGGGGCTGGGGGCGGTATGTGGGGTGCAGAGAAGGTTGGAGAAGTCTACAGGGACTGATGGCTGGGCCAAGGAGTTAGCATTTTCACCCATCCAAGGCCAAGGGCAAACAGGATCAATCTGTGCTTTAAAGAACGAGATTCTAGAAAGCAGAAAAGGGTGGTTGGACAAGGCTTGGGCTGGTAGGGAGAAAAAGATGTGGACTGCTTTGTGGGGAGGACCTGGGAGGCTGGGGACCTAGAGTGAAAGGAAGGCTTACTTTTACTATAAATGCTTCTGTCAGATTTATGCATGCATGCTCATTTCCATGTGCATTTATTTCCTATAGAAATCATTTTATTTTTAAAAGCCCTTCAGACCAGGTGCGATGAGGCCTGAAATGCGTCAGTGGTGGTGGGTGGGGGTGGGGAGGAAGGAGAAAGTCCAGAGCAGAGTTGCCAGAACTGACCAGAAGTGGGAGTGATGGGCCTGGAACTGTGCCCACACCTCCAAGGACCTAAGGAACAGAACCTTGTAGGGAGGAAGGCAGGAGAATATAAAGTTCAAGAGTAGAAAGTTCACCTGCCCCAGGTGACTTCGTCTGGCTTCCTAAGCCACAGCACAGGTATCCTGTACGTACAATATACCACCCAGGCATTCTGCACCTTTGATTCCACTTTGACCCAAGCAGGACGTCTACAGTCTGGACATGACCTGGGCACAAGCCCCATGCTATGCAGACTCTAAGGTCCAGCCCAGGCCACCAGCAATCCCACCTGGCCGCTTCCTCCCATCTCCTTCTAGCATCGCCAACCCCTTCCTTCCTCATTGCTTCAGAGGGAATCGTCACACAACCAAGCTAGGACTTCTCTAGGACTCCTCTGAGTCATTAACTTTCTTTTTATCTATACATGCTATGCTTGCCCCACTGACAGTGCACCACCAGCTCTTTGGAGGCAGACTTAAAGGCTTTGTGACCTCCCAGAGCCACAGTATTTCTTTTCTTTATGGTAGGTGCCCGTGAATGCGCTGACTGGCTGGTTGATAGGCACTCCCCTGTTGTCTTCTCAACAGCACCGCCAACATACCTGCCCTCCCAACACATCCCACTCCTACTCTGCAGAGCCCATCTCCCACTGAAGGAAACTCTTGCCTGGCCAAGAAGTTGAGGGTCTGCTCAGTGTTCACCCTATTTCGTTGGCTCTCCACATTCAGCTCTCGTTTGCCTAGATACGTGCGTGCTAAGTCACTTCAGTCCACCCTATGGACTGTAGCCTGCCAGGTTCCTCTGTCCATTGGGATTCTCCAGCCAAGAATATTGAAGTGGGTTGCCAGGCCCTCCTCCAGGGGATCTTCCTGACCCAGGGATCGAACCCTTCTCTATTATGTCTCCTGCACTGGCAGGCAGGAGGTTCTTTTTAACCACTATCACCAGCTGGGAAGACCCTTTGCCTAGATAGTATGAGCCAAACAGAAACTCAGTAGCCAAAAGCTGTCTTTAGGCAAGTGCTCTGTTTGGCCTCCTACACAAAAGGGAACATAACAGTGAAAATGATAGTAAGCAACAAGGATCATCACTGTTTCAAAGAGACATCAGTGCCAGCAGACCCCGTGAGACCCTGGCGTGTCAGTCACTTTATCTGCAATCAGAAAATGAAATTCACCTGCCTCTGTAGGTAGAGTGCTCATAAACACTTAGAAAACTGGAAATGACTTTATAACTGCCACTTACTGCTGTTGTCCATAAGAACTTTCACAGCCCTCGGGATCCTAATATGCCACCGGTCCTTGTGAGGGTGTACTCTCAGTGCAATGAAATTAAGCGGGTACTTAATGGCAACCTCAGCCCAGATCCCTCGACAGAAAATAAACGCACAACACAGCTCCTCTGGGGCACTGAGGATGGCTGATCCCCGCCAGAAGGGGTGGGGCCTGGAATGAAATGGCATGGGGTCAGGGTTGGAAGTCCTCGGCTCCCTTCCTTGCGGGCAAGGCAGATGCCAGGCAGTTCAGGGAGGAGCCTGGGCATCTGCCACTTTCCCCGCCCCCCACCTCTTCCTAAGGGAGAAAGTTCTTTTCCTTCCTGCCCCTTTGGGCAGAGCAGAAATTGAAAAAAGCTACTTGTTCCTAACAAGTTATATATAGCTCAGCAACTGACTGCCGGGTCTCCAGCCTCAGGTCCGGGAACGGCCTTCCGTAGCCACACCCGGACAATTGTCCCAGTTAGCAGCAAAGCCGGGGGGAATCTTTTAGTGACCCTTTATGCTTGTGGCGTAAAGTGAAATAGCCCCCTTCTCGGAGAAGAGGATGTCACTGCAGCCACAATTTTCCAGAAAGGGAAGCGGGGGCAAGTTGCCTGAATAATGTGGGGTCCGGCGCCACCTAGTGTCCACTGTAGAGCTTGGCGCGCATCCCGCTCCCTTGATAGGGTGTTTTGGAAACTGACTCCAACCGCCAGAGGGACTGAAACAAGGAAACAGTACCAGACCTCAGGGCTGTCCTCAAGCCCACGACGAGGGACTGTGATTTTGGTGGGAGAAACGGAGACGTTATGATCCTAATGCGTCATAGATGGGGGTGTTGGGTGAAGGGACGGGGGTGTCTTTCTCTTGGAAGGAAGCTGAGGTGATTCACAAGTAAATTTAGAGTCTTGTTCCCAGAAGATTGGCTTGGCTTTGTCAGCTTGAATATTTTTGCTCACACTAAGGGGGAAAAAACCAATAATACCAGTGCTATTTTATGACTTTTGTGCTTTTCAAACTAGTTTCTCAGTGTTCCCCCAGAGCCAGCATATGGCCTATTTGCAAAAGTCCTTGTAAGCTGTCTCATCACTGAACCCACTCCTGCCCTCTTGCTAATGTCTTTGTGGGACAAGCAGTCTCCTTTTATTATCCTCCCACTTCCTGGCTGCCTCAAACCCTCTACTAATCAAAGCCACCTTTTGCTCTTTGCTTTACATCATTCGTTTAAACCTCAGAACAGCCCAGAGAGTGGATGTTAATATTCTCATTCAATATATGAGAAAACTGATGCATGGGGAAGTTAAGTGACTTACCCAGATCTGTCAGCTAACAAGTGGAGGTGGGATTTGAACCCAGGTATTTAGCTTAAAAATATTTCACCAAAGTATTCTATCTGACACAAATGAAGCGACTTCACACACACACACACACACACACACACACACACACACACACACACACATATTCTATCTGCACCATGAGGGGGTAGCCAGCTAGAGCAGAGGAAGCTACAGAATACGGGAGGTTCTGGAGGATATAAATGCCCCTCCAGCTCAGAGGACACTTCCTACTTTGGACCAGCCCCTGTGACCCCAAGGCTTGGCTGGACTTTTGGTAAACACCCTCCTTCCTGCCAGCATCAGTCTCCCCGCACTCCACCCCTCCCCAACACACACAACCTCAACACAAACACTTCAGCAGACATTCCTCCACACTTGGAACCAGCCCAGAGGAATAGTGAGAGCAAAGAGCAGGGACCTGGCAAACGTTCAGAATGCCAGGAGAATCGTGGATTTGTCTGATTCCCCAGGCCTTGGCTTCCTCCAGTGGAAAACTGGGAAAATTCGCTGCTGGCTGCTCCCTTCCGCTCCCCCCTCCACCCTTTTCTCTGCTCCCCACCAAAGAGACATCCCTCCAGAGGAAGGTTAAGTAAGGCTACTCTCTGGAGTCCTCTGAAACAAAACTGTTGCTGAAATACACAGATTCAGAAATGAAGTTTAAATGGATAACATGCTGCTGCTGCCGCTAAGTCGCTTCAGTCGTGTCCGACTCTGTGCGACCCCGTAGACGGCAGCCCATCAGGCTCCCCTGTCCCTGGGATTCTCCAGGCAAGAACACTGGAGTGGGTTGCCATTTCCTTCTCCAATGCATGAAAGTGAAAAGTCAAAGTGAAGACGCCGACCTCTACAAATGGGGTAAATGTGCGGGCTGCCGGCAGCCTGTGAGAAGTGGTTTGGGGTATTGGGAGGAGCACGGGATTCAGAGACATGGACTGAAATCCTCAGTCTGGCACCCCCTATGCTGAGTGACTTTGGGCAAGTCACTTAACCTTTCTGAGCCTCAGTTCTCTCATTTGCAGGATGAGGGCAATTTTTAAACCTATAAGATAATAAACAAGTGCTTTATAAAGCCCTGCAGAGTAGGAGGTGGCATATGAAGGAAAGAACTGCAGGCATTAGGATTTAGGTGAGAGATTTTTATTCACTTTACCCTTTCCTTACTCCTCTCACCCAGCCCCAAAAAAGAGACCTTCTCTTACAAAATGGGTCTTAACATACACACGCACACACACACACAAGGTCTCAAAGTCCCTGTGGGTTCATCACTTTTTTAGAGTTAAATGATCTTGGAAAACAGCTTTTCCAATAAAGACCCAGTGGCCAGGGACCACTGGACACACTTTCTTCAGAGGAAGCAGAAAAAACAGAAGCAGGAAGGTCTATGGCAGCATATCCATTATTCACAAGAGGAAGGTCCAAAAAGGCCATTCTCTCTGTTGCCAGCTAATAAAGGCAGGTGTCTGTGGCCGGCACGGGAGCAGACGCGTCCATAGCAGCCCAGCAGAGCTAATGCATGTGAGGGAAATTTAAAAACCCTGTTAAGAGAGCTGGAGGAGTATGGCGTCCTCTCTTCCAGGGGTAAAGCCAGCTTGAAAAACTCTTGATTCCTTCACATGCTCCATTTCTAATTTAAGGCATCTCCACCCCGTTTGGAAAACTCTGTGCCTCTCCACAGAGGGAGGAAAGAGCTCCAGAAGAGAGACTCAGGAAGAACAAAGACCTCATTAGGACCCATCTCTTATTCTGACAACGCATTCCCCAGAATCTCTATTGATGATCCCTGGTACAAATGAAGCGGTGATTAAGGATCTAATGCAAATAATCTGCAGTTTAGTAACTCCCTTTGTAATTGAAATTTACTAAATTAAGCCTGAGATTTTTAAAAAACTGGGCATCTTTTTTTTTAAAATTCATCCAATTATAATGCCCCACCCTCTTCTCCCTGCCATCCACCCCTCTGTAATGTAATTAGTTAAAAATAAGCTCCACCATGCCGGTGATGATGAGCTGCCTATTGTGTTCAAGCTGGCCCTTGCTCTCTGAAGTGCTGGTCTCTAATAAACAATCCCCAGGAAGCAAATGAGGAGGGGTGTCATGTATCAGCCAAATGAGGAGGGGGTCATCATCAGCCAGGGTGCTGTTGTTTTATCACACACGGGACACAGAAACGGGGCTGGTGGCACTGGTGATGCTGAACGCAGAGATTTCTCAGTTTCTCTCTCCTGGTCCTTTCCTCTGATTTGGAGCCAGCTGAGGACCGCTCTGGAGAAGGCAATGGCAACCCACTCCAGTACTCTTGCCTGGAAAATCCTGTGGACCGAGGAGCCTGGTAGGCTGTAGTCCATGGGGTCCGCGAAGAGTCGGACAGGACTGAGCAACTTCACTTTGACTTTTCACTTTCATGCATTGGAGAAGGAAATGGCAGCCACTCCAGTGTTCTTGCCTGGAGGATCCCAGGGACGGGGGAGCCTGGTGGGCTGCCGTCTATGGGGTTGCACAGGGTCAGACATGACTGAAGCGACTTAGCAGCAGCAGCAGCAGAGGACCGCCCAGAGGAAGGAGTGGATGGTAATTGCTTTGTTGGGGTAGCAGAGGGTGTAGACTCAGGAGCCAAAGGGTTTAGGGGAGATCAGAAACCTGTCTCATTTCTTACAGGCCAGAGAGAAACTCAAACTGAAACAGCCCTGGGACACCTCTGAGTCCTGTCCTCTGCCACTTGATGCAATCACCACTCGCCTTAGTAGGTTTCTCCCCAGGGGAGGGCCAGGCCCACCAACTTCAGCCTACCAGATGGGTACATGGAGGAGCCTCGTGGCCGCAGACAGGCACCCCTGGAGGTGCTCCAGCCTCCCCATCCTCACCCCCAGTTTGGCCAGACAGTAAAGGCTTCCCTGGTGGCTCAGATGGTAAAGAATCTGCCTGCTGTGCAGGAGACCCAGGTTTGAACTCTTGGTTGGGGAGATCCCCTGGAGAAGGGCATGGCCACCCACTTCAGTATTCTTGCCTGGAGAATCCCATGAAAAGAGGAGCCTGGCAGGCTACAATCCATAGGGTCGCAAAAAGTTGGACACCACTGAAGCAATTTAGCATGCTTGCCTGCATAGACAGTAAAAAGGTTTGAAAGTTGTCTTGAGGACACGTGACCTTCCAGATGAGCACCTTGGTTGTTTCATTGGACTCAGATGAAAAGACCTGTTCGTCTTTGAAATCAAGCTCCAGTTTCCTTGAGCGGTGGGCAGGACTGATGTCTGAGAACAGGAGCAAGCCTCCCACACTTGACTCCTTCATTCTCCTCCCTTTCTCTCCCCTCCCACCCTCCAAAACTGTTAGGGAAACATAGAAACACTTGGAGCTAGTCGGCCCTCTCCTTCCAAAGTCCAAGGCTGCAGGTCCATCTGAGAACTCTGTAAAAGGCAGCTCTCTGACAGGCAGCATGGACAGCAGAAAAATGCTTCCCTCCCACCCCTTTGTTTAAATTTTTTTAAAAAACTGTGATATGATTGGTACATAACAGTGTTATTAGTTTTAGATGCACAACATAGTGGTTCGATATCTGCACACCCTGTGAAATGGTCACCACGCGAAGCCTAGATACTTTGCTTCATCTCACATGGTTTCAGATTTTTTTTTTTCGTGATGAGAACTTTTAAGATCTATTCTCTCGGCAGCTTTCAGGTATCTAACACAGCATTACTAACTATGGTCACTGCATGGTACATGACATTTCCAGGACTCATATATTTTACATCTGGAAGTTTTTTCCTTTGACCCTCCCATCACCCCTTTCCATTGTGTGTGTGTGTGTGTGTGTGTGTGTGTGTGTGTGTACACGTATGTGTGTCCCCCTGTTTTCCCTTCATCAGGTCCCATCCCTAGTGTTTGAAACTTTAGTAAACGTTTAGCTGAATAACTTCTGTTGGCACAGACAAGCAGCAGAGTTGTTTCTGGAGAGCATAATAGGTGTTTTTTTCCATTTGTAAATCAGATTGGAAAAAAAAAAAAAAGACAGGCAATGGCAATCTTGTCTCCAGATAAGTTTGTACTTAAAATGCTGGCCTGAACTCACATTGGTGTATTTTCTCCCATGCCCAGTGTAGGGCCTGGCACATGGTAGGTATACAATATACATTAGCTGAGTGAACGAGTGAAAACATGGCTCATGTTCCAAAACTTTTCATAGCTTCTCAATGGTACAGGGAAAATGCCCTATGTCTGCGCTACGTGCATGTCTGACTCTTTGTGACCCCGTGGACTGTAGCCCACCAGGCTCCTCTGTCCATAGGGATTCTCCAGGCAAGAATGTTAGAGTGGGTTGCCATGCCCTCCTCCAGGGAATCTTCCCAACTTAGGAATCGGACCAGGGTCTCCCGCATTGCAAGTGGATTCTTTATCAGCTGAACTACCAAGAAAACCGTAAGTGTTGAATCTGACCTTCAGGATCCTGCAATCAGATGCCAGCCCACCTTGCCTGCATGGCCCCCCTAGACATTCTCTGAACGTGGACTGCACGAGGCCAGACGTCAGAATCATCTGGAAGGCCTGTTAAACACAACCAGCAGGGTCACACCCCTGAAGTTTCTGAATTAGCAGGTCTAGGGTACGGTGGAGGATTTGCCTTTACTCACAAGCTCCTGGATGCTGCTGTCAAGAACAGCACTCTGCCCACACCTCTGCATTGCCACCAAAGGCAGCTGTCCCCAGCATCCCACCAGTCAGTCAAGGTCAAATGCTACTCGATCAACAGATTTGAATGTGTGAGCAGAAATCTCTCCACCACCCTCCCACAAGTCCTAACTACTACAAACCCCCACGGCCACCAGGACAGTTCTCATTTTATCTGTTCAGCTATATCTTCCTGACCCCTTACAGGTCTAAGGCTCCTGCTTCTCTTAACCCACAGCTGCCTGATCTTCTGCTTCACTCTTCACACTCAGAATCCTAGTCACCATTCCCCCTCCCTCCCCACCAGAGGCCAGCGGAAACCCCACTCCCCGGCTTTTCCAACCTCTCAAGAGACAGCTCCACCCCGTGGATTTGGAATCATATCTCCATGATATACTGAATTTCCCCAGTATAGTGATTTCCTCACCTCCCTCTCTCTGGTGGAGCTCCTTGAAGGCAGGAGGCAGGTCTCAAGCCTTTTCCACTCCCCCTGAAAGGGCCTCGTCCCACATGGCCTTATAACCCGAGTGAACTTGCCTACTCAGATTCCTTCCACTCACTGAGACTTTCCAGAGGACTCAGTGAAGCACCTGATACCGCACTCACCCCGGGGACTCCAAAGGTGAATGAAACACAGGCAGTGCCCTGGGATTAGTGCCTGTTTTCCAGTTTAAATTTCACTGCTCATTATGCCCACTTTGCTTTCCTTCCAGCCCCTGGACTGACCACTGGGTGTCCTTCCTTGTCTAAACAAGTGAGGGGTCCCTGTTGCTAAGACCCGGTTCCATTTCTCAGCCTCCTTTTTGTCTCTGAGACTCGGAAGGGAGGGGACCTTTGGGGGTGAGCCACATGGTGTAACTCATCCAGGACAGGTGAGAGGAAGATGAAAGGAGATGTTCTGCAGCCGGTTGAAACATCAGTGACTAAGACCTGGGAATGGACCAAGAACATTATCACCTCTCAGCTGTGGGCTCCTGAAAGGTCACGGCCTCATCCCATCCTCCTGTCGTACAGGCTTCCAGCTTCACGTTCTCACGTCCTCATGATCCCAACAGTACGTTACAGAAACCCAACTCAAGCCACTTAAGCAAAAGAGGAACTTTTGGCTCACCTTTGTGACTCAGCTCAGAGCAGCTGACAGAACTGCATAAGGAGCTATTAAATAGGAATCTGGGTTTAGGGACCAAAGTTGGCCGCAAGTGTGCCAGGACTGTCTCTCTGTCCACCCGGTTTTCATTTCTGCACATTTTTGCACGTTGACCTGACTCTTGTCTGCCGCAGATAAGGGACGGGGTACCATGATCAGCCCAGTCTGGGTTCCATACCTGCCAAGACCATGTGAAATGGGAGGACTGTTCCCTAAGGGAGAGATGGGTGCCAGGCAGACCAACACCAGACATCCACTACAAATAGTTACAGCTTGTAACATGCCAGGCACTGTGCTGTTTTACATACATGATCTCATTTGATTACTAAGCTAATTCTACAAGGCAGGTCCTATGTAAGGCATTTGCCTTTCATACAAATGAAAAGGCACAACACAAATTGTAGCTATGTCCTTTCTGCCAACTCCAGTGCTGGGTTTGGGACACGCAGAAAATATGATCTGGAAATAAGAACACAGTTTCTTTGGAAATAAACACTTCCCTTAGTAAGAGGACATGTAAACCAATGTTTTTAACTCTGGTTATCTCTGTATCAGTAGCTACGAGGCCAAGACCATAAATATAGTTTAGTCTCTTGTAAATGTTGTGTTATGTTTCCAGTAGTTAATTTTGGATAATTTAAATCTCTCTACTAAGCTACCATCTCTGTGAATCTACACTGAAGGGAGGTAAGTCTCATCGTGGAAGATCAAAGGGACTCCCTTCCTTGTTCCATCCAGCCAAGAACACACATCCCTGGGGACAGCATTGTAAAGGATGGTCAGATTACATCAGGATGAGGCATGGAGTTCTCTCTGCAGGCAGAGGGTATCTACCATCAGAAGTTTTCATGGATCCTTGGATTCTACTCCTCTTTGTTTTGTATTCATGACCATTTCTTACCTGTATTTCCTCCAAGCAGAAATGGACTTTGAGACTTGTTCATAAGTTTACCACTAAGAGAAAATGGACTATAACAAACCCTGAATAGCACTGACCTATGTACAGTACCATGTGTAAGATAGATTGCTGGTGAGAAGTTGCTATATAACACAGGGAACCCAGCTTGGTGCTGTCTGATGAACTAGAGGGATGGGATGGGGGGAGGCTCAAGAGGGAGGTGAAAGTGAAGTTGATCAGTTGTGTCTGACTCTTTGAGACCCCATGGACTATAGCCTACCAGGCTCCTCTGTCCATGGGATTGTCCAGGCAAGAATACTGGAGTGGGTTGCCATTTCCTTCTCCAGGGGATCTTCCCAACCTAGGGACTGATCCCAGTTCTCCTGTATTGTAGGCAGATGCTTTACCATCTGAGCCACCAGGGAAGAGGGAGGTGATGTATGTATAATTTGGGTGATTTGAGTTGTTATATGGCAGAAACCAACACAACATTGTAAAGGAATTTTTCTCCAAGAGTTGACTCATTGGAAAAGACTCTGATGCTGGGAGGGATTGGGGGCAGGAGGAGAAGGGGACGACAGAGGATGAGATGGCTGGATGGCATCACTGACTCGATGGACGTGAGTTTGAGTGAACTTCGGGAGTTGGTGATGGACAGGGAGGCCTGGTGTGCTGCAGTTCATGGGGTTGAAAGAGTCAGACATGACTGAGCGACTGAACTGAACTGAACTGAACTGATGGCAGAAACCAACATAACATTGTAAAGCAACTTTCCTCCAATTAAAAGATAAATTAAAAAAAGATTAAAAATAGTAGACGCTGGTGGCCGTCTGCCCAAGTGATCTTATGTTCCACCGGGTGTGGCTCTTCAGGTGCCAAGATTCTCTAGGGCTAAGAATAGCCTCTCCAGTGTTTCTGCTAGTTCACAACTTCATGCAGTTGCAGGCACAGCCTCTTAGGCTTGCCATCACATCCCGACTCCTATCACAGTGGCTGATACAATAGGTGCCCAATAAATGACTGTTGAATAGATGAATTCCATTCTCAAGTGATGCCTCAGGTAACGACTGAAATTAGTTAGTGACAATGAGCCAGGGTCAGTGTGCTGGCCACTGTAGTTACAAGCAGAGGGGACCATCTTTCTTAGTTTCAAGGACCCAAGTTTGTCAAAGACACACACCCCTGTTCAGTCCCGAGGGTCCTACTACTTTGGTTTCCATTAATGTAAATAAATGCCAACTCTTTGGGTAAGCATTGTCATAAATTCTCTAATATTCTGCTATGTATTTGTTTAGTATAAACATACTGTTCACATACTTCAAATCTAGGGCAAAGAACATTCACCTGAAGCCAAATGACCAGAATTCATCTGTTCTATTTCCACTAGCAAGAGCCAGTATTTACTGAGCACTTACTATGTGCCTGATGCTTTTATGCATCATCTCATTTAACTTCAAGAAAATACTATGTAAATGGTGCTATAAACACCTCCATTTTACCTATGAGTAATGTGAGAATTGAAAACCCATGGACAGAGGAGCCTGACGGGATATAAGGTTGCAACCATAAGGTCGCAAAGAGTCAGACACAACTGAGTGACTGAACACACAAACACACAATGTGGAGATTCCAGGGGATGAGCACCTAGTTCAGTGCCACAGAGTCACATAACTATTGTGAACAAAGCTGTGATCTATCCGACTTCCATGCTGGTGTTCTCTGCAGCAAATCACTCTGTAGCCTTGCAAGTCATTGAGCCTCACCTTTGTCTTCCTTCTAATAGGTATACAAATCATCTCATGGGATAAATGTTCTGTTGTGCCATTGTGTAAACTGTGTCGATGCTTCATTCATCAACAAACTTTACCAAACACCTGCTCTGTGCCGTTCACCCAATGATGAATGAGTATGTCCTTGCTCTCAGAAGGCTCACAATCTTATGAGTATTTCCCCTGCTTAATGAGACTCGAGGTTGTATCTGTACTCACTTGAAAAGTCACCATTGCCTTATGACACCCCTGTTCTTCTGGAAGAAAGGCAAAGGTAAAATTTAAGACTAATGGTCAGATGACTCCTACAAATAATGGTAAGAGAGTGGTTAATCAGTTCAAATAGCTCCTTGCTTTCCTGGCCACATGACCCTCAGTAAATTACCTGACCTCTTTACAGCTCAGTTTCCTTATCTTTAATGAGGGTGATGGGGGTAACGTTTAATAATGAGTGTAAATAATTAAGTTCAATGCCTGGCACATAGCAAACAGGTAGCGGGAAGAGCAATGCTGGCCACAGTAGGGACGAGTGTATGAGCACATGAAAGGGTGGCCATTGCCTAGAGGGAGGACAGACCCTTAGGAAAGAGGGGAGGAGACCACCACTTCCTCAGAGAATAGGGAGGGTGCTTTTGGAACCAAGCATCAATGCCTTTAGCCAGCTTTCACTTACAAAAGGTAACCAGAGGAAAAAGGGCCAAAGCACCAAGCAATAAAATCTGAATGCGTTCAGTTCAGTTCAGTCGCTCAGTCGTGTCTGACTCTTTGCGACCCCATGAATCACAGCACTCCAGGCCTCCCTGTCCATCACCAACTCCCAGAGTTCACTCAGACTCACGTCCATCGAGTCAGTGATGCCATCCAGCCATCTCATCCTCTGTCGTCCCCTTCTCCTCCTGCCTCCAATCCCTCCCAGCATCAAAGTCTTTTCCAGTGAGTCAACTCTTTGCGTGAGGTGGACAAAGTACTGGAGCTTCAGCTTTAGCATCATTCCTTCCAAAGAAATCCCAGGGTTGATCTCCTTCAGAATGGACTGGTTGGATCTCCTTGCAGTCCAAGGGACTCTCAAGAGTCTTCTCCAACACCGCAGTTCAAAAGCATCTCAATTCTTTATCCACACTGAAAACTATAGTTTGTTTGCAGGTAAAGAATATCAGGTATTTGTGTTAAACTTTCAAATTCAGCATCTCATTAGATCCTCAAAACACACTCCATGCCCCTCCAGGCACACAGGAAGAAAATAAATATGATGCCCAATTTACAGATGGTGAAGTCGAGGTTCATGATGTGCAGCCATTTGTTTGAGGCCACACTGTTAGGAGTAGTAGAACTGAACTAACACCCAGTGCTCAGTCCAAGGTTCAACACCATCTTCCCAAGCAAATCTTTGTGGAGAAAATGGAAAAAAATGTGGACCCACATATGAGTCTCTTCAGAAGCTTTAAAACTGGATTCCTGGGCCCTCCTGAGACTGTCTAAATAAGAATCGATATGTATAGGAGTGGACTTCCCTGTTGGCTCAGTTGGTAAAGAGACCGCCTGCAATGCAGGAGACCCAGGTTCAGTTCCTGTGTTGGGAAGATCCCCTGGAGAATGGAATGGCTACCCACTCCAGTATCCTTGCCTAGAGAAGTCCATGGACAAGGGAACCTGGCAGGCTAGAGTCCATGGAGTCACAAAGAGTCGGACACAACTGAGCAAATAACACTTTCAAGGAAGCTTCGTCAGGGAAACTGATGCAGTTGGGCTGGCAGGGTGGACTAGGGTCTGGAAGCCAGTCACAGAAACAGTAATGCTGTGTTTGTGGCCATAAGAGGCTTTGGAGGCACATGATAGCCCCAGGCATGTCCAGCTGCTTTGGCCAGGACAGTTGCAGTAGACCACAGCTGGAGTTATACCCATCAATAATGCAGCCACTGCTCTTGCCCTGCCCTATCCACCCTCCAGCTGTGACCAGCATCAGCATGCCTCCCCCCAACCAGGCACCCCCTACTGATCCACATGCTCAAACCCAGCTTAAACCCTCCTGACTGCTTAAACCCTGGACTGACTGAAAAACGTTGCCTGATTCCACTGCATTGTCCACCTTTCTCTGTTCCCTGCAAGCCTTCCTAGAACTGCAGAGGTCCCCTCCTACCACAGGGCTTTTGCACATGCTGTCCCTGCCATCTGCAATGCCCAGGGCTCCCACTTCACTGCCCCATCCCTTCTGATCTCAGCATCATCTCATCAGGGAAGTTGTCCTCAATCCCATCTAGGGTGGAGTCCTCTGTTACCTGTTTTCTTAGGACCAGTTTCCTTTCCTCAGGAGTTCTCATCACTGATTACAATTGTGTATGAGGAGTGTGGCCAATTTTCTTTAGGTCTGTCTCCCTTCAGACCGGCCATGGAGAGAGGCGATCTGTCTCTTTTGTCTGCCCTGCTCATTAATGTCTTAGAGCTTGGCACTCAGTGAGCATGTATGGAATTGTGGAATTGTGTTGCATGATACACAGAAGAGAATAAATAGGCCAGGAGCCTGATGCCTCCATCTCTCCATCCCCAGGAGGCGGGACATCTGAAAGAGGCCCATGTGACTGTGACGATGGAGCCGTCTGGTCATTAGTGCCCTGTCCAAGTGCAAGGTCACGAGGTTTTATTGCCAAGTAACATGCATAGCAGACACTCCCGGCTTTGTGTTGCTCCTAACCCCGACCCTGACCCTGAGGGACTCCTGCAGTCTACTTCATCTCTGTTTGGTTTGAATTTTTATGAGGTGAATTATTTTTATAATCAGAAAAGGCCATAAAGAGAATTTTTAAGTCTGCCAGAACTGGAGAAGACTCTAGGGCTACATTAGTATTGTCTCTAAAAAATTCATAATTTGCGAGGCACTGTGATGCATTTAATGTATGTCTTTAATCGAAAGTATTTAGAGAAGCCCTAGAAATTTAACTGATGTTTTTTCTGGGCATGCTGAAGTAAGAAAAAGAGATTATGTTTTGGTTCAAATGTCCTCAGTGAACCCCACACAACTTGTTAACTTTAAGGGATAGAGCAGAGAATGTGAGAGGTGGACTAGTAAATTAAGAGCAGACTCTCGGAGAAGGGCAATTGCTGTCTGTCTGACTGATGGCGCCTCCTGAGATGAGCGCATGGAGCAAAAACAGGAACCTAGGTCTCTGTGCCAGGTGTTACCAGCCCTTTGCCCCACAAGCCCCTCCTTCCAGGGGCCCCCTCCACTTCATCCTTCCCTAGCCTTTGCCTTACCCCAAACCCTGCTCCGCAGAAAGGGAGGCCAGGGATTGAGTGAGATGATTTGATTCTGCAAATCCCTACTAACTTTTTGAAGCCTGAAGATTTAGTAGATGTTTCTGTTTGGCTCTGTTAAAGGATGAAATGACTGCATTTGACTTTCACTCACTGGAAATGATTCCCCCCCTCTCCCTGCAGTGACCCTGCGTTCTGGCTCACTCCTGGCTTCTTACTGGTAAGAATTTCTTTGATTACTCGATTAGCATAAAGAAATATCAGAAACCTGTTAAAGAATCCATGCTTTGGGTTGGGTCTAGAGGTCATGGCAAAGGCTCCTTTGATAGAAACAGAGCAGTTAACAATGGAAAAATGGTCAGGAGATCCAGCCCAGCTTGGGTAGGTCATTTTCATCTCTTTTAGTGTTAATGACTCTTACCAAGTGACTTTTCTCCCTTTATCTCTTACAGGCCAGATCCAAGGTGACTCCACCTGCCAACCTGTCATTGAGTTTTGAGCACTGGAGTGGGAATGGGGGGTGGAAGGAAGTTTTAAGCACCACAGATTTTTTTTTGGAGAATCAGAGTAAACAATACTTCCTAAATTTAGTGATCAAGTGGGCTAGGAGACTAGCCGGCAGATAAAGAGAAATATGGTGGACAGGTGAACCCTCCTGGTTCTTCTCTGCAAAGTCCCTGTACAGAACTCTGTAAGCGTCTATGTAAGCAGCCCTTAATCTGAACTGTATATGTCTGCCACTTGATTGAGGGCTTCCCAGATGGCTCAGTGGTAAAGAATCCACCTGCCAATGCAGGAGATGAAGGAGATGCGGCTTTAATTACTGAGTGGGGAAGATCCCTTGGAGGAGGAAATGGCACCCCACTCTTGTATTCTAGTATTCTTGCCTGGAAAATCCCATGGACAGAGAAGCCTGGAGGGCTATAGTCCATGTGGTCGCAGAGTCAGATAGGACTTAGTGACTGAGCACACACATCACTTGCTCATGATTCTATGGGATGGGTGGATGGGTGGATGGATGGATGGATGGATGGCTACTTTACTCTCAGTATTCATCCACTGCAGCAGGCACGGTTAGTGCCTTGCTCATATGAACTCTGTACGCCAAAGGCTGCTTATTTCCCATACCTGCCTCTCTGTCTCTGAGAGCTTTTATCTGGCCAGTGGAGCACATTAGGCCTGGTAGCCAGAAGAGGAGAGTTAATATCCTAGAAGTAGCCCTCAGTCTATGGTGGATGGGAACTTGGTGGATAACCAGCCCAGCTTCCTTGCATCTCAGTCAGGGTGACCGAGGCACGTCTGCATGGTTGCATGGCAACCCAGTTGCCCTCAGTGGTAATTGCTTGATAACAGATCCTCTATATCCTTTCTTTTCTTCCCTTCTACCTTCTCCATTGTCTTTCCAATGGTTCCTAGCATCACCTTCCAAATGAACTACTTGCCCTTTAATATAATCCTTGTTTTAGAGCATGCTTCTGTGGGAACCAGAATTAAAACCTTCAACTTACTGATTGCTCTGATATATGACTGACCAGTCTCCAGGGGTCACCCTTAACTTTCTGCCTGCTTCCTAAAAACAAGAATAATCTAGTTGGAAGAAAAGTGACATTTACCCTCACTGGAATAATATTAAACTGTAAGGAAGTGCAAACTCACCAGATTTTATTGCCAAGTAACGTGCACAGCCACCCTTCCCCACCTTAGAGCACAGCCACTCCCTCCCTGACCAGAGGGACTCCCACAGGCTACTTGATCTCTGTTTGGTTTGAATTTTTATGCCATGCATTATTTAACCCACACCTAATTGGAATAGTATTAAACTCATTCTTGATTAATTCTCTCTGGAAACTCTCATTAAGTATTTAACAGAACTTCAGTTTTGTTACCAAAGCTGATCAGAATCTGTTATTTAAGGACTGAAAGGAGGACAAACGTACCCACAGCCCATTTTCCTGGTCAACCTTCTTGGGCAACATGATTTTTCTCTCTCTAAGGCAGTCATGTTTGTTAAAGGAACAGTCCTTTTAGCTTTTCTCTGATTATTAAGTTTCTAAATTCTCTACAACTCCTCAGAAAACCTACGATAGTTTCAACAACACTGAGAGTGATGATTCTCTACCCTAGGTGGACACTGGAATCACCCAGGGAGTGTTTATTTCCAGGAATCTTGGAATCCATTCCAGACTAGTCAAAGAGCAGTGTCTGGGCAGTGCTGATTTTAATGTTCTCCGGGGGGGGGGTGGGGGGTGGGGGGTGGGTGGCCTAATGTACAGCCAGGGCTGAGAACTACTGACTGAATGGGCAGAGCTTCCAAAGCTATGAACACCAGCTGCCCCAGGAAATGCAGCCCTGGGCAAAGCAGGAAGAGCTCAAAGTGTCATAGATGGCAGCCCCAGCGGACAGCACAGGTTGTAAGGATCCAGTCTCTGCCTGTGTGGCCCCTCCTCGCTTCACTCCACCCTCCACTCACACTTCAATCCCTGCACTTGAGCCAAGAGGCCTCAGGAAGCCTCTCATCAAGCCGCCCACATGCTAATGAGAAAACATCCGCCATCCACCAAGGCAATAACCTTTTGTTCCCATCACAGAGCAAAGAAGAACCTCCCCAAGGAGACTTCAAATCAGGAATTTTATTTTCTCATTTGAAAGTTGTGCAGTTGAGCCTCATGCATTTTCATTTCTCATGCATTTTCATTTCCCTATCTTCCAATCAGGGTAATTTGTGCTCCTGGCTGAACCTTTGGGTATTTTCTCAGCCTGGTGGATGTGGCTGACTTTATCCCTGGGGTGTCGTTCTAGAGAAGGAGTTCCTCATATTCCCAGAAACAAAGAAATCCAAAAAAGGAAAAAAAAAAAAAAAAGAGGGAAAATGGAGCCTACAAGCTGTGACATCAGGCTACAACTGGCCTCTATGAAGCCTGGCCCTTAATGAGCTTGGGATCCCGGAGGACTTCTTCAAGCCTGATAATGCTCTCTCATAAAACTTTTTGAAGCCATGGCAATCACTGGGGACTCCAAGTCAAATGGTAACACAGTTTAATTAAGTGGGTGCATGAACTTTCTAAGATGTTTGTAGATTTTGGTGTGTACATGCATTTTTCTGAGGAGACAGTCTCAAACTCTCAAACAGGCCAGTGACCCCACGAAATTTAAGAATTAGCAATTTCATGATTCCTCCCTCTTTCCAAAGAACCCAAATGCAGATGTTCACTTGAGGGACCAATGCTGAAACTTTTCCACACCCTTGGCTTCCTCCTTCACTCCTTTAGCCTCCAGCAGCTCCGACAGTATGTCTCAGCGTGTGAATTCCTGATCTCAAGAAAGGAAATCTAAGGTCACAGACCTCCCAGAAGCAAAAGGTCAAGGGGACAAAGCGACCCAGCTCTAAGGTTCCAGCAGTCCTTCAGAATAAAGAACTGGCTTGGGTTCTCAGGTGGCTCAGAATGTTCCCAGCAAGTATTGCCTGAGACGAATGTTCCTCCTGAGGGCTGGATTAGTTAGAGAGAATAACCTCCCTCTCTTCTGCAAGTATATGTGATTATTTTTTCCCATGAATTCTTAAAAAAGCTTGAGAATGTGGTCATCTGTCACTGTCAGGCTTTCCCTGCATTGAAGGGGACATTAAAGAGCAGAGCAAGAGAGAGCTGGAGCCCCCACCCTGGTAGACACTTTGCTCCCTCACCTTGGCCAAGTCTCAAATCCTCTTTTGTGATATTGTTCAGTCGCCAAGTCTTGTCCAACTCTTTGCCACCCCATGGACTGCAGCATGCCAGGCTTCCCTGCCCTTCACCGCTTCCTGGAGTTTGCTCAAACTCATGTCCATTGAGTCGGTGATGCCATCTCATCTTCTGTTGCCCTCTTCTCCTCCTGCCTTCAATCTTTACCAGCATCAGGGTCTTTTGCAAAGAGTCAGCTCTTCGCATCAGGTGGCCAAAGTTTTGGTGCTTCAGTGTCAGTCCTTCCAATGAATATTTAGGACTAATTTCCTCTATGATTGACTAGTTTAATCTTCTTACTTTCCAAGGGACTCTCAACAGTCTTCTTCAGCACTACAATTTGAAAGCATCAGTTCTTCAGCACTCACTCTTCTTTATGGTCCAACTCTCACATCCGTACATGGCTGATGGAAAAACCATAGCTTTAACTATATGGACCTTTGTCAGCAAAGTGATATCTCTGCTTTTTAATATACTGTCTAGGTTTGTCAAAGCTTTTCTTCCAAGGAGCAAGCATCTTTTAATTTCATGACTACAGTCACCGTCTGTAGTGATGTTGGAGCCCAAGAAAAAAATCACCTTGTGTGATAGGGATGGGGTTCTGTGATAGGGGAGTGATTAATGATGCCTGTCCCTCGGGGAGGCAGTGTAGGACTCCAGAAATAAGTTTTATACAGGGAAGGGGCACCATGAGTATGGATGAGGGCTTGGTGGGTAGGGGACACATAGGGAAGTGACATCTAGTGACTGCCTACTATGTGCCAGGCCTGTGTTAGATCCTCGACCCAATATTGTCTGGTGAACAACTGCAGGGCACGCTCAAACGAGTGAGCCACCAGAGCACAGAGTGGCAGTGGACAAAGTCCTCAGCCTGAAGGCACCTCCTCGTGAGAGGGGCAAAGTAAATCTTTATATTACTGGTGACAGTGACTACGAGTCCTGCCCCAGGGTCCCACTCTTTCTGCTCTAGCAGCAGTGTCCAGTAGAACCTGTGTAATGATGAAAATGTCCTACATCCACTCCGTGCAATGCTCTTGCCATGGGGCACTTGAAATGCGGCTAGACTGACTGAAGAACTGAATTTGAATTTTTAACTGATTTAAATTTATTGTCATTAATTTTCTTAAAAATATTTGTTGGAGTATAGTTGCTTTACAATGTTGTGCTTGTATTATACAGCAAAGTGAACCAGTTATACGTATACATATATCCCCTCTTTTTTGGATTTCCTTCCCATTTAGGTTGCCGCAGAGCACTGAGTACAGTTCCCTGTGCTAGACAGTGTGTCCTCACTGGTTATCTATTTTATACGCAGCGTCAATAGTGTACATATGTCAACCCCAATCTCCCAACTCATCTGACCCCCCCACCATTATCCCTTTGGTATCCCTATATTTGCTGTCTATGTCTGTGTCTCTATATCTGTTTTGTAAATAAGATTATCTATACCAATTTTTTCAGAATCCACATATATGTATTAGTATACAGAATTTTTTTCTTTCTGACTTACTTCATTCCCTATGACATTTTCTAGGTCTATCCATGTCTCTACAAATGACCTAGTTTCATTCCTTTTTAATGGCTGAGTAATATTCCATTGCGTGTATGCACCACATCTTTATCCATTCCCCTGGTGTCAGACACTTGGGTTGTTTCCATAGCCACTCAGAATCAGTGGCTACCAATACTGAAGGGCAAAGTTCTGGAGTAGCCCTGATTTTTAGCTGGGCACATGGTCACCTAAAATAAAGACTTTGCTTCATAGCCTCTCTTGCAGGTGTGGGGTCACATTTTGGCCAATAGATGCGAAGGAACATGATACAGGCGACTTTCAGGTTATGCCTGAGGGAAGCAGCCCTTCCCCTGGCTCTCGGCTCCTTTTTGCTTAGTTGACTGGAACGTAGCCATGTGCCATCTGGAGCTGGGCGATGAAGACAACACCTTAGGGATAGAAGAGCAATCAGATGCAAGGACTCTGCAGTGCCCCAGGTCCAGATCAGACATCTCTGTGTGGAGAAGCTAAAATTCTGTTTCTTTCAGCTACTGTGTTGTGGATCTCTGACATCGAGCCACACTGGTACCCTATCCTATTCACTATGCTGTCCTCCTCTCTCTTACAGAGATTGTGGGGAGCAGATGTCCATGTTATAACTTTGATCATGTGTTTGCAAAGCTTCTCTCAGATCATTATGCAGCTTAAGGGCAGAACCCCAAAGGGAGAGGCCTCCGCTTAGCAAAGCACCTTGAGGGAGCTGGTAGACTTGCAAATGTAGATATGAGTTTAGTGGGGAGCAAGCGATGGAGAGCTAGATGCTGTGCATGAGAAAGAAATTTGAATCTGGAGAAGACTGGCCCGTACAAAGGGAGGAAGGACCTGGGAAATGGCACCTAGATATAGATAGTACAGGGAATTCTACTCAGTGCTCTGTGGTGACTTAAATGGGAAGGAAGTCTAAAAAGAGGAGCTATATGTAAACATACAGCTGATTCACTTTGCTAGGTAGCAGAAACGAACACAACACTGTAAAGCAACTATACTCCAATAACTAAAAAAAAAAAACAAAACCAAGATGGGTCTAAGGCCAGCAGGAAATTCCCCCAGGTGACAATAATTGATGGGCTTTCATATCCTGAGATTTGTTGTTCCTGTTGTTCTTGTCACCTCTCCATTGCTCCAAATGCTGCCACATACCACAGCCTCCTGCTGGTGGTGCTTTGGCGAAAATGTAGAAATTAAGGTCAGCATGGGACTGAACAGTGAGGAGAACCGAGGACTTTTAAGAAGCAAGACATGCAGTAGGTCAAGAGTGCAGTGGAAGCAAGAAATCTGGAAAAGAGGTGACTGGGAGGCAAGGAAGCTCTTTGGGAGTCCCCTGAGACATTGTAGGGAAGGGCACGCCGGCTTTCACCACATATGGGGTGGGGTTCCTTGTCACGCTGCTTGAGTGCCAGGGAAAAGTGAAAACCCCAGGAGTTTGTATAGCCTGTGAAAGCCAGGCAGCTGACACTGGTTTTGCAGTTCCCCAAGGTGCTATCCTTTGTCCTTGGCCAGCTCCCAACAACCTGACAGTCAAGCAAGGAAGAGAAACAAATGTCTCCTTCATGCTTGCTCTGCACTGGCCTAGATGAAAGAAGATTTGCTTGTCTTAAATCTAGAGCACACAGTCATTGGGAGAAGTGAGAAAATCTGTAATTGGTCAGAAGGCCAAGATGAATGGTGAGCCTGGTGTTTGGAGACACAGGGAGCAGGAGCTGGGGATTCTGGGTTTGAGCTGGGGCAGAGCCCTGTATCTTAACTGACTTCCGAGGCAGAGGATGTAACACTTGCAGAGAAGTGTTTGCAGTTGTTACTGCTAATAGTAACACTTGTGTTCTACATCCAAATATACTCTGTTGACACTTGCTCAAATGATGGAGTTTTAGCAGTGGTACCTGGGGCGATAGAAAGGTGATAGGCATTTCTATGGTAACCCTCCCGAATATGGTCCTATCGTTATATTTAGTCAGGTCAAACCATAGACTGAAGGTTGGGATCCATTGGGAGAAAAACATTTGGGAATAATAATCACTGACGTTTATGGCCTATGTTTATTGTTCTATGTGCCAATATTATGCTAAATACTCTGTATTCTATATATTCTTCACAAGCCTATGATGCACATTAACAGATAAGGGAACTGAGACTAAAACAGAATAATAACTCACATAAAGTCACACAGCAATTAAATGGTCTGGCAGGGCTTTGAACCCAGGCCAGCTGCCAGCTTCCATCCACACGCTCAGTCGCAGTAATTTCCTACCTCTTTGCTCTGTGGGTGTTGTCCTTGGGCGTTGGGCACACACAACTCTTCAGAACCATTCAGGGCCCTCCCATGGGCATAGAACCTAGAGCAGATACAACCTCAGATAGCACTTGAACCTCAGATGGCAGATATCCTGGGGTAAAAGCTTAGTTACTAGTCACATAAAAACCATCAGTTCAGTTCAGTTGCTCAGTCGTGTCCGACTCTTTGCGACCCCATGAATCGCAGCACACCAGGCCTCCCTGTCCATCACCAACTCCCGGAGTTCACTCAGACTCACGTCCATCGAGTCCGTGATGCCATCCAGCCATCTCATCCTCTGTCGTCCCCTTCTCCTCCTGCCCCCAATCCCTCCCAGCATCAGAGTCTTTTCCAATGAGTCAACTCTTCGCATGAGGTGGCCAAAGGACTGGAGTTTCAGCTTTAGCATCATTCTTTCCAAAGAAATCCCAGGGCTGATCTCCTATAAAAAACATAAAAGCAGAATATTTCCAAGGCATTTTTTTTTTTTTTGACATCTCAAGCAATTTGGATTCCGGGCAAACAAGAATTTTTTTGTAATTTGAACAACAAATGCTCATTTTCCACTTTAAATTTACTGAACATGTAGCTCCCTCATCTTGTTATTCATTGCCTGCCAAAATAATGACACACATTTTAACTAAATTTTCCATTTAGTGGGAAAATTATATTTCATTTAAGTATACATAGATAGTAGTTCTATTGAGTACAAACCTTAATGAAGCTCATGTTGAGGCAAAGCAGAGTATCTGATTGACGATTGTATACATGGTATATCTATGTCCTTTCTCAGGTTAATAAATACCTAGAGATTAACTGATCTGTCAGTTTAATGCTTTTATTGCATATCTATACAAGCGTCTAATGATTCTGGAAGAAGACAGTCTGTTCAGTTTTGAGACAGCATCTCTTACCCTAGAATTAGAATTTGAGGTTTGCCTGATATTGACTTTGCATGGTCAAAAAATACTCTGGTGATGATGACATTAATTTTTAAAGACGGAGGTCCAGGATGGTCATCTTGTTATATACAAATCTGTATTTTAAATTTGTAATGCATTTTCATGTCTTCATTTTGGTGTATGTTCTTGTGCTTTTTTGCTCAATCGTGTCCGACTCTTTGCGACCCCATGGATTTTAGCCCACCAGATTCCACTGGCCATGGAGATTCTCCAGGCAAGAATACTGGAATGGGTTGCCATGCCCTCCCTCAAGAGGAATCTTCCCAACCCAGGGATCAAACCCAGGTCTCCTACATTGTAGGCAGATTCTTTACCGTCTGTGCCACCAGGGAAGCCCAAGAATACTGGAGTGGGTAGCCTATCCCTTCTCCAGGGGGTTTCCTGCATTGCAGGCCTATTCTTTACCAGCTGAGTTACCAAGGAAGCCCCATTTTGGTGTATATTGAACCCATATTACTCCAGTGGTAGAAAGCAAGGAGAAGGTTTTAATATTTTCTATTACATTTTCAGTTATATCAGATGTTGTAAAGGAGAAAGTGGACTTGAGCAGTTTGTAAAAGTAATACGTTTGATTTTCACTTTGTCAGATTTGTAGAGTGATTTGCGGATTTAACCTCATCCTAAAAAGGTTTGAAAGTGAGAAGCACGCCAGTCGTATTGAAAGGGGCCTTAAAAGATCTTCTCCCTGCAAGATTCAGAACTTGCACGACATCATCAGCTAGTGTCAGTGTCATTGGTGAAATCTGGTTCCTCAGATAAACCAGGCGCCCAAGAAATGACATTTACAGAGTGTGCGTCTAGCCAGTTTGGAGCAAGAATTCACATATTCACACTGCAGTCCTCACTGCTGGCGTAGATCAAATTGTGAACATTTTTAGCAGGAAGAGCTGGCACTTGGCTCTAACCCCCATGGTTAGAGCCTGTGAAGAAACAGATAAGGGGTTGTACGGTTTGCTGCTAATAACCATGTTCTCTCAACACTGTGGATTTTTGCACCAAATCACCCGGAAGGCATACAGAATACTCCTTACTTCAGGGAAACCCCCTGTCAGTGAAAAATACATAGTGACCCCTGAAGAAGTGAAGTTTCCTTTTCTCAGGTCTCTGATGTGGACTCTTAGTTTCTTCCCACCCACAGAAAAATTGCTACACTTGTGGTTGGGGGGCGGGGCGGGGGGCTGGGGAGGGGAGTAAAATTTGTTTGTTTTCATTGTGAGTTGTGACAAACTGAGGGATTAGAAATTTAGGAAGAGGAAAACTTATCTGAGTGAAGATAGCAGCCAAGAAACTCGGAACAACATTGAATAAAAAAGGTCCTTTTCAGACGTGTATCTGGTGCTGTTGGAATATTCTACACACAGTTACCCACCCCTTGTTGTGCTACACGATGCCTCAGAGGCTTATACCAGTCTCCTTTTGGCAGGCACCAGCTCCACAAAGTCAAGTACAATAAAATGCTACCTAGAAGAAGGGATATGTTAATTCAACACTGTTAATTTTCAAACTCTCAGAGTCCCTAAGGGAGAGACTAAGGATGGGTAAGTTTGGAATATAAGGACTGAGTGGTCAATATTAAAGGAAATCAACCCTGGATATTCATTGGAAAGACTGATGTTGCAGCTTATGCTTCAGTACTTCACCCACGTGGTGAGATGAGCCGACTCACTGGAAAAGACTCTAATGCTGGGAAAGACTGAAGGCAGGAGGAGAAGGGGGCGACAGAGGATGAGATGGCTGGATGACATCACCAACTCAATGGACATGAGTGTGAGCAAACCCTGGGAGATACTGAAGGGCAGGGAAACCTGGCACGCTGCAGTCCATGGGGTTGCAAAGAGTCAGACACGACTTAGCGCCTGAACAACTTAGTGGAGAAGGGAAACAGGACTCAGAAATGGATTCAGAGTATGAGACAGGCAGTGCCAGGCATGAAGCAGGGCCCTGGATAGCCCAGGAAGCCTAGGAGCCTATGTTTTGGGAGTAGGAGGTGAATAGAAGCAGATCATCCCTGACTGCATCTCCACTAAGTCTATTGACTCTGACACAGGTACACAGGCCCTTTAAAACCTGTTTTTCATGGGCTGTTGTTATGCAACACTTGTCCTCATCAGTCACAAAGCCTCAGACCTGGCTGCAACGCACATGGTGTGACTCTTTGCGTCATGTCTACGCATCTCTGGTTTCAGTGTCTCGGCCAATCACAGGCATTTCTGGATTCTTTTCTTCCAAAGTGCTCTCAGAATAGGGGCCTGAAATCCACAGAGACAGAGACTCATTGCAACCATCAGCCCTCACCTGCTCACGTGGATTTTCCTACCAGAGTTGCCCTTCATACCTAAATAAGCTGGGAGCATTTCCTCCTTTGGCCCCATTCCGCCGCCTCCTGGCCTCTAATAGAGGCAGGAGGTGAGAGGCAAAAGGCCAATGAGTCTGAATTATCCTCAAGCAAGACAACAAGCCCTGTCATAATCAGGAAACATTGGGGTTCCCCTATATGCTTGTTGAGCATCCTCCCTTCATGCTCTGCTTTGCAGACACATCACTCATCAGATGCTGAGTCATGGATAATTCACCAGCTATTTTACTGGTCACATTGCTTCACAGCGGGTAGAAGCTTCCAGTTGGCCTGGAGCCCTCCAAGGCTAAAAAACAAGCCTATTTTTTTTTTAATCATGTTGAAATTTTAGGCTCTAAGAGTTAATATACCTGAGCCTCAAAGGGTACCCTTAACATAGAGGAGCTCTAGATAGTGGCCCTGACCCACAGATCTGTTTTTTGCCTAGATTTTAAAAGTTCAAGTCTGTTTTCCCTGCTCTTTCTGGGAAGCTTACCTAAACAAGTAAAGATGAGCTATAAATGTCTTTCAAGACTTGACTTGTAGGTTCTAATTATAATGAAGTGATAATAATATTGCTTTGTGTTTTCCCTGTGCCTTTCTTCCAAAGTGCCGCGAGTACTCTCAGTTGGGTGAGGGCAGGTATGACCTGTCTGTGTCTACATGCAGATTCTAATTACACATTCTTTGGATTGGGGCTCTAAACTCATTTTTTCTACCAGAGCCTGGGGCAGAAGAGTGCATCACCTGGACTCACTTTCCTGGGTGTTATCAGATGGAGGAGCTTTTCATCTGGGTGGGGCCCCCAGGGGCTGGACCTGACCCTAGGGTGGTTCAGAAGCCTCCATGTGGCTCTGCCCCATCCCTCCCCACCAGGATCTGGGAGCCTCTCCACCAGCACCAGCACTTCCCAGACTCTTTGGTGCCAGAGTAAGCTCGGTGTCCTGCTTTGCCGCCAAGGATAGGCCTCTCCTCTGAACAGGCTGGAATCCCACGCCTGAGCTTGGTGGGCTCTGCACTCTCTCATTGTCCCTGCTTCAGGGCAGGGATGGGCCTGCTTATGTACCCGCTACTTTGTGCCCGTGCAACTTGGGGCAGGCATCACCGAGAAGCTTGGTTCCATCTTCCAGGATCCCTTAAACTTTGTATTATAGGCTCTTCCTCCTGGCTCTGAAAGGAAACCTAAGCAGACCCTCTGACTTCTCAGGTCCATCTTAGCTAAAAAAGAGGTCTGTAGTCATTGAAGTTGAAAAAATAAGAGTCTCAATCCAGAAATAAAAATGTCCATTCCTATGTACTAATAAAAACTATGAAGCAGATTTAAAGCTGAGGCCTCTCCTGGCTTCCAGCTCAGGCCAGCCATGGGAGGGAGGGCAGCCGTGGGTCACTTTCCTTCCCTTCTTCTCCTCCTGTAACTGCTGACTGCAGTTTCTGACCCCGCCACCCTCCCAAACATGCAGGCATCCACACACACACGTATACCAGGCAGCTGGAGGAAAAGGGAGAGATGGAGAGGGAGCTGGAAATTTCTAGCTTTCTCAAGACTTGGTCAGGATTACAGTTTCATCTTCTTCAGAGACACCACGTCCCATCCTCCACCTCAGCATCCCCAGGCCAGGACTGTGAGCTCCAGAACAAAGGTCAACACATCTAGATTCCAGAGTGTGCTTACTCTCCCTCTGTTCCTGGAAATCCAGTGATGTCTCTGGTCTCCCAGCCAGGATCCTTTTACCCCACCCTGAGATGACTTGAGGGGCAGCAGCAAAGTCTCCATGCTGGTCATCTCGGCATGCATGGTCTGCTCCCTGCATTCTTTGTCCTATACTCACTCGCCTAGCCCTCTTTCCTCACTTGGCCATCAAGGCCACTAGCCTGTCCGTGTAGGTTTTACAGGCAGTTCCAACCTACTGCATCTCCCAAACTAAAGGCGACACATTTTAAGTTCTCCACAAGCCCCTCTATGGTGAGAGGAAGGGCATGCATCTCTTCCACTACAGTGCAGGGTTGAAGGAAGCCCTCAGCATACCACTGGTTTTCTCCAAAATTCTCACCAAAAGTCTTGTCTCTAAAGTTCCATTCTCAACTCTACTTTTAAGTTGGATGTTGAGAGGACATTAAGAATTATCTCACTGGATTTTTTTTTTTTCTAGGCCTTTGTACCTAATTTTGAACCTTGTACCTCCTTTTGAATTGTGATGTCTTTGGATGTAGCCCGAATCTTGTAGGAGAGGTATGCACCAGCAGAAATCCTACCTAGCCTCTCTTGGGGATTTTAATATCATATGCTCCCAGAGTGCTGGTTTTATTTGAACACAGATTTCCCCCATTTCCAAGCTGGAGCTTTTATGAACCCAAGGTGTTAAATCTCTGAGGGGAAAAGGAGCTAGGGTTTCTGTGTATATTTCCTTGTGAAAATCATTATAGCTGGTCCCCTTGGCCTTCACCAAAATGTACTTAGGCTTTTCGACAAGGGGAAGAGAGCCATAGTGTTTGAGTACATATTACAAATGCATCTTGTGAATGTCTGATATCCACAAGGAGTTTATCCCATTCAGTCTCAATTCACTTCTTTAATTAAGATAGCTCTGGTATGTATCATCTAGATGTTTAAAAAGAACAACTTGGAGAAGCATCTAGACATAAAAATGATGGTCAAAGACAGTACTCAGGATATTAGTAATGTGTCTTCCTTATCAAGGTAACTATATTAGAACCCTTACTAAAATTCAGTATCAGAAAATATTTCTATCCATACTCAAACTTGTAAGCTTCCTTTTATTTACTAATGAGGAACTGTATAACTTGGTGTGTTTCTCATTTTGCTTTGCTTACCAGGAGCTGCTGCTGCTAAGTCACTTCAGTCGTGTCCGACTCTGTGTGACCCCAGAGACAAGGCTCTCCCGTCCCTGGGATTCTCCAGGCAAGAACAGTGGAGTGGGTTGCCATTTCCTTCTCCAATGCATGAAAGTGAAGTTGCTCAGTCGTGTCTGACTCCTAGCGACCCCATGGACTGCAGCCTACCAGGCTCCTCCCGCCATGGGATTTTCCAGACAAGAGTACTGGAATGGGTCTCAGAACCAAACTGAATGTTCCATTTCAGTAACTAATTCATTCCAGGAAGCTGATATGTCCATCTCATTCTACTTTTATTTGGTTTCCACCATTTCTTTCTCTCTTTAAATGTTTACTGGTATTTTTGATATATTTTAATATTATAAGCCACCTTCAATCCTTTCCTTGAAGTCATCAGGATACAAATCTTAAATAAACATGAACAAGACTTTCATTTGTTCATTCCTTCAAAAATATTTATTGATCACCTTCTACATGCCCAGCATTTTGCAAGTCTCTCCCCAGAGAGGAGCTGGCACTACCAGCTGTCCTCTCTCCTCTTGGGACTTGAGCCAAACTGTAGCGAGAGAAACAATGGTGAGCAAACAGATCTTCTCTTCCCTCAGAGCTCACAGGGCACCAGGTTTGCATGAAGGAGGAGGGGCAATAAAAACTCGGGGCCCAGGGCAAGAACCTGAGAATAAAAGTCAAGAGACAATGGAGTTATGGAAACTAAGGGAAGTGAGTTTCCAAAGAAAGGGTAGCCCTGTTGCAAAGAGATCAAGAAGACAAGAGATGTGCCCACCAAGCAACAAGAAGGTGAAAAGGTCATTAGCAGTTTTGCTGGAAGATTGGATAGGAGGTAAAGAAGTAGAAACAGCCTGTGGAGACAGTTCCTTCAAGGAGTTTGGCTGTGGCAGAGGGAAGGAGGGTGGCTGTTGGAGGAGGATGTGATGGCTGCACTGAGTAAACTCAGCCCCAACAGGGAAGATCATCTTGGTCCCTTAAATGATTACTTGAATTTCTGTTGAGTTCTAAGTCTCCTTATATTTAGGGTCAATGCAAATTTCCCAGAAAAGAGAGGGCCCCAGGATGACAGCGCTATCAGGTCAAGGAGACAAGGAAGGGAGCTGGCACATAAACTGCTGGCTGGTTGGTTTTCTTCTCTTCTCTGAAATATCACAGTGGGTGTAGCTAGTATTGTCCTCAAGTACCCAGGATCCCAGGAGCACCTAAGGACTCTGTTCTCAATGCCAGAATCGGGTGTGCTTGGCTACCAATCCACAGGTGGCCTCCATCCCAGCCTTCCAAAATCTGCACAATCAGCTCCTCCATCCAGTGGAGGAAGAGGGCTGCCAATAAGGCCCATGAGCACAGAAAACGTTATCACACTTCTGCAACCGGAGTTCAAGTCCCACCTGGCTCTATGCTGGTTGCTTTCTCTATTTACCCTGAATTAGCTTGATTCATCTTAAGGACGGCTCTATTGACTTAGGAAAGCAGCCTGAGTTATAGTTTTAATGTTGTGAGCCTAAGAAAGCAGCCAGATATCTTCAAGGCAGACAGTGGGGCCACGTGAAGATTTTCCAAATTTACTTTCCCAACTGATGAAAGAAAGGTGGTATCTTTCTCCAAAATCACAGAGACTCCATATGTAAGGACATGACATTTCACCTACTCTTCTTAACTTGTACATCATAACAACATTCGATCAACTGTCTCCTAGTTTACAATGAGATTTTTGCAGTTATTGTATTCCTTTCTTTGTCTTGGCTGCCAGGAGGATCATGTTTTGGTTCATTTTCAGATACAGCAAACTTTTTGACTTTTTTGGTTGGCATATTCATTTAATCACTTGCTTAGGCTCTTTTTACTTTGCTCATATTTTATTTAGTTTCTCAGTTCAGTTCAGTCACTTAGTCGTGTCTGACTCTTTATGACCCCATAGACTGCAGCATGCCAGGCTTCCCTGTCCATCATCAGTTCCCATAGTTTGCTCAAACTCATGTCCATCGAGTTGGTGATGCCATCCAACCATCCCATCCTCTGTTGTCCCCTTCTCCTCCTGCTTTCAACCTTCCCCAGCAGCAGGGTCTTTTCCAGTGAGTCAGTCCTTCACATCAGGTGGCCAAAGTATTGGAACCTCAGCTTCATAATCAGTCCTTCTAATGAATGTTCAGGACTTATTTCCTTTAGGATTGACTGGTTTGATCTCTTTGCAGTCTGAGGGACTCTCAAGAGTCTTCTCCAACACCACAGTTCAAAAGCATCTATTTTTCAGCCCTCAGCATTCTTTATGGTCCAACTCTCACATCCATACATGACTACTGGAAAAACCATGGCTTTGACTAGACAGACCTTTGTTGGCAAAGGTCTCTGTTTTTTAATATGCTGTCTAGGTTGGTCATAGCTTTTCTTCCAAGGAGAAAGCATCTTTTAATTTCATGGCTGCAGTCACCACCTGCAGTGATTTTGGAGCCTAAGAAAAGAAAGTCTGTCACTGTTTCCATTGTTTTCCCATCTAATTGGAAGGACTGATGCTGAAGCTGCAGCACCAACACTTTGGCCCCCTGATGTGAAGAGCCAGTTCATTGGAAAAGACCCTGATGCTGGGAAAGATTGTTGGCAAAAGGAGAAGGGGGTGACAGAAGATGAGACGGTTAGATAGCATCACTGACTCAGTGGACATGAATTTGAACAAACTTGGGGAGTTAGCGGAAGACAGAGGAACCTGGCATAATGTAGCCCATGGGGTCACAAAGAGTCAGACATAACTTAGCAGCTCAACAAAAAAGTTAACCTGTGATCAGAGATAAACTTGCTATTTCACTGAAGACTTCAGACATTCAGACAGGGGTGTATGTGTGCGTAACAAGACACAGCATGGCATAATCATTAAGAATGTGAGGCTTGAAGCAGACCAGGTGCTGCCTACTCAGTTGCTCAGTAGAGTCTGACTCTTTGCAGTGCCATGGACTATAGTACGCCAGGCTCCTCTGTCTATGGGATTTTACCAGCAAGAATACTGTAATGGGTTACCATCTCCTCTTGCAAACCCACGTGTCCTGCGGCTCCAGCATTGGCCTGCGAGTTCTTTGCCACTGAGCCACCTGGGAAGATAGACTGCCAGGGTTCAAATCCCAAATCTACCACTTACCAGATGAATGACTTAAAGCAAGTTCCTTCACTCTGCACGCTTCAGTTTTAATTATGAGTCAAAATGTTTACCTTGTAATGTGATTGTGAGGATAAAGTGGTAATACATTTAGTATATGTAAAGTGCTTAGAACAGGTCTCAGTTAATGTTAATGGTTGTTGTTAATGTGAGGCAGATAGGGAGGTGACGCCAAAAATCTAGGTCTTTCATCCTGGAACCTTAGCCAAGCTGTAGAGCAGAGAGAGGGGGCTGGGCAGAGTGCTAAATGACTTAGAAATCACCCTGCCTTGCTCAGCAAGTCTGTTTCCTGGTGAAGACACACTCTCTTCCTAATCTCCCTGCTTTTATTAGTTGGACCAAGAAACTCCAGAGGGAGCTGTGTCTATTCCTCAGTTCAATCCATCTTTTGAGCTTTTAATTCCAATGGTTTAATTTTTTAACTCTTAGACTTTCAGTTTGGTTCTTTGTGACTATCAGTCGAGTCAGTTTTTATTATTGTAAAGAGATATCTGCTCATTGTTGAAACAGGCAAATAGGGACCCTGTGTTCTCTTCCCCAGAGAAGTCATTTCCAGCTCTCTCAGTTGATTGTTTGGGGTTTACTGCTCCATCTCTAAATAACACGTTTGTGTTATTGTTTCTTGTCTGCTTATTTATTTTGGTGGTCAGAATCATAGTGCAATCCCACTATGGAAAGCAAAGGTTTAGTTCTCTTGCACCATTTATCCATTCATCCACTGAGGGGCCTTGAGTGTTTCCATATGTTGGCTACCTAAATAACACACATAGGGGTGCATACATCTTTTCTAATTCGTGTTTTTATTCTCTTTGGATAAATATCCAGGAGTGGAACTTGCTGGATCATATTTTTAATTTTTTGAGGAACCTCTGTACTGTTTTCCATAATGCCTGCACCAAATTACATTCCTACCAACAGTGCCTGCGGGTTCTCTTTTCTCCACATTCTCACCAATACTTGTGATTTGTTGTCTTTTTGATGGTAATCATTTTGACAGGTGTTAGGTGATATCTCATTGTGGTTTTGATTTGTGTTTTCCTTATGATTAGTGTTATTGATGCATCTTCTCATGTAACTTCTGGCCATCTGAGTGTCTTCTTTAGAAAATGTCTATTCAGGTCCTCTGCTCATTTTTAAATTGGGTTGTTTAGGTGGCTCAGTTGATAAAGAGTCTGCCTGCAATGTGGGAGATCTGGGTTCGATCCTTGGGTCAGGAAGATTCCCTGGAGAAGGAAATGGCAACCCACTCCAGTATTCTTGCCTGGGAAATCCCATGGACAGAGAAGTCCATGGGGTCACAAAGCGTCAGACACGCCTAAGTGACTAACTTTCAACTGATGTTGAGTTGCATGATTTCTTTGTGTATCTTAGATATTAGCCCTTTGTCAGATACATTGTTTGCAAATATTCCCTCCTATTCAATAGAGTATCTTTTCATTTTGTTGATAGTTTCCTTCACTGTGTAAAAAGCTTTTTAATTTGATGTAGTCACATTTGTTTCTTTTTGCTTTTGTTTTCCTTGCCTGAGGAAATAGATCCAAAAAGAGTATTGCTAAGACCGATGTCAAAGAGCATACCTGTGTTTTCTTCTGGAAGTTTTATAGTTTCAGGTCTTACATTTAAGTCTTTATAATCTATTTTGAATGTACGTGTCCTGACTTTTTTTTGATCATCCCATTCCTTTCATTACTTATTTGTAATGCTTGTTCTGTTATGAATCAAGTTGTTCTCATGTAGTGAGTTTATTTCTAAGCTCTTTTCCTTTCTAGAAATGGTTTCTTTGTCTATCCCATCCCCATCAATTCTCCCCTCCCCCAAGTCTTTACTGCTAGAGTTTTACAGTCAGTTTTTGCACCTGATGGGGCAAGTCCTCTTCCTCCTTCTACTTCTCCCTCTTCACAATTTCCTCTCCTCTTTCTGGCCCTTTGCCCTTCCACGTACATTTTAGAAGCAGCTGGGCTTTTTCTGCAGAATATCCACAAAATATTCCCACGTTTACAGATAAACCTGGCCAAATTGATCTTCTTGATAGTGAATCTTATCCTTGAACCTGATTTATTTTTCCTCTGGAAGCCTTTTAAATTTATCTTTTCATGAACTCATATTTTTACATCAAGGTCAAGACAGGTTTTTAATGTTAGTATCGAAGCTTGGGTTTCCACATTCTGTAGATAATACGAGATTAGATCTCACTTTCTACACAATACAACTCCCAGTCACCTCTGACTTTGAGTTCTCTTTTTCCTTCTGCAACTTTGTGATTTTCTTTTCTGGCTTCATGGCTGCTTATATATTACAAGCACTTTGATTATATTGTATCCAGAAGTTCTCAAGTGTTTGGATTGAGTCAAGAGGTTCCCTTTGTGTGTTCATCATCTTTGGCTAAAGTCCTCCCTAACTGTTTCCCAATTTCACAAATGAAGCAGAGCTTTGGAAAGTCTGTGATAAGATTTTATGACTTTCTATCATTGGCCATGTCTGTCTGGACTAATTCTCTCTTCTTTGGGGCTTCCTCATTTGCATGAATTATCAACAAGGGCACATCTACTTCTTCAACATTCTGATGACTTTAAAAAGCATTTAGTAATAGTAGAAATAGATTTATTAAGAGCTAAGTTTGCACATATTTTATTAGTCATTCCCTTCAAGGATGGAAAAATTCAGAAACATCTATGGTAATAGCCAATAGCAGAACTTTTCTGGACTGCAGATCACAGGTCTTCATCCTCTCCTATCTTTCCCCTTCTCAAAGTAAACAAAAATGCTCATTAACCCCAGAGGCTATCAGACATATATCCACCAAGCTGACCTTGCTTGACTCCTGTTAGAAACACTGCATACCATTAGAAATAATTTGCAGTGTTATGACCCCAGCCAGCAACTACAATGTCAGTTTTCAACAAACTCTTGCTGAGTAAGAAAACAGAAGATTCAACCACATTGGTAAGAAAGTCAGATGTTCTATTTATAGGCTGTGGGCTTGTGTTGCTGACTGCCTTCTGCAGAAAAATCCCAGACAAACATACTTCCTCCTCTGTGATGATCACACTCTACAGACACACACTGTCTTCCCAGTACAGTCAAGTGAAATAGCTCATATAGTTGGGGAAGTTCTGTAACAGAGAAAGGTAAGCAGAGGATATTTCACAAATAATTTAAAGCACTGTGCTATCTTGAAAGGAACAGGAAACAAAGAAATGAAAGAGATCTCTGTTTTTCAATGGACTTGAGCTAATTTCTGCTCTATAGGTCTAGATCTTCATTTGGTATCAGAATGAATGGGATTTTGAGAGTGTTCGTAGCTCTTAGAATAAAAATATGGCAAAAGGGTCTAAGTGCTAAGTGTTAGTCACTCAGCTGTGTCCAACTCTTTGCAACCTCATGGACTGTAGCCTGCCAGGCTCCTCTGTCCATGTAATTCTCCAGGCAAGAAAACTGAAGTGGGTAGCCATTCCCTTCTCCAGGGGATCTTCCTGATCCAGGGATTGAACTCAGATCTGTTGCCTTGCAGGCAGATTCTTTACCATCTTAGCCGCCAGGGATTTCCCCAAAGAGTCCTAAATCCCCATGATGAGATAACAAATCCTGTTCAAAAATAGTGAAGATAATAGAGTAAAAATGTGAATTAAGAGGAAAATGGCCTCTTTGGAGGGAGATTACCCGGTGTTTGGAGGAGTAGATGCTGAAGCAGCCCTGTCTGGCACCCCCTCCCTTCCGGGAAAGAAGATAATCTCTGAGCCAGAGAAGAGAAGGGTGGTTTGGGCTCCAGGAGTCTTAGGGGCATTCAGGTAATAGAGCCCCTGCTTCTTTGCAGTCACCCAGAGAGATGTCTCGGTGGAGAATAGCTAGGGGGTAAAGTGAAGGGCTGGGGAGGTCGGGGGACCCAGGTGGAAGGGGCTGGGACTTTCAGTCCCTGCAAACACTGTGAACCTAAGCACAGGGTGGAGACAGCAGCAAGGCCCCCTCTGAGCGCTCGGACCAAGAGCACATCAGTGAGTGATCAATGTGGGTTGAAGGCCAGAGAGCCTTCTGGACGCTTCTGCTCTATGTGAGTTTCCTCTGACTTCTCCTGACTTGAGAATATTCCAACCCCGATAATGAATAGGATGTACAAAGTGGAGGTTCAGGATAAGGTGCAATTTGATTTAGAAAGTAATCAAATAATTCTGTGCCTACGTGTGGTGTTTGAAAGCACATACCTCCCACCAAAGCCACTTTTTTTCCTTTGCGCTTAGATGCCAGGCACGGAGAGAAATACTCACATGCCTAACTCTTACAAAAATCACTTCAATTTACATATTACTGTCAATTTAGACATGGCTTTGAAGAGGAGCAATATCTGACACCCTACATCCTAGAGGGCAAAAATATTTAAACTTGAAAACAAGGCATTTTCTTGTTTTCAAGACAAGGCAAAATGTGGATTTTGTTCTGTAAGTAACATACCATATGTAATATAAATCACGTTTCTACCTGGTCTTTGTGCAAAAACTGCCAGCTTCCCATTAAGATAAAATATAAAAATGAAGAAAATCAATGAGTACTCTCTTAGGAGAGGATGAACAAGAGTCAGAATCCTGGGTTTTGGAATGACTGACCTGCTCAGAAAATGAGTGTTTAGATCCGTGACCATGCACTGGCAGCAACCCCGCCCCCCTCACCCCCCACCCCCGCCCCCCACCAACAAAATAAAACAGTCCAGTCCCGGATTCTCCCCACTTAACAGATGAGGGAAATGAGTTGCAGAGAGGTTAAGTACCTGCTGAAAGTCACACCGCTGATAATGAAAGAGACAGGAACTGAACTCAAATTCATCTGATTTCAAAGTCTCTGAAATTTTATAGTTGAAGTCAGTCCTTCCCTTTCCTGATCTCTCTCCATGATGTTTTGATAACCTTCCTTAAGATCTGACCACTTTAGGGACTTCCCTGGCGGTCCAGTGGTTAAGACTCTGTGCTTCCAGTGCAGCAGGCATGGGTTCAATCCTTGGTTGGGGAACTAGGATCCCACATGCCTCGTAGCCAAAAAAAAAAAAAGGGAGAGATTTGACCACTGTCTTTAAGATTATTCATTCTCCGTCAGGAAAAAGAATTGCATCTTGGCTACCTGCACTGACACTCCAGACTGGAAGCAAGAGAAACAAGCACAGAAGCAACACTGATACGCCCAGTTTTCATTCTTTCGTTCTGGAAGGAAGGTGGTGTTGGAGGCACACAGAACTGCTCTGTCTTTAGCTTACTGCTCCCAAAATGCAATTTCAGAGCTGCTTCCATCTCCCCTCCTCCCCCCAGAACCAGCCAGACGTCCTCCCGCCCACCTGCCATGTGCCGGCCATGTGCAGTCAAGCTGCCTGGCCCTAGCACCTCTGCAGGGTGGCAACAGCTCGGGCCTATGAGTAATCAGCTGCAGAAACCTCACTGCTCACCAGCATCCCTTCATCTCGAGCTAGAAATAGCCCTGGAGTTTCCATGTACCATAAAGAGCAGAATAAGGGTGGGTGTGGGTAATCTTTTTTTTTTTTTTTAAAGGTATTTGGTACCAAACTGCTTTTCTTTAAGCTGTGTACATAAGTTCTCTGCAGTGTCACAGAGTCTATCCACATTTGGGGAAAGGATGACTTATGCCGCCAGCCAGACCTGGGTCAGCAGCTTAGCAGCCCCTCTGTCGGCCCTCCCAGCCCCCTGCATCTACCTTCAGGGAAGCAGATTGCTAACATCTTTGGTTTTAAGATGTCCTGTCACAAATATTCCTGCTCTTACTAGGAGACAGCCTTTATCACCGTGAGGACTGGGTGTGCTGGACTGGGGATAAGGGAGTGAGGGGAATCAGTGGTTCAGAGTGAGGCCATCAGAGTGGGCAAGGCTCCACTCTCTGCTTTCTGATTGCATATCAATGCAGGTTCCTTCCACGCCCTTCTTCATTACTCTTATTCTTCCTAAGAAAACGAGGACTCCTCTGTGGGCTACCACCTCCTTGGGACTCCTTTGACACAGCCTCTCATTAATGTTCATTGCCAGGAAAAAGAGCTTGGCTTGGTTTCAACCCCTACTTACCCCTTGTCTGGGTGCCTTATGGAGTGTGCAACCTGCCCAACTCTGTGGGGCATCCCTTGTCTTCTTTGCCCACCCCCTCTTATCAGTCTAGGGATGGGCATTTCCCACATCCACTTCTGCTTTCCACAGTCCATTTCCTCAAGGTCAAAGAATCAGCTGCATTCTGTGAACCCAGTCTCTTGACCAGTTTTAATCTGAGAGCTACCAAGAAAGAAGAGTCCCTAGATGCCAAGGATCCACATTACAAGGCAGGTTTTTTGTTACTAAGTTGTTAGCTCAGGCACCTGTCACAGAGTTTGTAATTTTCAAACACTGTGGGACATTAGTCACCTAGCTTTCAAAATGTATTATTGCCTGATTCTCCTATAAAATCTCCTTTTACGTAGTAGGATATAATAAGGGCTAAAAAAAAAAAAAAACAAACAAAGACAATTCTAAGTCTTGAATCAACTGAAAGCCCTTTGTTCACCAAATACGTATCAAGTGCCCATTGTGTGCCAGGAACTCTGCCAGGTGCTAGGTTACAACAGTGAACAAAATGACATGATTCTGCCCTTATAAAACTGACATAATGGGGAAGAGAGAGATTAAACAAAGAATCCTACAAATACACATCATTACAAGCTATAAAAGGTCTGTGAACGAACAGTACGCACTGCCCTTGAGAACAGAGAGTATGTCTTATTTGTCTTGATATTTCCAAAGCCTGTTACTTAGTAGGTGCTAAATGAATAGTTATAGAATCAATGGATGGATGGGTGACCATAGGAAAGAAAGAATGATTGTGTAGCATAAGAATCATGAAAAAGCACATCGTTAATAACAGGTTGTGAGGATTGAGAGCCATTACTACACAGCAATTTTCTCACCACTAATTAAACTTTCATTGTAATCTGAGATGATCAAATCTCTCTGCAGGTCAGCTGTCCATTAGAAAGGTACACAGAGTCCCAGGCACACAGACCTCACCAGACCTTGTTTGCTACTCTCTGAAATTCTTTTACTAAATGTACATTTCTGGGAACCAAATAATTTAAATAGTACTTCAGTAAGGACAGGCAAAATTTGCTGTAGGCAAAACCTGTTGCTTCTCCATTCTCTCTGTAGGCTACCTTTCACTACAGGCTCTTGTTAGTATTACATTGAATCTATAGATCAAATTGGGAAGCGCTGACATAGTGACAATATTGAGTCTTCCTATTCATGACCATGAAAGTGAAAGTTGCTTAGTCGTGTTGGACTCTTTGTGACCCCATGGATTATACTGTTCTTGGCAGTCCATGGAATTCTCCAGCCAGAATACTGCAGTGGGTAGCCTATCCCTTCTCTAGAGGATCTTCCTGTCCCAGGAAACAAACCGGGGTCTCTTGCATTGCAGGCGGATTCTTTACCAACTTAGCTATAACTATTCATGAACACAGAATATATATTTAGTTCTTCTTTGATATCATTCATCAGAGTTTTTGTGTATAGATTTTGTATGTTTTTTGTGAGGTTTATACTTAAGTATGGGCTTCCCTAATGGCTCAGATGGTAGAGAATCTGCTTGCAATGAAGGAGACTCAGGTTCGATCCCCAAATCTAGAAGATCCCCTGGAGAAAAAATGGCAACCCACTCCAGTATCCTCGCCCAGAGAATCCCATGGACAGAGGAGCCTGGCGGGGTTGCAGAATCAGACATGACTGAGTGACTAAGCATGTACATGCACACACATACTTAAGCATATCTTTTGAGGGTGCTAACATAAATGTAAATTGTTTTTAACTTCAAATTCTACTCGATCATTGCTAATATACAGGAAAACAATTGACTTGTACATATCAACTTTGTATCCTGCCAGCTTGCTATAATCACTTCTTAGTTCCAGGAATTTTTCAGATTTTCTGCATAAATGCTCGTTATCTGTGAACAGATAGTTTCATGTCTTCTTTCCTAATCATTATACCTTTTATTTCCTTTTCTTGCTTTATTGTATTTGCAAGGACTTCCAGTATGATGTTAAAAATTGTGATATGAGAGGACATCCTTGCCTTGTACCTGATCTTAGTGGAGATCATCTATTTCTCATCATTTAAGCATGAAGTTAACTGTAGAACTTTTGTATTAATAGATAGTATTTATCAAGTTGAGGAAGTTGTAGCCTTTTTAACACACCATCTTTTTTCTACCTTTAATTATAGTTATTTATGTTAGCATCTTCCTCCCTTTGGCTTCAGGTATTCTCACTGGGTCTAGTCCAAGGGCTGGTTCCTCCCTATTTTTGGCATTTAAAAACCTGAGTACATTCTTGGGGAGTACACCCCATAGATAAGAAGCTCTGGAGTTCCCTGCTGAATCCTGGAGTCCTTTGGGACAGTCCCTTCTTCACTGTGATTAGTCACCTCTTCCTAGAACACTCTATTGTAAATGAGGATTCAAAGGGAAGTCTGTTGTTGTTCTCCAGGGGCTGGAGGAGATGGAGCTGGCCTCCAGAAGGTAAGATGTGTGGGAACACTTCAATTGCTGAGGATGTGGGAGACAACTGAATGGGATAGAGGAGTTCCTCCCAGACTTCCAACCTCTATGGACAACATATGAATTGGAAGATGCACAACTTGAATTTAAAATAAAGGACTACTTTGAACATTCTGTGCCTGGCCAACTAAAATAAATCATGAAACCCATCTCTTTCTGTTATAGTCTGTAGTCAGATTTGTCCTGTTTCCCTAGAAAAAGGGTGAAAGTCCCAGGGATAGGGGCAAGGAAGAGGGAAGAGAAACGGTCAGTTTTGCTATTCACAGAGTCAAAGCTGACAACCTGCACTGCTGCACAAAGTGTGGCCCACTAGAGCCAGTTACCAAATGACTGCTGCATCAGGGTGGGTGGCTGCTGTGTGCTGAACCTTGGCCACAGAGTGGGTGCCATATAGGTTATAGAATGTCGAAAGCCACTTCACACCTCTCTCTCCCTCTGCAGCAGCCACCCAGGCCTTCCGTCCCCCGATATGACATGATCCATCCCACAGCCCAGACTTTGCACATGACACCCTTTGCTCCTCCATCTCCCTCTCCTCTTTACCTAGGTAACTCCCACTGCTGTCTTAGATTTTAGCTTAAATATTGCTCCTCAGGCAAGGCTCCCCTCTGATAGACATCCACAGCACTGTGCCCTCTCCTCCCCAGCACATAATACTGTACACATTTTACATTTGTTTCATCACTGTTTCCCACACCAGAAAGTGAAGTTCTCCACGGACAGTGACAGGTCTGTTTTGGTTCACAAGGCAGTTCCTGTCTAGCACAGTGCCGGGCACTTCAGAGACCCATAGTAAATATTTGCAGAGAGTCTTCATACTTGACCTGGTGGCTGGGAGGCTAAGCAGGCAGCCAGTATTGGATGTGGGGAAGCTGATGCCAAGAGGGGAGTGAAACAAGTGTTTGTCATTCAGCAGTGTCCAACTCTGCGAACCCGTGGACTGTAGCTTGCCAGGTTCCTCTGTCCATGGAATTCTCCATGCAAGAATACTGAAGCGGGTTGCCATTTCCTTCTCCATGGGATCTTCCCAATTGAGAGACTGTACCTGGGTCTCCTGCGCTGAAGGCAGATTCTTTACCTTCTGAACCTCCAGGGAAGCCCAACAGGGGAGTGAGTGTACAGAGCCAAAATCCAAGTCAGAGTGTGGGAGACTGTGGAGCAGGGTCAGAACCCAGAGATGAGGGGCTTATGTTTAGTAAAACATAGAGGAGTCCCAGGGCAGCTCTGGGGAGGCAAAGAACAAATGAAGAGGATCAAACTGACAACGATCAAAGTGGGGAATAATAGGTTAAGCAGGCAAGTGGGAGGGGTCAGCCACCAGAGGCTACTGCCCAGGGTAGGTTTCTGCATGCCTAGGTGGGCAGACCGCATTTAATGGGCAAATGTTATAGAGCAGGTAGAATGTAATTAAAGACTATCTAGAGTAGTTCTCAATTCTGGCTGCACATTTGAATCTCTGGGGGTATTTTCTAAGATAAAGACCCAGGTCCCATGTCCAGAAATTCTGACTTTTGTTTTTATCTAAAAGGAAAGAGAAGCTATTGAAGATTTTAGAGGTGTGTGTGTGTGTTTATGTTTATTTGGAAAACATGCAATCATGTTTATTAGGCAAATCAGCTAGAAAGTTACTAGGCATGTGACCCAAGAATAGGTATTTTTTGAATACCAAAATACCAGGTATTTTTCAAAAACCCCAAACAACACAAATATAATGTGGTTTCCCAGATGGGATTCTAGAATAGTAAAATGATATTATATTGAAACTAAATAAATCTAAAAAATGCATGGACTTCAGTTAGTAATAACATATCAGTATTTGTTATGACAGGCTTCCCAGGTAGTTCAGTGGTAAAGAATCCACTTGCCAATGCAGGGGATGTGGGTTCCATTCCTGGTTGGGAAGATCCCCTGGAGAAAAAATGGCAACCCACTTCAGTATTCTTGCCTGGGAATCCCTATGGACAGAGGAGCCTGGTGGGCTACAGTCCTTGGGGACGCAAAGGAGTTGGACATGACTGAGCGAACTAACAGCAATTAGTTGTGACATCTGTTGTGACAAAGGTACCACACTCATATAAGATCTTAACAACAGAGGAAACTGAGTGCTGTGTACATGGGAACTTTCTGGACTATCTTTGCAACTTTTCTGTAAATCGAAAACTACCCTAAAATAAAAAGCTTATTTTAAAAAGAAAATTAAAAAAATAAAGCATAGGAGGAAAAAAAAGAATAGGTGTTTTGCAAAAGCATCTCATACATTTAAAATATGCAGTAGGGTTGGGAACCACTGTTCTAAAACAATAGTCTTTAATCTTGGCTGCACAATTACATTCATCTGGGGAGTTTTTAAAATGGTTGATGTCTGGACCTCCCTCCCAGAAATTCTGATTTCACTGGATGAATGTGGCCTGTGCGTGGGGATTTTTCAAGACCCTACCAGATGTTTCTAATATGTAGCCAGGGTTAAGAACCACTGCGTTAGAGATGTGTGACTCAAACTGTGGTCTGAAAACCAGCAGTATAGACATTATCTGAGAACTTGCTAGAAATGCAGAATCTCATCCCAGACCTACTGACCCAGAATCTGCCTTTGAAGGAGAGTCTCTGGGGGATTCTTATATATATTAAAGTTTAAGAAGCATTAATCTAAAAAAGTGATTCACAAAGTGTGTTCCCTGGAGCAGCAGTGGCAACATTTGGGGATTTGTTAAACATGCAAATTCATGAGTCATTGAATGAGAAACTCTGAGAGGCAGGATGCCGGATTCCGTTTTAACAAGCCATTCAGGTGATTCTGGCACATGCTAACATTTCTTGAACCATAAATCTAGAAGGAAAAGGCAATATTTCAGACTGAAAAGCCACTAGGGAACCTGGCCATGTGAGTATTTTAGAAGCTTAGGGGTTAACTCACTTCCGTAAACTCTATGTGTAACGTTAGCTTCTAAATTCAAAAGACTGAGATGAATAATAAGCTTCTCTCTGTGAGACCCACCTTCCTCCCATCTTGGGACGCATCCGGTCAGAGCAGAGCTTGACATTTTTCTCACGGTCTCTCTGATCTCCCGTCCAGGATCCCTGCCAGAGGCTACAGTGTCTCCTGCCCCAAGACTGCCTTGTTGATGAGTTTCATATGAAACAAAGGGAAGATAGGGCAGCGCGAGCCGGAACGGGAAACAGCACAGCCATGGAGACTCGAAGGCCCAGTTTTAAAAACTAAGGAAGCAAACGCTTGTCTGCTCACAGGAAGCGGGTCTTCTTTGTGACCCAATGCACAAAGTGAGACCTGGGGAAGTGAGAGAGACCATTGCAGACAACTTCAGGAAGGAGAATGCTCCCCACAGGTGCAGTTCTCGGGCTGCTCTCCTCTGGTTAACAACGTGCAGCCACAGGTGTGATTTGTCACAATATATCCAACTCTTTTCTTGTGACTTAGCCAGGCCTCAGGCAGGCAACAAGATGTAGTTAGAGTGCAGGTTTTGATAATGGGACGGGTGGGCTAACATCTCACACTAATGAGATCCAGGATGAGCTTTCCCTCTGTTTTTGTGGATTTTCAAGCAATGTTCAGAAGGATCTGTAAATGTGCTTCAGGGACACGACAGAGGGCTGAATCTCCACTGGAGAGTTTAATTTGGTATAGAAAGAGGTTGATATCCTACTCATCCTCTTCCCTTTGTAGAAAGGGTGGGGGGGGGGGCCTCCTTTGGTGAGACAGAGTAAAGACAAAGATACTTTGTCAGCGTAAGAATGGGACTTCCCTAGCCGTCCAGTGGTTAAGAGTCAGCCTTGATACCTGGATCCCCATGCCATGCAGTGCAGTGAAAAGAAAAAAAAAGTGTTAAAAAAAAAGAATGAGGTCATATCAATGAGAGTCATATGCTTCTGTGATGGGATCATTGAGATATTATTTTGAGGTTTGTTCTTGCTATTTTTTTAATGAAAATTTTACACTCCTTCAAAAATGATTTATATTACAGACAACCTCTCTTTCTAGCTTTTGTTTTTCAAAAGCCTGAGTTTCTTCTGAGTTTATGAGAAGTGGAAGGGAAAAGAAGGCAGAAGCAGGGTGACAGAGGAGGGAGAATCCCCAAGGCTGAGAAGGTGATGGGCCTGCAGGCCCTAAAGATTATGTCGACCCCTGGCCCACTCTCCGGGAAAGTAGCAGGATTTCCAGAAGGAAATGCTGAACAGGGCACCTAGGATGTAGAGCCTAAGCGTGGCATTCCCAGCCTCCACAAAGATCCAAGTACAGAGCAACAGTTCTGACTAAAGTCACTGGGTAACAGGGGCCTTGAAAGGGGACTGTTGCTGCTGCTAAGTCACTTCAGTTGTGTCCGACTCTGAGCGACCCCATGGACTGCAGCCTACCAGGCTCCTCCGTCCATGGGATCTTCCAGGCAAGAGTACTGGAGTGGGGTGTCATTGCCTTCTCCTGAAAGGGGACTAGCATGAGCTAAATATCAGAGGGTCTTTGGGGATCTTTGCACCGCCCTAGAGGTTTTAAGCTCCCTAGTAATGACTGAACTCAAATTTTCTGCTAGCCCAGTGGACCAGAGACTTAAAATCAGATGTAAATAAATCAAGTTAATGCGACATTTCTCAGGTCCCTGGACAATGGAACAAGATTCCTGCCTGCTCCATTAGCAGAAGAAAGATTTGTCTTATGATTTAAAAGTGTCTGAAAGACCCCAGAACCCTTCCACAAAGGGGCTAACAGAGCAGCTAGTAAGGAGGTGTCCCCAGTTCCTGGAAGAACCTGATCAGCCACTACAAATCCATCACCAATGCTTGAAAAAATAGCACTCACCTTCCTGGGGGGCAGCTGCTGGTCTGCTAGAAGGTAGGATCAACCGAGCATGCGGTCACAGTGATCATTCTAGGCTGACTTGAGAGAATGCTCAGGAGGGTCCCTTGAGCAGGAATACCAGCCTCAGCATCTAAACTTCCTCAGTCGAATATTTATTCCTTCACATCTTCAGGTCTTCAGACTTCAGTACACGTATTACCTGGGAAGCCATAAACCTAAGTGTTTATAATTAGTGTTTCTCAAGTGTGTTCAATTTAAATAGTTGGATCAGAATCCCCTGGGGAACTTGATCAAACTAGTGTATTGCTGCACCCTGCCCCAGACCTATTGAATCTGGTCTTCTGGGAATGAGGAAAGGGGCAGAGTGTCTGTGTTTTTAACAGGTATCCCAGGTGACTTGGTCCTCTCAGTTCTGAGACCATCTGGGGTGGAGTTAGGGGAAGGGCAACAACTTGCCAGTAATCCTGTGTGGTGCAGGGGTCACTATCCTGGGGGTTGAAGCCCAAAGAATAGTCTCCAGTGTCTGTGACTCTCAGCAGGTGTGAAAGTTCTGTGCATATGAGCTGATACATGTTTCTGTGGAAGAGGCCCATCAGGGCTCTCAAGCCTTGCTACGAATTCAAGGCCCTGACAGAGCAGCATCAGTGTCAGCATCACCCTGGAACTTGTTAGAGATGCCTACTCTCAGGACTTTCCTGCTGGTCCACCGGTTAAGAATCTGCCCTGCAATGCAGGGACATGAGTTCAATCCCTGGTTGGGGAACTAAGATTCCATATGCTGTGGAGCAACTAAGCCTGGATGGTACAGAGCTGGTGGGCCACAACTCAAGAATCTGTGGGCCCCAAAGGAAGATTCCACGTGACCAAAGGAAAACCCCCCTATGCTGCACTAAGACCCGAGGCAACCAAATAAATAAGGACATATTTGAAAGAAAAAAAAAAAGGAATGCCTACTCTCAGACCCCACCCCAGTTCTGCGGCCTCAGAATTTGCCTCTGAACACAACCCCCTGCCCATTCTCTTGCACATTAAAATCTGCAGAGCACTGGTCTAAGGCATGCGGGGAATTGCAGCAGACACCCTCCCCAGGCTCTTGCAGTGCCAAGAGCCCAGGCCTGCTCCTCTGTGTGCTTCTGGGGCTCAGCCAGCCTGGGCCTCCCACTGAGCGGCCAGGACCCTCTCCCATCTGTGAGCTTCAGACTCCCCACCAAGAAGGAGAGGTCTGCATGGGGCAGCCAGGGCAGTGCCCATCTGCTCCTGGGGCTGCAGGGTCCGACCCCCTGGAGCGGCAGAACTGAGAGGTGGTAAGAGAAAGGAGTGAAATTGCACCCCCACTTCTTTGGCTGCAGGCTGTGTGGGCGAGAGGAACAAAGAGGGCGCGGGGGTGGCATCTCAGCTGCAGGCTCCCTCTGAAGCCTGTCTTACTGCCCTCCCGCTGCTCAGAGCTCACCCACACCACCCTTCCTCTTCGACAACGCCTGCCAGAAAACTCATTACTCTGCTCCCAACATGTGGCTGGCCAGGGGCCAGGGTCTGGCTGCCGACAGAGTGACTAACCTCTTAGCCAGCGATGGCGTCCCCCTCCTAGCAGCAGCTGGCACTGCCTCAGGCGATGGGCACAGCTGGGGCAGCTCTGGCCGTGGCCTTCAAAGGCTTCTTGGCTCCATTCTCTGTGTGTCACCACTTTCCTACCTGCTCTGTCCCTTCCTCTTCTTTATTCATCTCTAATCCCTTCTGCTGTTATTTCTCCCCGCTCCCTTTCCACCCATTGTCCTCATCTGCACAGGAATACAATTCAGTATTGCCCAAAGTTACTGTCCTTTAACCCCACGTATGCTTCTAGCCACTGCTCTAGTTTTCTCTCCCCCAACAGCAAAACTTCTTGGAACAATAGTCTTCATGTATTATTTATCATGCCTCCTTTCCATTCATTCTTTTACTCACTGCACTTGCCTTCTATTCACACAGCTCCATCCAAACAGCTCTTACAAAGCCCCCCATGCCCACCACAGTGTAAATCCAACAGGCACTTCAGTCTCTCCACTGGGCTTGAATTCTCAGCAGAATAGGACACAGTGACACTCCCTTAGTCCCGGTCTCCCCTCACATGCCAGACTTTGTGTTCTTTCTAGTTCCTTCTTGGCAGCTGCTTTTGTCAGCTTCCTCTTCTATTCCACCCATGAATGTGTCAGTCTATCTTCACTCAGCTCTGGGCCCTCCTTTCTTTGCTTCCTGCCTTCTCTTTTTTCCTAAAATTTAGGGTCTAGAAGATTTCATTATAGAAAAATAGTCATTTTTTTCCTAGAGCCTCTCAATGCAGGCTGAGATTCATCCCTAAGGAGCGAGCGAACATGAACCTTAATTTCTAACCATGATAAGTACTTTGAAAAAAGTTAAATAGGGAGAGACCCTAGGAGAGCCCCTCATTTATACTGATGTTTATTGGGTGGGGGGAGGGGAGACCTCACGAGAAAGCAACATTTAAGCCGACACCTGAAAGATGAATGGAAGTTGGGCAGGTGCAAATCAAAACAATACAAAAAAACAGCCAAGGCTAATTCTGATGACATCCACATTCGTATCTATAACCCAGACTTCTTCTCTGTGCTCTGTTTATGCCTTTTGGACATTTCCACAGGATTGTCACTCAGGCATCTCAAACTTACTACAATCACAACAGAAATTTGTGTTTCCCCACATGTACTCGTTTTCTTTCAGACTTTTCCTCCTTTAGTTAATGGCTCCATTTTCTATTTGTTGCTTAAACAGAAGCCTGACAGTCTTTATTGACCCTTTACTTTCCCTAACTCCACAAGTACACCCCAGTGACAAGACCTGTTATTTCTACCACTAAAACATATCAATAATCCATCCCCTTTACTACCACCAACCTGGTTTAGGCTTCCATCTTTTGTCACTATCTTTTGTCTGGATGACTACCATAGCCTCTCAGGCTGCTCCCCTAACCTACACGCAGGCCACACCCCTTGCATTTTCCATGCAATAGCCAATGTCACCTTTACAAGTTGCGGCATTCTTGAAATCCTTCAACAGCTTCCCCTGTCACTCACGACACATGCTGTCTGCAGGCATGTGTGATCTGGCCCCTGCCCATCCTCCCAGCTTGGACTACCTTCTGCTCACTCACTGCACTGCCCACTCATGGCCACCTTTTAGTTCCCCAAAGCCATCCCACTCTTACATGCTGCTTGTCACAGTCCAGGTGACTAGACATAGCCTTTTCTCTAAACCATTGAGTTCCCATTCTCCAGAGTGGTAGAAACTTATCTAAGCCAAGTTGGAGTTTCTCTGGTGGTATCTCACTTCCTGGAAGTTGAAGTTGTATCAGGTCACTGGGTTGGCAAAGGCCCATTTGTCCTACATCATCCAACCACAAGGGTGTCCATGGAGGCATCCTTTGTTCTCCCAATTACAGGCCATGGAAACATGTTAGTCATCACTGGGATGGGTTCCTGTTCATTTTGCCTCTGCACAAGTGGTCTAGGCTTTCCTTGTGGCTTTGACGTCTCATTTGGGAACCAGGACTCTGCCTGGCTATGTAAGGACTATTTGTTCAGACTTGCTGCACAGTCATTCCTTAGCTAAGGTCTTCCTTCCTCTTAACCTACCCACCTCGCCTCCACCGGAACTTCAGAACTGACAACATCTCTGGCCTCTTATGTCCCCTTCCCTTCCCCTTCCAAGGTCTGGGGTAACTTGTCTAGTCCAGAGCAAACACTGCTCTCCTCAAACCCCATGTCTCCTATATATTTTGGCTCTGGATGGAGTCACAGTCCCCTAAGGGCCATAGGGCTTTTGGAAACCAAAGCAAGAAAGACTCGTTTCTGTTACATCTGCTGTGAAGCAATGAGTACCTTAGCTTGAGGGACAGGCAAAGGAGAGAAGTAATAGGAACATAAAACACCAGTAAAATTTTAGGAATATTTTTCCATCCCATTTCTTCAGTGCCCACCTCTGAAGAAATGTCATTGTATTTGTTAGGGCTCTCCAGAGAAACAGCACCAGTAGTGAATGGATAGGTAGTAGATGATAGAATGAGGGAGACAGAAAGAGAGTTTCAGGAATCAGCTCACACAATCGTGGAGCTAGAAAGCCCAAAATCTGTATGGCAGACTAGAGACCCAGGGAAGAGCTGATGCTGCTATCAGAGTCCAAAGACAGATTTCTTGCTTCTTAGGGGATCTCAATCTTTTAAGGCCTTCAGCTGATTAGACAGATGGGCAGAGAGAAGGAGGGATTGGCATTTGCTTTGCTGGTGGCTGAAGCATAGGTTTATTCTGCTTTGGGGGTGATCCTATATGCTTCACTCCATGGTGGTGTGGAGTTAATGGAAAATCAGGCAGACCCATTGCCCACCTGATTATGGCAGCTATCATAGCAGTGGAGGTCCTGGCTTAGATAGTTGCCAGGTGCCAACCATGTTCCTGAACCTCCCAGATGCTCAACTGCACAGCAATACAGTCTGCATCTCTTCTAACTATGTCTTTCGAGCTACAGCTGTGTAAGTACAACTCATATCCTCAGACCCCTTCTACACAAAGAGGAGTATTTCTTGTGTAGCATTCAATATGCAGTCAAAAGATTGAAGTAGGAGCTGGGGGCCAGTGATTGAATAATCTCTGAACTGAAAGCAAAAATGGGAATTGAAGTAGTTAATAAGAGCAAAGGCAACAGCTACTGAGATCCATTTACAACCATATGACTCTCTTCAAGATCCACTCTGCTTTGAGTGCTTTAACTTCTATCCTACAAGGCAACACTCATTCTGTTTATGTTATACTTTATGTAACCAAATAACAAGAATCAAGCAATTCTGGTTTCAGACATCACTCAGGGTCTCCCTTGCCCTGTTCAACTGATAGTGAAATAAATGTACAGACAAAACTAGTCTAACGCCCTGATGTCTGAAAGACAAGAGTGATAGGAATGAAAAGGTCGTAAGTATTCTGTAAGTTCTTGAGGAAACAGAAGATCTGATCAGGTGATTATCAACACTCTTACTCCTCCTCTGAGGAACTGAGTTGAAACCTGTTTTTAGAGTGCGTTTTTAAATTAATTTTACATTCCTAAATGTTCCAGGCATTGAAAAGAGCTGAACTAGACAGATTTTAAACATTCACAGGCTGATGGATCAATGCGGTTTCACGTTTGACCGTTTAAGGGAGGCAAGTATATTTGTGTTCTGTCCCACTAAAAACTAAGTCAGTCATTTTTCCCCTGCCACTTTCTCCTTCTAAAATTCTGAAGACTAAATCTAGGTTCTATGAGATACTGTAGCTCTAATATTGAGATTAAAAAGTAAGTTAAGTTTTATTTCCTGGGTGTAGGTTAGATACTGACCTTCTGAATCATTCAATAGTCAATCTATAAAGTCATTTTAATCACCAATAGTACATTCCAAGTTACAAGAACAACAATAATAAATAAGAAATGACATAACTAGCTAAAATCTTTTGGCTAAGATAATTATAAAACTAGTCTAAAAATAAAATATGACAAAACTATATAATTTCTATAAATGGCATTTTATTTTGTTCAAGTGATGAGGCAAATAGCTGATAAATTAATTAGATCTTTAATATAGAATGGAGTTTTCCATTTGTCTCCCTAAGTTGGTGACAAACAGGTTAATTCCTATTTGATATCTTTATATTCACAAATGGAAAATATATGTTAATGTATCACATCACATATTTTCTGGGACTACTTTTAAAAATGGGTATGATTAATTCGTTAAAACCATTATGTTTGGAAGTTCTAGAGTTAGAAAGAATTGTTTACTGTCCCAAACCACTTAACAGAAGTTAAGGAGCAAAGTAAGAGAGTTGTAGGGTGATATTTGTTGTGATAGGTATCCATTGAGTAGTGACAACTGCAAGGATCCCTGTAATCTGTTACACAATAAAAGAAATGTAAAACTGAGTTACAGTTTACTATTTGAAAATATTTTATTTTGGACATTGGATGACTTTTCCTACACTCCTGCATCAACATATGAAAAACTGGGGCAAAAGAATATTTTTCATGCCAGCAAGTTGAGTTTTCTAGAAAAACATCAGTTAAATTCCTAATTGTTAAATAAGCCCAACCCCAATTACAATGTAATATCCACACTTTTCAGTTCTTATACACTTAGGGAAACAGTGGATAATGAAAACCAGTTTCAAAGGAAAAAAGAAGAACAATGAGAAAGCCCCATTCAAAATGGAGCCAAGTCATCTGGAATTGGGTTGCGTTTGTTTTTGGTGGGCGGCTCTCTCAAATGCTTTCCTGCCATCTCCTTCTGCATTCTGTAACTCCACTGGGAGCTGGAAAGTGAGGGAAAGTGAGGGAGAGTGGGGGTTCCACCCACAGGATAAACCCTGGAATAATCTGTACCACCAAATTAGGAAACCCCTCAATATTCATGCTGAGGAAACTATGAGGTAAGCTACTACTACTGATCTTCTAGCAAAACAGTTCAAATGCTATTTCCCAAGGCTATTTCTCCATTTTATGAATATATATGAACATGTGTGTGTGTGCATAAACATATATATGTATATATGCCATCTACTCACTGTGTCCTTACATGGCAGAAAGGGCAAGGGGACTCTTTGGGGTCTCTTTTTATGAGTATAACCGCATTCCTGAAGGCTCCACTCTCAAGACCTAATCACCTCCCAAAGTCTATCACTTCCAAATATCATCATGTTGAGGATTTGGTTTCAACACATGAACTTTACAGGGACACAAACAGTCCATATATGACAGGCAGGCACCTGCTGCCTAAGCTGTGTTAATGTTCCTTCCTAACCATTCTGTAAAATTCCGAAGGTCAGCTTGTCATAATCCATGTGTCCTTCCTATTCATCAATAGATGCTCGATTAATGGCTCTTTCAGGGGGAAAGGACATCTTACAGCTCAGCCTCACTGGCTCTCAGAACCCTGAGAGGGGTGGCTCTAGGGGTGACCCCCAAGCTCAGAATCGCCCTGGGGACCCCCTAAGGCCAGTTTACTGAAGCCCCAGAGTTCACCTGGCTGCCTCTTGCTGTCCCAGGTGGAAATCCCAGGTTGGAGAGCCGTGGCTGCCTTCCAGAGCTGGAGAATGAGGGAAAACACAGACCTCATGATTCAGGGATCATCCACATCGGCCATGGGTGAGTGTTTCTGTCCCTGGCTCGGTAGGAGCTGCTGGGAGGATGCAGTTAGTCACCCTGGGTCACAATGTCCTAACAGATAGACCCAGCCTGAGACTACGAGAAAACAGAAGCAGCGTTGGGCCCATCTCTGAGAAACACCTTTCACCTTACAATCCTTTTCCCTTTGGGTACGTGGCTTCAGCTGGCAAAAAGCCTCATTTCTTTCCTCTCTGCTGGAACTCTTTGATTTTAGGCCTTTGTCTTCTTAAGTGAAGTGAAGTGAAGTGACGTCGCTCAGTCGTGCCTGACTCTTTGCGACCCCGTGGACTGTAGTTTACTATCCATGGAGTTTTCCAGGCAAGAGTACTGGAGTGGGTTGCCATTTCCTTCCCCAGGGGATTTTCCCGACCCAGGGATCGAACCTAGGTCTCCTGCATTGCGGGCAGACACTTTATCGTCTGAGGCATCAGGGAAGCCCTTGTCTTCTTAAGCCATTGCCAAACAGATCTCTGATTGTACAATATAACTGAGACTATTGAATCCTATTAAGCACGTGGTGGTGATAGATCAGATACCATGTAAAGAGGTAGTCCCTGAGTTGTCTCCACAACTTCCTTTAGACGGTTATTAATGTTTTAAAAAGTCATCTATATGTCATCCTGGTCTTCACTTATCTAGGACTTTTTAAATTGTTCTTACCTACTGAGATTGCTTCAATATGAGGGCTTCCGGGACCGGGTTTTGCTGTTTATCTCATTGTTCGTGTTTGTTATCCCCTTTGGTACTTACCAGAAGAGCCAAGAACTGAAGAGAGGAAAATCCTGATCTATAGAACCAAAGCCTTATTGATTTACAAAGGAAAGCGCAACACTTGAGATTGTATGTGTGTGTGTGCATCTGTGATGTGTAAGGGCAGAAGGAAAGAAGATGAGAGAGCCTTGTGTGGCAAAGAGAGGTGTGACATGAAATATCTGTGACCAGACATACACTTGGCAGATTTGAAGCTTGAGAGTAATACGCATGCTCCCTGTTACCCATCTCATGGTATTTCCTCAAGGTTGAGCTGTAGTAGCTTCTAGCTTCCCACATTTCTTTCTGTGTCCTCTCCTAACCTAACTAGTAAAAGATTAAGACCTTCTGAGTAAGTGGCAGAATCTCTTCAGCTGCAGTCTCTTTTGGCTAGAACCAAATATATAACATTACGGAGAGCAGTAGGAATCCAGTAATTAAAAACAAGTCAATATTCAAGATATATGCAAAAGTCCCTGAAGCTGTAGGCCACACTCCAAACACAGCTTAAATAGCTACAGGTGAGCTTCAGGTCCTGCTCCCTCCCAGATCAGCAGAAGGATATTTCCTTTGCCAATAAGCATTAATTGAGCACCTAAGGCTGAATAGGAAGGATACATGGATTATGACAAGCTGACCTTAGTTTACACGTTACTATTGCTTTATCCATGTTGCTAAAAACCTGGCCCAGGCTTATCACCTTTCATCTGGAACAGAACTGAAAGCAGTTTCCATCTCATAGGCCAATTCCAATTACTTGATGATGGCCGTGCATGTGTGCTAAGTCTTTTCAGTCGCATCCAACTCTATGACTCCACTGTAGCCCACCAGGCTCCCCTGTCCATCAGGATTCTCCAGGCAAGAAGAGTAGAGTGGTTTGCCATGCTCTCCTCCAGGGGATTTTCCCAACCCAGGGGATGAACCTGGGTCTAACGCATTGAAAGTGGATTCTTTACTCACTGAATCACCTGGGAAGCCCCCTCTTTCATCACACGCATCCTTTATTCTTTCTGCTCCATCACCCCCTTTCTCCTAGGTCATCTGCTGCTCATCTCTACTCTTTTCTCCTAGCCCATTGCTGACAACACAGCTGGACCCCAGGACACAACTCTTCTGTCATTTTTGCAACAAGCCTCAAACTCCTTGCTCCCTTCCGTTTGCTGTCAGTCCCACAAATCCTTTTCTGTGGATCACCCCAACCATTTTCCTACTTACTACCTATGTGAAGGCCACTGAGGGTAGCATAGGCATTCAGAGTCTCATGGTTTGGGTTTGACAAGCCATGTCCTCTGTCCTCAGCTGTGTTCTCAGCATAGCCACCCTTTCACAGTTCATTGATCAAGCTTCCTTTCTTCCCATGATGCTCCCAGTTGCTATTTAAACCTTTACCACTACACCCAGCCATAGCCACCTTTCTCTCAGCAGACGACCAAGGCTTCTTTTTTAGGCAGTTTGGGCTGCTATAACAAAATGTCATATACTTATGGGTGGCTTAAAATCAGACATTTACTTCTCATGGTTATGGAGGCTGGTGATTTCAAGATCAAGGTGTTCACAGATGCTGTGTCTAGTGAGATCCCCTTTCCTAGTTTGTAAAGGGCTGCCTTCTTGCTGTTCCCTCACATGGCAGGGTGAGAGAGGCTCTGGTCTCTTCCTCTTCTTATAAGGACATTAATCCCATCATAGGGGCTCCACACACATGACCTCATCTAAACCAAATTACCCCCCCCGCCCAAATCCCACCTCTAAATTTCACCACACTGGGGATTAGGACTTAAATATACAAATTGGAGGGACATAAACATTTAGTCCATTGTTGTTGAGTCGCTTCAGGATCCTCTGCCCGTGGGATTTACCAGGCAAGAATACTGGAGTGGGTTGCCATTTCCTCCTCTAGGGGATTACAGCTTCTATTTCATGAACTACTTCAGCTCACATCCTTGGAACTTCAGCCACTTTTGCAGTCACCTTCCAGCTTTCACAAAGGAAAAGCTGGATCCTCTCCTGCCCAGAGACCCCTCTGGGGCTCTGGATCCAGTCTCTTCTGGGCCTTTGCTCTCTCCTTTTTACTTCTTCTCCCCAGCCTAGAAACGGTCAGGTCTCTCCCTTCTTAAAACCTTTCTCCCTAGCTTGCCTGCCACTGTCCTTCCCCCTCACAACCAAGTTCTGGAAAAGTCCATTCTTTCGTGACCCTGGCCACATACCTGTCTTACCTTCAAGTAGGCTCTGTCACTTTTCTTGGCTTCCCAGATACCAGACCTTCCTGGTTCTCCTCTTTTCCTTTAGTGAGTCTCCTTGAGCCCTGCCCTTTAAGTGATTGAGTGGCCCGGAGATTTGACAGTTGGTCTGTGCTAACACGGAAGGCTGATCCTGTAAGCACCATGCCATGCTCTAGTCACTTCTGAGCTGTCACCAGGTGAAGAGTGAGCGTTGTCATATCAGAGGACAAAGAGGATGGAGACGGTACCATGGTTTCCAACAAAGACTGAAACATAAAGAACAGTCACATTCCACAGATTCTTGACCTGAGCTGCTGTTTCTGTAGCATCTTCTTCAACTCTGGCTAAAGAACGTGAATTTCCTGTTTGACTAAGATGCCTGTATTTAACCATAAGTATTGTCACAAAAGGGCTTCCCAATGGCTCAGTGGTAAAGAATCCACCTGCCAATGCGGGAGATGCAGGAGACACAGGTTTGATTCCTGGATCAGGAAGATCCCCTGGAGAAGGAAATGGTAGCCCACTCCAGTATTCTTACCTGGAGAATCCCATGGACAGAAGAGCCTGGTGGACTACAGTCCGGGGGGTTGCAAAGAGTTGGACCAGACTGGGCAACTGAGCACACACACATTGTCACAAAAAGGGCATCTAAATACCTGTTTACAGGGAGGGTAGCAGCCAAAACTAACCTGCCTGCCTGGTTCAGGGACCTGGAACATCCAAGTGACCACCAGGATTTCGCTCTAAAGAGGATCTGAAGGAGAAGGAAGACCTTTCTTTAAGTTCTGGATTTGGGGATTAGACCCTTGTGTAAAGGAGAAGGAAAAAGAAGAGACCCTCCCCGCCACCCAACTCCTTTATGAGATGGAGAACTTGCCCTGAATGGGAGAGGCTGGGCTCAGGGTACCAAAAAAAAAGTGTGAGGATCAGTCCTGGCCCCTTTCCAACTGGTCTCCAGTCCACCAGACGGACATCTGATACTAGACAGCCTGTGTTTCCTGAGGCCCGTGGGAGGCCTCCTCTCTACGAGGTCATTAAGTTCAAACCTGGGGCAGGAACAGCCCAAGCAGCTTCTTTGAGCTCTGGCAAATGTTGACATCCTGGGAAACCAGGTGGTGCCTGCAATCAAATACCTCTTTGTAACTCAGATCCTTGATTTCTCTCCCTGTGGCTGATGAGGCCTTAGGAAATAAGCTCTTCTCCAACGTGAAGCCCAGAGATAAACAACTGAGAAGCTCACCAACTGGCTAGAGAAGTTCCACTTCCTCTGCAGAAAGTGGGTTTTGGAGTAATAATGTTCTATTTCATAAGCTACATTTCAGTTTGGAGGGCCCACTGACTGTAACCATTCATCTCCACAGACAATTAGCCTCTCAAAGTTCTTTTCAAGCCCCGGGGGCTCTTGTGTCTGCCCCACGCCCTCTCTGGGGAAATTTTGAATGAAGTTGTGCCAGAGTGAGGCGGGTCCCAAGATGTGAAACTATAATCAGACTCAACATTTGAGAAACCAGAATGCTGATTTCCTAAAGTGCTTAGTCACTTTTAGTCACTGCTGTCCCTCTGTGGTTGGGTCCAGTGTGAATTTGAGTGAGTCATCTATTGGGACAGGGCATACCCATGAAAGAATAGCAGGGCTTTTAATCAATCTCAGATTGACTGGCTAATGAATTTGGCATCTGAGCAGTGTTCCTTGTACCTCATCGTTTCCTCATTCATATATATGCATATTCATACACACACACATACACACACTCACACATGTAAGAAGTGGGTTCTTGCCAGAAGTCAAATGTGCTGGTACCTTGCTCTTGGACTTGCCAGCCTCCAAACAGTGAGAAATAAGTTTCTGTTGCTTATAAGCTACCCAGTCTATGGTATAGTGTTACAGTGGCCTGAACAGACCAAAATAGCACTTCTGTGAATCCATCCACAAGTTTCAAAGAGCATGCAAGATGATATATTAGAAGAAAATACATGAGGTTCAGAGAAAGAAGGAAAGTTTTTTTGAGGAGGTGAGCCATGAACTGATTCTAAATACAAAGCAATGGATTGTTTTAGTTTTAAAATTAATTTTGGAATTTTTAATTATGATACTAATAACTGTTTATATTAGAAAATACAGGTGAGAAAAACAAGTTTAAACTTCCAACTACTACACCACCAAGAAGTATCTATTGGGCATCACAGTGTAGCCCAGGCCCCATCTTTTTCTACCCTCCCTTTCTATTAATACCATTCTTGTCTGATCTACTTCATACCTACAAAGCATCCTCATTAGATTTCATTTCACAAAAACGTTTCCAATGTTAAAGCAAGTTTGAAAACTACTGCTAAACACCAGGGCCAGATAAGTCTCCCTGAATCCTGATTTCCTTACATCACTTTCCTCCTGATTAGCCTCCAATGGCAGTATCTTTAGCTTGGTCATTCAGGGCCACTGCTTCTGGCCACAATCTATCTTTGTACCCTGGTTTACCATCAACCCCCTACAAGACCCTGTTTCTAGAATGTGATGTGCATGGTCCTACTCCCAATATTTTTGCTCACATCTTTCTGCTACATTATGGGCCCAACTCTTCAAATATTTGCAAACTCTATAAACTGAGTCTGTCTAGCTTTATTGGCCTATGAGTCACAGCAATAGAACCTCCCTACATCACCCCACCTGAGTGATGTGAGATCTCTGAGGCCCCTCAGAGTCACATGCAGAAATTTCACCCCACGCATTGTCTGATGTATACTCACTATGTGCCACAAACACATGGCCTCTGCAGTGTTCTTCCTTTCCCACGCCAGCTACCCTTATGTCCCCACATGTATGCTTCCAGCCAAGGCCACCACTCCTGTAAATATCCTTCATGAATGCTGTAATATCTTTTCTCCTGATGAGCCCAAGAGTCGACCCTCAAGGTGCCAGCACTGTGTCTCGTGGAGTCCTTAAGACACAGGTAGTAGGCCAGCCTCCACCCCCTAGACACCAGGGGACCCTCCCACAGCTCTGTGACTCAGACCCTTCCTGATGGCAGCTCCCTGGGCATCTGCCCTCTTTCCACAGGCTCAGACCAGAGTCCTTCCTGGTCTCTGGTCCCTGACCCCCCACAGAGGCACTCTTGACAATTTACTCACGCAAGTGAACATCTGAGAGTTGTTTGCCTGGCTGTACTCAGAGGAACTTGGATATATTCTAGTCTTGCTAGTGGAAAGAGTTTAGATTCAAATCAGGAGTCCCACTACATTCCCTTAAGACTCTCAGACTTAGCACCAACCTCTATCAAGTCTCTGATTGTCTCAGGCTAAACACACAGGCCTCTGAAGCAATCGTGATTACAGAGTTAATTTGGTAATTAATCATGTTTTTGTTTGTGACAACTCTTCTGTTCTTTCCTCACACTGGTGTTAATTATTTTTATTGTATTAGAAAAAAAATAAATTTAGTGGATTATCTTTCTGGTTCTGAGGATATTCAGCAGAGAAAGATAGGCCCCTTCTCTATCAATCCTTAAGAACATAGGCATAGCTTGAATTATTAAAAAGCATCGACATTTCATGTTTGTGTCTTGCTTTATCATTGATGTAAAGACCATGGTTTTTGCTACTTTGTATTGGTAACCATGCCTGGTATTCAGTGGGCACTCATACCAGGTGGTTCTCTCATTTTAGAGATGTTTAAAGTTATTATTTTTACCTTAAGATAGCAGAGGATAAGAGACAAGGCAAAGTAAAACAGGACAGAAGAAATTATACAAAACAAAAAATTCCAGAAAGAATAGCCATGGAAAAAATTTTAGTTAAGCATTTTGTTGATAGGGTAAAAGATTCCTGAAGTAATCTCCCTTCTATCAGGCATTCCTTTAAATGCATATATTGAGTATCTCATTCACTCATTCTACAAATACATATTAAGCACCTCCTGTGTATCAAACAGATAATACCCCTGCCCTCCAGAAACTTCCAGTTTAGTATAGAAAAGCAGTGACTAAACCAGATCCTTTCAGACTGTGGTAAGTACAACGAAGGAAATAAACAGAGTTGGGTGTAAGGGTGCAGCCTCTTATAATTAAATGGTCAAGAAAGCTTTTCTGAGATGGTATTTAGGCAATAGCAAATGGATGACAAGGTAGAGCCAGGGAAAGAATATTCCCAGGGTCACCACATGCAGTCTTACAGGTTGTGCACTGCCCATGAACTCTGTACACAGACAGCCATAGCACCCCCTAGAGTTGTGCAGTAGAACAGCTCAGAGTGTTCCAGGCACATGTCAGTCAGTTCATTTGTCTAGTCAATTTCCTTTGCTCAGGTTGACTTGCACATCTACTGACAGGCACTTAGTCTAGACACAATGGGAATCACTTTAAGCATGTGTTGGTTCAGATGAGTCAAGAAAACGACCCTCAGCAAATTGCAGGCTGGTGTTGATTGATCAGCTTATGACTAAATGTTCTCCCTTTCTGGAGACATGGGAGATGAGACTAGAAATTGACACAGTTTAAGTGGGAAAAGCATCAGTCCTTTGGTGATGTTAGCCTTCTTTAGGGACCAAGTCTTGTGCCAATGTGAAAGATGATCCATGAAGAATTGATGTTTTAGAACTGTGGTGCTGGAGAAGACTCTTGACAGTCATTTGGACAGCAAGGAGATCAAACCAGTCAATCCTAAAGGAAGTCAGCCCTGAATATTCATTGGAAGGACTGTTGCTAAAGCTGAAAATCCAATACTTTGGCCACCTGATGCAAAGAGCCAACTCATTGAAAAAGACCCTGATGCTGGGAAAGAGTGAAGGCAAAAGGAGAAAGAGATGGAAGAGGATGACATAGTTACATAACATCACCGACAAAATGGACATGAATTTGAGCAAATTCAGGAGATAGTGGAGGACAGAAGAGCCTGGTATGCTATAGTCCATGGGGTTGCAAAGAATCAGGCATAACTTAGCAACTGAACAACAAAGCAAGTAGAAAAGCTTGAGGTCATTTTGAGAACCAATCTATTGTCTTCCCCTATAGTTATAATGCCAGGGGGAAAAAGGATGAGTAATTGCTATCCAAGCCTAAGGCTGGTTTTCACGGTGAGAAATCCTCTCTCTTCAAGAATGATCAAATGTGAAGTTTGAGAAATAGCCTTGATAATTACAGACTATACTATTAAATTCATAGTAAATTAATCATTTGACTTCATGGCATGGGGGTATCCCATAATAACAGGTTAGTGGATGCCATGCTTAATAAAAATGATACCATTAGACTTCTAGTGAAGTCAATACTGTAGCTCTTTGCTGGCCACATCCCTGTTACACCAGCCTCAAAAGCAAATGTATAGAGAAACTTTGAGGTTCTGAACTGGTTTAATGGGTTTCACAGAAGGGTTTCAAGGGTAGATAGATGCCTTGCCAATTTAGAATTAGGCAATGGAGGCTTCAGTAAAGCTCATATGTTGACCTCAGATTGCTCTGGAAATGAGGCAGCTAGAAACTGACTCCCTGTTCCCTGCATCTCTCAGCTGATTCCACTTCCTCTCTCAACTGTGCTCATCAATGTCTGAATCTGTCCAAGTAAGTTCTGAAGAGGAAGTTCCAGTCTCTTCTCCTCCCACATGTTTGTGTGTAGAATCCGACAGGAGTTCAGGGGGCAGTGAGCAGGCAGGATAACAGGGCAGGATGGGGCAGAGGTAATGCTCCTGGGCAGGCACTGAAAATAAAGTCACCCACAACCAGGGGAAGAAAAACTGCAGGCCGGCTCTGCAGCTGGGATTATTCAAAGGTTTCCTATTGTGGAAAGTAAGATGGAGGTGTCCATTCACCAGTGTCAGGTAGAGCAGCGTTGTTCTGGAGTATCTGATTCAAAACAGGTGAAAAGATGGGTCAGGATTCAAGACCTAAGCAATGAGGGCTGAAGGACCATAGGCACCACAGAACTCCCCAGAACATGCTTGCAAATCTTTACCGTATATATGAGTCACCTGGAACCTGACAAAAAAATGCAGATTCTGATTCAGTAAGCCTGGTGCTCCTCATCTCTAATATGCTCTCAGGTGATGCCAGTGCTTCTGGTTTGTGCATCACACTTGGAATAAAGGAGCTACAGCACAAGGCAAGTCCCTCCTGCCTTTCCTCCTCCATCATGGGCCCGAGAGGAATGAGGAAGCCTAGAGATTGGGCAATAATACCGCTCTTGCTCAACAATACTGTTGACGGGATGTGGCAGCCCAGAGACTGGGAGAAGTCTAAGCCCTGTCATTAATTCCAGGGCAGGGGCTGAACAACTGGCTGCTGGATGAGGCTCAGAGCAGAAAAAGCCTGAATCTTTCAGGCATAAGAAAATTATCAAATTTCAAACAAAGATGGGTTATATTTGATGAATTAAAGAGAAAGGTTGAAAACCTCTGTCCCTTTTTTTATAATTAAATTTATTTTAATTGAAGGATAATTGTTCTACAATTTTGTGCTGGTTTCTGCCAAACATCAACATGAATCAGCCATAGGCATACCTATGTCTCCTCCTTCTTGAACCTCCCTCTGACCTCCCTCCGCAGCCCACCCCTCTGCTGCTGCTAAGTCGTTTCAGTCGTGTCAGACTCTGTATGACCCCGTAGACGGCTGCCCACCAGGCTCCTCTGTCCCTGGGATCCTCCAGGCAAGAATACTGGAGTAGGTTGCCATTTCCTTATCCAATGCATGCATGCATGCTAAGTTGCTTCAGTCGTGTCCAACTCTGTGCAACCCTATGGACAGCAGCCCACCAGGTCTATGGGATTCTCTAGGCAAGAATACTGGAGTGGGTTGCCATTTCCTTCTCCAGCCCATCCCTCTAGGTTGTTACAGAGCCCCAATTTGAGTTCCCTGAGTCACACAGCAAATTCCCACTGGCTATTTGTGCCTCTGTCCCTTTTAAACACTTCAAATGAAAGATCCTCATCACTTCCACCCACTGTGCTCCGTGCTCTGACAGAGTGAGGTCCCTTTGCAGACTGGAAGTTGTCAAAGTACATGGAACAAACACTGACTTAGGAAGAGGGTGGGGTTTATGGGTTGTTGCTTTCTCATACTAGCCCTCTAGGAAAATGCAAAGGGAAGATCTCCAGGGCCACTATCCTGGACTCTAAATTGCATGCTGTGATGGTTAATTTAATGTGTAAACTTGGCTAGATGATAGCGCCCAATTGTTCGATTAAACACTAGTTAAGGTGTTGCTGCGAAGTTATTTTGTAGATGCCATTGACGTGTACAATCAGCTAACATTAAGTAAAGATCTTCACAGTCTGAGGGCTTCATCCACTCACTTGAAAGGCCTTAAGAGCAAAACTGAGGTTTCCCTGATGTAGAAATTCCACCTGTTAAAATGTGCAGCTTCAGCTCTTGCCAGAGAGTCTCCAGCCTTGCAAGTCCCCACAGTCGTGAAGGCTGATTGCTTTAAATAAATTTTGCTCGGTATACATTTGATCCTCATTATTCACAGATTCTGTATTTGTGAATTTGCCTACTTGCTAAAATTTATTATTACCCCCAAATTAACACTTGTGGTGCTTCCACAGTCATTCCTGGATACATGTAGAGTGGTAAAGAATTTGTCACCTAATCCATTCATTTCTATCTGAGGTTGAACGAGACGACCCTCTGCCTTCTTGTTCAGCTCTCTGACTGTAAACAAGTGTTCTTTACACAGTGTATGTAGCACCATGATTTTCATATTTTTACATTTTTTGTTGGCGATTTTACTGTTTGCAAAGGCTCCTGAGCATCATGCTGAAGTGCTTGTCTAGTGTTCCTAATGACAGAAGGCTGTGATTGTGCCCTGTGAGGAAACAGACTTCCTTCAGGTATCGGTTACAGAGCTGCTGGCCGTGAGTTCAATGTTAAGGAATCAAGAGCGTATATTACGTAAGGTGTCTTTAAACAGAAATACAGATAAAACAGGGTTATATTTTGATCAGTTGATGGGAATGTGACCAGAAGCTCATGGGAACCACACTGTATTTCCCCTAAGAACAATGACTCTGTACTTACTAATTCAATGTTTGTAGACTTTATGAAGCATAACTACCATGAATAGTGAGAACTGACTCTGTGTGTGTGTGTGTGTTGGCATGCATGTGCCTGAGTCCTGCTGGTTCTGTTTCTCTGGAGGCACCCTGACTCATGCAGGTACCATCCTTTCCTCCAGGGCTGGCTGTGTATAGCACAGATGATGAGGATCTTTTGTCCTTTCCGCATTCAGATCTCCAACAATATCCTGCAGAAGGAAAAAAGGGGTCCATCTATAAACCATACAGTGAATATTAACAGTCCCCTTTTAAAAACAGTTTTTCTCATAGTAACTCATACTTAGGGACACAAAATATACACAGGCCCTATAATCTGAATGTTATTCCATCTCCCTGATAAAAAAGAAGTAGGCTAGATTAGGTAATAACTGGAACGCATTTCAGCATTTTTAATGTAATTTGGATGATGAGCCCCAAATTACTTTTCCATATAAACCAATCAAGTCTATTCCAGTTTTAGTGACTTTACCAAAAATAAACTTCTTTATGAATGTATAAAAAGATAATTAGACTGTATCCAAAGCATTGGGCCTATTCCCAAGTGGAGAGAAGCCAGCACGTCTGAGTGACATGAAGGCACCAATTTAACAGTGGTCAGTCCAGTGGTCAGCAGTAGTCTTCTCAAGAGGCTGAGATGACGATTCTAGCTTGCCTGGTCTATAGATACAGGCTCCGTTGCTAATTTTAAATTTGTCATCTTCCATGTTTGCACTGTCTGACTCAGGAGGAACTGGCAACAAGGAGTCACATCTTAGTCAAACCACACCCCGCTCCTGGAAGACCACTGAAGCCACTCAAGACCACTCAAGCTCACACCCTCTGTGGTGTGGGTCAGCCATGCCAGTGCTGTGGATATCATGCATTTTCCCCTACGTGCCTACCAACACCTGAATGAGGCTTGAAAAAGCTTACAGATAATTCCCTTTTTCCTTCAAGAACATGTCATAGGTAAGACTAAGAGCCATGCATCAGCTTTCATTGATCCTGAAATAAAACCCTGTTTGGAAAAAGCTTCTTTTATGCACAGCTTCAAGAAAATCAGAATGCCAGTCTGATAACATAACATAACATAACATAATTCAAACATCAAAAAATGTTCGATGCAAACACAGGAAGGGGAGAGACAGCATAATACAATCTGAATTTTTTTGTATGCAAAAATGTTTCCTTTTTAATGTTCAGCAATTTTCATGATGTGAATAGTATCCTGAGCTGTTCAGTGGTAGAATGGGAGCTGCCTTGTCCTGTGACTGCTCAAATGATAAAGAATCTGCCTGCAATGTGGGAGACCTGGGTTCGATCCCTGTGTTGGGAAGATCCCTTGAAGAAGAGAATGGCTACCCACTCCAGTATTCTGCCTAGAGAATTCCATGGACAGAGGAGCCTGGCAGGCTAGAGTCCATGGGGTTGCAAAGAGTCAGACAAATCAGAGCAACTTTCACTATCACTTTCAAATAAGAATGATATACTAAACGCAATTAAAATGAGTGTCACCCTTCCACCAAATAAAAAATTGTAGAAATACATGTAGAAAGCAAACTGATTGAGTCAAATTATTTCAACTAGGAAAAAAGGTCTGAATGGCTAAACAGTACTAACTCTTACAAAGTTTGGCCTGCGTGGCCCATCTCTCCCTGTGTCTCTTTGTTCCACGTTTCATACCCTACTGGTCACCTCCCTTCCCCTAAACTAGGTGTCAGGTGCTCCCTTCCCTGGTCTCAGCTGGTTGCTTCTTTCAAAAGGATTCAGTTAAGTCAGGGGTTGGAAACAACAGCCCACAGGCCAATTAAAGCCCACCTCCTGTTTTTGCAAATGAAATTTTACAGAGACTCAGCCATGCTTATTCAATGGCTGCTTTCATCCTACCATGTCAGAGCCGAGCAGCTCCAACAGAGATCTGATGACCCACAAAGCTTAAAATAGTTACTATCCGATACTTTACAGAAAAAGTCGTCTACTGGCCCTTGAATCAAGTCCTTCACACTAAGGCATTACAGTTTTAATATGTTACTTCTCCAGGAGGAAAATAAAATCCATTACTTAGATTTTAATAAGAGGCAACATCTTTCATTTAGAGAAAGTGATGGCTAATAGCAGGATTTCAGTCATTGACAATGGGATACTCAGGAGGTATTTTGAGGTGGAGGAATTTCTTAAGTTCAGTGAACACCTATACCACCTGCCCATCAACCGAGTTGTGGGGCCAAAAATGGGGGATTTTGATAGTTACAATGGTTTGGAGAAAGACTTGAAAGAGAGGTCAGTCTGAAAGCAGCTTGGACTGCGGCAGCTGGCATTTTGGAGTGGAAAACACATGACCCAGGAGACTGTAATTTATCTCTGTCTGACTCAAATATTTATTCTTATCACTTATAAACTGACAAAAACATTTGGAAGTCCATTTAAAGAGAGTCAGATTCCTGACTTTGGTTGTCCCCTATCTTTTGCCTTTTTACTTTTCACAGATAGCTAAGTTCCCAGAGATAAATCTTTTTTATGGCCCATGGAAGATTTTCTCCCTGAAATTCCCTTGAGTAGTGTTATTTATCTCTAGAGAAGTCTTCTCCAAGTAAGCAGTGACAGCGAGCTCTGGAACCTCGCTTCCGGAACACAGAGGCTTGGTTCTCACCAGCGTCATGCAGCAGACTACACAAGAGTTTGGAGTGGACTCTGTACAAACTGGAGACAGAACATCTGGTTTCCATCTCAAGGTGATGCAGGAGAATGATGGTCACTCTTGACTTTCCTTTGTTCAGGATATGATGTCCCAAAATGTTCTCCAAAACATTATCTGTTCCTTTGATGTGAAAATTGTCATTCCCTTTTTTACAGGTAAGGAAACAGAGGATCTGAAGGGTTAAATGACTCCTTTTATTTTATTTTATTTTTTTTTATTAAATTTTTATTTTTACTTTATTTTACTTTACAATACTGTATTGGTTTTCCATACATTGACATGAATCCACCATGGGCGTACATGCGTTCCCAAACATGAACTCCCCCCTCCCACCTCCCTCCCCATAACATCTCTCTGATCAAACAGCTGTTGGAGGTAGATTCAGATGAAAAATTCCTGCCTTCAGAGTCCTCTCAGGATAGGGGTTTATTCTCATGTTAGAAGGAACTTGGGGCTTCACAAGAGCAGTTAGACCAATGCAGCCATTTGTGGAAGTCTTGAAGATCAAGGTTTTGTCACTGTTCAGGTACAAGAGCAGTAAGTGGCAACCTAAAGAGGTATATGCTTCATGCAGGTGTGCTTATGAGCTACCCAAGGTGAGTACCAGGATGTCATCACACATGGCACCTGGACTCTCCTGGGATGGTGCTCATATAGTACTAGCATTTTAGGGAGACTTGTGTAAACTAGAAAAATGCAGGCCAGTTATATAAAGGTGTTCCTTCCCTCAGCTGACTCCACCCTGGGCCAGAAGCTCAGCAAGTTGAGGGGCTAGATCCAGCCCCTCCTCGCATCCTTCATCAAGAAAAGACACCATTGTCAGCTGGTTCAAACTGAACCATCCTGTTCAGAGAGCTCCCTTCAGGAAGAGGGGATGTTTCTCAAAGGAAATATAAGCTTACTGAGAAGAACTGAATCCATATGGGGCCATAAACACAACACAGCCTACCAAGAAGGTGACAGGTATTGTATAGCCTTAGTATTCTTTGGGTAGTGATCACAGTCTTTCTTAGCTGGAGAGTTAAAGCTGGTCACAGACCAGCTTGTCTCCCTTTCACCTGGCCTTCCCTCTTAGCTAAGCCCCTCTCTATATCCTATTCAAATCCATTTCTCCCATTAATTCAAGTGCTACCACACTGAGTGGAAACTTCCTTGAACTGGAGGGAACACATAGCTAGCAGAAGGGTGGGTTTATTCTTTGTGAGTAGATGGGTGGCCAGTCACTCCATGACAGGCAACCCGGTTGGGCTGAGACATCTTCTCCAAGACTACGCATTTCCAAGAGACCAACTGGCCTCAGAACATTCTGGGTCTCTTCCTGTTTTTCCTCTCAATGTTCTTGGGAGCCCATATCATCCTCTAGGCCACTGGGCAAAGTCCAGTTGAGCTCATTAATCATATTACAGTCACCTTTCCTGCTCAGGGATCAAAGGCAGCAAGAGCTCACAATCCTCTTTTGAATTGTGTTTTCATAGGATTTTAAAGGACAATGGATCCAAGAGCCAAAAGGCAACCCCAACTAACCCTGGGAAGGACCAGTAAGGCCAGCTCAGGGTGCAGCTACCAAGAAAACAGGAGGAGAGTGAAGTGGGAGTTGCTCCTCTTCACAAAGAAATGGATCCTCAGACTAAAAGGTTCGATTTACACTGAGTGTATTCAATTTTTAAGTTAATTTTTATTGGAGTATAGTATCTCTACAATGTTGTATTGGTTTCTTCTGTACAGCAAAGTGAATCAGGCATATTTTTGCAAACATCCACTCTTTTCTCGATTTCCTTCCCATGTAGGTCATCACTGAGCACTGAGTACAGTCCCCTGTGCTATACAGTAGGTTCTCATTAGTTATCTATTTTATGCATAGTTGTGTGTATATATTAGTCCCAATCTCCCAATTCATCCCACCCCCACTTCCCTCCGCGGTAACCATTCTCTACGTCTGTGACTCTATTTCTTTTTTGCAAGTAGCTTCGTCTTTACCATTTTTCTAGATTCCACATGTAAGCGATATTTGTTTTTCTCTTTCTGACTTACTTCACTCTGTTTGACAGTCACTAGGTTCATCCACATCTCTGCAAATGGTGCTACTTCATTCCTATTTTATGGTGGATTAATATTCCATTGTATATATGTACCACATGAGCACATTCAATTTAAAGGTGCCCAGGCTTGCATTTATGCTGTGTGCCAAAAGGGTCACTGAAATCATTTCCAGTCTTGTTCTGATAACTATTAATACTACCACCACAGTCTGCAAAAAATGGTTGAGCAAGTGAGTATGTTTCACCAACTTTCTATCACCTTTCTACACCTCTTCCTTTAAAGCTCTATTTTATTCCATATTCAGATTTGGGTTTTCATTATTTTGTTACAGGGTTTGGAGTGTAGTTACCATTTTTATAACTTAATATTGTATGGTGCAAATAGTGGTCCCGGACCCCTTAACATCCACTTTTGACAAGCACTGAGGTATCTAGAGAACTTTGACATTCTACTTTTACAGTATAACAGGAGTATATCCCACTCCAGGTTGAATTATCTTTGTGGTATTTACCTGCATCAATTCAGTCAAGATTATATAGAAGTTTTCTTAAACAATTAATAACAGGGTTATGATTTTCGAAAATGATTTTACAAAAAAAACCTCTTGATATTAGGTATAAACAGAGTGGGGCTTCCCTGGTGGCTCAGTGGTAAAGAATCTGCCTGCAATGCAGGAGCCTCATGAGACACGGATTTGATCCCTGGGTTGGAAATATCCCCTGGAAGAAGTCATGGCAACCTACTCCAGTATTCTTGCCTGGAGAATCCCATGAACAGAGGATCCTGGCAGGCTACAGACCATAGTGTCACAAAAAGTCAGACATAACTGAAGCAACTTAGCACTCACTCACATAAACAGAGTACAGTCACCAATGGGAGACTAAACTCTAATTCCCTTCCTATGGTAATAGAAGCTGCCATAATAATTGTGCTAAAGCTAAAGATATATGAACTAGTAGTGTTCAACTAATCTAGCAGCACACACTAAATTGAAGACAGTATTAGAAAACAAGGATTACTAGAAAGCCATTAACTGGTATAAGGTCAAAATGCAGAACAGAGAATTTTGGCAAGGTTGCTGCTTTATAACCAACCAAAGTTAAACTAGAATTTGTTGATGTGTATTGTTGCACATCACAAAATCCTAGGTAGGACAATAGATAAATATGTGGTTCTGGAAATACTAACAGAGGGTGTATTAGTGTCAGACTGCTATAATAAAGTACATAGACTGAGGTGCTTATAAACAGTAGAAATTTATTTCTCATAGTTCTGAAGTCTGAAAGTCTGAAATCAGGATGCTAGCATGGTCAGATCCTGGTGAGGGTCCTCTTCCGGGTTTCAGACTCTCAGCTTTTCCCTGTAACTTCACATGGCCTTGAGTAGAGATGGGAGGCAAGTTCTTTCATGACTTATATACAGATACTAATCCCATTCATGAGAGCTCCATCCATATGACCTCATTTAATCCTAATTATTCCCCAAAAGCCCCACCTTCTAATACTATCATATTGTGGGGGTAGGGTTTCAACATCAGAACAATGGGGATATAACCACTCAGTCCATAGGTGAAGAGAATTCAGGAATATTAAAATACAGCAAGAAAGACCTGATCACTTCATCCCTAACACACTACTGGACAAAGAATAGGTGCTCAGAGAATGGCTATTAAGGTAAACCAAGTTACTCTTTTCTGTAAATGGTGTGGTTATTCATCTACAAATTGAGTAATTTGTGTGATTTAGAGGATGAATCAAAAGCTGGAATCAAGATTGCCAGGAGAAAAATCAATAACCTCAGATATGCAGATAATACCACTCTAATGGCAGAAAGTAAAGAGGAAATAAAGAACCTCTTGATGAGAATGAAAGAGGAGAATGAAAAGCTGGCTTAGAACTCAACATTCAAAAAACTAAGATCGTGGCATCTGGTCCCATCACTTCGTGACAAATAGATAGGGGAAAAGTGGAAACAGTGGCAGATCTTATTTTCTTGAGCTCAAAAATCACTCTGAGCTCAGTAACTGTAGCCATGAAATTAAAAGATGCTTGCTCCTTTGAAGAAAAACTATGACAAACCTAGGCAGCATATTAAAATGCAGAGACATTACTTTGCCGACAAAGATCCATCTAGTTAAAGCTATGGTGTTTCCAGGAATCATGTACGGATGGAGAGACCATGAAGAAGGCTGAGTGCCGAAGGAATTGATGCTTTTGAATTGTGATGCTGGAGAAGACCCTTGAGAGTCCCTTGGATAGCAAGAAGTTCAAACCAGGCAGTCCTAAAGGAAATCAACCCTGAATATTCACTGGAAGGACTGATGCTGAAGCTGAAACTCCAATACTTTGGCTACTTGATGAGAAGAACTGACTCATTGGAAAAGACCCTGATGCTGGGAAAAATTGAAGGCGGGAAGAGAAGGGGACGACAGAGGATGAGATGGTTGGATGGCATCACTGACTCAATGGACATGAGTTTGAGCAAACTGCCAAAGATAGTGAAGGAGAGGTAAGCCTGGCATGCTGCAGTCCATGGGGTCACAAAAAGTCAGACACAACAACAAGAGGCAGATCATATTTTGCTGTCACTTTCCTCCAAGGTATATTAATAAATATTCTTGGTCAATAGGCTGTTTCCAGAAGAAGGAATATAAATCACAAAAAAATCACCAAAGGTGCAACACTACCAAATTTTTACCATCACCAAGTAAGAGGCTTTTAATTTCCCACAGTGGAAATAGTAAGAAAAAATCCTCTTTAAAGGTATTTTTGGTATGGGGAGAATTTCAACAAATTGTCAAACAGGGCAATGGTTGGGGAAGTCCTGCCCAAGACTCACTTCCTGTAATTCATGCAGTTCCCAGACTTTTCTCTCCTATAGACACCTGCAGGGCAGCTGTTTGCATTCGAGGCCTGTGGGCTTCCAGGAAATGCTCCTGGCTGTGGTGTGTGGCCAGGTGTCCCATGGGGACAGGTCAGTGTTACAAGAGCAGTGAGCAAAACAAGGGGCCTCTGCTTTTGCTTTCAAGCTGTCTGGGGGAAAATGCTGATATGTCTCGCTACCCCTCTTCCTGTCTCTGTCTTCCTGTTGATGTGCCTGTGCCTCTATAACCTCCTCACTTGTGACTCATTCTACTTCATCCCTAAAGAACAGTGGAAAGGAATAACACATTCAGACAACCTGTTAGTACCAATTCAGGTGAGCCCTTCTTAAGCAAGACAGCCCGGAGTCAAAATTCTGGATTTAAAAAGATGACAGACAAATTATGAGGTGATTATGTTAAAACAGTTTTGGAGCTCAGAAGGATAAAACTGGGATGAAGTCTTAGAAACCATTCATTGCACTCACTCTCTGATTCTGTAGATGAGAAAACCAAGCCCACAGAGGGAAAATGACCAGGCCCATGAGCTTCTCATACTTTTCAGAAAGGAAAGTTTTGCCACAAGCACTTTTTTTTTTAGAGCAATCAAAATATGATTTTATTTGAAAATATTTATGTTATACACATATTCCTGGGAAAATACCTGTGTATAATGAAGAACAATGGCTCATGGAAGGGAGGGTGAATTTGTGTGGTACCACATTTATGTATGCGGTTCTAAACCTTAGAACAGCAGACACTATTCCACAGCCAGAGCAGTTTTCATGCTTCCTATTAACAACTTGAGTTTGGAATAGACACATATTATGAACACAACCACCCAAGTAGGCAGTTAATGAGCATTCTTGGATTATATACTGACATAAATATATTTTTAAGGGCTTCCCTGGTGGCTCAGACGGTAAAAAAAAAATCCGGCTGCAATGCTAGAGACCTGTTTTCTATCCCTGGATTGGGAAGAACCCCTGGAGAACAAACGGCTACCCACTCCAGTATTCTTGCCTGGAGAATCCCATGGACAGAGGAGCCTGGCAGGCTACAGTCCATGGGGTCGTATAGAGTCAGACACGACTGAGTGCCTAAAACACACACACACACGTACACACACGCACACCCATTTTTAAACCCTGAGAGGAAGACAAAGTATTAACAACATCAAGGTCACTTCATTTGCTCTTGATAACCTTGGCGGGCATCCTCTCAGCTGTCTTCTTAACACTTTCTAGCTCATCTCTACAACTTGCCTGTGTGAGTTTTCAGGTAGTAGCCTCTATGAATAATCAGTCATGTGCATGTTCACAGACGTGCATGCACACACACACAAACACAATGCTTCTAGGAACAAAAGCTGGCACAGAACAATAATTTGGTTCCATAGAAACACTTTACTTCATTATTAATATTTTTTTAAACCTTGGTGCAGGCATCCTTCTTAGAGGCATGCTGTCAGTCTGGGCTTTTGTCTTGGCTGGCTCCTGATATTTTAATGCATTCTGATAGTGCCACTCTTACCAACGCACTCCACAGAGTTCCTTTGGCTGGCTGCCACCTGCCCTCACTGGATTAAGAAGCGTGGCTCCATTGCTATTATGGAACTTAAAGCACAGCCAAGAGGAAATCTCAAAGGGCCCTCTCCCCAGACATATGCAAGTAGAATAAAAATGAGACACAAGTGATGGCACGAGGCCTCCACAGCTCTTGGGGCAAAGTCCCGGGCTGTGCTGTAGGATAGGAGGATGTTCTGGCTCTTCAGAGAGAAATAAAATTAAACCATATTATTCCTTACACATGAAGTTCTTTCAGACTTCTTATCAACAGGGTGGGCCTTTTTCTGTTGTTTATCCTCAGAGATTGGAAGGCCTTAAAGCAAATGTACACATTCAAGGCTGAGCTGGGCTGAGTTGAGAAGTGTCTCCATGACTTTCTAATTACCCAGGGCCCACATCCTGCTGATCAGGTGCCAGAAGAAGCAATCAAATACACTCATTTATACTAAAGTGTTAGAGACTGGATATGTTACTTCTCCCAGGGGTACCTATACTCCAGAGGTAGCTGCTTTCCAGAGGCCTGTGGAGAGCAAATATTTAAGCTAAAGGAATATAGAGAGCTAATGGAAGAAGTTCAGGCACCAGTGCTTTTAAATCACCCTACCCAGGAAACTCTCTCTTAATACAAGGGTGGATCTAAATATATCTGTCTGATGTGGTGAAAGGAAAAAGAAGGGGTGTCATATACAGCAAACCTTGAGGGGTAAGTTGTGACTTCTGCTATTTATTTTTTCCTCCTTCCCTTACCAATCATTCTAGCCCTCATAATGGTTCCTGCAACTTCAGACATCCAATGCCTTTGCTCCATGACTCAACCAGTTCTGAAGACTCAGCAAAGCACATCACATGTTTTATTAGTAAAGATAAGCTCAGGGTTGATTTTAGTGCAAAATTAAATTAGGGGTTAAAAACAATGCCCCAGAACAGAAAATAAAATAGCAAGAAGTTTAAGAGAAAATGTCAGGCCACAGAAGAGCTATACAGGAAACATGCAAGGCTGCAGGAATCACCAGTGTTCTTATGAGAAAGAAGGATGCTTAAGCTAATAATGTTTGAGAGGAAAAAAAATCCATTTGGTTATATCAGGGTCAGAGAATTTACCAGATATTTGCTGACTGACAGCCTCTCAGTGCCTGTCATTCCCCTGCATCATCACCTTTTGCTATGCTGTGTCTCCAGCAAGATACAATCAGAGTGATTCTACTGGGGTGCAGTGCTGGGGGCAAGAGGAGTGGTCCACCCCAGGGGCAGGCCATTCAGGGGTACATGGCTTGAAGGAGACTTAAAAACAGTGATACAATCAGCTAAAAAGCCAGTCTGCTTTCTATTATCAGAATGGCAAGCAGTTCTAAACAATGTCAATAATAAACTGCTCTGCCCTCACCAAAAAAAATATTTTTGTTGGTCTAGGTTCCAAATAATTACTGCAACTGATATTGAGTTTTAACAACATAAATGTAAGCTTCAATTTAGCATATTTTTATTGCTTTCCCTTTAGTAAACATATTCTATGTGGAAGTTGACTCAGAGAATTAACTCTGTGCCTTTATTTTAAGAGTCAGTGCATAAGACAGCTTGCTTTGGGCATATGTGTCCAATCTCTTTGGTCCTTCAAATTCTGTGTTCAAACAATTGATTCAAAACAAACAACTGCACAGTGATTGTAAAGACAAACAGAACTTGAGTTACTTCAATTCTGTCATGCTATGTGATCACTTGGAGTTTTTATTGTGTTTAAAGTTTCTGGAATTTATTGTGAAATGGGATTTTTATGCATCTCTGCCAAAAGTAACCTTATGTTGAAGACTATTTATTTAAACTATTGCTTCATGTGAAAGAAACCTTCTAAAATTAAAATGAATGAGAAGTGTTCTTTGATCAAAGTTGGATCAAAATCATGATTATGGGAAGAAAAACAAGTTTGACGAATTCACTGACAAATTTGCAGAAGGTAATAGCAAAAACAGAAACAATAAAATTGCTGTTCATTACTGTATAAAACCAATAGGTCGGTCTATGTTTTCATCTCTTTCTTTAAAAATACATTCAGTTCAGTTCAGTCGCTCAGTCATGTCCGACTCTTTGGGACCCCATGAATTGCAGCATGCCGGCCCTCCCTGTCCATCACCAATTCCTGGAGTTCACTCAAACTCATGTCCATCGAGTCCGTGATGCCATCCAGCCATCTCATTCTCTGTCGTCTCCTTCTCCTCCTGCCCCCAATCCCTCCCAGCATCAGAGTCTTTTCCAATGAGTCAACTCTTCGCATGAGGTAGCCAAAGTACTGGAGTTTCAGCTTTAGCATCAGTCCTTCCAAAGAAATCCCAGGTCTGATCTCCTTCAGAATGGACTGGTTGGATCTCCTTGCAGTCCAAGGGACTCTCAAGAGTCTTCTCCAACACCACAGTTCAAAAGCATCAATTCTTCGGCACTCAGCTTTCTCCACAGTCCAACTCTCACATCCATACATGACCATTGGAAAAACCATAGCCTTGACTAGACGGACCTCAGTCAGCAAAGTAATGTCTCTGCTTTTCAACATGCTATCTAGGTTGGTCATATCTTTTCTTCCAAGGAGTAAGCGTCTTTTAATTTCATGGCTGCAATCACCATCTACAGTGATTTTGGAGCCCAGAAAAATAAAGTCTGACACTGTTTCCACTGTTTCCCCATTTATTTCCCATGAAGTGATGGGACCAGATGCCATGATCTTCATTTTCTGAATGTTGAGCTTTAAGCCAACTTTTTCACTCTCCTCTTACACTTTCATCAAGAGGCTTTTTAGTTCCTCTTCACTTTCTGCCATAAGGGTGGTGTCATCTGCATATCTGAGGTTATTGATATTTCTCCCGGCAATCTTGATTCCAGCCTGTGCCTCTTCCAACCCAGCATTTCTCATGATGTACTCTGCATATAAGTGAAATAAGCAGGGTGACAATATACAGCCTTGACGTACTCCTTTTCCTATTTGGAACCAGTCTGTTGTTCCATGTCCAGTTCTAACTGTTGCTTCCTGACCTGCATACAGATTTCTCAAGAGGCAGGTCGGGTGGTCTGGTATTCCCATCTCTCTCAGAATTTTCCACAGTTGATTGCGATCCACACAGTCAAAGGCTTTGGCATAGTCAATCAAGCAGAAATAGATGTTTTTCTGGAACTCTCTGGCTTTTTCCGTGATCCAGTGGATGTTGGCAATTTGATCTCTGGTTCCTCTGCCTTTTCTAAGTCCAGCTTGAACATCTGGAATTTCCCGGTTCACGTATTGCTAAAGCCTGGCTTGGAGAATTTTGAGCATTACTTTACTAGCATGTGAGATGAGTGCAACTGTGCGGTAGTTTGAGCATTCTTTGGCATTGTCTTTCTTTGGGATTAGAATGAAAACAGACCTTTTCCAGTCCCGTGGCCACTGCTGAGTTTTCCAAATTTGCTGGCATATTGAGTGCAGCACTTTCAAATCTATTTCTCACTTCCACTGTATAATCATAATGGATTTGATTTAGGTCATACCTGAATGGTCTAGTAGTTTTCCCTACTTTCTTCAATTTAAGTCTGAATTTGGCAATAAGAAGTTCATGATCTGAGCCACAGTCAGCTCCTGGTCCTGTTTTTGTTGAGTGTATAGAGCTTCTCCATCTTTGGCTGCAAGGAATATAATCAATCTGATTTCGGTGTTGACCATCTGGTGATGTCCGTGTGTAGAGTCTTCTCTTGTGTTGTTCAAGAGGGTGTTTGCTATGACCAGCGCATTTTCATGGCAAAACTCTATTAGTCTTTGCCCTGCTTCATTCCATATTCCAAGGCCAAATTTGCCTATTACTCCAGGTGTTTCTTGACTTCCTACATTTGCATTCCAGTCCCCTATAATGAAAAGGATATCTTTTTTGGGTGTTAGTGAAATTTAAAATATTACTTTGTAACTCTTTTCCATTTTTATATTGTGATTTACATTTTTTATTTTTTAAATTAATATGGTATAAACTTTCATAAAAGAAAATTTCTTTTCTTTTATTATTGATTTCATTGTGTGATTATTACCAAAGATAAGTTTTTCATATAGGAAAGAGGCATTAGCAATGATCCCGTCTAGGTGTCAAATATTAGCCCTAGCACCCTAATCTGTTTCCTGTTCCATTTGGGGGCTCCCTGACTCTCCCACACAGTTTCATTGCCATCCCTGCCCCTATACCCCCACCTATCACTCCAAAAAAGACCTGTTAGTCAAGTGTTGGACAAAGGTAGACCATATGTACTTAAAATAATTCATCCTTCTTCTGAGGTTCTTCCAGCTTTCTCCTACTTTTTCTTATAGAGAAAAATGTTATAAAATCAGAAAGGTTAAAATGCATTCCTCTACCCTCTTTTCCCATTTGTTGAGGGCAAAGGTGAGTAGAAGCCTGACTGTTCAAGATCTGCCTACCCACCAGAGTAAAGCTGGGGAAGAGGTGGGAAACAGGAGTCAGCTAGCACAAGGCCTGCTTAGACTCTTGAACCCCTGCATCAAGCCATGTCCAGCCAGGAACATTCAATAGCTTTCCACTCTAGAGGCAAACCTGATGACCAAAGGCTTAGCTCCTCTTGAGACCATGAGAACACTTTCCTGAGAGGCAGCATGAATCAGCACTGCCTGGAGCCCACATCCCTCCTGCCCTCCACACCCAGTCCCCCCAGCATCCCCTTGAATCCTTCAGAAAGAAGAGAGTTTACCTTTCAATCTAAGTCCATCTCCCCAGCCCCACCCCAACTCTTGTCAGCCTGATGTCCCTAACTCTGAATTATCAACTCAAATAAAGAAGGAAACTATCCCCACCAAAATTTAGTACAGGATTATCATTACTTTTCAGTTCTCAACTGGAAGGTAATGTTCCTAAGTAATGTTCCAAAAGTAATGTTCCTAAATCATCAAACAGTGATTCATTATGTCATTTCCTTCATGTTGGTGATGGGAAAAAGTTATGATACTTATTTTTCATTCCTACTTACAAAATATAATGAATTCCACTGATGACCTATTTCTGAAACCACCAATCAAAGGAAATTGTAAAGTTCACCATAGTAACAGCTCAGTGCCAGTCACCCAAGTGAGAACTACACTGCTTAGGAGGACCCGGCCAATCGTGGGGCAGAGTAATGTTACCATCTCATAGCAACCAAAAGATCTGCATGGCAACATCAGTTGCTATATAAAAGAAAAATTAGAAACAATATTCTGCTGGGGAGAAATGAAGGTATCAACTGTTAAGTCATACTTGAGTCATGATTGAGAAAACCCATCCTAAAATATCCACCTAAATATAGCTCAGATAATACCTGTCAGATCCGAGTCCATGTGCTAGGAACCCTTCACCCACTACCACCTGTAACCAGCTGAGAGCAAACGAGAGACAACTCTCCACAGTACAGACAGCATCTGAATGGAAAGGGATAGAGTCTTTGAATACTAGGAACTGTAAGGAATATTGGGAGGGTAAATTACACATGAATCATCACATTTAATCCCATGAGGGAGGCAGGGCAGATATGATTATTATCACTAAATTCCGCATCTCCCTCTGACTCTAAATCTGTTCCTCCCCCAGCTTTTCCATCTCCATTAATGGCAACACAATTCTTCCAATTGTTCAGACCAAAATCCTTGAGAGCTCCTTAACTATTTTTTTTTTTCTCTCATGCTCAGTCCAATCCATCAGCAAACTGTTCTGCTTTCAAGATATCTCCAGAATCCAAGCACCTCTCCAGCTAGATCTTGGTCCAAACCACCATCGTCTTGCCTTAAGGGCAACAGCCTCCTAACCTGCGCCCCTGCTTCACACCCCTGCCCACCTACAGTCTATTCTCCACACAGCAGCCAGAGTGACCCTTCCAAAACCTAAGTCCTTGGCTCAGGACCCTCCAAGGACTTCCCATCTTCTCTTACAGTGGAAACCCAAGACCTCAACATGACTTACAAGACTGCACACAACATAGCTCCTCTTGTTTCCCTCTGACCCCATCTGCACCACTGTCTGCTTCCCTCATGGGCTGCAGTCACACTGGTCTACCCACTATTCTTCCAGCGTGTCAGGCTCCCTCCTACTTCAGGCCCTTTGCACAAGCAACTTCCTGTTTGGAACATTCTCTCCCCAGATACCCTCAACACTTACTCCCTTTACTTCCTTCAAATGCTCACTTATATGTCACCTACTCAGTGAACACTTGTCTGACCTATTTTAAAACTGGACTCATACACCCTTTATCCACATCCTCTAACTCTCTTCTCTGGCACAGGGGCTACCTAGAGCAATGCTTGGCAATTACTAAGAACTCAATAAATTATTCATAATTATTCCAATTATGAATAAAGGAAACACTGTTTTACAGACAAAGTAAGTGGGCTCAAGAAGCTAAATGATCACTCAGAGGTTCACAGAGTCCAGACTTGAAGCTACATCTGCCAATGACTTCCCAAGATGCATTCTGTCCACTCTACCATATTTTGGTTTTCTTTTCCAGATCTACTATCTCTTCCAATAAGTGCCACGAATGCATTAATTCCCCCAGAAGAATAGGAGTATTTCTGGGCTGAGGGCATGGCCAAGGCAGGAGTGTGGGGTGGAGGTGAACTGGCCCAGAGCCTGAGTGATGTCTGAGAGACACTGGCAGGTGAGTCAAGAAGTGTGGCTGAGGCATGTCAACTGCTAATGACACCACACTGGTGGTGACCTCCCACACTCCAGGCCCCCTTCTTGGGAGGAGACCATTCAGCATTCTTATTCCTTTATTCACGAGAGTCAAAACCAAGGATGTAAGTGGAATTTTTAGTCTATAAACATGTTTCATCAATTCCTGCTAACGTGTTCTTAAAGAGTCTCAGAGTTGTATGAAGTGTACATTGTATGAAAAATGGTAGAAAAAAATTTAAAAAGCCAGTCGCCAAATATGTTTTTTGGTCTACACAATATCTTTGGGTTTTGATTTTTAGACAGAAACCACCTAGTGTTATGGGATTATGTGGAATTTTTAAAATTAAAACTATGCTGAAAACTGGTAATGGTGTGCCCACATTTTCTACCTTGATAAGGGGTGGCAGTGGGTGATAAAGAGGTGGAGGATGAGAAAAGTGGGGAGAGGGAAGAGACCTCCCACAAGCAGGGCATGGAGGAGAAGCAAGAACATTTGATTCCATGGCTTAGGCTGGTGAGTAGATAATGCTGATACAGATACAAACACCATCAACGAACCTGTTGTGTACCTGTTGAAAAAAAATAAAATAGTTATGACTCTTCCACCAAGAAACTAGAAACAAGAAAGACAAAATCAAGAATAATAGTAGCTACCCATTGTGAGCATTGACAGTGTGACAGGCATTTCGCAAAGTTACCTTCATACAGTTATATCTTTAAACCTCTCAGCAGCCCTGCTGGAAGGAATTATCTCCCTATTTTGCAAAGTCAGTTCAGAGGAAAGGAAATGACTTGTCCAAGGTCACGTGACTAGAACATGACAGACCTGACCCACTTGCCTCCAGGGTCTTTGTCCATTCTTAACTTACATCACATCTCCTCTCTTCAGTAAGAGGAATTCATGTGATATAAATAAACAAGGAAGGAATGTAAAACTCGGAGTGACATAAGGAAATATTTTTTTTAAAAAAAGCCTCAGCAAAATTACCAGTTCATTAAATCACCCATGTAGGGAGAGTTTGGCAAGTACATGGAGGCCTTGAAAAAGCCATGCTCATAGTCCTACTTCACATCTTAATGGCAACGCCATCATCTTCTCCATTTAATGCCACAAAGTTAGCTCAATACTGATAAACAAGGAAGCTCCAATACCTTGCTCACAGAGGTTTAGACTGATGAAAATTGTGGAACACAGGTTGTTCTGCAATTACTTGTGAGTTGATATAAAACTCACAAGTAAAACATTTCATTACACTGAGTGCCCAGTGTGGTCAGCCCTGTCCACATATTAGGGGAACCAAGGGTGGGCCCCAAAAGTAAATGGAATGTGAAACTGATGCGAAGCAAGGAGTGGACTTGTGTTAAAGTGACCACTACTTCAGCATCACATCCCTACTAGTATTTTTGCCTCAAAAGCAAATCTAAACCTTAAGAGACAAAAATAAAAACCTGCTTTGGATTCCTACTTTTTAAAATCTAGTCTAACTTTATGGCTGAATGTGAAGTAAACATGCTGTAAGATCTGGCATTCTGACACATCCCAGGGCAGATTCCACCCAGATTAGCCTGAGAAGTAGATGTTCTTCTGTTTGAAGGTAGTTGTAGCTTCATTACCTACTATCAGGATCACATTTTAGTTCATGTCTATATTTTTCAAGCAGCAACAGCTCTCACCTTTGTGGTAAAAGTACCCTTGACCACCTATACCTGGACGCCCTTAGCATTTGTTGTTTGGACCAAGCATTAGGCCCTCATGTACTTGCAAATGTTTTTAAAGACATTGTGATCTAAGAGAAGGAACTCCCAGCAGTGGGAAGGGACTGACCCTTGCCACACTGAGACAGGTTGAGTGCCTCCAAACCCATGTGGCTAGATTTGGAACTCATGGGTTCTATGTACAACCTAATACAGCAGTAATCATTGAGATGTTCACCAGGTTAAAAAGAAACAACAGGTCCAAAATGGAGTCACTTGTGCTAAGATCCACATCAGCAAATCAACATTTATTACCTAACCTAGTTGCAGTCTCAACTCCTCCCAGGAACATAATCTTAAACTGGTCAATCTGGAATTTCTAGGTCAGCACTAGTGAGGTAATCCACCTCATAAACTCCTTCTGTTCTCCAAAAAAAGATGAGGTAAGCTACTCTTGCCTTGTCTGTGCCCACTTCTACCTATAAAACTCTCCTATTTGGTATGACCTCTTGGAGCACCTTTCTGATTGCTCACCGGGACACTGCCTGATCCATGAATTGTTGAGTAACTAGATCTTCAAATTTACCCAATTGAATTTTGTTTTTAACACCCCATGCAAAACTCTTAAATCTAACACCCTATACAAGACTCTTAACTCTAACACCATATACAAGTTTTACCCCAAATTGCAGCCCCATTTCAGCTGTGCTGTGAGCAACTAAGGAAAGAGTCTTTGTCAGGCTTGGGACAGAGTAGCAAAGAGGAAAATAGTAACCTCTCTCCCAGTGCTATAGATGGAGGCTGGCTGGGTATAGTGGCTCAGCCACATGGCTGGAGAAGAATCTATTGGTTCCATTTCTAAATACATGGGATCCCTCACATTCAGGACCTCTAAGAAATCACTGGGGGCTATTTGATGGGAGTTAGCTTCCCATAGAACCAGGTAGAGGTTCAAAGCCATCATAAAGTGAGTATCAAATGTGACTAGTTTTGTGGTTCAAGACGACTAAGGTCTATACATATAGGTTATATGAGTGTTTCTGTCCTGGTTTACTTTAATCACTTAAATACCTTATTTTATTCATTCATGTTTATGGAGCACCTACTCTGGGCCAGGCACTGTTCTAGGCCTTGGGGATGAAAGAGTTAAAAAAAGAGACAAATCTGACTTCATGAAAAAGTCCCTACCCACAAGAGGGAAAAATATATTTCAATGTACATTATGTGCTTTCTAAATCCTAATCAGGAGTAGAAAGGATTATCGATATTTTAAAGCTATGATTTAATTTAAATATGATTTTGTTATGAGGAAATCTGATTCAGACTTAAATTTAAAATTAGGAGGATTTAGTAGGTGTGGCACATCAGGAAGCTTTGGGAGCACACCTTCACCCTAGAATAACTTTCTGAAGAGAAAGGGCCCTCTTAAGATTCTTAGCTCTTCTGTATCCCTACCCCAGTGGTAGCCATTGAGATTTTCTCTTGGCTCTTGGCCAAAATATAAATACTATCTTGGCCACTTATGTCTGAAAAAAACAGAACAATAAACCCCTTAGAAACAGACAGTCTTAAGATATTTCTTTTGAAAAAAAGCACCAGAATAGAGCTTCAAAATCTTCTAATTGCCATCACTGACTTAGTCTGTTGTAAAAACACAATAGTGAATAGGCGAGGACCGGAAAGTTCAAAGTTATCAAACGTCCTTGAGATACTACAAATCATCTCTTTTTTAAACTATGGCCATCAGAGCCTGTGATCCTTATTACCAAGACATCTGTGACTACATAATGCTGGTTATGGAAATTGTTGAAAAGTTATAAATAAATGTTAAGTAATACAGTGCAGTTAATTTCCCAGGTGTTGTTTCTCTTCTCAAGTAAGGATCTACATGTTGATAAAAGCAAAAAGCATGAAGCAAGTGACAGCATACAGCTTTCCTGTGGGTGTAAATCTCCAGATATTGTTCACACACATTTGCTTATGTGATTTTACTCCATTGCTTTTACTCTGTGCATGCTAAATCTCTTCAGTCCTGTCCAACCCTTTGCCCACCAAGCTCCTCTGTCCAAGAGATTCTCCTGGCAAGGATACTGGAGTCGGTTGCCATGCCCTCCTCCAGGGGATCTTTCCAACCCAGGGATTGAAGTGCTTTTACTCTGAAAGTGAAAGTTGCTCAGTCGTGTCTGACTCTTTGTGACCCCACGGACTATATAGTCCATGGCATTCTCCAGGCCAGAATACTGGAGTGGGTAGCCTTTCTCCTCTCCAGGGAATCTTCCCCACCCAGGGATTGAACCCAGGTCTCCCACATTGCAGGCAAATTCTTTACCGGCTGAGCCACAAGTGAAGTCCTAGATTACTGGAGTGAGTAGCCTATCCCTTCTCCAGTAGATCTTCCCAACCCAGGAATTGAACTGGTGTCTCCTGCATTGAAGGTGGATTCTTTACCAACTGAGCTCTCAGGGAAGCCCGCTTTTACTCTATCAGTCTCTATAACAATATTATTTCTTGCTTTGTTATTTCTTCTCTCTAATCCACAGCAGTAGTCTGTTTCTTATAAATAATTCAGCATCTGTCTGGGCATTTGTTTGCAATATTGTCTTACATGATGTTATGTAGGAAGAGGGAGGCTAGCAATGCTTAAATATAGGGAAGTAACATTTTTTTCAGTCTTTGATATTCACACAGTGGTTCTGTCACATCCTTTGTCTGTGAACTTACACTGAACTTTCTCTTCCACAAAATCTGGTTTCATGGACTCAAGCCTGCTGCAAAATTTTATATAACTGCAACTTGATAAGAAGGTCCAGTCAAGTCAGATATGCCTGCAAAATGATCTACCATATTTTAAATTTCTAGTGACCTTGCATCTATTTATATATTCAAACAGACTTCAAAGAAAGAAAGTCAGATCCATCTGTACACATTATGGGGCAAGTAGAACCTTTTTTCCCTCCAGAAAAATAATGGTGATCAAATGCTCTCTTTGATCAATCTTTGTTGTTGAACAGTCTTGCAGGCTTACTTTCCACGATACATTCTACATATACTTGGAGCTATTGGGAAGATCACCATAATTGTAATAGACATCCAATCTAAATAGAGTTACGGAAGACAAACTTTGAAAACAGAAAGAAGTCCATTTTAAAGGAGAGAGTAGTAATTACACTTCTCTTGACTGCCAAAGACTAAGAGTACACCTTTTCTAAATTATGAAAACCTACTGGAATCCAGGTCAAGTGTCGACTCAGAGCTCTTTGGTCATGCTGTTTCCTCTTCTTGGAATGCTATTTCCTTCCCATCTACTGTACCCTAACTTCCAATCTAATCTCACTTCCCCCTTAGGATCTTAGCTTCCCTGACATCTCAGAAGAGGCTGAGTGTCCCATCTATGTTCGCATGGTACTCTCTATCTCCACCTTGTAGTGTTCTCCCTCTTTTCCTTCAGTGGTTGATTGTTGTCTGCATGCCCCCATAAACAGTAAGAAGCTATCGGGGAGCAGAATGATAGTCTTATTCACCACTGGCTAACCATTTCAAGGTAACTGTTCAATAAGAATTTGAATGGATGAATCAATGCATGTGAGTGAAAATAGCAGTATCATTTGTATATTTGTTACTCTATGTCAAGCTCTCTGCTGAGTATTTCACATTAGATGGAAGAAAGGAGAGATCTTCAAAAATGAGTACCAAGAACATTAAAATCATCTTCATGAATAGTATATCTCCTCTTAAGTTATGCATGAAGCTTTTTTGTTTACATAAAATTTAGGGGAAAGTCTCAAAGTCAGTACTACATGATTTACCTAACTTACAAACCAAGGAGAAAGTTAAGTTTCATGGGTAAACTGAGAGAAGCAAAGCTTGGAAGAGATCATCCATGATAATGTACATTTCACTCAGATTTTCAAATACATATGTGGAGCCCAAAAGGGTTAAAAACAAATGCTGTATACTATTTTGTGAACTGCATTTTTCATTCAGTGTATATTGATCATCTTATTACATCATCAAATGTTCCTCAGCAGCATCTTTACAAGTGGCTACAAGAACCCCACTGCATGCGTGTGCCATTGTTTAACTCTTCCCCTAAGATTGGGCAACCTAAATGTTAGGTTACCTCCAATTTTTTGCTATTATCAACATGTAGTTAAACCTTTGAGCACTTCTTAATTATCGGCTTGGAGTCCAGTTCAGTCGCTCAGTTGTATCCGACTCTTTGTGACCCCATGAAACGCAGCACCCCAGGCCTCCCTGTCCATCACCAACTCCCGAAGTTCACTCAAACTCACGTCCATCAAGTCGGTGATGCCATCCAGCCATCTCATCCTCTGTCGTCCCCTTCTCCTCCTTCCCCCAATCCCTCCCAGCGTCGGAGGCTTTTCCAATGAGTCAACTCTTCCCATGAGGTGGCCAAAGTACTGGAGTTTCAGCTTTAGCATCATTCCTTCCAAAGAACACCCAGGACCGATCTCTTTTAGAATGGACTCGTTGGATCTCCTTGCAGTCCAAGGGACTCTCAAGAGTCTTCTCCAACACCACAGTTCAAAAGCATCCATTCTTTGGTGCTCAGCTTTCTTCACAGTCCAACTCTCACATCCATACATGACCACTGGAAAAACCATAGCCTTGACTAGATGGAGCTTTGTTAGCAAAGTAATGCCTCTGTTTTTTAATATGCTATCTAGGTTGGTCATAACTTTCCTTCCAAGGAGTAAGCGTCTTTTAATTTCATGGCTGCAGTCACCATCTGCAGTTATTTTGGAGCCCCCCAAAATAAAGCCTGACACTGTTTCCACTGTTTCCCCATCTATTTCCCATGAAGTGATGGGACCAGATGCCATGATCTTCATTTTCTGAATGTTGAGCTTTAAACCAACTTTTTCACTCTCCTCTTACACTTTCATCAAGAGGCTCTTTAGTTCCTCTTCACTTTCTGCCATAAGGGTGGTGTCATCTGTATATCTGAGGTTACTGATATTTCTCCCAGCAATCTTGATTCCAGCTTGTGTTTCTTCCAGTCCAGCGTTTCTCATGATTTATTTTGCATAGAAGTTAAATAAGCAGGGTGACAATATACAGCCTTGACGTACTCCTTTTCCTATTTGGAACCAGTCTGTTGTTCCATGTCCAGTTCTAACTGTTGCTTCCTGACCTGCATACAGATTTCTCAAGAGGCAGGTCAGGTAGTCTGGTATTCCCATCTCTCTCAGAATTTTCCACAGTTGATTGTGATCCACACAGTCAAAGGCTTTGGCATAGTCAATCAAGCAGAAATAGATGTTTTTCTGGAACTCTCTGGCTTTTTCCATGATCCAGCGGATGTTGGCAATTTGATCTCTGGTTCCCCTGCCTTTTCTAAAACCAGCTTGAAATCAGGAAGTTCATGGTTCACGTATTGCTGAAGCCTGGCTTGGAGAATTTTGAGCATTACTTTACTAGCGTGTGAGATGAGTGCATGTGCTATAGTTTGAGCATTCATGGCATTGCCTTTCTTTGGGATTGGAATGGAAACTGACCTTTTCCAGTCCCGTGGCCACTGCTGAGTTTTCCAAATTTGCTGGCATATTGAGGGCAGCACTTTCACAGCATCATCTTTCAGGATTTGAAATAGCTCCACTGGAATTCCATCACCTGCACCAGCTTTGTTCGTAGTGATGCTTTCTAAGGCCCACTTGACTTCACATTCCAGGATGTCTGGCTCTAGATGAGTGATCACACCATCATGATTATCTGGGTCATGAAGATCTTTTTTGCACAGTTCTGTGTATTCTTGCCACCCCTTCTTAATATCGTCTGCTTCTGTTAGGTCCAGACCATTTCTGTCCTTTGTCGAGCCCATCTCTGAATGAAATGTTCCCTTGGTCTCTCTAATTTTCTTGAAGAGATCTCTAGTCTTTCCCATTCTGTTCTTTTCCTCTATTTCTTTCCACTGATTGCTGAAGAAGGCTTTATCTCTTCTTGCTATTCTTTGGAACTCTGCATTCAGATGCTTATATCTTTCCTTTTCTCCTTTGCTTTTCACCTCTCTTCTTTTCACAGCTATTTTTAAGGCCTCCTCAGACAGCCATTTTGCTTTTTTGCATTTCTTTTCCATGGGGATGGTCTTGATCCCTGTCTCCTGTACAATGTCACAAACCTCATTCCATAGTTCATCAGGCACTCTATCTATCAGATCTAGGCCCTTAAATCTATTTCTCACTTCCACTGTATAATCATAAGGGATTTGATTTAGGTCATACCTGAATGGTCTAGTGGTTTTCCCTACTTTCTTCAATTTAAGTCTGAATTTGGTAATAAGGAGTTCATGATCTGAGCCACAGTGTGCTGTCATCTGCATACCTGAGGTTATTGATATTTCTCCTCACAATCTTGATTCCAGCTTGTGATTCTTCCAGCCCAGATTTTCTCATGATGTACTCTGCGTATAAGTTAAATAAGCAGGGTGACAATATACAGCCCTGACGTACTCCTTTTCCTATTTGGAACCAGTCTGTTGTTCCACGTCCAGTTCTAACTGTTGCTTCCTGACCTGCATATAGGTTTTCAAGAGGCGGATCCGGTGGTCTAGTATTCCCATCTCTTTCAGAATTTTCCACAGTTGCTTGGAGTAAATTCACTATATTGATGGGATCAAATTATAGGAATCAATATTTCCAATTGTATTTGAGAAGAACATGGATTCAGATGTATTTTATCCAAGCCAGAGCATAGCCTTCCTTTAATTCACAGAGAACAGAGCTAACAAATTCAAAACATTTAACAGCATTAAAAACATTTAGCATTTTAATTTACTTTCATTGAGTTGTTTATTATTTCTTCATCTCACCTCAATCAAAGCAGCAGAATGTTAGCAAAGTTAAAAGAAATTCTTAACACGCCATCTGGGAATGGCAGGACCTTGGTCTGTGGTACATTTCTGACAGTGAATATTTAAAATATTTGTCATGGTATTTCTTCTAATTCTGGATGATTTTTAAATGTATGCAACTGATAAATTTACAAAGCAATCATGAACCACTCCATTATGTTTCCAAGAAAAATATCTAATTTTCTAGTAAACTAGTGAGAATTTCAACTAGACTAGTAAAAATTTTAAAAGGTCAAGACTGAATGCTTCTGATTTCTTACCTCCTGAAAGGCAAACCAGGTCATTTTATGGCTTGTGCGGTCCCAAGAGAAAAGAGTTTCTAAAATTAGTAAGAAGCCAGTCCTACTGTGCATAACAATGAATAGAATCATTGATTTCATAAATAATAGGACTCGGGGACTGTGGGAAAGCCAGCTTTGCTGACATTCCTAGAGGAGTGAAAGTTTCTCCAAAATTAATGGTAGCAATAAAAGATAAGGGACCACAATGTTCCCACCTAGAAGAAACCTTAGTATACAGCAGTGGTCCCCACCCTTTTTGGTACCAGGGACCAGTTTCATGGAGGACAGTTCTTCCATGAACCAAGGGGATGTGAGTGATGGGGAACGGCTGTAAAGGCTGTAAATGCAAATGAAGCTTCCCTCACTCACCTGCCTCTCACCTCCTGTTGTGTGGTCCGGTTTCCAAAAGGTCACATTGCCGGGGCGGGGGAACTCTGTTGTAGAGGATGCATTTCAGCAGTGGTGGTTCTTAAAGGACAACACATCTAGATACTGAAATGCTACAGGAGACAGCAAAGAACAGTACAGCTATTGAACCTCATTGAACAACTTTGTCTCAGATAGCTATTTGTGACATCAGGGCTTCTTGTACCTCAGTCATTACCTTGGAAAGCTTTTTTAAAAAAAGCAGATCCCAATCTCAGAAAACCCTAATAGATCCTCAATCTGTAGAACCCTCCCTGACATCTTTCATCTTGCAAACCTACATGTTGTCAGATGAATAAACTCAGTGGATAAGACAAAGTCTTCAAGATGTATTTGGACCCCTTACAATAGATATCTGATAATTAAGGAACCTGGGCAGGGGGGAAAGCCCAACAGACAAGAAATGGTCTCAAAAGTTTTATGCCATTTTTGTATTTCTAATAAAATTTGGTTTCCAGAGATGATACCAGAAGTAGAGAGGAGGCTTTAACAGTACTCTTGTGGGTTTGGAGTCTTTTGTTTGTTGGTTGGTATTGTTTCAAGTTTGGGGTGTTTTGTTTTGTTCTGCAAGTTCAGGTGCTTAATTGTTGTTATTCTTCCAAAATAGCAGTTTTTCCTCCTTTAATCTTCTGCTTCAAGTCACTGGACATCATGTTTTGAACAACACCTATCACAGGCCAAAATCTTTAAGAAATGGACATAGCTCAAACTTGATGAAATGGAGCATTCCCTGGTAGCTCAGCTGGTAAAGAATTCACCTGCAATGCATGAGGCCCTGGTTAGATTCCTAGATCTACTAGAGAAGGGATAGGCTACCCACTCCAGTACTCTTGGGCTTCCCTGGTGGCTCAGCTGGTAAAGAATCTGCCTGCAATGCAGGAGACCTGGGTTTGATCCCTGGGTTGGGAAGATCCGCTGGAGAAGGGAATGGCTACCCACTCCAGTATTCTGGCCTGGGGAATTCCATGGACTGTATAGTCCATGGGGTCACAGAGTCAGACACAACTGAGCAACTTTCACAAACTTGATGAAATGGAGCATTAGGACACTAGGGAGCAAAAGACTCTCCACCAGTGCTTTTCAGCAGTTTTGCTCCTGGTCCACAGGGCTATTCACTCTTAGAATAACTCTCTTTATGCATCTTTGACTATGGTAGAGATTCTTTGAAGACCCTCCCCTGGTATCCCTATGATAACTAAGTTTCTGAGACATTTGCTCCATTAATTAATGCAACCAAAACAGTAGAGACTGAATTATCCCAGACTTCCAGCCAAACAGAGGCTCTTCCCTCTGCTAGGTCACACACACACACACACACAAGAATAGGAGCAAATGTACACACATGTAAAACTACCCATCAGTTCCAGAATGGCTCACAACAGAGTCTCAGTAGGCTGTCTTGTTACTAAAAGATCCCAAGTGGGAAATATGAGAAAATAGTTTCCAAAAAAAAAAATAGGGTAAAGCTTAAACCTTTGGAGAGCCAGCTCCAGAGAGGTAAACACAATACTGGAATTGTTCAGAGCATGCTGTTATCTCACAGATTGGCACAGAGACCAAGGAAGATCTGACCTGGGAATCTCAGGAGTGCTGTATCTCAGACTCATGGATGCACTTGGCAGAGTGCCCCAAATTCATGAAGGTTCTATTGTCACTATCATGATCTCACTGTGGGAAGACTCAATTTTAGGCCAGGTGCCATGTTCGAAATAAAAAGTATCTTCCTCTAAGCTAGCTGTGTAGACTTCTTTGGACCATGCTATGCCCCAACCCAGAGAATTATGACCAGTTTAGCAGACCAAGAAGAGATCATTTTCCAAACTGGTTGACTTCTAACAGAATTTCCTAAAGGACAAGAAGGAAATATGCTCTGTTTCCCTGCAAACAAAGTAGACTGAGGAAGGATGAAAAAGCATTCAAGAGTGAGTCTTGGCACACAGAGAAATTAAACATATAGGTGAAGATAAAGGCATTCCTAGATGTGGGGTAGAATCTCGGGGTGCAGATGAAGGAAATGTTTAGAATAGGGCATCCACAGGCCAGGTACATCATACTTCCACCTGTTCTGCAACTCAGTAAATTTTTATTAACTTGCATTAATATGCTTCTTAGCTCTACAATGTAGTCCAGGGCCTAATTAGCTAGTCCATGCAAGCCCTCAGAACAAAGATCATTCGTAATACCTTTATTTCATATTTGGAGAACCAGAGACATGAAGTGGTTAAATGACATCCTCAGGTCACCCTGTGAGTTAGAGACAGAGCCAAGACAAGAACCAGCTGCACAAACACCCACCAGCCACCACTCAACTGGTTAGCCACTGAGGAGGCCACTTGCTGAGGAGGCAGGAATTCAGGATAAGTGGAATTTGAGGTGGAGACTCAGAGAATTTACAGTTCCCTCAACAGATGAAGAAACATGAGATCAACTCATCAGACTCTCTAAGGGGCTGGCTCAGGAAACTGGAACTTCCAAGGTCAAGTGATAAGTTATGGAGGAAAAGCACTAAGATGGCGCAAGGAAGACTAACTGAGGGGTGGCATGAGCTCTGGACGCTCTGAATCCGACAGTACCACACACAAGCTGCAACAAAAAGCAAGGTACTAACTTCTCCAAGACACAGTGTCCTCATTTGCCCAAGGAAAACTGTAAGGGCCATCTTGCAGAGTTGATACGGATACTGAAGATTTCATATAAGCCCCTAATATGGAGACTAATCCGGGCTCTCCCAGTGGCTCAATGGTAAAGAATCCACCTGTAATGCAGGAGATGTAAGAGACTCAGGTTTGATTCCTGGGTTGGGAAGATCCCCTGGAGGAAGGCATGGCAACCCACTCCAGTATTCTTGCCTGGAGAATCCTGTGGACAGAGGAGCCTGGCAGGCTATAGTCCATGGGGTCACAAAGAATTGAACACAACTGGAGAGACCAAGCATGAGCATGGAGACTAGTCCATAATAGGCACTCAGGGACAAACCAACAAACAAAATAGTTACAGCCATGGTTCCACAAAGAACAGTAGAGGTTCATACATTTAGAGGACCTGGAAAGGTTTCCACTGACTTGATGAAAGGAAATATAAAATCACTAGTAAACACATGGGCAGGGCATTCAATCTGCAGATCACATGGATAATTTTTTCAGTATAAGAGAAATGCTGTCCAGCAGCTTAAGAGCAGATGTCATCCTGGAGTGCTGCCCTTGACACAGGGCAGGCTGCCTTTCATTTTCTGTTCCCCTCCCTCTCACTCTCTCAGTTATGGCTTTCTATATATGAAGTGAAGTGAAGTCGCTCAGTCGTGTCCGACTCTTTGCGACCCCATGGACTGTAGCCTGCCAGGCTCCTCTGTCCATGGGATTTTCCAGGCAATAGTACTGGAGTAGATTGCCATTTCCTTCTCCAGGGGATCTTCCCGACCCAGGGATCGAACCCAGGTCTCCCGCATTGTAGACAGACACTTTACTGTCTGGGCCACCAGGGAAGTAATACACCACATACTGCATGGTGGTGTATTTACAAACCATACAGACTTCATTTTTACTACAGATTCCCAAGATTAAGGGCAGAGGTTAATAGGTGCCTAAATTTGCCCAAGGACTTAAAAAAAAAAAAAGAGGAGGTTAAATTACTTACTGCTGCATCTAATAATGGTAGGATTTGTGACAGAACTCGCAACTGAAAATGCATTTTGGGGTTCTTACCTTCCAAACCCAAATTCCATGAAACCAGCATGGTGAGCTGCAATTGGAATTTTATCTGACAGTATAATGGTTGATATTATTTATAGCTCTGTGTCAAAGAGAAAGCATCCCCTTTTCACATGGAACCGATTTCAAAGGGAGTTACACTACTGAGGGAGACATACTCCAGTAATCTGGACCTGGGAACCTCCGAAACTGCAGATGTTAAATAGTATCTGGGTTGAAAGAACCTCAGAGGTCTGCTGATAGCCTTGAAATATGCACATCTCTCTCATACCCTTGAAGGTAGTCCAGGTGCAATTTAAAGGCCTGCAGTTATAGAGTGACCACTTAGAATAGTTTAAGAATTACCTGCAGAGAGTAATCACATGAAGAAAAACAAAACAAAACCAAAGACAGTGAAAACAATCCACTTCTATAGCAAGTTTAAAATCTTTGCAACTTTCTCTGTCCTTTGGGTTGATCTAAGCCAGCAGACTTTGGATGGAGAAAAGCCAGGAATATAAAAGCCAGGGTAGGCTTTAAATTAAATTTCCCAATTTATGGTTTCCTTTAACATGATCAAAGCTAGACTTTCACAGGGAAGTTTTCTCAGTAATAAAGGCAAGCCATTCCACCTTCAAAGACATTTTGATGTCTGTTCAACAGTTCTTAATGCACAGTACCCTGTTTTTTTCAGGATTAGATTTCACATTTGTAAATTTTGATCAACAAACTAGTGCTCCTTTCCCAGATTCATGCTGGATCCTGAAAGTCCTAGGAGGATACTGTGAAGTTAGGAAAGTTTGTAAGGGCTCTGTCTTTCTTCCTTCCCCAAAATGTTGGCATTTCACTCAGCTCCATCTTCCCATCTTCCACCCTCTTCTTATCTTACTTCTCATATATCCAAATACCTACAAGACATCTCTGCCTGGATATTCTGTTCTAAAAGTCATCATGCACATTAGTGAGCTCTTCTTCTCTACCAGATATGCTCCTTTTCATTTTCTTTTATTGGTACCAAGATTTATCCAATCACTCAGCCCAGAAATCTGAGCACAATATAAGAATACAAAAAGAAAGGAAAGGGGTTAAAACAAAAACAAAAACAACACAGAGGACACTCCAAAGACAGTAGCACTTTATTGCAGGGTAGGAAATCCAAGAGGCATTCCAAGTGGCATAATGTTATTATACAGTCACAAAAATGAGAAAAAGCATAGCATGTGTATTATTAGTCAGGATAGGATGGGCTCTTGCTGAGATAATAAATAAACCCCATAATCGCAATGGCTTGTCTTCTCATTAAAAGAAAAGGTACAATTCCAATTGCTTAGGTTTTCTGAAACAGAAACTCAGGATGCAGTCTGTTTCTATCTTGCAAACCACTATTCAGCACTTTCTGAATGATAGACAAGAGAGAATGACTACTAAGAATTCAGACTCTTGTCTTAGCTTCCTTGAACCAGAAGTATCATATCCCTTCTGCTTCCTAGACTGTGGTCAAGAATTTGGTCATTGTCCAACCTGAGAAATAGCTTCTCAGCTGCCAAGGAAAATGAAATGAGGGAGTGAACACAGCATTGTTTCCAAAACCATGTGCTTAGCAAACCATAGGAAGACTGTCATATGCGGAAATCAATGGTGTTGGTGAGGGTAATAAGTCTTGTGGGGAAAGGATGGGTAGACAATGCCAGAAGAGATAGGAAAGTAGGTAAAGTCAGAGCCAACATAACTAGAAGGACTGGGTGGGGTTCAGAGCCTGAGTTCTATGCTGTGGATTCAGAGCCTGAGTTCTATGCTGTGGATAATGGGATTTTAAAGGTGGGACTCATACAAAGACACAGAGATAGGGGGTCAACAGAAAATCCTAGAGCTAAAATTTCTCAACTTGAGACACCCCAAGGAAAGGGCCAGCTTCTGCTCCCAGGGCCTGCCTGAGGTTCCAATGCTTTAAGAGTCAGTGGAAAAGCTTTCCTGGTGGTCCAGTGGTTAACATGCTGAGCTCCCAATAGAGGGGGCCTAGGTTTGATTCCCAGACTTCCCCACTGACACCTCCCTTCTCTGCTGCATCCCAGCTCAGTCTGACTTTCTTCTTGCCTTAGATGGATGTGGTTTCTTGCCTCCTTCACTTCTGATGGAACTCCACATCCAGAAGCATGTATTTCAGCTCACTGCCACTCTGTTTTACACTCAGCTGTCTTCTGCTAGTCTTGTCCAGTCATTAGACAAAATAACAGTAACAATAGATATTGAGTGTTACATGCTTTTCATTGTATAAGCATTTTATGCTTATGATCAGATACAGTGGAATATATGCAACCACCACACATTAATATATATTAGTATATAAGTTATTACCAACCTAGATAGTATATTCAAAAGCAGAGACATTACTTTACCAACTAAGGTCCGTCTAGTCAAGGCTATGGTTTTTCCTGTGGTCATGTATGGATGTGAGAGTTGGACTGTGAAGAAGGCTGAGCACCGAAGAATTGATGCATTTGAACTGTGGTGTTGGAGAAGACTCTTGAGAGTCCCTTGGACTGCAAGAAGATCCAACCAGTCCATTCTGAAGGAGATCAACCCTGGGATTTCTTTGAAAAGAATGATGCTAAAGCTGAAGCTCCAGTACTTTGGCCACCTCATGCAAAGAATTGACTCATTGGAAAAGACTCTGATGCTGGGAGGGATTGGGGGCAGGAGGAGAAGGGGACAACCCAGGATGAGATGGCTGGATGGCATCACAGACTCGATGGACGTGAGTCTGAGTGAACTCCGGGAGTTGGTGATGGACAGGGAGGCCTGGCGTGCTGTGATTCATGGGGTCTCAAAGAGTCGGACACGACTGAGCGACTGAACTGAACTGAACTGACTGATACATGATTAATATTCAATTATATTACAATATCATATTTTATATATGTGTGAACAAATAAATACATAAAATTTCATTCTCAGACCACCATGAGGTAGGTGGTATTATTACCTCCTATTATTATACAGATGAAGAAACTGAAGCAAAAGCAGTTAACTTGCCACATTCATGCAGATTGAAAGTGGTCAAACTGGGATTTTAATTCAGGATATCTGTTTTTTTAACCGCTGCTCTCATACTACTACTAAATAAAAGATAATGGAGAGGATGTGAGACAGAGACAAGACAGCTTGATAATCTTTAAAAAAAAAAGAAAAATGTGAGGAGCAGTGACCAGCCATGTGAAGGCAGAAGTCTCTCCATTAGAGAGAACTACAAAGGAGGAGGGGCCACCAGAGGATAAAAAAGTCTCCAATTATTAACACAAGAGGTATTTGTTTTCTTAAAAAGGGGCAAACTCCTGGAGAGAATAATGCCTGAATTTTTATCAATGGAATTTCACAGACCCTGGCAGGTGGGTGGCAGGGAGATTTGAGCCCCTCAAATGACAGCTCCCAGGCCCTGCCTCAGAAAAGTCCATTTGTCTTGGCAAAGCCCCTCCCATGCACGCACAATATGCGGCCTGGAGCCGGCTTGGGGCTGGACATCTTGTCAGCCCAGCACACAAAATAAGAACTGTTTTCTTTGCACACAGCTGGTGCACCCTTTCAGTCGGTCCCAGCTGCCGGGAGTCGCGCACCCGGAGGGCCACGCCCCTTAATGAATATTCATGGATGGCTGTGCTCAGAGACCTGGATTTTAAAGCCTTTAAGGGGGTTAGAAAGACCGTAGGGGCTCAAAATAGGGAGGTTAGAAGGAAGGAGGGAGCTGGGCTTAGTCAGGGCTTGCTTTGGAGAGTAGAAAGAGGAGAGAGTACGTGGAAAGTTGCTATTCTAGGTGAGGTAAAATGTATACATGGAGCTCACTGCTCCTTGTAGTTAATCAAGTCTTTCAATGTCCCTCCACACCAGCAACGTGCAGTTACTGGTGTTTCACACACAAGCGCTCTTTTGTAGCACTGGAAAGCATGGAAGCAACCAAAAGTAAGCTTTTAACTGTGTATTCAGTGCTTTGCTGCCTAACTTTTATCCAGGTAAAACTTCTGTGTTAACAACAGACCCCTCTCGCATAGGATCCTGGCAGGTGTATCAGTTTGCAGGGCTAGTGATCTGTTGGGCTTCCCAAGCGGCTCAGGGGTAGAGTTCACCTGCCAAGCAGATGTGGGTTCAATCCCTGTGTCAGGAAGATATCCTGGAGAAGGAAATTGCAACCCACTCCAGTATCCTTGCCTGGGGAATCCCATAGAAAGAAGAGCCTGGCACACTACAGTCCACAGGGAGGAAAAGAGTCCAACTAGTCTTAGCAACTAAAACAACAATGGCCTATTGACAGTTGTATGGGTGTCAGGCTATGTCATAGGCTAGTAACTTTTCAACAAACTTGTGAAATATATACACTCTTAGGTCTAGTTGGGGCGTAGGAAATTAACCACACCTGTTACCACTGAACCCAAGTTTGGCTGCTCACTGCTCATAAACCACTAATTCAGGAGGGAAGAGTCAACAGAAAAGAAAGGTGTTTTAATTAGAAAAGCTGGCAATCTGGGGAGATGGTGGCATCCTGTTCAGAGGCCAGCTCCAAAGATTCTGCTCAGCCATGACCGTTTTTTAAAGGGAAAAATGGGGTGGTGGGGGAGGGATTGGTGAAGAATCTCTGTGAATCATTGAGGCAGGGGGTTTGGTTCTGTACCTTCGTGGATTTCATGCAGATTGGCGGGCTCCCTCTTTAGATGTTATCTTTCCTGCATGACTGCCTGCAAGATTGCTTAGGGAGAGTTGTTGGGAGTAGAGAGCTAGTCATTTTTTAAAACTGTTTAATTCTTCATGCTTGCTTTTTTTTAATCTGGGAAAAGAATCAACAGGTTAGGCAAGACATGGTATGCATACAGGAGAGACTATGTCAGGAGTTAGGCTAAATTGCCTAGTGGTCCCATTCCTATAATCAGGTTCTTTTAAAGGCAGAGGGGAACGGAAATGGGCAAACAGGAAAGGGGCAGAAGAGCAGCTTTCAGTTCCTGACTGGCAAAAGTCATTTGTATGGGGTTAGGGGCTAAGGTCCATCTTCTGTAACTTCTTCATGCTTACATAGGGTGCCATACTCTCAGAGTGGAAGATGTCAACATGGATCTGTAGCATCTCCCTGCTGACAATTTTAGTTGCCCACTTACGTAGACAAGCAGAGCAAGTTGCAATTATTTCTGATGCCCATAGAGATACAGATTATTATGAGCAATAATGTTAGTCCCGTTCTCGTAAGGTCAGTTGTTGGAATTGTACTAGCCATGGGTTCAATGCTGCTTAAGTTGGAACAGCTTACATCAAGGCTTCAATATGGTCATTATGCAGTTAAATTTTTTTTAATCTTTTTTGTTTTCTGGTGGCAGTTTATAGTATCTATAAAGCAACTCATTTGAAAAGACCTTGATGCTGGGAAAGATTGAGGGCAGGAGGAGGAGGGGACGGCAGAGGATGAGATGGTTAGATGGCATCACCAACTCAATGGACATGAGTATGAGCAAACTCCAGGAAATGGTGAAGGACAGGGAAGCCTGGCGTGCTGTAGTCCATAGGGTTAGAGAGTCTAACACAACTGAGGGACTGAACAACAACAAAAGCAACTCAGGAATGTGCAACAGACACTAAATCTGTGATTCTACTGTTCTAATCATTAACTGCTTAGTTTTGTACCTGGGGAGGACCCTGCAGTTTTCTGCTTGATTCCATATCTATTAATACTCATATTTGGCTCATTATTTTTATTGACAGAGAAATTTCCTAGCACAGATTATCTGAAAGAGTAGGTAGTACCCAAATGCATTTCAATGACTTGTAATACAAAGTGGGCTTTGGGGAAAGTGCATTCACCTTCTTTTGTTGTTGTTGGGGCCATAAGATTTCATTTTAGAGTTCACTTAACGGAAATGGCTGGAAACTTTGTTGAGTGCATCTGTTCCATTAATCCCTCCATTAAGAGAGAGACTCTGCTTTTTACCTACAAATTGGAAATGAAAGAAATAACATTATTGGGAGGAAATAAAAAAGACAAGGAAATACGGTATGAAAGCACTTAGCTACTTTTAAGAAGGGCAACCCACCCCCCTCCAACTCCACTTGCATCCCAGACAGCTGTACACATATGCAGATGGAAGTGTAGAACCACTGCGAGCAGCTGTGAGATCTTATGGGAAGTAGGACAGGGACAAATGACACAAAGAAATGTCCCAGTAATCGTGGATTCTGGAAATTTTAGATTGATAAACTTGCCACTAATCCCCAGCAAACTTCCAGATTGGATAGTTAAGCAGGCGTCTAGTGAGCACTTTAAAACAGATGACCACTAAGAAAACAACAAGAGTTCACCAAGAACTGGTCAGGAAAAAGTTTATTTTCTTTTTATTTATGTATTTAAATGAAGTACTTGACTAGAACCAGAATGCCAAAAATAACATCTTGACAAAAAGGACAGCCTGTTTATCTCCTCCCATATTTTTTTCCCCCTGTGATAGATTCAGGTTTCAAAACTATCAAATTGAACATTTGGCAGCCAAGAGAAAATAGACTCTAGAGCTAGAAAGAACTGAGTTTGAGTTCAGGTTCTGCAACTTCTAACTCTGTAGCATTGGGTATCTCTGAGTGTCAGTTTTCACAACTGCTAAACTGGAATAAATATTTACTTCATAGATATGAAAGAAAACACAATAGAGCATGCAACACAGGTATTCAAAGGTCAGTTATTATTAAGATACAATTTAAAAGGTAAAAAGTCAAATATGAACTCAGGAAAAAAAATAAAAAGAATTTTTTTATATTTACTGCAATCTCAGTGTGAAATAACCAAGTAACATGTTTCAGGTGCAGACGAAAGCTTGTTAATGTAAGTATGCGTAAATCAGTAAGAAAGAGTCCAATTAATTCCAATTGGTCAGATCCTGTCTCTAAAATTCTTTGTCCCTTTCTGAGTAGCATACTTGAAAGGTAGCAAGGAAAAGTTAAACAACATCCAGGATGGTGGAGACCCAGAAACCACAATATATGAAAACTAATTGAAAAAAATGGTGGTGTTTACCTAGGAGAAGAGATCAAGTAATAGCTCTCTTCCCATATTTGAAGAGCTATAATGGGAATAGGGTGTTAACTTGGTTGTCCAGTCCAAGTAGTAGAACTGGGACAAATGATTGGAAGTTGCAGTGATAGATTTTGGACTCAACATGTAAACTATTCAACAACGCAATGAACATTCTTTAAAATAGCAAGCTCACAATTACTAAAAGTATTCCTGTAGTGGGTAGAAGACAGTACTCAAAGATAATGTAAAAGAAATTATTGTGTTGGAAAAGAAAGTGGCCTGGTCTTAGATTAGACTTAATAATATACCATATATATGCCTATACCCTGACCATGGCAGGCATGACTAATCAATGAAAGCTCTTTTTCTCCACTGAGCTAAGCTCAGCCTAGCAATCCTTTTCAGTGTAGTGCTCCAAGAGCATCACCACCATTTCATCAGAGCTGACAGAGTTGACAGTCCACCCAATCCAGATGATCCCTTAGAGTCTATAAAATTCTATGACTTAAAAATTTCCCCTATAGTATAAATATAAAATATGTCTGTAACTGGGAAATGAGCCACAGTTAAATGCAAAAAATATTTACAGATAGCTCTGTCTGTGTGTATTTTTAATTTTTGTAGGTGTACCTTTGTGTGTGCATATATATGTGATAGTACCTAGATGCATTGGCCCAACCCTAAAACAGGAATCCCATGAGGAAAATAACTATGCACTAGAGCCCTTTAATAGTGAATCTCAATAGGGAGATGACAATAGTTAATGACACTGCTTTATGAATACCCACCCATTTCTTCTGTACAAAATTTAAAACTTTTCTTACCCTATCCCATGCCCTAAAATTTTCAAATTCACTTTTCAAGTTGTAACTTTTTGAACATCAAGGACAAGTTGATATTTAAAAAAAAAGAGAGAGAGAATTTGAAGCGTTGTAAGAGATAGGGCTGGGATACTTAGTAAAACCTCAAGAAAGGGGAGCATTATACTAATAAATAAAACTAACCAAAGAGAGGTCAATGAGGACTAAAGTACAATGTCCAAAGATATAGCAAACTTAGTTTTAATTGTTGTTTAGTCCAGGCTAGTGAATGGACAGCAGGAACCTCCTGAAAGGGGCAGCTGTTGAAGCCAGGTGAGTGGTAGCTCTAATTTTGGCTCCCAAGCTAGAAATTAAGAGAAACACCGAAGCCACTCTAACTCCCAAGGAGAGGGACAAAGGTTCAAAGACAATCAGTTAGTGAAAAGATAATCCTTTCAATAAATAGTTCTACAACAATTGGATCCTTGCATGCTCAGTTGTGTCTGACTCTTTGCAACCTCATGGACTATAGCCCAGCAGTCCCCTGTCCATGGGATTTCCCAGGCAAGAATACTGGAGTAGGTTACCATTTCCTTCTCCAACAACATGTTGGATGTCTATATGCAAAAAATGAAACCTCTCATCCCATGCCTCTCACCATATTTCACAAATTAATTCAAAATAAATCATAGACCTAAATATAAATCTTAAAACCATAAACCTTTTTGAAGTTTTCTTTCTCAAAAAGATTAAGTACGAAGTGAAGTCGCTCAGTCATATCTTACTCTTTGAGACCCCATGGACTGTAGCCCACCAGGCTCCACCATCCATGGAATTTTCTAGGCAAGAGTACTGGAGTGGGTTGCCATTTCTTTCTCCAGTGGATTTTCCCAACCTGGGGATCGAACCTGGGTCTCCTGCATTGCGGGCAGATGCTTTACTGTCTGAGCCACCAGGGAATCCCCCCAAAAGATTAAGCTATTCCAGTTTTAAGAGTGTGTCCATTTATATGTGTGTGTGTGTGCGTGCACATGCATACGTAAATAAGAGTATATACTGGTAAGATGCAAATATCCAAAAATGATGAAGGTTGCATCCACCACTACCCTTTGCCACATCACCTCCAAGGGCTAGAGAGGGTAGTCTAGCCCCATCTAGGCAGTTCAGTTCAGTTCAGTCACTCAGTCATGTCCGACTCTTTGTGACCCGGTGGACTACAGCACACCAGGCTTTCCTGTCTATCACCAATTCCCAGAGCTTAGTCAAACTCATGTCCATTGAGTCGGGGATGCCATCCAACCATCCTATCCTCTTTTGTCCCCTTCTCTTACTGCCTTCAATCTTTCCCAGCATCAGGGTCTTTTCCGGTGAGTCAGTTCTTCCCATCAGGTGGCCAAAGTATTAGAGTTTCAGCTTCAGCATCAGTCCTTCCAATGAATATTCAGGACTGATTTCCTTTAGGATTGACTGTTTTGATCTCCTTGCAGTCCAAAGGACTCTCAAGAGTCTTCTCTAACACCACAGTTGAAAAGCATCAGTTCTTCAGCACTCAGCTTTCTTTACAGTCCAGATCTCGCATCCATTCATGACTACTGGAAAAACCATAGCTTTGACTAGACAGATCTTTGTCCGCAAAGTAATGTTTCTGCTTTTTAATATGCTATCTAGGTTGGTCATAGCTTTTCTTCCAAGAAGCAAACATCTTTTAATTTCATGGCTGCAGTCACCATCTGCAGTGATTTGGAGCCCAAGAAAATAAAGTCTGTCATTGTTTCCAGTGTTTCCCTGTCTATTTGCCATGAGTGATGGGATGTTTAATGCAGAATTCTAGTCTCAGGAGGAAAGTCAGCATGCCAACTAGGAAACTCTACTGGAACCCTGTCATGTGGGTGTGGGAAATTGGAGAAGAGTGAGAGGAAGCTGCTATCTGCAGCCCAGAACTTCCCATCTCCCAGGATCTTGAGTCTAGGAGATAAGAACATCAATCCTAGATGCCTCTAGTCAATGCTTGTGTGGCTGCTTTTCAGCAGCCTGGCCTGACAGAGTGGGCTCAGCTGGGCAGGTCAGAACTTGAGGAGTAAAGCTATCAGTACTTACAGCTAAGTGAGCTGAGGAAGGCCAAAGATGAGGAAGGTGTGCACTGCTCATCTCTCATCTTAAATTCCTGGACATTAGATTATGACACCAGTTACAACGTCTTCCTTTATCAGGATCAGACTCTAATATGTCAAGAATTATAAAACAGGTATTTAACAAATACTGCCAGGGAACTCCCATTTCACCAGCTGATTTTCTAAGAATGTAACAAATAAAATATTCCATCTTTCTTAACCCATAAAATTCTCATAAAGACAACACATTGTAAAGTTTAAAAGTATTAGCTATGGTGTTATGTTGCCTGGGTGTGAATCCCAGCTCTGTCTCTGACTAGATGTGTAAGCTTGGCCTGGTTTCTTAAGCTCTCTGAACCTTAGTTTATTCTTCTGCAAAATGTGGATGATTAAAAAAAAAAAAAGTCTCCCAGAGATAGAAGATGTTGCTTGTGAACATGTTTGTTTTATGATGCATTTAGCACAGAATAAGTACTAGGAGTTACAGAGTTGGAGGGATCTTAAAGATCATCTAAAACCTTTTATCTGCTGCATTAATAGAGCAAGGCCCCTGGTGACCCCCAGTGCCCCATAGCTAAACTAGGACACACACCTGCCTTTCAGAGACTGAAGTACTGTCATTTTTTATTTCAGTTTCCTTTCCTCCCTTGGTGGTTGGGATCATTTTCCTAGTACCTCCTCTTCTTATGCTAGGCTTAGAACAACTTGCACCATATTTTACTCTGATTTTCCATGGCTTCACTGTGACCCTGCATTCTTTTTGCACTCCTACATTGTGAAAAACTGAACACCATCTGTCATTTGATCAGTGCACAACAGTCCCTTAAGAGCTTAGTAAAAGCCTTTTCTATGAAGCATCCTTTCCTTTTAAGGATAATGCAATGTTATAACTCAACTTTCAAGATCCACTCAGGAGAGAAGGGATAATGAAACAGGTCCATACATCAGCATTCTCCCCCTGGGCAGCCTTGACTATAAATACACCAGGATGTGCCCTTCTTGAGCTAACAACAAATTACCTAATGATCTTCCAGGCTTTTAAGTGCCTTCTCTCAGAAAGAAAAGATGGTGTGTTAGTTTCTACATTATCTCTTCATATAATGGCCATAAGCCGTTATTCTAAGAATATCGTCTAGCCACACGAACTGATCCAGGTGGAAATCTCCTTTGCCCTCCTGTTTTCTCAAAGTCTATAGGGTAGAGTCACATAAACTACAGCAGCAGGTTTTACTAATAACAGCTCACCAGAAGGACAACGCTATTTGGAAATTAGGTCACATCTTAGGGCTTTCTGCCAGACTCACACACAGGAATAGTAACATCATTGCCAGAAGAATCTTTGAACACAAAGCACAGTGACAGATAATGTTCTCCTGGGAAACGCCGAACAGCTAGATTCCTTATAGGTTCTCCTGGGGCAGAAGTTTCCTGACGAAAATAAAGGGGTGACGGGAATGCTTTCAATGCCTGCCTTTCCAAAATACACTACTCCTCTGTCCATTTCCTTATTATATTTCTATTCCCTGTGTCTAAAATGCCTGGCTCAGAGTAGGGAATTAAAATATGTGGAACAGAGAAATGAACCATGTATTATCTTTCTCTTCGTCTGTCATCCCATCACCGTATCACCTCAGAGAAACACATAAATAAGGACAAGCTTTCCCAGTGAAGAGTCAGACTCTCCTCCGGGTTCTTTTCCTGATGTTTGTGGGACATTTGATTGGGGCGTCGTGTTATCAAGTGGCTTGTTGAGTGCTCAGCACACTGTCCTTGTCATACCGCTTGTCCGTACTACCTTGGAGAGATGATGAGTTTAAAATCCCACTCCAGGTAATACCTGAGAGGGTGCTAGAGCTGTAGCATCTCAGGTCTCACCCCAGAATCCACATCTACACTTTCATAGGGTCTCCACAAGACTCATGAACACATTTAAGTTTGAAAAGCATGAATGTAAAGCCTGTTCGAATGGTGGGCCCGCTGAACACTAACTGCCTGCCAATTTCTTGAGAGGCATAGCCTCAGAGTGCATTTCAAGTAGCAGGTTCTTTCCAGAAAGGAAAGAAAGACAAGGAGCCCACCAGACGTCAAGTGCTTGCAAATTGACAATAGTCATCAGATACATGGCAAGGGACAGAGCCTCTGCTTCAGGGGACTGAGGCTCACAGTGGGCCCAGACAAGCAAGCAATATATTCATTTCCGTACATCTCAGCAAGACTTTGAAACTACCCAGGGCCTTTTGCTATTTTTCTTCTGTGTGTTTCATAAAAACTGTTGCCAAAGCATTTCAAAACTTAAAATTACAACTGATCGCCTAGTTGTCTATTAAAAGAATAAAGCTCCTTGGGGGACACAAATTTCCATTCCAGAAGAAATCAATAGAAAATTTTAATCTGTCAGTGATAAATCATTGTATGTATTGATTTCCATGGCTTTTAGGGCTCTTAGTGGTAACAGGGGAAAGGCTAATCTTTCTGGAGTATGTGCGCACTTGGAGCATCGCCCCAGGGAGCGGGGAGCTTGCCTGTTAGTCAAGAGTGTGTTGTACACAAATTAAAAGCAAAAATTCCTTTAACGTGATAGAATTCTCCCTTTCAGCTACTCTTTAGCATTTGTAAGGCAGACAATATGAAGGATGGAACAAACGTTTAACAGCCATCTGCTTTGCATGTACAATTGGACAGAGCAATTCACATGCAGCATGCTACTTCAGTCTTTCTTTTCAAATACTGCCAGCAGTGTTGTTCATTGAAACCCTCCCCTTCAGTCAAACTGGAAAAAAACCTGCACACCACTATTCTACTGGTTCTGTCTTATGAGACTGATACACAACTGATAAAGAATGAGAGAAATGTACTGGAAACATCTATGATATACGTTCTTTTGTAGTTTGAATTTCACCTCCATATATTTACTCATGGAGTTCCCGCTGCCCACATGCTTCCCCCACTATCTCCACCATTTAAAATCCTACTTACACTTAAAATTTTTTTTTTTGGAGAATAATTGCTTTACAATGTTGTGTCAGTTTCTGCTGTACAATGAAGTGAATCAGCTATATGTATACATGTATCCCCTCCCTCTTGGACCTCTCTCCTACCCCACCCCATTCCAATCATCTAGGTCATCGTTATTCTTCATAGTGTTCCTCTGTGTTCCGTTCTCAGAGCTCTTAGAGTTCTCTTTGCTTCCTTTGTGTTCCCATGACAAGTTATGTGATCTTCTAGTATACCATGGAACTCTTTCTACCTTACGTTATAGTTATCTGACATGCATTATTCCTGCTGCTACACTGTATGCTTCTTTAGAGATACATCTCATTAATCTTGGTGGATTTCTTATCTACCACAATACTTGACACATTGTGTGTAGTCCGTAAGCAGATTTTAATTTGAACAAATGAGGGTTTGTTGAGTTCTCATTATCCAGGGTCTCACAGACCAGTGTGACCACAGAGCAATCAATGTAGAAGAGCAAGTATTAGGGGACAAGGAATGGGACTATACTAAGGTCTTAATTCTCTTTATCACCCAGTCAACAAATATTTAATTAGCACCTATTGCATACTTGGAAAGAGAAATTCTAAAACAAGGAGAAGAAAGTTACAATCAGGTTATGAAGACACGAAATTCAGGGCAAGTAAAAGGCACAACTATGAAGCAGAAGTTTAATCCGCCACCATCAGAGGGAGGGGGACGCCAGCAATCCCCCTCCGTCTAATTTCCTGCTGTCTTCAGTTTCTCGCCTCTTTTGCCAGGTCTCTGTATGTGCATCTAGTGTAATTCATATCACTCTATATTATCTGCAAGTCCGGAAATTAAGTTTGAGCCTGGGCCGTAGTTGAGGGTCATGAATGTCTATTCTCCACTAATGACCCAAGAACCAGGCTTGAATTCTTACAGAAAGAATCTGACAGAGAATTTGAAAAGACTGTGATCACCAAGGACTTGGGAAGAGAAAGGGCATTAGGACCCAGAGAACAAAATGTAGCACCCAGTGAGGGGAGGGGCATTCATTACTGGACAGCAGTGAAATGTGGAATACAGGACTAACTTTATTTTGGCATCATCCATTCATTTTGTTCATGTATGTCTTGTTTATATGAGATGCTAGTGTCTGGCACTGTCTTGGATCCAAAGAATCCAGCACTGAAGAAAAAGGACAAAACCCCTGCCTTCTTGGAGCTTATTGTTGCTATGATGACCAAGAATTACCGTCTGCAGAAATTTATGCTCTTTTTTTATGTTTATTTATTTTTTATTAGACTTTTTATTTTGTATTGGAGTATGGCCAATTAACAATGTTATGATAGCTTCAGGTGGACAACAAAAGGACTCAGCCATATATATATATATATATATATATATATATATATATATATATATATATAATTCTCCTCCAAACTCCCCTCCCGTCTAGACTGCCACATGTAACATTGAGCAGAGTTCCATGTGCTATACCGTAGGTCCTTGTTGGTTACCAATTTTAAATTTAGCAGTGTGTACTTATCCATTCCAAGCTCGATAACTGTCCTTTGTCCCATCCTTGCCCCCTCCCCCAGCAAGCATAAATTTGTTCTCTAAGCCTGTGAATCTGTTTCTGCTTTGTAGAGAAGTTCATTTTTATCATGTCTTTTTAGATTCTGCATGTAAGGGATATCATATGATGCACAGAAATTTATTTTCTTTTAAAATCTACTGCTGAAAATGAGGGGCAACTGGCAGAGCTTGAGAAGAAAATATGGTCTCAGCCACTCTCTTGTTCCATTTTTCTCCTATACTTTAGCTATGCATTTGCTTAATGAGTTAAACTTCAGTTCAGTTCAGTTGCTCAGTCATGTCTGACTCTGTGACCCAATAGACTTCAGCACACTAAGCTTTCCTGTCCATCACCAACTTCCAGAGCTTGCTCAAACTCATGTCCATCGAGTCAGTGATGTCATCCAACCATCTCATCCTCTGTCATCCCCTTCTCCTCCTGCCTTCAATCTTTCCCAGCGTCAGGGTCTTTTCCAATGAGTCAGTTCTTCGCATCAGGTAGCCAAAGTATGGAGCTTTGAAGTATTGGAGCTTCAGCTTCAGCATCAGTCCTTCCAATGAATATTCAGGACTGATTTCCTTTAGGACTGACTGGTTTGATCTCCTTGCTGTCCAAGGGATTCTCCAGAGTATTCTTCAATACCACATTTAAAAAGCACCAATTCCTCAGCCCTCACCATTCTTTATGGTCCAACTCTCACATCCATACATGACTACTGGAAAAGCCATAGCTTTGACTACACAGACCTTTGTTGGTAAAGAAACATCTCTGCTTTTTAATATGGTGTCTAGGTTTGTCACAACTTTTCTTCCAAGGAGCAAGCATCTTTTAATTTCATGGCTACAGTCACCATCCGCAATGATTTTGGAGCCCAAGAAAATCAAGTCTTTCTCTGTTTCTGCTGTTTCCCCATCTATTTGCCATGAAGTGATGGGACCAGATGCCATGATCTTAGATTTTTGCTGAGTTTTAAGCCAACTTTTTCACTCTCCTCTTTCACTTTCATTAAGAATCTCCTTAGCTCCTTTTCACTTTCTGCCATAAGGGGGATATCATCTGCATAACTGAGGTTATTGATATTTCTCCCAGCAATCTTGATTCCAGCTTGCGCTTCATCCAGTCTGGCATTTTGCATGATGTACTGTGCATATAAGTTAAATAAGCAGGATGACATTATATAGACTGATGTAATCTTTCCCCAATTAGGAACCAGTCCGTCGTTCCATGTTCGGTTCTAACTGTTGCTTCTTAACCTGCATACAGATTTCTCAGGAGGTAGGTCATGTGGTGTGGTATTCCTATCTCTTTAAGAATATTCCACAGTTTGTTGTGATCCATACAGTCAAGGCTTTAGCATAGTCAGTGAAGCAGAAGTAGATTTTTTCTGGAATTCTTACTTTTTCTATGATACAGTGATGTTGGCAATTTAATCTCTGGTTCCTCTGCCATTTCTAAATCCAGCTTGAACATCTGGAAGTTCTTGGTTCATGTACTGTTGAAGTCTGGCTTGGAGAATTTTGAGCATTACTTTGCTAGCGTGTGAGATGAGTGCAATTGTGTGGCAGTTTTTCTCCTGTTTTAGCTCTACATTAGCTTACTGAGTTAAACTTGTGTCTTCCTTTTTGAAGCAGGTCAGTCTGGAAAACAGTAAGAATTCTCTACTCTGAATGGTTCTACAGACACTAACGGCCAGTCAGGCTACATACTACAGAGATTTATCCCCAGTTATGAACTGAACTGAAATTGTTTTTTAGAATTTTTTTTAAAAAAAACAAAGTGAAAAGCTTAAACCATATTATCATTGTTTTCCACCATTAAAGAAAAGTTTTGAAAATCAAAAAACAAAACAAAACAAAACCCAACCAACTGACCAACAACAACAACAAAAGCAGCAGAAACCTGAAATGGAAATGGGTAAGTGGTCAGCCTGGGAACCCATGTCAAAAGCTAGACAGGAGGCTGTGTTCCACATGCGTAAGTGGGACAAAGCTTGTGAAATTTGGGCTATTTGTCTTAGGAGGACCATATTTGTACTCATGAACTGGTGGAAACCTAGACAAATTTGGATTACATAATGACTTATTTATTTACTTCCTCTTCTTTTAAACTATGGACACATTGATACTAGGGACTTTATCTCACCAGCACCTAGAAGACTTAAATGTGCTTATTGGGCATATCATGGTGTCTAACAATTATGTGAGAAAGGAAAGGAAAAAAAGAAAATACTCAATGATTGCAGATATTTAAGATGAATCTTTTTTTTTCAAATGGCAGGAATTCATTCAAAGCCAGTCCTGATGACAATGTGATAGATCTTCATCAACATCAGATATTAAAATAAAATGAGGAGACTGGAGAAATTCCAAAGATGCTTTGATACGGCAGCATTGTTGAAATATTAACTTTTAGCTGCATTTGCATTTAACAGACTTCATTGGATGTCTGAGCAGTGGCATGTGTGCTTAAGTCTTTTTGATACTCTACAGTCATACCTCATGTGTCAAGTGCTAGATTGTATGTTATTGATCATAAGGCCTGCAGAATTCAAAAAAGAGCTCATTATCAGGGAAAGTTTTCATCTGTTCAATTTTTAAAAGAATTGGTATTATAATCTTGTCACTGGAATACTGTACTTAAGAAAGGAAGAATCAAAAAGAAGAAATAATATAAACTGATCAGCATCTTAACCAGAAAAAAGAAAGAGTAAAATGATTAAAAAAGTATCTATGATGAGGCTATGGTTTTTCCTGTGGTCATGTATGGATGTGAGACATGGACTGTGAAGAAGGCTGAGTGCTGAAGAATTGATGCTTTGGAACTGTGGTGTTGGAGAAGACTCTTGAGAGTCCCTTGGACTGCAAGGACATCCAACCAGTCCATTCTAAAGGAGATCAGTCCTGGGTATTCTTTGGAAGGAATGATGCTAAAGCTGAAGCTCCAGTACTTTGGGCCACCTCATGCGAAGAGTTGACTCATTGGAAAAGACTCTGATGCTGGGAGGGATTGGGGGCAGGAGGAGAAGGGGACGACTGAGGATGAGATGGCTGAATGGCATCATGGACTCGATGGACGTGAGCCTGAGTAAACTCCGGGAGATGGTGATAGACAGGGAGGCCTGGCATGCTGCGATTCATGGGGTCGCAAAGAGCTGGACACGACTGAGCAACTGAACTGAACTGAACAGATGGTGAGAATCTGGAAAAAAAAAAAAAAGGTAAAGATGTGTTTGTTTACAAATAACAGAAGTAAACTCTGGCTGGTTTAAGTTACAAAAAGGACTTAATAGAGGGATAATGACAGATTAATGATTAGCCAATTTACCCCAAGATAACTGTTGCATGTGTTTGTGGTTGGTTGGTGCTTTCTGCATGCATGTGTGCATGATAAGTCACTTCAGTTGTGTCCGGCTCTTTGTGACCCTATGGACTGGAGCCATCCAGACACCTCTGTCCATGGGCTTCTCCAGGCAAGAACACTGGAGTGGGTTGCCATGCCCTTCTCCAGGGGATCTTCCCAACCTAGGGATCGAACCCGCATCTCTTATGTCTCCTGCAATGGTAAATGGGTTCTTTACTAGTGCCACCTGGAAGCCCAGTGTTTATGCATACCCTTGGTTAAATATTTTGGCCATCTCTTCTGAGCACTGAAGATCCTCATAGACTCCAAGGGCAAGATGCAGCTGGCCCTCAGAAATGGACTAAAACCTGAGTATCATAGGTGGTAGTTTGGGCAACAAGTAACAGAAAACGGACTCAAACTGGCTTATAATGGAGGCTAGCAAGTGACTACAAGGAGATCCAACAAGTCAATCCTAAAGGAAATCAGTCCTAAATATTCATTGGAAGGACTTATGCTGAAGCTGAAACTCTAATACCTTGGCCACCTGATGCAAAGAACTGACTCATTTGAAAAGACCCTGATGCTGGGAAAGATTGAAGGCGGGAGGAGAAGGTTGAGACAGAGGATGAGATGGTTGGATGGCATCACTGACTTGATGGAAATGAGTTTGAGTAATCTCCAGGAGGAGAAGCCTGGTGTGCTGCCCATGGGGTTGCAAAGAGTCAGACATGACTGAGCCACTCAACCGACTGAACTGAGCAAGTGACAGCCTCAGGTTGGTCCCCAGGTGTTAAGTTGGAACACATTCATAGCCATCCATACATGTATTTACGAAGGCTGTTTTAGTGCTAAATGGCAGAGTAGACAAAGTAATGACAAAGACTTTCACTTCAGTTCAGTTCAGTCTCTCAGTTGTGTCCGACTCTTTGTGACCCCATGAACCGCAGCATGCCCTACCTCACTGTCCATCACCAACTCCCGGAGTCTACCCAAATTTATGTCCATTGAGTCAGTAATGCCATCCAGCCATCTCATCCTCTGTCGTCCCCATCTCCTACCCTCAATCTTTCCCAGCATTAGGGTCTTTTCAAATGAGTCAGCCCTTTGCATCAGGTGGCCAAAGTATTGGAGTTTCAGCTTCAACATCAGTCCTTCCAATGAACATCCAGGACTGATCTCCTTTAGGATGGAATGGTTGGACCTCCTTGCAGTCCAAGGGACTCTCAAGAGTCTTCTCCAACACTGCAGTTCAAAAGCATCAATTCTTCAGTGCTCAGCTTTCTTTATAGTCCAACTTTCACAGTCATATATGACTACTGGAAAAACCATACCCTTGACTAGATGGACTTTGTTAACAAAGTAATGTCTCTGCTTTTTAATAAGCTATCTAGGTTGGTCATAACTTTCCTTCCAAGGAGTAAGTGTCTTTTAATTTCATGGCTGCAATCACCATCTGCAGTGATTTTGGAGCCCAAAGAAGTAAAGTCAACCACTGTTTCCACTGTTTCCCCATCTATTTGCCATGAAGTGATAGGACCAGATGCCATGATCTTAGTTTTCTCAATGTTGAACTTTAAGCCAACTTTTTCACTCTCCTCTTTTACTTTCATCAAGAGGCTTTTTAGTTCCTCTTCACTTTCTGCCATAAGGTGGTATCATCTGCATATCTGAGGTTATTGATATTTCTCCCAGCAATCTTGATTTCAGCTTGTGCTTCTTCCAGCCCAGTATTTCTCATGATGTACTCTGCATATAAGAGAAATAAGCAGGGTGACAATATACAGCCTTGACGTACTCCTTTTCCTATTTGGAACCAGTCTGTTGTTCCATGTCCAGTTCTAACTGTTGCTTCCTGACCTGCATACAGGTTTCTCAAGAGGCAGGTCAGGTGGTCTGGTATTCCCATCTCTCTCAGAATTTTCCACAGTTTATTGTGATCCACACAGTCAAAGGCTTTGGCATAGTCAATCAAGCAGAAATAGATGTTTTTCTGGAACTCTCTTGCTTTTTCCATGATCCAGCGGATGTTGGCAATTTGCTCTCTGGTTGCTCTGCTTTTTCTAAATCCAGCTTGAACATCTGAAAGTTCATGGTTCCCGTATTACTGAAGCTTGGCTTGGAGAATTTTGAGCATTACTTTACTAGCATGTGGGATGAGTGCAATTGTGCAGTAGTTTGAGCATTCCTTGGCATTGCCTTTCTTTGGGATTGGAATGAAAACTGACCTTTTCCAGTCCTGTGGCCACTGCTGAGTTTTCCAAATTTGCTGGCATATTGAGTGCAGCACTTTCACAGCATCATCTTTCAGGATTTGAAATAGCTCAACTGGAATTCCATCACCTCTACTACCTTTGTTCGTAGTGATGCTTCCTAAGGCCCACTTGACTTCACATTTCAGGATGTCTGGCTCTAGGTGAGTGATCACACCATCATGATTATCTGGGTCATGAAAATCTCTTTTGTACAGTTCTTCTGTGTATTCTTGTCACCTCTTCTTAATATCTTCTGCTTCTGTTAGGTCCATACAATTTCTGTCTTTTTTTAGCCCATCTTTGCATGAAATGTTCCCTTGGTATCTCCAATTTTCTTGAAGAGATCCCTCATCTTTCCCATTCTATTGTTTTCCTCTATTTCTTTGCATTGATTGCTGAGGAAGGATTTCTTATCTCTCCTTGCTATTCTTTGGAACTCTGCATTCAAATGGGTATAGCTTTCTTTTTCTCCTTTGCTTTTCACTTCTCTACTTTCCACAGCTATTTGTAAGGCCTCCTTAGACAGCCATTTTGCTTTTTTGCATTTCTTTCTCTTGGGGATGGTCTTGCTCTCTGTCTCCTGTACAATGTCACAAACTTCATTCCATAGCTCATCAGGCACTCTATCAGATCTAGTCCCTTAAATCTATTTCTCACTTCCACTGTATAATCATAAGGGATTTGACTTAGGTCATACCTGAATGGTCTAGTGGTTTTCCCCACTCTTTTCAATTTAAGTCTGAATTTGGCAATAAGGAGTTCATGATCTGAGCCACAGTCAGCTCCTGGTCTTGTTTTTGCTGACTGTATAGAGCGTCTCCATCTTTGGCTGCAAAGAATATAATCAATCTGATTTTGGTGTTGACCATCTCATGATGCCCATGCGTAGAGTCTTCTCTTGTGTTGTTGGAAAAGCATATTTGCTATGACCAGTGCGTTCTCTTGGCAAAACTCTTATTAGCCTTTGTCCTGCTTCATTCCATACTCCAAGGCCAAATTTGCCTGTTACTCTAGGTGTTTCTTGACTTCCTACTTTTGCATTCCAGTCCCCGATAATGAAAAGGACATCTTTTGGGGATGTTAGTTCTGAAAGGTCTTGTAGATCTTCATAGAACCATTCAACTTCAGCTTCTTCAGTGTTACTGGTTGGGACATAAGCTTGGATTATCGTGATATTAAATGGTTTGCCTTGGAAACAAACAGAGATCATTCTGTCATTTTTGAGATTGCATCCAAGTACTGCATTTTGGACTCTTTTCTTGATGATAATGGCTACTCCATTTCTTCTAAGGGATTCCTGCCCACAGTAGTAGATATAATGGTCATCTGAGTTAAATTCACCCATTCCAGTCCATCTTAGTTCACTAATTCCTAGAATGTCAACATTCACTCTTGTTAGCTCCCGTTTGACCACTTCCAATTTGCCTTGATTCATGGACCTAACATTCCAGGTTCCTATGCAATATCGCTCCTTACAGCATTGAACCTTGTTTCTATCACCAGTCACATCCACAACAAAGACTTTATAGTCTTCAAATCTTAAACTTTTTACTCTCTGCCCTTTAAGAAAAACTTTGATGACCCCTGATTCTGTAATAGGTCATTTATTATTTAACACAGTCGATTCAGTCCAGGTTGGGCTTAAAAATGTCATCAAAGGCTGTTTAGAATTCCTCCTGCTACCTTCTCCATGTTGCCTTTATCCCAGGATGGTCAATCTCATAGTGGCAAGAGAGCAGACAATGATAATCAGGACTACGTGCTTTCCTGATCATGTCCAGCGGGAAAAAGAGTAACTTCCCCTAGACGTGAAATATAAATTTTCAGATTGGGTCAATATAAGAGGCATGCCCCTCACTGGATCAATACCATGGGCCAGGGGTTTGCTGTGCCTATATTTTTTCAGTCAATCTGCAACCCCCTCTAAGGATGGGAGGACCCAGAACATCAATATTGTTTAAAAAGGAGAAAATGAAGAATGGATGCTAAGGAAGCAAGCAGTAGTGCTGAGATAATCAGGCATGAGAGGACTTTGGGGAACCTCTTCTGTGCTTCCATCCCTAAATCTCTGCTTCTCTCTTTGACTCTGATTCATTGTTTTTACTCATTACAGCCTGTTTTGTTTTACTTCTCCTAATACATGGTGGAAAACAAAGCAGCCAATAGCTCATGTATTTACTGTTACAGTCTTATAATTCAAAGAGATGAATCTCTTTTTTATTTTCAAGTTCCTGGGGAAAGCTTTTGATTGGCCCACGCTAAGTCAGGGACTCATGTTTCAATTAAGGTGAGGTCATGTTCTTCACTTTAACTAGGTGAATGGTGGCAGAGAGAGCTAATAGTTTTCAGTTTTGGAAAATGGTGTCAGGGAGATGAGCTATTAGGTGTCTGCTACAGTATGTTTATTTCTTCATGACAAATGAAATAGCCCAGTATTTTCCATTGTAGGTGATTGTGTACATGTGGATTAGTTTTCGTTTTGAAAAACATTGACCCATAAGAGTAGTCATTTAAACAGGAATGGTTTATCTTTCTTTCATATAAAGCTGCAAAGGTGGGCAAGCTGGTATGACATTTCTACCCCCTCATCTGCTGTGTTACCCTTGTCTTCATGACCCAAGCTGTCAGTGAGAGCTCCTGCTAGCATGCCCATGCTTGTAGCAGCATGATGGAGGAAGGGACAAAGAAAGGGCAAGAGGTACACATCGACTGTCACTTCAGGCAAGTTCCAGAAGTTGCCATATAAAACTTCCACCCAGTCCTATGCAAAGGAAACTGGGAAATAGTCCTTTCCCCGCCCCCCACCCCCGCCATCCACCCCCCCCACCCCCAGCACCCTGCCGCCCTCTGAACAGCTACATTCCCAGCTTAAAAATGAAGGGTTCTATTGCTCTGGAAGAAAGGAGAACACATATTAAGGGACAAATACCACAGTGATCATAGTCTTTGTATACTCTCTGTATAGTGATTACTCATTTTTAGAATACATGGGTTTTTAAGCGAAAGGGATTTCTTTTCAACTCAGAAAGAAAATAGTCCTTATTAAGAAGCATAAAGGATAATTTAATAATACAATACAATGTCTTATACACCCATAATTGAGATTTCAACACATTAGAGTAACAAGAAGTATACAATACACAGCCATTGTTTGCTTGTGCATGTAAGACCTTTGACTAAAGGCAATGCTGTGTCCTAGTGAAGAATTATCTTGCAAACTATGATGACCAGTTCACATCACATTAGACAAAATTATGTGGAATTCTATAACTATTGTTACAAATTAGCATTTCTTAAATTCAGACTCAAACTTAGAAACATAAAATGCTGAAAAGCTATTATTTAAGCCCAGGAAGCTTCGGCCACTGGCTAAGCTATCAAGATTTAAATATCCAAAATGACCAGGTATATTTCCTCAACTGAAAAACGAGTTCCTAGGTCTACTTGCTGCCATGACAGCTTGAGACGGTTTCATCAAAGGATTTGTAACTTGCCTTTCAAATTATGATTGATAGACCTGCCCTTTTCATAGCCAATTTCCAGGGAAAGGAGATTCAAATTATATTTTCCATGCTGCCGTGGTCTGTCCTTAATGGTGACTATAAAAGCCTGACTCTCAGTCCATTTAGATTGAGGAAAAAGTAACAAAGCCATGAGTCTCTTGCCTGTAAATGAATGGGGAATAGAAAAAGGGTTTTGTTTTTTTTTTCCTTTAGAACCTGAAAAGTTCCATCAAAGCCAAGTTTCACTGCAGAGGGTGTGCCAGCATCCAGGGTAACACCCTTCCTGCAGTCAGGGAGTACAAGAGCATGTACGCAAGTATTATTTGGTGACAAAAATAAAACAGTATTCTGAGCAATAAAGTGTTATTCAAATTTTACCAAAGTACACAGTTGCTATAACTTGATAATTATTCTAAGAAAGAGTGTTTAATTTAGAAATTACCTAACCTTTTTGGTTTCTATCTTTGATGACATTTGTAATCTAAATTAGCAACAAACCTATGTCTCTCAGGCTTTTACATTAAACTCCAAACCTGATTCACAATTTTATTTTAGGATCTGTAACCCATTTACTAGGGTTCAGCCGGTCTCAGAGATTTAAAGCCAGTCTAGGCCCAGGTAATTTGCAGATGACGGGTAGAGAAGCAAAGGAATTAGTGCCCTTATCTTCAAGCCAAAGCAGAGGAGTGACCATGTCACCGTTGGGCTGGCATCCTCCCTCCTCCCCTGCCCACCATGCTTCTCCCAGAGCTCTGGAAAAAAGAGGAAGTTACAGAATGGCTGATGTTTCAAAGTGTTGTGACTTTGGCCTCTCCCTATAAACCAACAAAATACCTATAGGGTAGCATAGGACCTAGTACAGACAGGTGCTTGAAAAATTATGGCCAAAAGAAAGAATTATTAAGTGGGTTTGCAGAGGATCTAAAAGTTATCTACAACCAACATCAGACTATTTTATTGGTTCACAAATGATCATAACAGTTAGATGGAGTTACAGGTAATCTATTTAATTGTCCAAACTTCTATAATGTTATCATATTCCTATAATGGTAGTATATTTCTCTAATACTTTTAATTAAAGAGAAACAGTAATTTCAAGCAATAGTGTTAAAAATTGAGTGATGAATTTTGATCTGTCCAAACAAAGTTACTTTAAAGTAATAGAACTGCCACTATAAATAACAGATAGTTGCTTGTTTAAAATATAAATCAATTATTTAATCATAGTAACAGATCCTATCTATCGTATGCATAACACAGTTACAGCAAATCCTTTTAAGGCTTCCCTGGAGTAGGGAAAAGGGCATGAAAACTACAGAATAAAATAGCTTATACTATTGTGGGCTTTCTGTTGAGAAAGACAGTGAGATAATGACCCTATTTTAACCTCTATACCTACTATGTTGTCATTCACTAAGCACTCATGATGTCATGGTTAGGCTTACCAGAAAACACTCATGGGCAACCTCAGAAATTCTGTCATTAGTACATGCAGTCAACCTTATACTATTGAGAAAAGTACTTCTTGAAATGTCTCAAAAAGGGAAGTATTAATATAAACACGTAACAGCTATGGTTAGTTAGGCCAACAGACCCAGACCAATGGTGTCATGCTTTTACCCACAAACCAACTTGCTGTCAGAATCCCTCCCATTTTCAGCTGAGAAAATAGGTCACATGTATTAATATAAACATGTAACAGCTATGGTTAGTCAGGCCAACAGACCTAGACCAATGGTGTCATGCTTTTACCCGCAAACCAACTTGCTGTCAGATCCCTCCCACTTTCAGCTGAGAAAATAGGTCGCATGAATTTTAAGGCCCCTAACAGTACTATGAACATTATGAAGCCTATCCAGGTGAAAACTATGAATATTATCATCCAGAGACAATATAGAATAAATATTGAGGAATTGTTTTGGCCAAGAGCCCTGATAAATTCTATCCTTCATCTAAATGCCTTTCTAATGTCTTCCCAGCAGAAACAACCAGGTTATTTGAGTATTTAAAAGGAGCTTACCCCAAAAGAAAGATAAGATGTTTTATCAAATTCTTCAAAAGCAACAGCTGAAGTGAACAAACTGCCGTGAGTGCTTTTAATATGTGAGTTTGTGAAGTTATATGCTCATTTCTGTCATCAGGAAGTAAGATATAAGAATCCCTTTTTAAAATTACTGAACCAATATAGATATGATCTTTATAGGCTTTTCTCATTTCTATCTCTGAAGATTTGAATTTTCATTCATTTAAAAATATTTACTGATTTCATACCAGGTGACTGACACCGATCTGGTGCTTAGAATACATCAGTGAACAAAATAAACAGATCTCTGTCCTTTGGAGACTACATTATAGGTGGGGAACAAAAAATAAACCATAAACACAATAAGTAAGTTTCCATAGACATTAGAAGGGATAAATATTATGGAAAATGGAAATAGCAGGGTAAGATGATCAGGAGTTCTGGGTGTGGAGAGGGAAGGCAAGTGCAGTTTCAGTAGGTGGTGGGGTGGCCCCACTGAGAAGGTGAAAACCTGGGGAACATGTGAAGAAGTTGAAGGTGCAGGCCATGTGGTTATCTGGGGAAAGCTTTCCAGGCCGAATGTCTGGGGTGTTTGAGGAACAGCAAGATCAGCATGGCTGGAGGGGAGTGAATAAAGGGGAAGTTAGCAGGAGTTGAGGCCAGAAAGGTGATGGGGAAGCAGGTGACCTGGATTGTATAGGTCTTTATGGGTACGTGTATTACTCTGAGTGAAATAGAACACCATTATGAGGTTTCTGAGCATAGTATGATTTGACTTTATTTTTGAAGTGTCTCTCTGACTGAATTCTTGAGACTAGCCTATAGTAGAAGCAAGGGGAAAGGGTAGAAGAGAGGTGACTTGTTAAGAAGTGATGGCAATTATCCAAGAGAGAGATGACGATGATGGCTCAGACCAGGCTAGGAGAGGTGGAGGTGGTGAAAAGTGGTTGGATGCCAAATATACTTTTTGGAGGAGGAGCCAACAAGATTCGGATGTGAAAAAAGAGACAAAGAGGAGTCAAGGATGGCTTTGGTCAGAACTAATTAAGGGTAGGATCGTCATCCAGTGAGGAGGTGTAGACTGTGGGTGGAGCAGGCTTTAAAAGGAAGAATGGGAGTTCGAGTTTGGGCTTGTTAATTCTGAGATGTCAAATTGGATAAAGGTCTAGAGTTCAGAAGAGGAGTCTGGGCTAGAGATGTACTTTTGGCAGCATGTAAATGATATTTAAGGCTGTGAAACTAAGTTGAGATAACCAAGGAGAGAGTGAGGAAGAGAAGAGGCCTAAGAAGAAGACCCGATGGCCCTCCGGGATTATGAGGTCACAGAGGAGAGGTGGGACCAGCAAAGGAGACTGAGAGGGAATGTCCAGTGAGGAGGAGGAAACCCAAGAGAGGGTGTGTCCTGGAAGCAAAGTGAAGAAACTTTCAGAGTAGAAGAAACATGTTACTGCGGCAAAGGCGACTGACACACACCTAAGCAGAGGCCTGAGAACTGACAGACGGACTTAGAAAAGTACAGTCATCAGCGTCTTCAGAAAGAGTAGCTTCAATGAAGCATTCATGACAGATACATGCTTGGAACAAGTTTGAAGAGGTAATAAGAAGAGAGAAACTAGAGGCAGCAAATAAAGATAACTCATTAGAAAACTTTTGCTTAGAAGAGTACAAAGAAATGAAGCTGTGGCTCCCATTTTCTGAAACGTTTTATTCATTTATAATACGAATAATTAATAATTTCCAAGGGAATGCTTTATTTTCTTTCAAATAGACAAACATGTCCTGAACATGGTTATTCACTATGGAGTTATTTAATCTTTACCTGTTAATATTACTTTCTGTACAAGTTCATTTCAGAGATTATAAAGTCACCTCCACTTTATAATTTCCTTGATGCATATGATCCAGCAATCTCATTCCTGGGCATATATCTGGAAAAGATGAAAACTTTAATTCAAAAAGATATGTGCACCCCAATGTTCAGAGTGACACTGTCTACAATAGCCAAGACATGAAAGCAACTGAAATGTCCATCAATAGATGAATGGATAGAGATGTGGTACATACACACAGTGGAGTATTACTCAACCATAAAAAAGAATGAAATCATGTCATTTGCAGCAACATGGATGGACCCAGTGGTTATCATACTGGGTGAAATAAATCAGAGAAACACAAATATCACATGACATAACTTATATGCGGAGCCTAAAAAAATGATACAAATGAACTAGTTTATAAAACAGATTCATAGACATAGAAAACAAGTTCATGGTTACCAAAGGGAAAAAGGGGTGGGGAGAGATAAATAAGAAGTGTGGGATTAATAGATGTATGCATGTATGCTCAGTCACTTCAGTCGTGTCTCACTCTTTGCAACCCTATAGACTGTAGCTTGCAAGTCCTCTGTCCATGGGATTGTCCAGGCAAGAATACTGGAGTGGGTTGCCATGCCCTTCTCCCACAGATATATACTGCTGCTGCTGCTGCTGCTGCTAAGTTGCTTCAGTCGTGTCCGACTCTGTGTGACCCCATAGATGGCAGCCCACCAGGCTTCCCCATCCCTGGGATTCTCCAGGCAAGAACACTGGAGTCGGTTGCCATTTCCTTCTCCAATGCATGAAAGTGAAAAGTGAAAGTGAAGTTGCTCAGTCGTGTCTGACTCTTAGCAACCTCATGGACTGCAGATCACCAGGCTCCTCCGTCCATGGGATTTTCCAGGCGAGAGTACTAGAGTGGGGTGCCATTGCCTTCTCCGAGATGTATACTACTATACATAAAATAGGTAAATAGTAAGGACCTACTGTATAGCACAGGGAACTATATTCAATATAATGTCCTATAATGGAAAGGAAACTGAAAAAGAAATACATATTTTTTCAGATTGTATAGTTGTTTGTATAGTTTTATATACATGTATATGCATATATACATATATATATATAACAAAATGAAGAGACAGAGAAATATGTTCCAAATGAAAGAACAAAATAAAACCCCAGAAGAAAAACCCTAATGAAATGAAGATAAGTAATTTACCTGATAAAGCATTCAAAGAAATAATCACAAGGATGCTCACTGAGTTTGGAAGAAGAATGAAGGAACTCAGGAAGAATTTCAACAAAGATTTAGAAAACATAAGAAAGAACAAATCAGAACTGAAGAATACAATAACTGAAATAAAAAACATACTAGAAGGAATCAACAGCAGATTAGACAATACAGAAGAATGAAAAAGTGATCTGGAAGACAGAAGAGTAGAAATCACCCAACCAGAACAGCAAAAGAAAAAAAAATTTTTAAACTGAAGACTATTTAAGGAACTTCTAGGGCAACATTAAGCATACTTAACATTTGCATTATAGAGATCCCATTAGGAGAAGAGAGACCGAAAGGGATAGAAGACTTACTTGAGGAAATAATGGCCAAAAACTTCTCTAAACTGCAGAAGGAAACATACATCTAGATATAGGCAGTACAGAGAGTTCCAAACAAGATGATCTAAAAGAGATGCGCACCAAGACATAACGAAAATAGAAAAGGTAAAGATAAGAGAACCTTAAAAGCAGCAAGAAAAAAAAAAACACAACTAATGATATACAAGGGAAATCCCATAAGACTAACAGCTGATTTTTCAGCAGAAACTTTACAGGCCAGAAGGGAGAGGCAAGATATATTTAAAATGCAAAGAGGAAAAACTTATACAACTGAGAAAACTGTTTGGCAAGGTTATGATTCAGAATTGAGAAAAAGATAGAGTTTCTCAGATAAGTAAAAACCAAAGGGGTTCATTATGCCTAGAAAAGCCTTACAAGAAATGTTAAAGGGTCTCTCTCCTTTAAGCAGAAAGGACCATAACTAGAAATAAGAAAATATATGAATAAAAATTTCACTCATAAAAGAAAATATATTGTAAAGGCAGTGAGTTCAGTTCAGTGTCTGACTCTTTGTAACCCCATGAACTGCAGCACGCCAGGCCTCCCTGTCCATCACCAACTCCCGGAGTCCACCCAAACCCATGTCCATTGAGTTGGTGATGCCATCCAACTATCTCATCCTCTGTCATCCCCTCTCCTCCTGCCCTCAATCTTTCCCAGCAGCAGGGTCTTTTCAAATGAGTCAGTTCTTTACATCAGGCGGCCAAAGTATTAGCGTTTCAGCTTCAACATCAGTCCTTCCAACGAACACCCAGGACTGATCTCCTTTAGAATGGACTGGTTGGATCTCCTTGCAGTCCAAGGGAATCTCAAGAGTCTTCTCCAACACCACAGTTCAAAAGCATCAGTTATTCGGAGCTCAGTTTTCTTTATAGCCCAACTCTCACATCTATACATGACCACTGGAAAAACCATAGCCACTAAAAAGCTAATGTGACAGTTAAAAGACAAAAGTAGTATAAACAAATGTAACTACAATAGGTAGTTAAGGGATACACAAAATAAAAAAAATTTAATGTGACATCAAAAACATAAAACATGGAAACAAGGAAACTAAAATGTAGTACTTCTAGAATGCCTTCAAATTTGAATGACTATCAGCTTAAAATAGACTGCTATAGACAGGGGTTTGTATGTATGAACCTCATGGTAATAACAAAAAAATCCTACAATGATATACATACACAAAATGAAGGGAACCCAAATACAACAATAATGGAATGCACCAAACCATAAGTGAAGAAATCAATATCAAGAAACAAACAACAAGACTAAAACTTAGAGGATCTGAGTAGACATTTTTCCAAGGAAGACAAACAGATGGCCAAAAAGAGCAAGAAAAAGTGCTCAACATCACTAATCATTAGGGGAATGCAAATCAAAACCACAGTAAGATACTATCTCACCCCTGTCAGGATGGCTATTATCAAAAAGACAAGCAGTAAGTGATGGTGAGGTTGTGGTAAAACAGGAGTCTTCATGCATTTTTGGTGGAAGTGTAAACTGGTGCAGCCACTATGTAAAACAATATAGAGGTTCTCAAAAAACTGCAAGTTGAACTGCATACCATCCAGCAATTTCACTTCTGGATATTTTTCTAAAGAATATTAATTCAAAAATAACTCATTCCATTATGTTCATGAAGCACTATTTATATAGCCAAGATATGGAAGCAAGGTAAGTGTTCATCAATAGATGGATAAAAAAGATATATATATATATATATATACATGTATGAAATTTAAAAAAAAAAACAAGCAAATTAAACAAAACAGAAACAGACTCATAGAACTGGTGGTTGTCAAAGGGGAGGAGAATGGGAGAATATACGAAACAGGTGAAGGGGATTAAGAGGTACAAACTTCTAGCTATATAATTAATAAGTCACAAAGATGTAACATACACAAAGGGAATCTAGTCAACAATATTGTTAACAACTTTGCATGGTGACAGATGGTAACTGGAGATCATTTTGGTGATCATTTCATGATACATAAAAATGTTGTACATCTGAAATGTATATCTTCGTATAAATAAATAAACACATAAATAAGGTGTACTCCCCTCTCCCACAACAAAGTCGTAACTGGGAATCAGACAGGTTAGAATCTGTGTCCTAGTCCCTCAGATTACTTGCTAGGTGACTTTGGGTCAATTATTAACCTGACAGGGCCTTGGTTTCCTCCCTGATAAAATAAATGGGAACCATTCAGCTTACCTTCATGGGTGAGGATCAGGTCAATTAAGGCAGTAAATCACTTGGCAGCTAGTCAACTCTTAACTGTTGATAGCTATCGGAGTTCACCATTTGGATGAAGAGGATGTGGTCAGGAGCCCTCCTAGACAGACTGGAGTCTGCAGTGGGGAAGGGGTGTCAAGGCAGCAGGGGCATCCCAACCATTGGGAATGCCCAGGAACTGCTTTATCAGTGCCACTGCTGCCCCCAGCACCCTCCCCCATGCTCACAGCTTCTCTGGGGGAACTGAAAATATATGGAGAACTTTGTAAATGTCAACTGTAGCTAATAATCTACCTCAATGAGAAACTCATACAAGAAAACACACACACACACCACTGCACATACAGACAGGGATCTAGCTTCAGAGCAATCAAGAATGTTATTTTCCCTGGGCCAAAGCAGGGTCAGAGATATTCCAGGACCTGTCCTCAGGGGAATTATTTCTAAGAACCTTGACAAAATGTACAAAACTAGGGTAGAAAATAACAAGGTATAAAGCAGTGGTTAGGCAGAAGGTTTTTGAAGAGGAAGGACTAATTAATTGCTCCAGTTGGCGCTTCTTTTATATATTGATTCCTATTCCCAGGTCAGCAGCATCACTTTTCAGGGAATGTGAAAATAGTGAATATACAGCAGAAGGGCCTGGCAGGTGTACAGAGCTAAGCTAACAACTGTCAGCTGCCCTGAAAATATCTTCACTCATGGGTTTGGGGGGCTGCTTCTCCTAAGGATCCTTTCCATTAATTTTCTGGTAATAGAACCTAAAAGACCAATGAAACAAATATCAAATTTGGGACAAATTTATAGCTAAATAAACACAGGCTTTGGGATGCCACAAAATTGGGCTCCTAATACCAGCCTGGAAAATGTGGCTAATAACCTAACATCTCAGAGCCTTGATATGCTCATCTGTTAAATGGGTCTTAGTAAAGCTGCTTCTCTAGGTAGCTGCCAGGATCAAATGAGACATGTTTGCAAAACTCCAAGTACCATGCATGACACAGAAAGAACTCAACTACTGGAAGAGTATTATCATTAAGTAAAATGTGCAATGATTCTTTGGTGGCTTCTTTTAACATAGGAGTTTCTATCCATCCCCAATACAGAATAGCTATTCTAGTAAAACTGATCATTTATTATGATTTGTGAGTTCACTGTCCAACCCAAGTTCCCGTGGAACATTTAGTGTAATCAAGCTGAGGCCCTCAGCAAGGTCCCTGGGTCCAGTCTTCAAATCCAGTATCACTATGGCAAAGAACTAGAAAAGAGAAGAAGAGTACCACTGTATGAAACACACCCTCTTTCCTTTTCCTTAAACCTGTTTATGCACTTCGCTTGTTAGCTCTTCAGTTCCCAGAGAGCAGAGACTCCTGGGAAACAGGAAGTAGCAAAGGCCTGTGAGAAAATCCCCAGATGAAGATCAGCAGTAAATCTCTCCCAGCAACACTTTGGTCAGAAGAGGGAAATTCCCCACCAGCCCTCAAAAACAGTCCCTCAAGAAAGCTTAAAGAAGGTTAATTTGGGAAATCCCCTCAGAGGCAACAGAACAGAAACGGAAATCTGCTTCTTAAGAGAAATCTGAAAAGAGTAAGCCAGTTAGTGGCTGCCTGGGGAGCGCTCAGTGTTAAGCCGTAGTGCTGCTGCTACCTCATTTCCCCCTTTTCATCCTGATCCTGAGGGCAACCCTGACGGGACTCAGTTGCCAGAGACACTTGACACCCTCTCTTTCTAGGCTCCCACCCCAGGGGAATGAGTGCAACCAATGCTAAGCCAGATTCCCCTCCCATGCAAACCCTCTCCACGCGTGCGTGCATGCTAAGCAGCTTCAGCCATATCTGACTCTTTGTGACACTAGGGACTGTAGCTGCCAGGCTCCTCTGTCCAGGTGATTCTCCAGGCAAGAATACTGGAGTGGGTTGCCATGCCCTCCCCTCCAGGGGATCTTCCGAACTCAGGGATCCAACTGGGGTCTCCTGCATTGCAGGCAAATTCTGTACCTTCTGAGCCACCAGAGAAGCTCCAAACCCTCTCCATACCCAGCTATCATTTTCATTTTGTGAGTTTCCTTTAGTGCCATGAAATAACAGACCCTCAGGTTTTACTGAGTTCTAATCTGAATGTGACCTTGGGGTCACATTTCTTAGCTGCTGCTAAACTCCAAGAGGTGGGGGAGGAACCCTTCCCACAAAGAAGAAAAACAAAATCACATAAACCTCGTCGCTTTGAAGGGCTTAGAATGGAATATCTGCTGATGAGTAGTAGCAGAGAAAGTGTATAAACACTGTTAAAGGGGCCTGTCAGGGGAGGTGGAAGTGGGGGAGGGGGGACTGTGATCTCTACATGCAAACCAGGCCCAAGTCAACTAGCTGTCCACGAATAGGATCATTCCCACAGGGCTTCCACTGGGTGTCTTTTGTTTTAATTTTTATTTTATATCAGAGCATAGTTGTTAATAAACTGTACTCCATTGAATGGATTTTTTATTTTTTTTTAATCTGTGATTCTTAAATGACCATTTCAGGAAGATGACAAAAATGAGATTTTAGCAAAAGAGTGAAGAAAGTAGATTCCATAACAGCTAAAATTTTCTTTACTGTATACTTACTCAAAGTAGGTATCAAACTTTAGAAAAGAGAATTTTTTAAAGGTGTAAGCACTCTGTTTAAAATTCTATAAAATATTATACTCTCCTAGAACATGTTCCCTTTATGTTGTCAGGACCCACCACTGTGTGATTCACAATTGCAGATTCCACTTTAAAATACTTTTTGACTCCTGGAAAATTACCCTGCCAAAAATCACTTTCCTGGTACTTTCAAACAAACATAGTTCTTGTTTGCTTCAATTCATGTGTCTTTGTTAAGATTCCTTTTTCCAGAAATTGTAAAGATTCTTAGCCACCTACTTTTCTCCATGCTTTGAATAAGCCAGAAAACTCCTTTGGAGGTTTGCATGTTTCTAAGCAATTAGACTAGTCTTTAAATTCATTCTGTACACATGAATAATAATTACAGTAGTTACATTTAAACAACAATCCTAACTTGCAAATTCTAGCTTAGTCAACACACCCTCAAGAGGCATTCTTTCTTTCTTTTTTTTTTCATTTCGGAGCCTAGAAAGTATTTAATTCTCAGTTCCTAGCAAGACCAAAGAATATTTCTGATTTTAGGGTAAACTTTTCATCTGCTCTTGGCGCTACCTTAGTTACAAATGTGAAATCAATTAAATGATGCACGGTCAGCAAAAAACAGCCCTTTAATGCCCGGCACAGATGAAACAGATTCCAACATGGGTCTAAGAGTAATAAATAAACTAATAAAAAAAGGAAACCAAGGAGCAACTTTGATGGAAGTAAGCCGTTTGCCTTTGCCCTGGAAAGTTTATAGTGTTTTAAACAATTGTAAACATGTCAGTATACGTGGATACCGTTTCCATAGCAGCATAGCAACAGTTAAGAGTTTCTCCAAACATATCCAAAAGGAAACTAAAAATAGCTTGTCTTCAATATCAAAATACATACATATACATATTCAGACAACAGTACACAAAATGACGTGTAATTAGAAATTCTGCAGAGACCAACCTTTCACAAAAGCTCATTGCAGGTGGCTTTAAGAACCAATGAGCTCAGTACCTATAGGAATTGGATAGAGACCAAAGAGTCCAAGAGACAGGAAGGTAGATGCCATGGCGAACTCTCAGATCAGAGGCTCTTGACCCCAAGTGCCTCCAAACATTGCTCTGTCTGCTCCACCTGACACTTCCCTGTGTCCTATTCACCTTTGGCTCCTAAAACTGGAGTTGAGTGTATGATACGTACTGTTATCTCCTTTTAGTGCAGTATTCTCTCATCTTCTTAAGTTTTCTAGCCAATATATCCTCTCAATAGAGATTGAACAGTAGTTGCATTCTAAAAAAATAATGTCAAAACCAAATGCCACAATTTCCCAGTGAACTTATTTCAATTGACACACACAGACAGTATTAATAATTCCCAAATGAAGATGGAGATGGTGGGCCTTCCCTGGGAGTCCAGTAGTTAAGACTCTGTGCTCCCAATGCAGGGAGTTTGATCCCTGGTCAGGGAACTAGATCCCACAGGCAACAACTTTGCTGCCAGGCCACAACAAAGACCTGGCACAGCCAAATTTTTTTAAAAAATGAAGACAGTGTGTCAGTATATTTTTTGCACCTTTGCTGTTTGTACTTTTTATTATATCCAAGAATTAGAAATATTTTAAAAGCATCATCTATTGGGAAATATTATTGCCAGGATATATGCAATTTGTCATCTAAACTGGGAAACTTTTGAGATTGAAACAGCATTATTTATTATTACGCTAGGGAAAGAGGTGTAAACCAAAGACTGCCCCAGGCAGGCCCATACAAACGGTCACACAATATCACACATAAGACTATAAGCATCTTGAGGGCAGGGATAGGGTTTGCTCATTTTTGTACTTCAGGACCTATTGCAGCACTTTATATGTAGAAAGAACTCAATAAATATTCGTTAAGAGAATGAATTCTACCATTGGATTGTATTCTGTAAAACTTTAAAAAGTATCTATATACGTAATACTAAGCTGGCCATATTTCTTTTTTCAGTCTACAGTCTATGTGTTAGGGTTAAATAAAATCCAACATAGCTCTGCAGGTGAATCTTTCTTTTCCATCATCTGATCTTTTCCTTGAAAGTTAAGAGGATAAAACTGGAAAAGTAAAATATATCTAGGAGTCATAAAAAGTAATTCTATCAGTGTGGGATGGTTTATGAAAGCACTGAAGGAGGTTTAGAGTATGGATTCAGATAGGAAGCAGTTTCATAATCTCTACAATGGTTATTATCCTGGTTTCATTTTCCCTGCCAGGAATGCTGGCCTCTAGAGAGAAATGCAGAGCAAGTATCAAGTGAGTACACTCCAACTAGGAAGGATGCTATTTGTCTTTCAAGATGAGGAGTTGGGAAGAAGGCTACCACTGGTGAGTTCCCAGGAGTAAAGGTAAAAGCCTCTTTACCTTCTGCCCGGATCTCCCAGGACCACAGGGGATTTTTTATACAAGTCACTTTCCATTTGATGGACTGCCGGTTCTTGGCTTATAAGCTGCATGAAAGGATTGCTGTGGAAAATAATCATATTGTTCAAGAGAAGCACTTAACAGTCTTCCTGTGAAAAGCATGATAAATCTCCCTAGCCCTCCGTGGAGAAGCAGCAGAGTTTGGGAGGTGACACTGCCTATCTTCAGGACCTGAGCATCTCAGACTCATGCTGTTTGTTCTGAGTTTTCAAGCCAGGTTATTCTATAAGATATTGCCTAAACTTTGGGGGCTCTGGTTTCTTCATTTTTCAAAGAAGGAAAATAATTTTTGTAACTTCTTAAAGGGTTGTCTATGAGGGTTAAATGATATTCGTGTAAAACACCTAAAACATGAACGTCAGCTATTGTTCCTATCCAGCTCTGTTTCTTGGGGCATTTGGCAAGAATTCAACACAAAAAATTTAATTAAAGGCAAAAATTATGCTTTTATATTTCCAACTCAAAGAAATCCAACTGTGTGTACCTAATGCCAGAAGGAATCTTCTATTCCTAGGCCACTTTTAGACTTGATCCACATTCTGTTCTCATCTCTCTCCCCAGAATTTGCTTGTTATCCTAACACCAAGGGGACCCTGTGTTTATTTTTATTATTAATTAATTAATTAAATTCCATCAAACCAAAGGCAGTTTGTGTGCTGGGCCACAACCGGCCACTCCATTTCAGGGAAAGCTGAAAGCCTGCACCCAAAGATTGATACCTCTTTTTAATATTGAATTTAGAAGCTAGGAAAACTGCAGAGAAATGAGTTACTTTACAGAATTGTAAGGCTTTATACTTAATGAATTTCTGGTGTCTAAGTGGAGAGGGGTGGGGAATGGGCCCTTTATAAATATCAAACCATGTTGTTATCTACAGAGAGTGTGCCAGTTGGTTAAACAGAGCCAAATTCTGTTCTGTCTGATAATTACTGAATTTGACATTCATAGAAGTTCTTTTTTAATTCTGGGAATAAGAAATCTACAAATTCATTAAATTATGAAATGTTTCAACTCTATTATCCTAATACAATGACCCCATAGACTACGCTGCTGCAGGAAGTCTTTGGGACAGCTTCTGATGTTTAGAATGACTCAACAATAGGAATTCAATTCATGTAAGAGCCAACACGATATGGTTTAAGAAATGAAACTGAACATTACTCCATCTGATTTAGAGTCATAGTTAATGATTCTAAGGAAAGATATTGGTACTCACTCAGCACAGTCTTTTGTTCAACAAATCTACACTGGTATTCAAAGTGCAGAAGAACAGAGAATTCCCTCGTGGTCTAGTGGTTAGGATTCTGTGCTTTCACTCCCAAGGTCCCAGCTTTGATCCCTAGTTAGGGATCTAAGATCCCATGAGATAAGTAGCCAAAAAAAAAAAAAAATATATATATATATATATATAAGTGAAGAAGGGCAGAGGAAACAGGATCCAAATCTGCTTAAGGATATTTGAGGGTGGGAGAATTGGCCCCAACATTTGTGTGTTTCTTTTGAATAATAACAGCAACAACTCATCTTCTTAGCAGAGTGGGCTTAGTCGGTCAGTCATGTCCGATTCTTTGCAACCCCATGGACTGTAGCCTTCCAGGCTCCTTTATCCATGGAATTCTCCAGGCAAGAATACTGGAGTGGGTTGCCATTTCCTCCTTCACGGGATCTTCCCCCTACTTAGCAGTGTTACCCTTTATTGCTTCCTTAGCCACATCAAAAGTGAAAGTGAAGTAATTCAGTCCTGTCTGACTCTTTGAGACCTCATGGACTGTAGCCTACCAGCTCCTCCGTCCATGGGATTTTCCAAGCAAGAATACTGGAGAATACGCCATTTCCTTCTCCAGGAGATCTTCCAGACCCAGAGATTGAACCCGGGTCTCCTGCATTGTAGGCAGATGCTTTACCGTCTGAGCCACCTGGGATGTCCAAGGAAGCCACATCAAGAAAAATCTATTTCCCACAAAATAGGAGTTTCTAATGAAACTTTTATTTTTTTGTATACTTAATAAACTGTGAAGATCTAAATAGCATATAGATTTTCTTAGAGTCTTTAAAAACCCTGACTTCTTCACATTCTACGTGAAACGTTCATGTGCTAATGAAGGAAACCATCATCGCAGAGTGAAAGTTGTCGAGCCTGGGAGCTGGAGAAATAGAACTCCTGTAACTGTTTTGTGATTTACTAGCTGTGAACTTGGGCAAGTCATCTGGCAATCAAATACTGCTGGAGAACAAGAGATTAACATAATCTCAAAATTTTACCAATATTAAGACTATTTCTTGATACTCTTAAGGGAGAAAGTTACCTGTACAATAAAGAAATCTGTCAGATACCACCTTAATCTTATGATCAAACTTAACATTGCCAATGATAGTCAAACTGACACTATATGACCCATTCCAAGCCCATAGCAGACACCACCAATGTTCTCAGCATGGTTTCCCAGGAAGCCAGGGCATAGCCTCAGGATGTCTCTCAAGATCACTGGTGTCATCCCAGAGGAGTTTGAGAACCTAAACACACTACTGATGCTGTTCCACTTTGGCCTGCAAGTCCTGGGCATAGCATGAAGTGATGCTGCCTCTGCAGTGCTGGGGACCTCCAAGACATTTCCCAGGGGATTCTGAGAGCCTCAGTAGATGAAGGATTAAAAATCCTGGAGCCTTGCAAATGGGACAGTCGCAATGGCTCTGCCATCTGGGGAGAAAAGTGTGTGTGTGTGTGTGTTTGTTTAATCCAAAAAGAAAAGCTATTGTCAGTTGGCCAGGGCTGCCAAGTGATATACAACTTATTTGTTATCACAGATTGTTTGTGGCAACTGAGGTATCACATTTGAGGCTACTTTGTTGATTAGGGTTACACTTTTACATCCTACAGAAAAAAATTTTTGCTGTGGGAAAAGTGGGCTGTGCCCAGTCCACCCAGGCTTCAAGATTATCCTTCAAAATTAAAATGTATTCATTTGAATACTCTCAGTGGTGGCAAGTAGATGTTTTTAAAGGCTAAATTTGTGCTTAAAGTCACCTTTCCCATCTAACTGTCTTCTTGTTATTTCTCTAACTCAACCCCTTATCTGTTTCCTTTATACTATTTACCCCAACTGGCAAGTATTTTTAAAATTTGTTTGTTAGCATGTTGCTGTGGGGATGGTTTTAGTCTGTCTTTCCTATTATAACCTCAGCTCCAACAGAGCAGGGAACATTTCTGTCCTGTGCAACACTGAATCCTCAGCTTCTAACATATAGCCTGGCATATGGGACACTGAATGGATATTTAATTGATTACATTAATCAATGGATAAATGAATACATGAGTAGGTACTTTTTCTAAAAATCACAAGTTATTTGGAGTTAAGTCTACAGGGGAGAAAAACAAGTAATCAGCCTTTTGTGTCATGGCTAAAAATTGAGATGAAATGCTAAGTATTTAGTCCTAAGTGGTTCACAATCCCTAACCCTGGTTCTGAAAGCAACTCTGAAACAAAAAGTTCCAAAATGCTTTGAGCAGTGCTTTGCTAGGATATGTCTTCCAACATAACTCTTTGAAGGATAAATACTAATTTGAATGTATATGCTGTGTCATATTTTTAGTTATATCATTTTTAAAAACAAGTTTTATTCATTGCCTCAGAGTCCTGCATACCTTGAATATCTTACATAACACATGGAAAGGAATGTTCTCTCTATAACCCTTGCTTCAGAGAGCTCTCTGGTTGTCAGCTGAAGCTCCTGAACAAAGTGTTCTTTCAACACTGTTCAAGACCACAGCTGAACAGCAGATCAGATTAACCAATGCCACCATAGCTGTGATGACATCCCTAGAAACTTGGAAGTCCTCACTGAAAGAACAAAGATCAATATTTAGTTTCTTATATCCCATCTGGGTGTTCCATCACTTTTATGGCCTCCTGTTCAGCCAGTTCCTTCATCTACAACCCTACTTGGCTCTTCTGGGAAAACAGACTAGAAATAATAGGAATACAAATGTGAAAGCACATCTACAAATTATAAAGTTTGAATGCAATACTTGTGTTTTGTTAATGCCAAGATTTGGCTTTAAAAAAAAAATCAATCTTTTCCTGCTGTATTTTTAACACTTCAGTGTGTATTTTTTTGGTATGAGCAACATGGACTTCACTAACTACTTTTCAGGTGAAAGGAAGAAGCAAAAGTTGCCTGTTTATTTTATATTCCTTTTGCTCACCAAAGCCTGTAATACTAAGCATTGCACAGTTTGACTCTTGGTTTCAACTATTCCTAGATATAGATTTTACACACTGTTACCAAGGCTTCATCTCACACAATACACCAACTTCCCAATGTTCACACATTTATTTTCATTTTTTAATAAAACAAAGAGGAAACAAAAACTAGTTTGGGAATAATAAGACTAGTTAAACCCACCAAAGTATCTTAGAATTGGAGCTGACGGTGTAGTTTGGAGAGAGTTGCTGGTGGCCAGAGGAATGATATAATACCCTGTGCAGTGAGGAGCTAAGCCCAGTCCTGTTCACCATCCACCTTTTCTGGCTACAATACATCCATTAACATTGCCAAGAAATAGCAAATGACAAGGTAAAAATGGAAGTTAACCACCAAACAGAATATGTTAAAATGAATGACTAATATGACTTGAGTGAGACCACAGCCAGAGGATGGTGTGAGAGAGCCAATTAGATTTTTAGTAGCACATAGCCTTGAGCACGACAAACTTCCAACCTTGTGTTCCTATCATGGATGTAGTGGAGACTGTGGAGAATGATAACTTTACTGGCTGCAAGCTACTGTCTCTGCAACTTAGACATCATCACAAACTATTCTCTAGTTTGTGGATCATCATTTTTATGTCTTTATGTGAGCTTCCCAGGTGGCGCAGTGGTAAAGAATCTACCTATACTGCAAGAGATGCGAGTTTGATCCCTGGGTTAGGAAGATCCTCTGGAGAAGGAAAGGGCAACCCACTCCAGTATTCTTGCCTAGAAAATGCCATGGACAGAGGAGACTGGTGGGCTACAGTCCATGGGGTTGCAAAGAGTTGGACATGACTGAGCATGCATATATGCACTTCTTTCCCATAAACTTAACATTTGTGGACATAAAGTCCTTGGTCATAATAATCAGATAGACGCACATAATACCTAACAATTCTTTTTCAACCTATTGGAGCATGTTTTCATTTTTTTCTTATGACAAGATTTACTTTTACTTTTTTTAAATTACTTCTTCTCAGGAGCCTAACCAACATGCTGAGCAAGAGAGATAAGAATGGCCTGCCCAAGGTGCCCAGGGATTAGCTAGTTGCAGCCTCTGGGCATTTGTGTCACTTTGACTCCATCACAAGCATTCCCTTCTACCCCTGCCCACATACCATCTCACACATTCACCCAGCATGCCTGTCTCCAAGGCCCCTGGAACTCCAGAATGACCCTACCCTTTTCTTCTAGTGCTTCTGAAAGAGTCCAGTTGCGTGAAGGGCCCACCCTCATACAAAACTGAAAAGTGGAAAGGTTTTTCTGTTTCTACTCTGTCTGAATCCTTCTGGTATCCCTCTCCTGGCATTCATTCAAGGAGGAGAGGGTGGGCAGAGGCAGGTGGTTATGGGGTTGCAGGAACATAGGATTCTTTATGGGATCATCTCTTTCTTTGGGCTTCAATCCACCTCACAGCAACAATTCCGTTATGGAAGGAGGAAGGTGAATTTTGGGTGATCTCCTAGCCATTTCGGCTACACAAAATTTTAAACTCCCTACTTTGGATGTACTTACGCTTTATTTCCAGACCCATTTGAACTGAAATTGGAATGGCCTCAAAATATTCAGATCTCATGATTTGGTTGTATTTTTGTTGTTGTTATAGATCCAACTCACTTAAATAACAAAGCTACTTAGAACTTTGCTGTGTTGCTTGTCTAAGATAGATATCTACCTCCTCTATTGTGTCCCAAAGATCAAATATGTAATTTTACTTCTTGATAGTTCAGAAGTAGTAGCAATTTTTACAGGTTGCCTGTTAGTTTTCTATTTCCAGCGTGGGGTTATGCAACCACTAACACAGTTGCTGCAAACCCCTGAATTTGCAGCATGCAATCATTTAGTTGCTTAACTACTTAAGTGAAAAGAACAACCATTGGTCATTTACGAGCACAGATTTGTAAGTAGGAAGAAGGACCACACCAAAATTAATGATGCAAATATATAGATTAAAACTGAAAATTGCCCTCAGTGGTCACAAATAGCTAATTAGAAGTATGTAGTTTCTTCTGCAATCAACTGATACCCTCTTTATCATCCAGTCCTCCAGTGGCCACCAACTCTCTGGCACAGGTCTCTACTTCAGCCGTCTCTAAATTCTGACAGTGGCCCAGATGCATGGGATATTGGCTAAGACCCAATTTTCAGCCATAGCCCAGGACTGGCAAAGAACTTTGATTTTCCCCCTTTAACAGTATAGTCACATTCTGTCTTAGTGGTTTGTATGTAGGTCTTCTCTCCCCTTCTAGATAATAGATTCCTTGAAAGCAGGATCCATGTCATGCTTATCTATCTCCCATAACACTTACCTGGCACATAATCAGTACCTTATATTTCACTTGTTTTAAATTAAGCCAAGTCACAGATGAATCTGGGCCCAAACCTGCAAGTAAGGCCACATTCAGATGGTGTTTCCATTAATTAAGCTGCTGAACACACACATTGGTCCCTTCTCTGTAGACCTTTTTGGGAAGACTTCTGTCTTCCTTTTCACCAAAGATGCTGATGTCATTGGACCTTGTCTCTATAGCATCACATACTAAAAGAGGAACTCGAGAAGGAAAGGGAAACCTTTGTTCAGACCTCACCCTTAGCTTCCTTTTTTCCTTTACTGGTTGCTATGCTGGTTGTGTGGCAACCATAGAAAGATTTTTTGGAGCTCATTGGGAGGTTCCTGAAAAATGCAGAGAAGCTCTGATAAAAGTCTGGGCCTTCTCTGTAGTCTTTCCTTATCTTCATGTTTCGAAACCAAAAAGGTCACTTTGTTTCCTTCAGTTCTTCAGAAAATTGGAGCCTAAACCCAGACAGACTGTAAAATTTCTCTACCATGAGATTTTACAAAGCTCAGTAGTATCTGGGAGAGAACCAGAGTCTTGAACTTAATAGCAAAGGCACCCTAGATAAGCCAGAGCACCCATCTGGATCTCATGCCTCAGTGCAGAGTAAGGTTCAGTTAGAGCACCTCTAAAATCTTTTCGAAGCCAGGAGTAGAAATCACTGATATGGTGCACAGTGGCCTTAATAACCGAGGCACCTTCCCCAGTTTGCCAAAAACGGGGTTTCCAATCCAAGCTTCTGTGTGCTAGAACAGTCACATTCAGCCTCCATTTCACATTTTCACACATTCTGTTTGTAATTCCCTCTAGTTATTTCTATCCTTTCATTTAAAAAAATCAGGAGTCTTTCATTAGAGAGGGTGTAGGAAAGTAAGACTTCTTCACATCAGCTCCCAGCAGGGGCCACCCAGAGGGAGGAGCTGGAGGTCAAGGATCCCATTGGTTACTTACAGTGATGGAAGCAAGGACCCAAGGAGGAGATAAAGGTTTGGGGGTGAAGTGGGGGGAGAGAGGGTGGTTATGGGGACACTGATGGCTCAGATTATAAGATGACCGGAGGCCAACTCTCTTTGTGGTTCTCAAAGTATAGTCCCAGGCAGAGCAGCATCAGCATTACTGGGAACCTGTTAAAAAGGCAAATTCTCAGGTCTCACTTCAGACCCAGTGAGTCAGAACCCAGCCATCTGTTTTAATAAGCCCTCGAAGTGAGTCTGAAACTAGTCAAGTTTGAGAGTCACTGGATATAGAAAACAAACTCATGGTTACCAAAGGGGAAAGACAGGGGGAGGGATAAATTCAGAGATTGAGATTGACATTTACACACTACCACATATAAAATAGATAACTAATAAGGACCTACTGTACAGCACTGTTCATGGGGTTCTCAAGGCAAGAATACTGAAGTGGTTTGCCATTCCCTTCTCCAGTGGACCACATTCTGTCAGACCTCTCCACCATGACCCACCCATCTTGGGTGTCCCCACAGGGCATGGCTTAGTTTCATTGAGTTAGACAAGGCTGTGGACCATGTGATTAGATTGACTAGTTTTCTGTGATTATGGTTTCAGTGTGTCTGCCCTCTGATGCCCTCTTGCAACACCTACCATCTTACCTGGGTTTCTCATACCTTGGACATGGGGTATCTCTTCACGGCTGCTCCAGCAAAGTTCAGCCGCTGCTCCTTACCTTGGACAAGGGGTATCTCCTCATCGCTGCCCCTCCTGACCTTGAACGTGGTGTGTCTCCTCTCAGCCCTCCTGGGCCCAGGCAGCCATGGCTCCTTGGACGTGGGCTGCCACCCCTGGCCTCGGGCATCGGGTAGCTCCTCCCTGTGGAAAATTCTGAAAGACATGGGAATACCAGACCACCTGACCTGCCTCTTGAGAAATCTGTATGCAGGTCGGGAAGCAACAGTTAGAACTGGACATGGAACAACAGACTGGTTCCAAATAGGAAAAGGAATATGTCAAGGCTGTATATTGTCACTCTGCTTATTTAACTTCTATGCAGAGTACATCATGAGAAACGCTGGGCTGGAAGAAGCACAAGCTGGAATCAAGATTGCCAGGAGAAATGTCAATAACCTCAGATATGCAGATGATACCACCCTTATGGCAGAAAGTGAAGAGGAACTAAAAAGCCTCTTGATGAAAGTGAAAGAGGAGAGTGAAATGTTGGGTTAGAGCTCAACATTCAGAAAACGAAGATCATGGCATCTGGTCCCATCACTTCATGGGAAATAGATGGGGAAACAGTGGAAACAGTGTCAGACTTTATTTTTGGGGGCTCCAAAATCACTGCAGATGGTGGTTGCAGCCATGAAATTAAAAGATGCTTACACCTTGGAAGGAAAGTTATGAGCAACCTAGATAGCATATTCAAAAGCAGAGACATTACTTTGCCAACAAGGGTCTGTCTAGTCAAGGCTATGGTTTTTCCAGTGGTCATGAATGGATGTGAGTGTTGGACTGTGAAGAAGGCTGAGCGCCAAAGAATTGACGCTTTTGAACTGTGGTGTTGGAGAGACTCTTGCAAGTCCCTTGGACTGCAAGAAGATCCAACCAGTCCATTCTAAAGGAGATCAGTCCTGGGTGTTCTTTGGAAGGAAGGGTGCTGAGGCTGAAACTCCAGTACTTTGGTCACCTCATGCAAAGAGTTGACTCACTGGAAAAGACTCTGATGCTGGGAGGGATAGGGGGCAGGAGGAAAAGGGGTCGACAGAAGATGAGATGGCTGGATGGCATCACCGACCTGATGGAGTGAGTCTGAGTGAACTTCGGGAGTTGGTGATGGACAGGGAGGCCTGGCGTGCTGCGATTCATGGGGTCTCAAAGAGTTGGACACGACTGAGCGACTAGACTGAACTGAACTGAACTGTGCAGCACAGGGAACTCATCTCAATACTCTGTAATGACCTATATGGAAAAAGAGTGAATATATGTAATGTATAACTGATCCTTTCTGCTCTACAGGAGAAACTAACATGACATTGCAAATCAACTATACCCCAATAAAAATTAATTTAAAAAAAAGCCTGAGAGCCATTGAGCTAGAGGCAGGTGACCCAGGGAGTGAGAAGCCATCCTTTGGGTGATACAAGAAAATAGAAAGTGTAGGTTCAATCAGCAAACATTCTCTACCCTCTAGTGTTTATTCATCTTTAAAATTTTTCTTTTAGATCTTAATAATGGAAACATTGCTTATTTTAGGAGGGGAGGAAAACAACTCTACAGTCAAATTTGCTGAGTACAGAGTGAAGGGACGTCTGCACCAAACTGGCTAATTAAGGTCATATAAGTAATCAAGGCTGGCGAGTCAAGGGCAGTTAATCTCAGACTTGTCTTGACTGGTTCTGCTATCTTCACTGATCATGTAAGCCAGGCTATCAACAATCCCTTCTTAATTTTTTGCTGTGTAGACATTGACGGAATGTTCATAAAGTATTCCTAATCTATACCAGAAAGATTAAGTTATTTACTCAATTCCATACCTAGGGAAACTAAGTTAACTACTCAGGATTCCACAAATGAGCAAGATCCAGACTCCAAGGTTCTGATACTAAACTTGAAAGTATCAAGTTCAACTTTCTCTTTCTCTTTTAATTCTTTCCTTCCTGATGGACTATAGCCATTTGACTAATAACTTATTTTTTCTACTCATGAGGCGTTCACAATATTTGTCTTGAAAACTCATTACCTTTTTAACAAGATAAGAAAACTAAGGTTGAACTCAAACAATTTAGTAACAACCCGCTTCAATTAACCTCTTTTGCTCCTTAGGTCACTGCCATTTGGGTAAACTTGCAAAACCCTACATTAAAATTGAGTTTCCCTATGATGCTTTCCTCAGAGTTAATTTCCATCAGGGACCTATTAATCATAGACTAATTGTAGAAGCTGTCATACATAATGACTTTCCAGTAACTCTAGTACTAGTCCCTCCTCAAGGTTACATTATGAAGGTAGACGCCGTGAAAATACAAGAACTTTTTCCTCACCAAAACTAGCCAAGTCTCTATAAAAATTTGTTTGCTGTGGTTAAAATTTTTTAATTGAGTTATAGTTGACTTAACAATATTATATCAGTTTCAGGTGTACAACATAGTGATTCAATATTTTTATAAATTATAGTCTATATAAAGTTATTTGTAAAATATTGGCAATATTCCCTATGCTGTACATGACATTCTTAATCTTATTTATTTTATATCTGGTAGTTTATACTCTTAATCCCCCTCAGCTATCTGGCCCATCCCTTTCCCAATTATTTGCTGTGATTTATGTTTTAGATATGATAATTATGCTTCCATGTTTTCTTGTTTTAACATCTAAAATGACCTTGTATCAAATGTTTTAGCCCCTTTGGTAAGGTATGCAGCAAAGATGAACCTAAAAGTTTGTTGACTTCCCCCTCACCCCAAGATTTAAGCAATAAAATTTAAAAAATATTTTTTTGACATTGTTGTCTTCCTCCTCCTACTGGGCCAGTTAACATATCACATTTACAATAATTCCTCCTTTGTGTTTCTCAAAAGAACATTCTGGTCTAGATCAGATGTTGCATTTCAAGTCCTGTGAATTCTTTACCATGTAGTTATTTGGAAGCTCACAGCTTCTTTCTTCTTCTCATGGGCTTTTTGATCAGATCCCATGGTAAATTGGTCCAGAGGTCTGCCTCAAGCCAGCACGTTCTCTCCCAAAGTCCAGAGGCAGGCTGACCCCAAGGCCTAGTGAGACTGTATTCCTGCAGAGGAAAGGAGTTGCTTTTGAGATGTGCACTCTCTTCAGGCTTTGCAACTAAATGTTTTGTGAAGTTCTTTAACTGCCTTTTCTTGAACAAGTGAGAGAGTGAGCCACTAAGTGTCCTATTATATTACCAAGTGAGGATAGATTTAAGGAAAGCTTTCATTTTTCATTCTTTCTGTTAGTTGTAACACTAAATTAGCCAAATAATTCACACCTAGTGGCAGGTGTAATCTTCCTTAAGAACATTTCTGAAGCATCTCCAACCTTTCCCAGCACAGGCGTACGTGATTTTATTCAAACTTTCAAGTGACACCAAGTGGAAACTCTATGTTCCCAAATGACCCCATCTTGGTACAAACAGCAGATAAACTAATCAAACCAAATCATAAAAGCAAGCCTGAGCTACAGATAATAAGAGCTAATATTTATTGAGCATTTTGGGTAAGGGGAGGCACCAGCTGCATATCTAAAGGTTTTCCATGTATTCATTTGAACTTGTTAACAACGTGACATTTTACACATGAGGACAGTGAGACCCAGAAAAGTTAACTTGTCCCAGGTCACACTGCTGGTGACTGGACAGGCCAGTTAACAAGAGCTCTAATAGTAATATATGGCTTGCAAAGATCTCTTTAAAAAATTATTTATTTATTTGTTTGCACTAGATCTCAGTTGCAGCACTCGAGAGCTTTAGTTGTGGCACACGGAATCTCTTAGTTGGGGCATGTGGGATCTAGTTTCTTTACCAGGAATTGAACCCAGGCTCCTGCATTAGGAGTGTGGAGTCTTAACCACTGGAACCTCAGGAGAAGTCCCCCCACTCCTCTTTTATTCCACTGCCTTCCACTGACCCTCCATCCCTCTCCATGCATTTTATACTGGGGTTAGCCTGGAACTCTGGTTGCCTTCAAGCTCCTTTGTTTCCCTAAACCCTATTTTCCCCATAGCCACATCCCTGCCCCTGGCTGGAGTCACACAGAAAGCCTGAACATCTGACATGCATTGGTCATGCATGCATCTGACATGCATTAGTCCCCTTTGGGGACTAATTTCACACTGTACTTAGTAAGGCACACAAGAGCATCACCTCTGGCTGCAAGCAGCAGCCCCTGGAGTAGAAGTGCATTCTCTGCCCATGGCTAAATTTGGGAAAAGTGAGGGACCCTAACATACAGGAGCAAGTAAATTCCTAAAGTGCTCACACTAAAGATAAGACAGGACAAGATGAATATATTTAGAGTTGTGTTTCAATCTGGTGATTCAGCCATCATGCTGCACACCCCACTCAAGACTTTGTCCCCGTGAGGAACTCTGAGTGGCGAGGTGCCCAACTGTCAGAACCCTAGCAAGGCACCAAGGACCATTTTTAATAAAGTCAAGTTGCTACTGCTCCTTCATCTTTCTCCTAATCTGAGTGGATTGGAAGTCCAGGTGCCTATAGGATACAGAGTGCCTGACCTAAAGGACCCTACAGTATTAGTTTATCATTAACACCTACAGGATAAATAAGAAAACACCTGTCCATGAATAGCAAGCATACTGTCCTCCTCTGCTCCCCACCCCACCAAATACTTGTGTCAAAAGCAACTGGAGGCAGCAATTGTTGTATTCAACATTTGTCCAGCTGAGACCGTCTTGGGGTCTGCTTTATCTCTGCAAGCATCCAAATCCAAGAGGAGTTTCAGGATTCAACATTACCAGGGAAGGTTTATCTTTGCCACATAGGACTTGGACCATATCGAGGTTATTATCCAAAACTCATTTGAGGAGTGTTTGCTATAACATCTGGGAGTTTCAGAACTTGCTTAGGGGAAAGCTTTAACCATAAGAATAAGCACAAAGCCAGTCTCCTGGTATAACTGACTGTGGCATAAATAATTTCCCTTTATTATAAAGTCAACACAGATCTATGGCACTTGCCAGGTACCAGACTGTCAATATGCAGAGGTGAGTGCCATAGACAAAGCTTTCTGTCCTGGAGAGACTTTACAGTGGCTTTTTCTTGGAGGTTCTTGGACGTCAACTATTTACTTTCACAAGATTCAGTGGGAATTTTAATTTAAGAAATATTCATGACAGCCGGTTCGGGGGCAACTTTTACAAACATGCTGTAACAAAATCGGCAATTTTAGCTAAATCACACCCTGTTCCTCAGACATTTGACTCAGATTTTTCTTTACTACACTAACTCTGTGATCAGAATGCTGAAATGTGTAGGGAACCAGCCACTCCAGTTCAGTCTTAAAGACAAATTTTCAGGCTGGACTGCATTTTCCAGAAGACCAAACCCTTTGGATGTTTTTATTCAAAGAGCACAGAAATGACCAACCTGAATATTTTAGTGGAAGCCTTTCTAGGATTTTGCATTGGAATAACCAATGAAAACGAATAGACTCTGGAAATGCCAGAACTTCTAATAAGGAAAAGGAAAAAAGGAAAATATATACTCTTGAGGTTTTCATAAGATGCTTAGGCACTGGACAGTGCTTCAGATTCTGAGTGACTTAATGTATTAGGTGTTTGATGACTCACACTTCATATTATCCAACAAACACTTATTCTACATTCATTATATGTGTATGTGTGCTTAGCCGCTCAGTTGTGTCCGACTCTCTGTGAGCCTTTGGACTGTAGCCCACCAAGCTCCTCTGTCCATGTGATTCTCCAGGCAAAAGCACTGGAGTAGGTTGCATTCCCTTCTCCAGAGGATCTCCCCAACCCAGGGATCAAACCTGGGTTGTCTCTTACGTCCCCTGTATTAGCAGGCGGGTTCTTTACCACTAGCACCACCTGGAAAGCCTGTTCATTATCGTGCACTGAACGCTTTACTAGCTTCTTCACTTGAAATCTTCCAGATTGTATACATTTTTGATGTTGCTATTTCTGTTGGTGCCTTACTGAAGTTGTGCTTTAAGTATGCTTTTCTGCTATATCACTAGAATTAGTGTTATAAAAATGTCTCTGTGTATTATATACATCCCTTAAACAAACATATTAATTTTCTATTTGAACACTATTCTTACAAGTGTTGAAAATAAAAGTGAGTGTGATCTTCAAATGCTCATCCTTCCATTATTGTCTCCCACTTTCAAAAATGCCCAATTATTCAAAGCTGCCTATTTCTCAGTTATATATGATTACAACAGCAGCAAGTGATTGAAAGAAAAGATGTTTTCCTTCAAGTTTTAAGAAAGGCCCTTTTCTATGCAAAGTTTCAAAGAGATTTTGATGAAAGAAAGTCAGGCAGTGCAATAATTACAAAGAATTACTCTTTAGTGTCAAAGAGACCCAGGTTTAATCTCCAAACCACAGCTCTACCTCTTATTAGTAATGTGATCTTGAGCAAGTTACTTAATTTTCTAGACCTCAGTTTTCTCATCAAGAAAATGGAAATATCAACTCTCCTCAAAGTTCCTGTGAAGATGAATTAGCATAGTACCTGTATCCTGCTTGATCCAGGACCAGCGCATAGTAAACTCTTAAGTGGCTGCTAATATTATCATCAACATATAGGAACACTGACTGTGTAACACATAGTGCTGGAGGTTTCATATATGCTTTCTCATTTAATCCTTCATGATCATGTGAAGCAAGAAAAAAAAATCCTTCCACATTTATAAATTAGGAAGGTAAGAGTTGGAGACATTAAGTACCTTGCAAAAGGCAGGGCCTTGCAATCAACTCTACCCAGCTCCAAAGTCCATCTTCTTTCTCAGTGGAAGAAAATTATCCTTTCTAAATTTCTTTTGTCATTTCATGTAAAATATGGATTGCCATTTTCAAGTTTGTATTATATAATGCATAGCTACATTAAACCACTTCTATCTTACATTATCATAAATGACAAATACATCTTTTACCATATTTAAATCCATCATCATTCAATTCAAGACAGATACATTTTCCCTAACAACAAAATTCTGTAAAGCAATTATCCTTCAAGTAAAAAATAAATAAATTTTAAAAAAAGATTGTATTGGCATGTAGAAGAAACTCAACATCTCTACTTAAGACTTATAAATAGAAGAAGCAAATTTGAGGTGAACAGGTGTCTGTTTCTTTAATTCCCAGTGCTGGATGTGTATCTATCTTGATCTGAATTTGGATTTCAGTCACTGTAGCCCATCTTTGTACATTTCTTATTTCATTCAATAAGCATTTATTGAACTCTGGATGAATTGGGCCTAAGTCCTGCCCTCAAGGACCTGAAGGTTCAATAGGAAAGATAAGATGTGTCAAAAGATCTATAATTCCAGACAAGAAGCGATTGATTAGTGCCAAAAGAAAGGTAGACATAAAATGCTAGGGAGGTTCAAGGATCACCGCTCCTTCCTGCTGGGAAGAAAAGAACCAAAGCCATCTATAGAGGGAATGTGACCTCCTCTATTAACTGCTCCATCCAAGTGCAAACTATTCACAAACTTGCTTCAAAATAATACAAGTGGTAGGTATATAAGGGTGTAGATGAAATAAGACTGGCCACAAGCTGGTCATGTAGAAGATGAGTGATGGGAGTATATGGAGCTTTATTGTACAAGTGTGCCTCATTGTTGGATACATTTTAAATTTTCTATTATAAAAAGTTTGAAGTTTTCTATTATAGACAGTTAAAGTATTCCAGGAGATCATTTGCTTATGTTGTAACCTACATGCAAAAGTCTACAAAATGTATTGTATAATGGTTTAGGCCTGAAAGAGTGATTGGACAGAGAGGCATTAGTGACCACTAGGGTAGGTGGCACGGTAATAAAGAATCAACTCTTCTCAAAAAAGAGAAGGAGACATAAGAGATATGCATCCCACCCCTGGGTTGGGAAAATCCTTTGGATTAGGAACTGGCACCCCACTCCAATATTCTTGCCTGGAAAATTCCATGGGCAGAGGAGCCTATAGTCCATGGGCCTGCAAAGAGTCAGACATAACTGAGTGATGGAACACACACACACACAGTGAAATGAATGGAATTCTCCTCCCCAAACCACTACTCTTTCCTGCCTCCCCTCCATACACAGAAGCCCCCTCCACAAGAATTGTTTCACGTGAAACTGCAGACTAGAAAGACTGGATGTAGGGTAATAACAACCCAAGGATCCCCTAGTAGCAATGCCTACCTCTGGAGAGGGCGTGAGCATGTATCTTGATAAAAACAATCAGTGTGGGTTTGATAGAAACTTGAACTCTGTACAGTCAAGTTTAGAGGATTCAGGGTATCTATGGACGTGAATTTTGGAGCATTGTCCCATCACTCATGGAGATCTTACCTGTTGGCTTACAGGTCAACATTTGTAGGTGAGAGAGAAACATTCGGTGCTACACAGATCCTAGAGTTCCTAGTGGTTCTAGCCAGCACACACCCAAGAATGGTGCATAGGTGTGTTCTGAAGTGATTTATGTTAGCTAAGCACAGTGTAATTTTTCTGTAAGCATGGTGCTAGCCGAATTCAGATGCTGTCAGGGATACCAGGAAAAGTGGGGGGAGGCGGGTTGGGGGGAGGTGGTATGGGAATAGAGTTCAGCCGTCCGGCAGCATGCCACAAAACCAGATTCATGAAATACGGCACAGGGCCAAGTGTTCGATACTCTCCTTGGAGGATGATAGACTGTTTTTCTCTTAGATATTCTGCCTGGATATTTTTTTTTACCAAGGTCAGAATATTTTGAAGAGGCATTGCCACCCTGACTCTGAACCCCAAATTAAAATGACAGCAGGTAAAATTAGAGAGTGTCACATGCTACTTTAATGTTGTGCTGCTGTTCTTTAGTGGCGTCTCATTTAAGAGTACGTAATTATTTTCAAATTATCGTATATCATTTCATGGTTAATTTAGAATTCCAAGGAGATTGGAATTCTAACATGCAAACTAGATTCTGATGACTATTTATGCTCCTTTGGATCATTTTATTTTCTGAACTTTCCTGAACCTTCACAGATGACCATTCTAAGGCACTAGGAAATATTTAGATGGAAGAGATCAGTGCTGTTTCATGTGGCGTGTTTACAAAAGACATAGTTTGTCTATATCAGAAACTTAGCTAGTATTCAGTAGAGGTATAGGTTTCCAAGAACATCAAAATATTTCTTTAAGGAAAGGTAATTTATCTAATGTCTTACTTCTTAATTTTACCCAGGTGTGCTTGTGTGTGTGTGTGTTCTACAACTTATTTCAATAAAAGAGAATGAGGCACTTAAGAGGGTCTGTGCCTTTATATACTGCAAGACAGAATGACTTGGAAACTCCCTGGGTACCCCCTGATCAACTGTTCTACTTTCAGTTTTGACATTTAATTCTTCTAAGCCACCAGGCTCCTGATATTCTTCTTCTTTCTAAAGAGAAACAGTGATTTTGTTTACATGAGTAGTCAGTTTGATAATTATCTAAATTTGTTTCTACCAACCCTGCTTGATCTCTGTAGTGTCAACTGATAAAATCTATCCCTTTCAAAGGGCCAAGCAGCTTTCAGATCCCAGGTCAGAGGTCACTCCCTTGAGAGAAATCAGAAGACTTTAAAGAGGTTGAATAAGCCTGGATTTCCTCACAGAAATCAGCCACATGGGATAATCTGACAACCATCTCATTCTCCTAATTCCCACCAGCTGTGTGATTGTTTGATTGGTTTTCATCTATTCCATGAGAGAATATAAACCCGAAGAAGGTGCTCATCATATTCTCAGTGGCTGAAACAAAGAAGGTGCTCAAAAAATATTTGTTGAACTAATGAATGTAAAAATACATAAAACGTGTACATGAATAGATGTGTGAACTAAAGATATTGCTCAAAGAGGCTTTATCTGTAACACTTTGGAACAGCATTGTCCAATGTAATAGCCACTAAACACATGTGGCTAGTTAAGTTTGCTGTTTAGTGACTAAGTTATGTCCAACTCTTTTTGCAACCCCATAGACTGTATGTAGCCCACCAGTCTTCTCTGTCCATGGGGATTTCCCAAGCAAGAATACTGGAGTGGGTTGCCATTTCTTTCTCCAGGAGATCTTCCTCATCCAGGGATTGAAGCCACATCACCTTCACTGCGAGAGGATTCTTGACCATTGAGCCACCAGGAAAGTCCCATGAGGAAGCTTTAGGAACTGTCTAATCCACTGGTCAGGGCATCCCTGGTGGCTCAGCAGTAAAGAATCCTCCTGCAATGCAGGAGACACGGGTTTGATCCCTGGATCAGGAAGATGCCCTGGAAAAGGAAATGGCAACCCATTCCAGTACTCTTGCGTTGATAATCCCATAGACAGAGAAGCCTGATTGGCTACAGTCCATAGGGTAGAAAAGAGTTGGACATGACTGAAGTGACTTAGCAGGCACTCAATCCACTGGTCACATTGTATAGAAAGCAGGTGCCCAGTCACACCCACAGCTGAGTAGTATTGTAATCTAGAATAAAATTCAAGTGTTCTACATTCTAGGCCATTAGATGTTCAGCCTCATTTAAATGCCTTCTAAGACACTCCAGTGTTCTTGCCTGGAGAATCCCACGGACGGAGGAGCTTGGTGGGCTACAGTCCACGGGTGGCAAAGAGTTGGACACGACTGAGCGACTTCGCTTTACTAAGACACAGATTAGAGAAGTGAAGTTTCTTCTATTGAGTTCCATTAATCTACCAAGAAAATATCTATGTTCACATATATAAAGCTTTAATTTTTAAAAATAGAGACATAGATTTGTACTTCTCTCCTTTAAAGAGAATGGTAAAGATGATAAGGTGCTCAGATTCAGGTGTACAAACCAGGAAACCAAAGATACCAGGAGACATTTGCAGATGCAAGTCCCTAGGAGGCTTGTCTCTTGTAATAAAAAGCAAGGTTCTGGGTCTTCTTTTAGCAAACTAGACACTATCTCATCCTATTTTTATCCACATCCCTATAAAAACACAAAAGACTCTATCCAGTAAATATTATGGTTACCTTAACTGCACCCACGTGTTTTGAGTTACATATCATATACTTGTCAATCTGTATCATAAAATGTCCAAACCAGCTTTTGAACCAAATACATTTTACCAAACCATCATTTTCACATCCTAAGTTTCAGAGACTGTTAACAGAAGTGACAAGTACCAGCACTGTTTTTGACAGGTAACCACCTCAATGACAAACATGCTTGTCAACATAGGTGAAACATTATCATTTATCATATTCTAGTACCTTTAAATTTTCAGATCAAGGTGTCCCAAACCATGGGAAATCAAATATTTCCCTAACAGCACACTTTAAAACTTCAAGCCCAACAAACTAAGAAAATACACCAGTAACCCTTTTTTAAGTGTATTTGCAAGAATGGATCTCACCTGTGTCTACTTAGGAACATGCTTAGATTTTCTGCTTCACTCTGTCGGTACTTAGCCCTTATATTTTGAGGTTTTTCTTTTGTGAAGTGCATGTCACACTTGGCAAAGTTACAAATGTATGATTTCTCCACTTGGCTCTTGAGCAATTCAGACCTTGCTTCTTAAAAGGTAAACCTAAGGGGTTGTCAGAATGTTACACAAGTTCATCCATGAAGAACTTTAAGGAATATGTTGGGTGGTGAGGGACCAAATGAGTAGAAAAATACAATTGAGAAGGTCCATGTGCCTCATCTCTGCTGATTTCTGTGTGGAAATCCAAAACCAGACAATCCCTTTGAAATCTGTGCTTCTAGAGACCGTTGCAAGTTTGGGAACTCAAATGCCTTGTAAGTCAAGGCATGTAACATTGATGGGTGAAGTAAATAAGGCTGTATGACAGAAAATAGAGATGAATGGGAACTGTGATAAGCTCCACCTGAAAATATTTAAATTTTTGAAAAAAAAAAAGTTTAAAAAAACTCCAGAAGCCCATTGAGTATAATCCATGGGGTTGCAAATTTAGAGTTTCTGCTTTAGGGGGCAGACTGGGTTTGGGGCAGGTTGGGGAGAGAGTTACTGGCTGGAATAACTTGACAAACTTTGCATTCCAGTAAAAGTCACAAGGCCATGCTTTAAGAAGGCAAGGCAGGCCTTTTGGAGCGAGTTTTTCGAGTTTTAGGTTGCAAAATTATATCTAATTATAAACTAACTTTAACCTTTCTCCAACTCTCCTCCAGTTCCCTCCCCAAACACCTCAACACTTGTTGGCCTGATTCAGGCTGCTTTGCCTAACATAGCCAAATACCGAGTTCTTTCTGACCACTGGCTTTATAGTCCAAACCATGGAGAGCAGATTTATAATCCGTCCAAATTTTGTGTGAAACAATAACAACAAGAAAGGAGTTCTGAGGCCCTTTGTTAGTTTTGAAGGTACTGTATTTCTAAACACCTCTAGAAAGTACCTCTTCCTGGAGGTGGTACTCTCACCCTTAATGAAAACAGAGTATTTAAAATGGGCTTCCATGACTCGGCTCTCAGCTGGTACTGTGTCAAAATCGTGTGGTATTTGGGGCAAGTAATAATCTCTCTACTTCAATGTCCTTATCATTTCCTCATCAAATGATGATGGCAGCTGGATTGTAGGGTTGTTATTAGCATCATGCCTGTTGATGCATAAAAAGGTCACAGAGTATGTACCCAATAAATAGTATCTATTTCGTTGTTACACTTGCCACATAATTTACTGATTATCCTAAACACTGATGGTGGAACGTTAATGACACAGAAATTTGGTCATAGTGCTTAGGTAGAAGCACGAAACATAAGAGAAAAAGGATTGAAAACAAAGAAGAAATGACAATTAACATTTAGTGGGGTGCTTATAGTGTTTTACATGCTGTGATAAGTGCTTTCTTTACATGTTTCAAGTCCCATTTACTTTTCATATCTCCATGAGTTATGAACTCTTAATAACTGAGTTTTGAAAAGGATTCACATGGTGGTTTGTACTTAAAAAAAAAAAAAAACAAACAAACCCTGCCCAACTAGACCTAAGTTCCCCAGAATCCTCTTCTCTGTGTGATTCTGGGTTTGATTAAGCCCAAAGTGGAATTTTCCTGAGATTTTAAAGGCAGAATGACGCAGTAGCTGTTATTCTGAAGGTCATCATGGTTAGATGCAACAATGGGCAGACATAGAAGTACCAGTAGGTTCCAGCTATCCACTCTTCTCCACTCCACATCCTGCAGGTACCTCTGGCCTTCCTGGTCAAACTCAACATCACCAGATGTTTGAATGCAAACCTTTCGAGGAAATAGTTCCTCATAGATTTCTCCACCAGCTCTCTACTTAGAGACCCATTCAGACCCTCTGACCTTTCAACTCCCCCTTTCAGACCTTCACTTTCTCAGTACCTCCCACATTAGCGGTTCTGCTTCCCTAAATGAACCTTGACGGATACAAGGTTGTAGCAACATGGCAAGATAAAGCAGCTTACCCAAAGTCCCTCAGTGTCTGGTGGAGCCAGATTTGGAAGCCTTAGTCTGCTTCCAAAGCCCATGCTTTTAATGACCTCTATGCAGCATTGCCTTGAAGAGGGAGAAGAGGAAGAAGGAGATAGGGAAGAAAGAAAAGAGGCAAGACTTGAAAGTTATAAATAAGGAGAAAGGACACAATGAGAACTAGATAGGAAGAAGGGGAGGACAGTGGTAAGGAATCAAAAATAAAGGGGGACAGGATAGTGAGTCATTTGTTTTTGTTTATGTTTTTTGGTCGTGCTGCACTGAGAGGCCTGCAGGATCTTAGTTCCCTGACCAGGGATAGAACGCCGGGCCCTTGCAGCGAAAGTACCAAGTCCTAATCACTGGACTTCCAGGGAATTCCCAATACTTCCTTTTTAGCACAAAGGGGGAATTTTAAGCATAGCTAATATATGCCAGAGGACTGCTGAGTTCCAGTGTTCAATTACTGAGAAAGCAAAAGCCCTTTCAGTTTCACCTTTCTATTAGAAACTGAACCTTAAGTTTCATAAAAGGTTTGTTTTGCTTTTTTGTAACAGAGAACCTCGTAATTTCTCAAATTGTTCACTTCTCTTTTTTAGACTGTTAATCAGTCTTTTAGAACCTTGCATGTCAGAACCTTTTAAGCCATTTAGAACCTTGTAAGCCAGCCACCTTTATTACAGATCTTGTCCACGAGTTGAGAAAGCAAATATTTTTAAGCAACAGAACAATGACTGATAATTTAATTTCAGATCATCATGTTCAACTGGGGTAATTATCAATTTAACTATGTGATATTCAGCATGAGGGATGCAGCAAACTTTGCACATAATTCCAAAATAGAGGTGTGAAAAATCATTTTCCATGTGACTACTTGGTTTACCCTAGATATTTACTATGTATAATATGACAGCTGCCAAGGAGGCATAGAAATTAGTTACAAATCTTATTGAATTTTCTTTTCCACTTTGAAGCAGCTAAGACTCTGAGTACAGAAAGTGATCTTCAAAGGTCCTGATGTTCACACAGGCGGGAGGGCATTGTACCTGACTCTAAGGACAAATCCTCTCATTCCCACCATCTGCCCATGCAGTGTTTCTGACTTGCATTTTAAGCATTGATCTCTATGCTTTGGCAACACTCTGCGAGGACAATGGGTTTTATGAGAGGACGGACAGAAGAGGTCCTCTTGTCCCAAACCATCCCTTCCCTTCTCTCCTTTAGGGAGTAGGGTACCATTGCCTTCTCCCAAAGCACTGCTTAAAATGCCGTTATTTAAAAGCCCCTCTCTTCTAGGGGCTTCCCTGGTGGCTCAGTTGATAAAGAATCTGCCTGCAATTGCAGGAAACGTGGGTTCAATCCCTCAGTCATGAAGATCCTCTTTAGAAGGAAATGGCAACCCACTCCAGTATTCTTGCCTGGGAAGCCCCATGGACAGAGGAGCTGGTGGGCTACAGTCCATGGAGTTGCAAGAGCTGGATATGACTTAATGACTATACCACCACAACCTGTCTTCTGATTTGTTCACTAGATTTTGGTCAGTTCTGCCTCATAAGAGGTTACCACAGCCTCAGAATGGTATCTGAAAGTAAATATTAAACATTTATTATGTATGATTATTAAAAATATGGTTGCTAATTATCTTATACTTAATTATCATTATATTATAATAAATAATTATTCATGATTTACTATAACTGAAAAGGAAAAACGCTGGTCTCTTGGAGTTCTTGGGCAGGGCCTGGAAAAGAACCTTTATCCCATTAAGCCCAACCTCTCTGTAGCCATCAGCCCAGATAACTGGACACATGGAGCCCTACCCTTCAGCCTTGGTCCTGCACCTCTCTGTATGCCCCCTCTCATACTTCTTTTCCCTACCAGTTCTCAGCTCACTCAGATTCTGGCCTCCTGGGTCATTTTCTTATCTGTAGCCCCACACAGGACTCTGCTTACCACCAACCTGGTACTGACATCTGCCTCTCCTGTTCACATTTCCTGGTGAGACCCTGGGTTCCCACTCCTCAACACAGACACTTCAGAGTAGCAACTTCCCAGTTCATCCAGCACCAAGAGTACCTGAACACAAAGGCAGAGAGCTGAGAGATGTGGTATTCCCTAACTAAGCCTCGATTCTGGGGGCAGCTATTGGCAGCTTATTTTCCAGTCCCTGCATTGTGCCTCTGGATGACAGCATGGCCAGCATGGTGTCAACATTATGCTTGCACTGAGAGCTCCTCCAGATGATTATGGACTTTTACCTGAACTCTGGAATACATGGCAAGACAAACAGGGACCAATGTACAGGAAATATGAGGGAGGGAACAAAGCATAGGGACATTCAGAGATCAGGTGTGTTTGCCTTGTCTGGGTTTATAAGCAGGTAAGGTGCTCCTATACCATAGAGGTAACATCCAATAAAGACCCAACTCCACTACCTCATTCACAGGCTTCACTTGAGACATTTTCTACTTGATTCAACTTCTCCTCTCCTTCTATACTTGGTTTTAATCAACATAAATTCTGAGCTTTTGACTCATCTCCTCAATAGTTTGTGTTGTGCCCTTGGGTTAGGGTTAGATATTAATCCTTTGTTATAGGCTTTGATTTGCCTTCTTAGGGACACTTCCAATGTGCTTTGCGGAGCACATGTGCTATGTACCCCAGCTCTAGCAACAATCCCTATACCAATCCTAGATGGGACTCCAACCCACAGCATAGCCCAGTTTGCTCCAATCCCTAAGAAAGGAATTGAACAATTGTAGAGTGAGTATAGTGAAGGAGAGAGGGAGGGGAGGAATTACTAACATTTTTGAGCACTTTTTATAACCCAAGTATTGTTCTGGACTTTTTGTTCAGAGTATCATCTTTAACTTTCATGATTCATTAGAATGTAAATTCCTTGAGGTCGAAGACTTTTGCTCTTGCTATCTCCAGTGCCCAGAATAGTGCCAGATGCATAGAAAATGCTCAGAAAATTTTGGGTGAGCACACCTATCACCAGATCTTGATTGCTAAAAGCCATTTCCCAATCAAAGGAACCAGGGCTCCTTGGAGAGACGGCTGATTCTAGAGTTGGAGCAGAGAAAATATAAGATGAGCCCAAAGCATGTTATAGTCCCAGAAAGAAAGTAGTGCTCAAAAAAAGGATGTAGGTGTATCAGAGGGGCACAAGAACCAACCTGAAAGGATTCCCCATGGTCAAAGCCAGAACAATTTGAATAGCAAGATAAATAACATAGCATTAGATTATTACCTAAAATATAAAAGAAACACAAGTCCATACGAATGAATAAATGAATAAGAAACAACTCTTCCTTACCAAAGAACTCCAGATATATTCAGAGTTGACCACTCTAGGTAGGAGTTTACAGCTTATAATGACTTTTCCCAGGTAGATGTCCCAGGTTAGGCAAATTTTAATAACTACTTGCCTGTTTAATATAATGAGGTCAGATTCTGCCCCTAATATACACAATTTATATTAAATTTGTTTGAATATTTTATACAATTATCCAAGGGCTGAGAAAATATTTTCTTTTGTGTCATGTGCTGTTGTGTCAATATAACTGACAACAGTAAGCATATATCTTCATTACTATAATCCTGTAAGTATTATTATCATTCATTTTTACAAATAAGGAAACTGAGAGTTGGTGAGGTTAAATGACTTGCCCACACAACTAACAAATGATAAAGACAACATTTAAACTTACACGGATTCCTACACCTATATTTTCCCCACTGTGCCATACTGCCTCACCAAAACTAAAAGTCCTGTAATACAGTATTCCATATGCAAACCACTATGAAAACAGGAAGAGCTAAAATCATGCCTACCAATTTTGTTTCAGATTCTAGATGTGTGGCATACTTATTGTTTCTTGCCTGAGGATTTACTCTCTCTACTTGCCTGACAGAGAAGGTAACAGATGCCGAATGTGAGAGCAGAAGGAAAACAAGATGTGTCCTGATGCCAAAGTCAAAATTAACTTAACAGGAGAGAAAAGTTGAAGAAGGCAAATTCGTTTTTGTGATAGAGTTTAATTTAGATCACCCATGCTTCAACAACATTTTACAAGTCATAAAAGACATCGGGATTCTACCTTGGCTTTGGTGGTTTGTGTGTGTTTTTTTTTTTTTAACTCTTTCTTTAGTGGAAAGGGTTGCAGATTAAAAATTAAAAAAAAGTTATTTAACATTTCTTGCTTATTTGCTTGCTGCTACTGCTAAGTCACTTCAGTCGTGTCCGACTCTGTGCAACCCCATAGATGGCAGCCCACCAGGTTCCCCCGTCCCTGGGATTCTCCAGGCAAGAACACTGGAGTGGGTTGCCATTTCCTTCTCCAATGCATGAAAGTAAAAAGTAAAAGTGAAGTCGCTCAGTCGTGTCTGACTCTTAGTGACCCCATGGAATGCAGCCCATCAGTTCCTCCATCCATGGGATTTTCCAGGCAAGAGTACTGGAGTGGGGTGCCATTGCCTTCTCCAGCTTATTTGCTTACATGCCATTATTTCCCTACTAGGTTCAGTGATCCACAGAGATCACCATGTCTTATTTATCATTTTATCCCAATGGCTGACAAAAAGTAGGAACCCAAAAAGTAATGACTGAGTGAAGGAATGAATGAAGGAAGAGACAACAAGCAAACCACTATCTCACCAACAATGGTACAAAGGGGGTAGGGTACCCAAAGCTGAGGTCTTTTCTCTTCCAGCCAGAGAATTCATTCCAGTCTCTATCAAGATTAATCCTCAATAAGACAGGAATCTCTTTCCTGAGTTTATAAGGTGCTTAAAAGGCAGATTCACATTCAGCTCACACCCACTGAGAACCTGCCATGTGTCAGGATCTTTCATGTACAATATCTTACGTAAAGCATCTAATAACCCGGTAGCTATTTTTATCCCCATTTTTCAGATGAGGATGCCTAGGCTCAAAGAAGTGAAATGCTTTGCTCTGGGTCACACAGCTATAAAGAAAGAGAACTGGAAGCTGAATCTGGTCTCAATTAAAGATCAACACTCTCCACGCCCTCACTGCAGCTTCCCCACTGTATACCAACCCCATGTCTACCATTTGCCATATTTCAGTAGAATTTACGGCACACCTTTCTCACAACTTAACATTGCTGAAATAAGGATGCGTTTTATAAATGATAGCCTCTTATGTGACTTGAAATGTGCTCATGGTTTCTCAAAAAATGTTAAATCCACCATCCCTATCCTGTGTCATTCGTTACCTCTGACCGAGAGCTAATGTCAGAGCCTCCATTCTGTTTGTAGAGTCAAAAGGAAGCACAAAGGACCTGTTGCAACAATTTAAAGAACCGTAGGAAGGCATCTCTGATCAAAACACTTTTCTACAGTGTTTTTATTTTGTCACTTAACTACCAGAAATTCTCATCTTCAGTTCAGTTCAGTTGCTCAGTCGTGTCCGACTCTTCGAGACCCCATGAACCGCAGCACGCCAGGCCTCCATGTCCATCACCAACTCCCGGAGTACACCCAAACTCATGTGCACCGAGTCAGTGATGCCATCCAGCCATTTCATCCTCTGTCGTCCCCTTCTCCTCCTGCTCCCAATCCCTCCCAGCATCAGAGTCTTTTCCAATGAGTCAACTCTTCGCACGAGTTGGCCAAAGTATTGGAGTTTCACCCTCAGCATCAGTCCTTCCAATGAACACCAAGGACTGATCTCCTTTATTTTTTTTTTCAGATTTTATTTTATTTTTTTTTTAACTTCACAATATTGTATTGGTTTTGCCATACATCAACATGAATCCGCCATGGGTGTACACATGTTCCCAATCCTGAACCCCCTCCCACCTCCCTCTCCATACCATCTATCTGGGTCATCCCAGTGCACCAGCCCCAAGCATCCTGTATCCTGCATCGAACCTAGACAGGCGATTCATTTCTTATATGATATTATACATGTTTCAATGCCATTCTCCCAACTCATCCCACCCTCTCCCTCTCCTGCAGAGTCCAAAATACTGTTCTATACATCTGTGTCTCTTTTGCTTTCTTGCTTACAGGGTTATCATTACCATCTTTTTAAATTCCATATATATGCATTAGTATACTGTATTACCCCACTCCAGTACTCTTGCCTGGAAAATCCCATGGATGGAGGAGCCTGGTTGGAATGCCACCCATGGGGTCGCTAAGAGTTGGACTGAGTGACTTCACTTTCACTTTTCACTTTCATGCATTGGAGAAGGAAATGGCAACCCACTCCGGTGTACTTGCCTGGAGAATCCCAGGGACGGGGGAGCCTGGTGGGCTGCCGTCTACAGGACACGACTGAAGTGACTTAGCAGCAGCAGCAGCATACTGTATTGGTGTTTTTCTTTCTGGCTTACCTCACTCTATATAATCGGCTCCAGTTTCATCCACCTCATTAGAACTGATTCAAATGTATTCTTTTTAATGGCTGAGTAATACTCCATTTGGAGAAGGCAATGGCACCCACTCCAGTACTCTTGCCTGGAAAATCCCATGGATGGAGGAGCCTAGTGGGCTATAGTCCATGGGGTCCCTAAGAGTCGGACACAACTGAGCGATTTCACTCTCGCTTTTCACTTTCATGCATTGGAGGGGAAAATAGCAACCCACTCCAGTGTTCTTGCTTTGAGAATCCCAGGGACGGAGGAGCCTGGTGGGCTGCCATCTATGGGGTCGCACAGTGTCGGACACGATTGAAGTGACTTAGCAGCAGCAGCAGCAGCAATATTCAATTAGAATGGACTGGTTGAATCTCCTTGCAGTCCAAGGGACTCTCAAGAGCCTTCTCCATCACCGCAGTTCAAAAGCATCAATTCTTCAATGCTCAGCTTTCTTCACAGTCCAACTCTCACATCCATACATGACCACTGGAAAAACCATAGCCTTGACTAGACAGACCTTAGTCGGCAAAGTAATGTCTCTGCTTTTGAATATGCCATCTAGCTTGGTCATAACTTTCCTTTCAAGAAGTAAGCATCTTTTAATTTCATGGCTGCAACCACCATCTGCAGTGATTTTGGAGCCCCCCAAAATAAATCTGACACTGTTTCCACTGTTTCCCCATCTATTTTTCATGAAGTGATGGGACCAGATGCCATGATCTTCATTTTCTGAATGTTGAGCTTCAAGCCTTTTCACTCTCCTCTTTCACTTTTATCAAGAGGCTTTTTAGTTCCTCTTCACTTTCTGCCATAAGGGTGGTGTCATCTGCATATCTGAGGTTATTGATATTTCCCCCGGCAATCTTGATTCCAGCCTGTGCTTCTTCCAGCCCAGCATTTCTCATGATGTACTCTGCATATAAGTTAAATAAGCAGGGTGACAATATATAGCCTTGACGTACTCCTTATCTTAATATGTAGTAATTGAATTGGCTTATTTCCTTTTAATCCCAACTAAATTTACCTCAGGGCTTCCCCGGTAGCTCAGCTGGTAAAGAATCTGCCTGCAATGAAGGAGATACTAGTTCGATTCCTGGGTCACAAAGTTCCCCTGGAGAAGGGATAGGCTTCCCATTCCAGTATTCTTGGGCTTTTCCTGGTGGTTTAGACAGGAAAGAATCCACCTGCAATGCAGGAGACCTGAACTCAATCCCTGGGTTGGGAAGATCCCCTGGAGGAGGGCATAGCATCCCACTCCAGTATTCTTGCCTGGAGAATCCCATGGACAGCGGAGCCTGGCAGGCTACAGTCCATGTGGTTGCAGAGTCGGACATGGCTGAGCAACTAAGCCCAATACAAGGTCACCTCAGAGGCAATGGGAATTTTAACTGAGGATAAACTGAGGGCAGTTAGGGAGTTGAAACCATTTGAATGGGAAAGTAGAGAATTTGGGGAAGGAAGGTGAAAGAGGAGAGTGAAAAAGTTGGCTTAAAGCTCAACATTCAGAAAACTAAGATCATGGCATCTGGTCCCATCACTTCATGAGAAATAGATGGGGAAACAGTAGAAACAGTGTCAGACTTTATTTTGGGGGGCTCCAAAATCACTGCAGATGGTGGTTGCAGCCATGAAATTAAAAGATGCTTACTTCTTGAAAGGAAAGTTATGAGCAACCTAGATAGTATATTCAAAAGCAGAGATATTACTTTGCCAACAAGGTCCATCTAGTCAAGGCTATGGTTTTTCCAGTGGTCATGTATGGATGTGAGAGTTGGACTGTGAAGAAAGCTGAGTGCCGAAGAATTGATGCTTTTGAATTGTGGTGTTGGAGAAGACTCTTGAGAGTCCCTTGGATTGCAAGGAGGTCCAACGAGTCCATCCTAAAGGAGATCAGTCCTGGGTGTTCTTTGGAAGGACTGATGCTAAAGCTGAAACTCCAATACTTAAGCCACCTGATACGAAGCACTGACTCACTTGAAAAGACCGTGTTGCTGGGAAAGATTGAAGGCAGGAGGAGAAGGGGATGACAGAGGATGAGATGGCTGGATGGCATCACCAACTCGATGGACATGAGTTTGAGTGAACTCCGGGAGTTGGTGATGGACAGGGAGGCCTGGCATGCTGCTATTCATGGGGTCGCAAAGAGTTGGACATGACTGAGCTACTGAACTGAATTGAACTGAAGAGAGTGCCTTAGGGGAAAGTAAAACAATAGGGGTTGGCTTAAAGCGTAGAGTTAAAAATGGGAAAAGCATTTTAAGAAGATAAATAAATATAGTCCAACCAAAGATTACCACACATTAAAAAGAATATTTAAGAGAGAATGTTGTAGGAGACTGATGTTAAGAGCAGAGAGAAGGTCTTATTTCACATTTATAAGTTAACTGAATGCCCAGAGTGAAGTGAAATCGTCCTTAATTTATATTTTGGTATTAAAGCCATTTTTAAATCATTGAGTATTGCACTACCCTAAAACTATCACCTTTTGTGTCTCTTATGAATCAAAAAAATTCTGAGTGAGATATTTAGTTCTTGATCAGTGAAAGAAGGAAAGAAATCTATTAATAAGAGACCAGAAATCTCCTGCACTTGACCCTGTATTGGATCCACTTTTCCTGTCTCATCTAGGAAGTATTATTAGCTCCAGAAAAATTCTGTCCTGTCACAGGTCACAGGTCAATTTGCAGATCAAGGCCAAGGTATCTGTGCAGTTCTATGCCCACAGCAATGGAGTAAGATCCTGTCTCTCACTGACCTGAGAGATCTGGATCCTGGTTTACTGGGCAAGTCAACATGGTGCCTACCATATCTATAGCACTATCTAATAGCACTCCAAACTACAGTTCCTGATGAGGGGAAGGTAGGGGTGTGAAGGTCAGGGGAGATCCCAAACTTCTCCTTAAGCATGGATGACCATGTTTTGTAGCTCATGACCTCATTTCATGGTTTTTGTTAACTGGACCAGAGGAGGAAATTTGACTCAAGGAAAACCAATTTGTAGACTGATGGCATCACTGACTCAATGGACATGAGTCTGAGTGAACTCCGGGAGCTGGTGATGGACAGGGAGGCCTGGCGTGCTGCGATTCATGGGGTCACAAAGAGTCGGACACGACTGAGCAACTGAACTGAACTGAACTGATTTGTAGCAGGCTATGAAGTAATCTGGCTCAAGAGCACTTTTTCTTTTTATTTATTCATTTAATTTCTTTGGCCATGTTGAGTGTTCACTGTTGTGCAGACTTTTCTCTGGTTCTGGTGTGTGGGCTTCTTATTGTGGTGGCTTCTGTCATTGTGGAGCACGGGCTGTAGCACATAATGGCTTAGTTGCAGTTCCCAGGCCATAGAGCACAAGCTCAATTATTGTGGCACCCAGGCTTCGTTGCTTCGCGGCACATAGGATATTCCCAGTTCAGTGACTGATCTTGTGTCTCCTCGCAGGTGGACTCTTTACCACTGAGCTACCAGGGAAACCCAAGAGCAGTTCCTAATGCGTGTCCAGATTGGAGCAACTGAGTTCTATCTCTCTGAAGGACAAATGATACAGAGATACAGAGATGCAATGATGCCAAGAAAGAGAAGTGTCAATTGGAAGTGGGAGAAGGAGATGGACACAGAAAGGAGAAGCAGATTCAAAGGCAGAAGCTGAATCACTTCAGTGGTGGAACAGCAAAGATTGACAAGGATATTGAATAACCTCCCAGTTCTATTTTCTGAGACAGCTGGCCATGGTTCCTGTTTTTCCTGAGATGTTTTGCTTACTTGGGTTTTTCCTGAGTTTTCCTGTACTGCAGTACATTCATCAGAACTGGCTGAGTTTTGTGGTGGTAACAAGGAACAGGATCAACTCAGTAGTTCAACATAACAAATTATTTCACTTTGTACAGAATCTGCTCCAGATTTCAGGAGACATAAGCACAAGCTCTATGCTTATGTCTAGAGCATAAGTCCTTCAACATTCCAGACTTCTAGCTGAAAACTAATCCCTCGTTTTTAAATTCTTCTCCCTACCTGTGATCTATTGCTTCTACTGACAGCCATTGACCAGAGCTTATCACATGGTCCACTCAACTTCAAGGAAGCTGACAAATGGGATTTTCCAAGTACTGAGAAGAAAAATGGAAACATGGGTAAATTGGGTACTTAAATATGGGATACCTTTACCATACCCGTAGTCTTTCCTTGGTGCCTTAATCATTTTAGCTCCTCCTTTGCTTCACTGAAACCCATCAAGCAGTGTTATGTTCATGTCATTTACTCACCTTTGATTCACTCTCAACGCACCTAGCCACACCTCTTGCCACTAGCAAATTTGATGCCTCATGATAAATAGCAAAGCTTATAGCAAGCAAGGACTTGGACTGTTGAGTAGATGCCTTCAGCAGCCTTTTTTTCCCTTCTAAAATAAGAATAGTAGCAGAGGATGATGGATTTTTGCCATGTGGTAAGGGGGAGGGAAAAGATAATGACAGCTAATGAGATCATCTCAGAAATAAATTACTGTAATTAATTTTTTTGCAAATTATTGTAAAAAGAGTAAGTTCAATCTAAAAAGAAAAAGAGGCTTAAAATTTCCTGAGTATCTACTATGTCCATCACTTCACACAGACATTATCTCATTTATTCACCAAAAACCCATATCAGTGGACTAGCTATTACTGTCTTCCAGCTGGCAAAACCAAGAAGAAGAGGTTATATAATTTTAGAAGCAGTTATATGAAGAGGTTATATGATTTTCCCAAAGTCACACAGCTATGATAACTGAGAATTCAATCCAGGCTTCTAAATCCAGATTTCCAAATCTATGCTTTCACAATTTCATGAAGCAGAAGCAGCAGCAAACTTAAAATACATTCTAGGAGAAATGCTCCAGATTTTCTGGGGCTATTCCTAGAAGAAATAAGACTTGGGAAGGATTGAATTGAGTTTAGGAAAGCCCCCAAGGCTTTTCATGATGATGACCTCATGCATTCATTTATGCATTCACTTATTCAAAAAGATTTAATGAGTGAGGAGAAAAAGGAAGTGAAGATGAAAAGATGAGATTGAAAATCCCTGTTCTCAAGCTGCTGACTATATTTAGGCATAGCCCCACAAGTAAACAATGATGGGATAAGAGTCACACTAGGAATAAGCAAGTGGTGTTTAGAGCCGTAACCCAGTGTTACCATGCAGTTTCCTGTGAAACAGAGTCAAAGATGGAAATTTATGTGCAGAAGACTTGCTGTCATGATTGACACCTGTAGGAAGAAGTGAAAGAAGGTGGACTGGGGAAAAGAATAAATTGAGCTGTGATACATTTGTGACAAAGTCCTCAGTCTTTCCAAGAGAGAACTATGGGGCTGAAATGGCCCACGGCACTGTCCCAGTGGGGGCACTGGGACCAGGCATTTATGCCTCTGTCTACTTCTGTGACTAGTCATTGCAAATGGGCTGCCCCAAGGAAGGAAGGTATGACCTTTAGTAAGCACCTCTTCAACTCAAGGTAGTCTCCAAAATGAAATACGGCAGGGATCTGAACTGCTACCAACACTCTCAGCAGTTAGAAGGATGAGTGCTTTAGTCCTGAGGAGGCAGAGGAATCCAAGCGGCACACTATTTCATCCCTATAACAACCTCCAGGGAAGGTTTTCTGGAGGTGACCCTGGAGCTGAGTCTTGAAGGACGGCAGTTGTTGTCCAGGGGAAAGGCAGGTACAAGGACTAGCAGCTGAGAAAAGCGCATTCAGGCTGGTTTGTCATGCCTGTAGAAATGAATATTCATTTCTACAAATGTCTAAGGAAAGTCATAAATGCTGAGAGGTTTAAACGTGGAACATGACGTGTTGTGCTAAGGAGTTTGGACTCCTTCCTGAATGCAATGGGAAGGTAGTGAAAACTTTTATTCTGAGAGTGATATAATCAGATTTGCTCCGTAAAGATATCATTCTGGCAACAGGTGAATGTATTAGATGAGGAAGAAACTGAAGGAAGTGAAGCAGGGCACTGTGACGGTGAACCCAGAGCGAAGAATAATTGAACTGACTAATAACAGTAGCAGTGAGAATGGATATTCCAGAAATTGTCAGTGAGCAAAACTGAGGAAACTGTAAGACATCAGTGATGTCTTGAACTGAAATGATATGGGTAGGGAAAATTTAAAAGTCAAGAATGTCTCAGAGGATGGTTCCATCCATTTGTTGATATAAATATGGAGGTAAAAATGCTAAATTCAGTTTTGAACATATTGTCCATGATGCATTCATGGGGCAGTCTCCAGCTACAGAAGTTTGCCCACCTCCAGAGCTCAGGAGAGAAATCCAGGTTGGAGACAGAGTCAGAATCCGCATGTGGATGGTAGCAGAAGCCATGGGAATGGATGAGATCACCCAGGGAGGACGCTCTAAAATGTACATATACATGTACCTGCTCTAAATGTACACACAAAAGAAAAACAGTATTTAAAATGGAAGGGAACTCACAAATAAATGCTAGATATGTCACAGGAGAGAGGAATGTCTTAGAAGTGAAAAGAGAGGAGAGTTTTAAGAAATGCCAAGGGCAGCTGAATGCTTTTGAATAGTTAAGACACACAATTTTCCAGAAAGGTAAGGAGGGGATATCTGGTGACGTTGGCAAGGAACACTTTGATGACATGAAGAAGAAAGGATCAGAAAAAAAGACAATAAGGGAAACAGGGCTGAACCTTGAAGACATTATGCCAAGTGAAATATCAGCCACCAAATATAAATACTGTATGACTCCCCTTGTGTGAGGTACCCAGAGCTGTCAAACTCAAGAAACAGGAAGTGGGATGCTGGTTGCCAGGGGCTCATGGTAGAGGAGGAGGAATAGAGAATTATTATTTAGTGGGTATGGAGTTTTAGTTTGGGAAGATGAAAAAGTTGTGGAGCCAATAGCGGTGATGGTGGTATAATAATATGAATGCACTTAATGCCATGGAACTGTACGCTGGAAATTGTCGCAATGGCAAACTTCATGTTAGGTGTATTTTACTAAAAGTAAAAGGGAGTGAGAATAAAGGAGGGAATGAGAGATGAGAAAGTGGAGGGACTGAACGTAACCCTCTCTCAGGAAGCTTGAAAGGGAAGAAAAGGAGACCGGGTGAGAGCTAAAGCAGAGCTGTGGATGGGGGAGGCATTTTTAGGTGAGAGGCAGTAGAGAGGCATTCTGGAGATTTCAAAGATACAGCAAAGAGAAGCCATGCTGTGAGCTTAGCAAGACCAAATTATGGTGAAATAAGGGCTATGCGAGCTGCTGCTGACTCTTTCCGGTGAACACCGAGGGAGGTTGGATGACATAACTAGAGAGTGAACTTTGACCCTGAAGGATGGCCAAAGATCTTACTCTGCCCAGACCATTAACTTACGTTGGGAAAATTTGGTAAGTCACCAATGCGCTAAGTTGTGACTGTCTTTATTTTTTTAATGTATTAATATTATTCACTGAAGTATAGTTGAATTACAATATTGTGTTAAGTATTTCCAACCAGTCCATCCTAAAGGAAATCAGTCCTGAATATTCACTGGAAGGACTGATGCTGAAGCTGAAACTCCAACACTTGGGCCACCTGATGTGAAGAACTGACTCATTTGAAAAGACCTTGATGCTGGGAAAGATTGAAGGCAGGCGGAGAAGGGGACGACAGAGGATGAGATGGCCGGATGACATCACTGACTCAATGGACATGAGTTTGAGTAAACTCTGGGAGCTGGCAGGAGGTAGATGGACAGGGAGGCCTGGCATGCTGCAGTCCATGGGGTCACAAAGAGTTTGACATGACTGAGTGACTGAACTGAAAGTTACTCAGTTATACATACATATATATATATATATATATATATATATATATATATATATATACACACACACATACTTTTTTTTCATATTCTTTCCCTTTGTGGTTTATCACAGGATATTGGGCTGGATGAAGCACAAGCTGGAATCAAGATTGCCGGGAGAAATATCAATAACCTTAGTTATGCAGATGACACCACCCTTATGGCAGAAAGTGAAGAGGCGCTAAAAAGCCTCTTGATGAAAGTGAAAGAGGAGAGTGAAAAAGTTGGCTTAAAGCTCAACATTCAGAAAACGAAGATCATGGCATCTGGTCCCATCACTTCATGGGAAATAGATGGGGAAACAGTTGAAACAGTGAGAGACTTTATTTTCTTTATTTTGTGGAGCTCCAAAATCACTGCAGATGGTGATTGCAACCATGAAATTAAAAGATGCTTGCTCCTTGGAAGAAAAGTTATGACCAACCTAAATAGTATATTAAAAAGCAGTGACATTACTTTGCCAACAAAGGTCTGTCTAGTCAAAGCTATGGTATTTCCAGTAGTCATGTATGGATGTGAGAGTTGGACTATAAAGAAAGCTAAGTGCTGAAGAATTGATGCTTTTGAACTGTGGTGTTGGAGAAGACTCTTGAGAGTCCCTTGGACTGCAAGGAGATCCAACCAGTCCATCCTAAAGGAGATCAGTCCTGGGTGTTCTTTGGAAGGAATGATGCTAAAGCTGAAACTCCAATCCTTTGGCCACCTGATGCAAAGAACTGACTCATTGGAAAAGACCCTGATGCTGGGAAAGATTAAAGGCAGGAGGTGAAGGGGACGACAGAGGATGAGATGGTTGGATGGCATCACTGACTCAACTGATATGAGTTTGAGTAAACTCCGGGAGCTGGTGATAGACAGGGAGGCTTGCTGCAGTCCATGGGGTCGCAAATAGTTGGACATGACTGAGTGGCTGAACTGAACTGATTGAATATAGTTCCCTGTGCTATACAGTAGGACCATATTGCTTATCCCACTCTATATATACAATTTGCATCTACTAATCCTGAACTCCCAATCCAACCCGCTCCCATCTCCTTCCCTCTTGGCAGCCGCCAGTCTATCCTCTATGTCTCTGATTCTGTTTCTGTTTCACAGATAGATTCATTTGTGTCAGATTTTAGATTCCACAAATGCAGTATCATATGGCATTTGTCTTTCTCTTTCTGACTTACTTCACTTAGTATGATAATCTCTAGTTGCATCCATCTTGCTGTAACTGTCATAAGCAGATAATAGTGGCCTCATGTCACTTTCAGATTAAATTGCTCAATCACATAGAGTAGTGCATCACATATGATGAATAGACACAATAATATTGTAATATGTAAGTTTTTATTTTTCAATTACATGTTGGATGATATTTTATAAGAAAGGGCAAAACATTTACAAATTTTGAAGCTCGTTAAAACTTCAAGGAAGAGTATTATCTAAATTTCAAGAGTGTAGTCTAAAAGTTTTATTCTTAAATATTTCCCTATTTAGTTAATTTTAATTTACCGTATGTTATTTTATAGTATATTATTTAAAATACCTACAAGGAAAACATTGTCAAGTCACAGTGTCCCTTGAATCAAAGGGTAAAAATTAGTTAAGGAGAATAACAAATTTTCTCCAGAGTGAGAAAGACAGGGCTTCTGTTTAGAAGAACCACATTTAATCCACATATTTTAAGGCAAACATTGTGTTGTATTTTTTTCTGTTTAGACACAAAAGTTTATGAATTAAAAAGATAGGAATCTTTAATATATCTAGTCATGAACATAAACATACGCTCACCAGTGCTTGTAGAAGATTTGGCTTTTGGCCATGATTATGTGAATTCATATCATTTCTTAGTTATATAAAGACATGGAGCCAGGAAATCAAATATAAACAGAAATGCTCTCTCATTTCCAGTCCCCAGTCTTGAGTTGAGTCCTGAGGTTTCTGAGGCAGCTGTTAGATCCATTCTATATGATTATGTAGTTGGTTTAAGAGCTTCCTTCTTTGCTACATGTGTATGATTTTGTCATAAAAACATACATTTGGGGTCAAACTATGAGTCATAATAATGACACTAAATATAAATTCTGTGTATATATATGCATACATATATGCATAATTTTTAAGAGATCTATATGCATTATCTCAAAAAAATTTTTTTAATCTTTATTTGAGACATGAAAATTATGTCATAATTGTTACACAGATATATGTAATAAGTATGACACAAAGACAGGTGTGTCTTAGGAGCCACCAATATTACACCCATTGTGTGTGCATGGTCATTAGGAAATTGAGGACATGCCACATTAAAAATGAAAGATGACATTGTCCCTTGAGGTCTGGAACATGTGAACCAACTAAAAGTTGTAAGGAGAAAAAGGAAAGTAAAAGATTAGTCTTTTCTGAGAAGATGTCAAGCAGGTGGAGGTAATCTTCCCTTTCAACCTTATCCTTAATAAACGAGATATAGGTATGCTCTGCCTTTATATTTCTGCTAAAATGCTTCTTTTCCTTTAAAGGGGAAGAAAATAGGACATCACGTTCTTTTAATGAGCCTCTACTCTCTGAGTCTCTACTCTGGCAGAAAGTGAAGAACTAAAGAGCCTCTTGATGAAAGTGAAAGAGGAGAGTGAAAAAGTTGGCTTAAAGCTCAACATTCAGAAAACCAAGATCATGGCATCCGGTCCCATCACTTCATGGAAAATAGTTGGGGAAACAGTGAAAACAGTGGCTTATTTTTTTGAACTACTCTTTGAGCCTCTTCTGAGTGTGTGAAGTATCATTCTAGGCCAATTGATCAATTGTTGCTTTGACAAAGTCTATCTTCAGTTCAGTTCAGTTCAGTCGCTTGGTCATGTCCAACTCTTTTGAGACCTCAGGGACTGCAGCTCGCCAGGCCTCCCTGTCCATCACCAGCTCCCGGAGTTTACTCAAACTCATGTCCATTGAATCAGTAATGCCATCCAACCATCTCATCCTCTTTTGTCCCCTTCTCCTCCTGCCTTCAATCTTTCCCAGCAACACGGTCTTTTCAAGTGAGTCAATGCTTCGTATCAGGTGGCCTAAGTTTTGGAGTTTCAGCTTTACCATCAGTCCTTCCAATGAACACTCAGGACTGATCTCCTTTAGGACGGACTGGTTGGATCTTCTTGCAGTCCATTCAACATTTAAATGATTCCCTGGAAGATATAATTATCGTAAATGTTTTTAAAAGGGGAAATATATCATCCTACATGTTGAAATGTTGTCCTAATAATAGACAATGGAGTCTTTCTAACTTACAGATTAATTAGTATATATGCACTATATATATTTATACCAAGGCTGGAAGAAAGACCTTTCAGAGTATTTTTGGCATGAGAAAGTTCATAAGTAATCTCTCTTTATTGTTATAAACTCAAATCATATTTTGTAAAATTTCAGAAGTCCATCAAAAGAAAGACCTACTCAAAATCATTAATTTTTTTATTAATTAAATGTTCTAAGTATCTAAATGAGTGCGGGACCTATATTTACAAACTGTTTGCTATTCATAAATATTATTAGGAATCAAAGTGAAAGTAAGATTTTCCTAAAAATATTAGACCATTACCCTCTATGGTATCCAAATATTTTAAAGCAAAAATCAAAGTGAATGGCTTAGCATAGTTTCAAAAGGGAATGTTAACACTGGAACTGTCCTGGAAATTTTACAGAAAGTAATTGTAGCTACACATCTTTCTTCCACCATGTGAAAACTCAGGAAGAAAATGTTTTTCTTTCTCTTGTACTTTAAACTAAATCCATTTATTTGATCTTTTTGGAAAATCCCCTACAGTTAGCAAGAGGGCTTGAACAAAACATAACCCTTATTTGTGATTATGTTTTTGAAGTGCACTTTTGAGCACACAAATATATAGGTGGAAATTAAGTAATTATCTCCCACACATTGTTTTCTTGCAACACATTAAAATATTAAAGCTACTCAGTAACAAGTAGTATTTTTGTTTGTTTGAGTTTTGTCTATGATCATTAGCCAATTGAAAAATTCTTTGTAGCTATTTTTAAATTATTAAATTTTTTCATAAAAAATGCATCAAACACCTAAGCAGGACATAGGACTTTAAAAGAGCTTTCAGGTCAATACAACTAATATGCCATGGAAAAATTATAATTTTTTATATTTCTAGAACTACTTTCTATAATTTTTTTTTCAAATGCTCCCTTGAATAGGCCTGAAAATAGTCTTCTAATATTTGTGTTATCTGAAATGTATTAGTTAAGCAACAGTTGGCTAATTTTTAAAAGACAGAAGCAAATGTATTACTCCCAAATTACACTGATTATAGTTTTTAACTTTTTGCCTTTTTATAGCTCAGAACATACATTATCATTACAAGATAATCATCAATACAGCGCCATACATGGGACAGTGTAGGAAACATAGTTAAACATTGGATTAATACATGCCATGAATATTGTTCTCTAATGTAAATCCTCTGTTTACTTGGCACTGAATACCTGAATTTTAAATTCAGAAGTCTTTGAAGAATACCCAATGTCCTTTTGTTCTCATGAAAGTATGGTTGAGGGGAAATCCAATTATTTTACTTTCCTAAAAGCTTTAATTCCTTTAATTATAACCTCTCATAACTTGTAGACACACTTTTTAGATGCTGAATCATTCAGTGTTAACACATAATCCAACTTGGTATTAAAGTGTTGGGACTATTTTTGTTGGACCCTGTGACACAAAATTGTGTTAACCTTTATTTCATCTGTCTATTTGTACTGTTTCCCAACATAGAAAACTTTATTTATCTGGTTTCATTAGAAAAGAAATATTCCAAAAATTTTCCAGACACTCAAAGTTCATCTCTTTAAATCCACAAATTTGTTTTATTTTCACCATGTCTATTTTTAGATTTTTTTAAATATGCTATACATTTTCTTAAACAGAGTAATCAGCATAATGTAACTGGTTCTTGATTGTTCAGGTATCACTTTTACACATTCATTATTGTCCCACTTTTACGTTTAACCATTTTATGCCTTGCGCAAGTCCCTCACAGCCTGGTGTAGTATGTACAGGACTGTCTCCTTTTGTACCAAGTGGACTAGACTGAATGGTGTCTATGCTCCTGGGCTTGCAGCATTTTGTTAGAGTAGTGACAAGCCTGGCATGCTTCCAAAGAGTTGGACATGACTGAACACTGGACAACAACAAGTGATGTGTAGGAGCAAGGAATTCAGCTTTCATGTCATGCAGATGTGGATTCCAATCCCAGGTCCACTATTGATGAATTATACAATTGGGGGAAATTTGTTTAGCTCTTTACAGTTTCGACTTCTTCATCTGCAAAGTACTCATGCTATCTTGCAGAATGGTTGCAAAGAGAGAGCTAAATCATAACTGTAAAGGGTCTAGTGGTCCCCAGTCCCCAGCCTCCTTCCTTGCTCTGCTGTGTGTCAGTTTCTTGCTCCTGCCAGCTTTCGTCTCTTACACTGGCTTGTCCCTGTAGACTGCGACAGCAGGAACTTCCTCAGACCTGTTCATCACTGGATGCCTGCCACAAGAACTTCGACAGTGTGGTCTCTGGTCAAACAACACTTGTCTTTAAATTCTGACCCTATCTTTCTATTGTGTGATTCTGGGTAAGTTTATCAACTTCTCTCCAGCTGTTTCCTTGTCTGTGGAATGAGGGGACTCATAATACATACCACCTAGGATCAAATTGGCTATTTCTGTAACTATCCCTCACCCACGGTAAATACACAATACATGTTAGGGTCCGTAAAGACTGGGGCAAAAATTTATTGTTTCTAGTGTTCTGTGCCCCCAGAAATGAAATAATCAAGTTTATTTAAATAAGCTTAAGTATAAGAAAACTTCTACTAATAAAGATTATGAGCTTTAGTCTAGTTTTTAAAGCTTTCCCCCTCCTTTCTTTTTAAAGCCACTTAGAAATTTTACACTTACCTTTGGGTGAGTGGGTCCTATTTTGATTGCTGAATAAATGATCTCAAGATAATTGGAATTTTTTCCTTTTAAGTCTTTGAGATAACCTATCTTTTTTTCTTACTGTTATTTTAATCCATTTTCTCTGTTTTATTTACAGTGATAGATTTGAAGTTTCATATAAGTTAACCAGTTTGTATGTGTTCTCACGTATAAATGTTTGCCTTTTATTCGTGTGTGACCAATCGTGTCAATATCCAAGGCGACAATTCAGCATGTCATTAGTAAAAATTCACAGCAGTTGTATTTCTAAATCTTAACACCAAACTCATTTAAATAGCGAATAGAAGTCAAATATTTACATTATGTATTCCATTTCTTTGTGTTTAAGTATCATCTATTTGTCTTCAACTCTGTTTTGTCTAATCTTCCAGTTGAATAATTCGTTGTAATTTGGAAGTAGTGATAAAAAATGAGGGTACATACCTATTGCTGAGGAGTGAAGAGCAACCAATTGTTTAGAAGAGCAAAAGAAATCACTTATGTGGTCTACACAGATGGTTCAATTAAATCTAGAACTTGAATAAACAAAAGTTTTAACTGCTTTCAAGCTATGAAAGGAATTATTTATTTACAGTCTCACTACTATTGGTTATTTCTATTACTCAATCTCACTACTCTACCTATAAAACAAGGTTTTTCCTGTGTTCCTTTTTATGCTTATCAATCAAGAAACTATTTGACATTGATCGTAACATCAGTAGAATTCTAATGGTAGTTTCTTCCCTCTGTGTGAAGAGTTACACACAAGATCTAATCAGGCACATGTTATTACTAATGTGATAATTCTCTTCTGTTCCCTGGACATGTTTGGTTATCCATGTGATTGAAGGGACCACTTGAACCACACACTTGTTAGGTTGGTTGGCCAGGATCTAGGGGCAACAGGCTAGAGTCTGGAAATTCAAAATCTTTCCTACAGAGTGGATTAGAGCTTGAACGAGGGGGTATTCCTAGAAGGATCAGAGCATCCCAGAAAGCATTTGGCAAATGCTCAGTGATTGCAACATAGCAGGTATTTTTCCAAGGGGGAAGGTGAGACACAACAATGATTCATTGAAGACCATTCCCAAATCTCAGGTCTGACTACAAATTTAACATTACAGAGGGTCACTAAGCAGACCACTTGTGACTCTCATGGCCTTATAAGAGAATTTGTCTTCAGAGTAACTTGACCTGTTCTGATTTTCTTATTATGTATCATCTCAGTTCAGTTCAGTTCAGTCGCTCAGTCGTATCCAACTCTTTGTGACCCCATGAATCACAGCACACCAGGCCTCCCTGTCCATCACCAATTCCCGGAGTTCACTCAGACTCACGTCCATCGAGTCAGTGACGTCATCCAGCCATCTCATCCTCAGTCGTCCCCTTCTCCTCCTGCCCCCAATCCCTCCCAGCATCAGAGTCTTTTCCAATGAGTCAACTCTTCCCATGAGGTGGCCAAAGTACTGGAGTTTCAGCTTTAGCATCATTCCTTCCAAAGAAATCCCAGGGTTGATCTCCTTCAGAATGGACTGGTTGGATCTCCTTGCAGTCCAAGGGACTCGCAAGAGTCTTCTCCAACACCACAGTTCCAAAGCATCAATTCTTCGGCACTCAGCCTTCTTCACAGTTCAACTCTCACATCCATACACGACCACTGGAAAAACCATAGCCTTGGCTAGACGGACCTTAGTCGGCAAAGTAATGTCTCTGCTTTTGAATATGCTCTCTAGGTTGGTCATAACTTTTCTTCCAAGGAGTAAGCATCTTTTAATTTCATGGCTGCAATCACCATCTGCAGTGATTTCCCTAGCCCAGTCTAAACCTCCAGTGTATTACTATCTGTTGGGATTTGGAATTGGACAGTAAAAGATGAGGGTAGATAGCTATGGTTGAGGAGTGAATAGCAACAAATTGTTCTGGATAGAAAAATCATCTCATAACTGTTCTAACTGAACAATGAAAATTAGAAAAGGAGTAAATAAAAGTTCAAATGAACCTGCAGTTACAAGGGCTTATTATCTTTTATCAATCCTACTATTTTATGTGTACAGACAAGACTTTTTTACTGAATCCTTTTACTGAAATCCTTTACCTTTCTTTTCAATCGTAAAACTACTTCTGAGTGACAGCCCTTTCTTGAATTCTAATCTTCTAAGAGGTAAGAATTACTGTTCACAATTTTCCTAAATATTATGAAATTTGCCCAGTCAGAAACTGCAATGTAGCTGTCTATAGTAATGATAATCTTATTAGCCAAGTTGCTTTCTTTAAACATACATAATATTTTTCCAGCACCACTTCTTTTTCTTTTTTTTGTCCCAATTCTAGGCATTGGGAAGATATGAGAACCCTGTTTTACATATCCAGTTGATCCTTATTATTTGTGCAGTACATATTTGTGAATTTACCTACTCACTAAAATTTACTTGAACCCTCAGATCAATACTCATAGTGACTTTGCAGATCATTTGTGACCATATGAACAGCAGCCAAAATTTGAGTCACTCAGTGCTCCCATTCCTAGCTACGACTGAGTGAGCCAATGCTCTGCCTTCTTTCAACTCTCACACTGTCAACCAGAGTCCTTTTTGTGGTCCATTTAGTGCCAAATTTTTTAGATTTTTGTGCTTTTCATTAGTGATTTTGTTCAAAATGGCCCACAAATGTAGTACTGAGGTGCTGTCTAGTGTTCCTAAGTACAAGAAAAGTGTGATGTTTCCTTTGGAGAATATATGTGTTAGGTAAGCTTCATTAATGCCAACAAGGGTCTGTCTAGTCAAAACTATGGTTTTTCCAGTGGTCGTGTATTGATGTGAGAGTTGGACTATAAAGAAACCTGAGATCGCAGCACTGTTTATAATAGCCAGGACATGGAGGCAACCTAGATGTCCATCAGCAGATGAATGGATAAGAAAGCTGTGGTACATATACACTATGGAATATTACTCAGCCATTAAAAGAATACATTTGAATCAGTTCTAATGAGGTGGATGAAACTGGAGCTGGTTGTACAGAGTGAAGTAAGCCGGAAAGAAAAACACCAATACAGTATACTAACACATATATATGGAATTTAGAAAGATGGTAATGATAACCCTATATGCGAGATAGCAAAGGAGACACAGATGTAAAGAACAGACTTTTGGACCCTGGGGGAGAGGGAGAGGGTGGGGTGATTTGGGAGAATGGCACTGAAACATGTATACTATCATGTAAGAAATGAATCGCTAGTCTAGGTTTGATACAGGATATAGGATGCTTGGGGCTGGTGCACTGGGATGACCCAGAGAGATGATATGGGGAGGGCGGTGGGAGGGGGGGTTCAGGGTTGGGAACTCATGTACACTTGTGGTGGATTCATGTCAATGTATGACAAAACCAATACAGTATTATAAAGTAAAAAAATAAAATTTAAATTAAAAAATCAATTAAAAAAAAAAAAGAAACCTGAGCACCGAAGAATCGATGCTTTTGAACTGTGGTGTTGGAGAAGACTTGAGAGTACCTTGGACTGCAAGGAGATCCAACCAGTCCATCCTAAAGGAGATCAGTCCCGAATATTCATTGGAAGGACTGATGCTAAAGCTGAAACTCCTATACTTTGGCCACCGGATGTGAAGAACTAACTCATTTGAAAAGACCCTAAAGCTGGGAAGGATTGAAGGCAGGAGGAGAAGAGGAAGACAGAGGATAAAATAGTTGGATGGCATCACCGAGTTGATGGACATGAGTTTGAGCAAACGCCGGGAGCTGCTGATGTACAGGGAAGCCTGAGTGCTGCTTTCCATGGGGTTGGAAAGAGTCAGACATGACTGAGTGACTGAACTGAACTGAAGCTTCATTTGGCATGAGTTATAGCGCTGTTGACTGTGAGTTCAATGTTAATGGATCAACAGTACATATTAAATAAGGTGTCTTTAAGAAGAAGTGCACATAAAACATGGTTATGTACTGATCAGTTGACTAAAATGTTAGGACCAGACACTCTCAGAAACTTACCTTGTGTTTCCTCTCAGAGTAATCATTCAGTATTTGCTAGTTCACTGTTCACAGCAACTTTATAAAAGACGTGCAACTTAAGAGACTTAACCATTGGTAGTTTTATGTAAGAATGTTCTTAGCAGCTTTATTCTCCATAGCTAAAACCTTGCATTAGCCAAATGTCCATCAACAAGAGAAAAGATAAACATATGTGATAATCAGAGCAATTATAACAAACTAATCCAATAATAAGGATGAATTTCATAGACATTATACTGAGAAGATGCTGAACATAAAATAGTATAATATTCCAAGAATATTGTAAGTCACTACAGCCTGACTCTGGTCCTCACTATAGACCGAATCTGGTCCTCTCTTTGCCTCACAATGGCCTGACTCTTTGCCTCACTGGGACCTAACTCTTGACTCTGCCTCACAACAGCCTGACTCTTTGCCTCTCAACAGCCTGACTCTTTGCCTCACAACAGCCTGACTCTTTGCCTCACTGGGACCTAACTCTGGTCTACACTGGGCCCAGAGTCTGGTCCTCACTGGGCTCTGACTCTAGTCACCACTATGGCCTGACTACGGTCCTCACTGTATCTTGACTTTGGCCTTCACAAGGGCCCGACTCTAGTCCTCACTTTGGCCTGACTCTCATCCCCACCACAGCCTGACTCTCATCTAGATCACGGTCTGACTCTGTCCTCTGTGGCTGACTCCTTGCCTCACTGGGGCCTGACTCTTGTCCTCACTGGAAACTGACATTGTGCCTCACTGTGCCCTGACTCTGGTCCTATCTATGGCCTGACTCTGGTCTTCTCTGAAACCTGACTCTGTTCCTCTCTACGGCCTGACTCTTTGCCTCACTGGGCCTTGACTCTGGTCCTCACTGGGCCCTAATGCTGGTCCTCACTACAGCCTGACTATGGTCCTCACTATGTCCTGAATCTGGTCCTCACTAGGGCCTGACTCTTTAATCTAAGATTGAAAAAAAAAAAATCAAAGTGGTTGCTAGTGAAGAAGTAAGAAGCAAAAGAGAACCATCTAGGGAGGCAGAAATGTCCTGTGTGGTGATAAGCACTCCCCAGGTGGCACTAGTGGTAAAGAGTCTGCCTGCCAATGCAGGACATGCAGGAGATGAGGGTTTGACCTCTGTGTCAGGAAGATCCCCCAGAGTAGAAAATGGCAACCCACTCCAGTAATTTTGCCTGGGAAATCGTTATGAACAGAGGAGCCGTGACTACAGTCCATGGGGTTGCAAAGAGTCGGGCATGGCTGAGCACAAGCGTGTAGTGTAATGATAGAGGTGTTGGGTATTTTCATATATCCATTTGTCAAAATTGTACCACTAGGACTTGTATATTTAAATATATAGACATTTTACCTCAAACGATTGAATGGAAATAGGAGAGTGGATGGAGGTATAGGTGGTACAAGAATGACAAACTGTTGATCATTATTGAAGCTGGGTATTGAGTACATATATTTTTCTGTTTATTTTGCATATGTTTGGAAATTTTCAAAGTACAAGTTTTTGGTTTTTTTCTATGAAGAGAGAGAGACTTAAGAGATATAGCAACCAATAGCACATATATTCTTTTTTTTTTAATCTCAATTCATAAAACTGTCTGGGTGTTTGAGGAGGTTAGGGAAGTATCTGAGGGACGGTATTTTTAGGTAATAATTGCATTATAGTTATGTTCTTAAAGATACTTTTGAAGAGGGATACAAATGAAATTATATGGCATCTGGGGGTTGTTTTGAAATAAACTAGTTTGGTAGAGGTAGAGATAAAACAGGTTTGACCGGGAGTTGAAAATTGTTGAACCTGGATGATGAGTAGGTACATGGGGTTCATCAGACTATTCTCTGTCATTTTGTATACTTGAAATTTTCTGTAGTAAAAAGATTTTCAAATAATATATTTTTTATAAGTACTCTCACAAATTGAAAAACTCCAGGCTGGCTAAGTCTAATCAAATGGATGGAACCGGATCTCTACTAACGTGTGATGCTGATTCTACTTGAGAAGAGACGGGGTAGGCTGGGGACAGGAGCCTGGGCTGGTAACACTAGAAGGGGGCATCTGGTGACGTGGGTTGGGAGGCCGGGGGTTTTGCGGAGTGACACAGTGAGGTGGGGTTGTGAAGAAACTGATCTCTGAGAGGTAACTATGGAGGCAGGACAAGCAGGAGGAGACACAGATGATTAAAGCAGGATGTGAAACTACATGGAGGAACTACTTGGGAAAATATTAAGGGGGTACCAGTTCAAGAGAGGTAGTTACAAAGAATCAATTCTCAGAGAGGCAGAACTCAAGTAGGAAATTTCTATTGGCAAAGTTCACCATTCCTGTATTTAGGCCTACAAAGAGATTAAAAACAGACAAACAGAAAACAAAAAACTGAGGAGTTTAGGGAGTAACTTGCTACCTCATTTATTAAAGTAGCTCAGAGAACTAGATGAAATAAACAGGGAAGATTGGGTTATGGGGCATCTACCTAGTTGGGAGGATGAAATAGGGAGCGTTAAAGCAAGTATCATGAGTTTATAGTTTTATAACTTAGCAAATTTAAATATGATTCTTTACCTAGAACCTTCTCCCCACTCTCCCCTGGCCTCCTAAGACTTTCTATTCTACTACTCAAGACTGTAATGTTTAAAAGTCAACGTTTCTTTTTTACCAAAAAAAAAAAATTGTTTTATTTATTTGGTTGTGCTGGTCTTAGTTGCAGCATGTGGGATCTACTTCCCTAAACAAGGATTGAACCCCAGGCACCCTGTTTTGGGAGCAAGGAGTCTTAGCCACTTTGAACACTGAAGAAATGAAGTGAAGTCGCTCAGTTATGTCTGACTCTTTGCAACTCCATGGACTGTAGCCTACCAGGCTTCTCTGTCCATGGGATTTTCCAGGCAAGAATACTGGAGTGGGTTGCCATTTCCTTCTCCAGGGGATCTTCCCCACCGAGGGATCGAATCCAGGTCTCCCACATTGCAGGCAGATGCTTCACCCTCTGAACCACCAGGGAAGACACTTTGAATACTAATGAAGTAGTATTTTAGAAAGACAGATGCGTTCTTAAAAGTTTTGGGATATGGCTAAGTGTTTAAAAGAGTTTTCTAAAAGAATGAAAAATAAGTTCCTACATCATGGAAGACAGCTAATTGGAGCCACCTTTTCTGATACAAATACATAGACATGCTGCATATGTATAACAGAAGCAAAAATGAAATACATAGCTGAGCTTGAGAGAGATAATTTCATTCAGCTTGAATGAAATACATAAGCTGAGCTTGCAGCAAAAAAAAAAAAAAAAAAGTTGTGCCAGGGGAAGGGAACTCAAAGTCAGAGACCTGCTATTTCATTTTTCCACATCTTTTCTAGAGTATCAGTTACACTGAAACGTCCTTGCTTATCTGATAAGCACCTACTCACTTATCAGGACTCAACCCAACTACCACCTCTTCTTTGAAGTGTTTTCTGACTGCTTTCTCATGAGAAATTATTCCCTATCTATAGTCTCACTATTTCCTAAACATTCTTCTAGAAAAGTGCCTATAAAATCTCATTGCACTTATCTATACACTTGATTATAAGCTTCTTGAGGGTTGATAAAATGATAATTAATCTTTGTGTCCATAGCCTGGCACCATAGTAGATGCTCAATAAGTATGTGGTGAAAGAATAAATGCATGAAATTTGAGGTAAGAAGATATCAATACAAGTAATTATTCCATGATTAAATAAATTAATAGGGATGGAAACACAATCTAAATCTTCCCTTTGTGAGTTTTCCACTCCTTTCGTTATTCAGTAACTTTTACAGTCCCAAAGTAACTGCTGGTACACATGTTGGTTGGACTAATACTAATATAGACACTGCATTCTTTGATGTACAAACATACTCCTTTAAAACATTAAAATCTTAACTAGCTTGTCTTTGACATTTTCCACATACATCTAAAATGTCAGAACCAACATTTGGGGCCTACAAATCTTTTGAGTGAAAGCCCAGGCCTTCAAATTGTGTGTCATTCACAGGTTTAAAATAGGAACATGTTCCATGTTGACTATGAGCTATTTGGAGATTTTTGAGGACATTAGAAGAGAATAATTTTATTTGGGGGAGAAATGTTAGAAGGTAGGAGTTTTGAGAGAGAACCTATTTATTATCTGAATATTGAAATGAACACACATACATGCACACACACACATACATTATTACTCTCAAATCCAAGAGCCTCAGCAAGAGTTAAATATGCAGTCTAGGGTCTTCCTGATTCAAAAGGGAAGTCTGCCTAAATTTTTAGGAACAAAAAATAACTTTTAGCATACGTGAACTAAGAGTATGTAATCATTTGTCAGTATAAAATATGAGAAATTTGGATTAAACATAAAAAGATATATTCATTTGCAGGAAATGAAAAATTTCCCATGTAAGGAGAAATACAAGTTTGCAATATTTCAAGTCATAAGAAAAGCTGAGTGTGTCTAATTTCCTCTGCATCATTTACTAGTAAATTAGGTTTATTGCACAATGTTTTAGAGACAGGTGCCAATAATGTGATTTTTCCTTATGTTCACATCCTAAATACCATTTTTATATTTGCCTGGGGGAGAGTAGAAACATAGTTTTAGCTGACTTTCATATAGTCATAAGGTAGAGGAAATATTGAAATTTACCAAGCAATTTCCCAAGATGAAAAACTTTTTACAATTCAAGGGATCCCAGTAATATAACTTATTAGTCCCTTGTATACTTCGTTGCTCAGTCGTGTCCAGCTCTTTGTGACCCCATGGACTATTGCCCACCAGGCTCCTCTGTCTATGGGATTCTTCAGGCAAGAATACTAGAGTGGGTAGCCTATTCCTTCTCCAGGGGATCTTCCTAATCCCAAGAATTGAACCAGGTTTCCTGCATTGCAGGTGGATTCTTTAACAGCTGAGCTACCAGGGAAGCCCTATTAGTTCCTTGCTGCTGCTGCTGCTAAGTCGCTTCAGTCGTGTCTGACTCTGTGCGACCCCATAGATGGCAGCCCACCAGGCTCCCCTGTCCCTGGTATTCTCCAGGCAAGAACACTGGAGTGGGTTGCCATTTCCTTCTCCAATGCATGAAAGTGAAAAGTGAAAGTGAAGTTGCTCAGTCGTCCCCGACTCTTTGCGACCACATAGACTGCAGCCTAGCAGGCTCCTCTGTCCATGGGATTTTCCAGGCAAGAGTACTGGAGTGGGGTGCCATTGCCTTCTCCTTAGGATTCACTAAAATGACTAGATATCTGAATATAACAAATTTGGAACTATAGATTTTCAACCAAAGGATAGCTGCTTTGGTCAAGGAAATGTAGGTATTAGATTAGATATGTGGACCAAGTAGGTGGCAACTGGAGGTGAATGCATCTTCTGTGACTCAACTGTCCTCTACTCAAAGGACTTCAGATTTTGAAGAACACAGTAGAACTGTGGTGGGTAAATTTCGAAAAGAGATTCACAGATTTTGACATATAAATGAATGCCACCTCGATTTTCTACACCTGGCACTAGAGCGCAAACCCCACATGGGCCTAAGTGGTGGTACATCTACTTGTTATTGCGGCTCTGTTTCAAAGTAACAGATATTTAGCAAGCATTTGCTGTATTCCAAGGACTACGCTAAGCAATTTACATGTATCTTTTCCTTCAAGAACAAACTGATTGAACTGATTGTAATAAGTGATACTTATACAAGAGATGAACTGTCCTTGGAATTCTAGTGACAAATACATGACCCCAAAACATATGTTGAAGTTATTGGCCATGTATCCAAATTCTGAGCAATGTGTGGGTCTGCCTGATTCTGGGGAACACTTTACTTGATGAAATTACTTTAGGCTTATGGCTGTTCTGATTAGCTTCAGCTGTACGTAGCACAGACTACAAAAAACTATGCCTCTAAAGAAAACAGAAGTTTATTTCTCTCACTTAAAAGAAGTCAAGAGGTGGAAAATCCAGAACTGCATGTCATTTCCATGGTCCTTAGGGACACAGATTTCATTTATATTTTTGTTTTTATTAGCTATACTGTTATTATTACCTGCTTACTATTGGCTTATTAGCTATACCTGTTTTTTTTTTAAATGGCTGTTCTAAGGTTTAGAATATGCAGTTTTAATTTATCACAATTTGCCTTCAAATAAATTGTGGTGGTCATTTTGGCTTGTCTTACATCAGATTTGGAGAAGGAAATGGGAACCCACTCCAGTATTCTTGCCTAGAGAATCCCATGGACAGAGGAGCCTGGCAGGCCATGGTCCACAGGGTCACAGAGAGTTGGACACGACTGAAGCACTAAGCACACACATTCAAGTAACAGTATAACACTTTACATATGATGTAAATTCTAATAATGTAATTCCATTTCCTGCTTCCACCCTTTGAATTCAAATAGTTATTGCGGTCAAGCATTTTACTTCCATATATGTTATGTTGTTATGTTTTATAAATTTTGCTTTAAATAGTCAATTATCTTTAAAAATTTTTTTAAGTGAAGCGGAAAATCTTTTATACTAACGCGTATAGTTTCCATTTCTGACACTTTTCATTCTTTAGTATAAATCCAAGTTTCTATATAGTACTATTTTTCTATGCCAAAGAATTTGCTTTAACATTTTTTATAATGCAGTTCTGCTGGCAACATTCTCTCAGCATTTGTTTTCTTTAGCTTTCATTTATGAAAGATATCTTCTCTAAATATAGGATTCTATGTGACAGACTTGTTTTCTTTCAGCACTTTAAAAACGCCCTTTCATTGTCTTCTGACTTGTGTATTTTTTAATTAGAAGTTTACTGAAATTATTTTTTTTCCATACATAATCTTTTATCCCCCACTGGCTGTTTTTAATTTTTTATCACAAGTTTTCAACAATTTAATGGTGTCTTTTGCACCATTTTTGTGAGTATGTGGGAATGTGTGTGTTTATCCTGCTGAGGGCTCACTGAGCTTCTCGTCTCATAATTTTTCATCAAATACAAAAATAATATCAGCTATATTACTTCAAATAATTTCTCTATCACCCTTCTCACCCTCCTCTCATCTATATTACATGTATATTAGAATACTTGATATTATCCCACAGATCACTGAGGTTCTCTGTTTTACTTTTCTTAATTGTTGTTTCTCTAGAAATTCCATTTTTAAACCTTTAATTTCTCTGTATCAGCATATAAAACATATTTGCAATAATTGTTTTAATATTTTGACTGCTAATTCTACCATCTCTGTAATTTCTAGATTTGTTTATTGACCTACTTTTTCCCTGTGTATAGATTATGTTTTCCTACTTTGTATGTCTTAGTGTTCTCACTAGTTCCCAGGCATCTTAAGTGCTGATGTTCCCAGCACTTAGAAAGTAGGCAGGAAGAGCATGAAGCTGGCTCTATGCTTATTATCGGCTCTGAGACTCCTGGATGCTATTAGTGACTTCTTTTCTGCTGTGCATTCTCTCCCTGACCGATCTCATCCACTTCCAAAATTTCCATTACCATCTATATGATGGTATACTCCAATTTTATCTTCTACTGTCCAGATCTCTCTTCAGGGCAGTAGAGTCATGTATATAACTGCCCACTCCACTTCTCCACATAGATTCAGAGCCATCTCAAACTCAGTATACCCCAAAAGAAACTCATCAAATTCCCCCTCAAAAGCTGCTCAATGTCTTATATTCCTTAACTCAGTGAATGGCATCACTTGCTCATAGTCATACAAGTCAAACATCTGGGAGTCATTATCATTTTCCTTCCATGTAGTAGGTGTTGTGGTTCTCCCCTTCTCAGCCTCCATTCTTCTTTTTCTAGGTTATCACCTCAATTTTCATTGGGATATCCACACCTTCTCATCACAGCTTTGGATCTAGAGGCAGGATATATTTCTCTATCCTAAGATAATTAGACTCATGCCATCCCCTGGTCACCATGAATCAACTGGGTGAGACTTCTAAGAAAGGAGTTTTCTCTCCTTTCTAAAAGAGTTTTAGAAAGAGTTTACAAAAATGACTTCCTCATCTTCTCTTCTTAGACCTAGATGGTGAAACTCACAGCCACAAGAATTGCTGGCAACTGTAAAGCCAACACTAAAGAAGAGGAATGAAACAAGAAAGAAGCATGTCCTTAATGACATCACTGACCTGTTGAATCATTCAGCCCTGTAGCCCATCTTTTCACTGGACTTCATATCTAGACAAGTCAATGTTGGTTTATTGGTTAAGCTAGTTAGAGTTGGGATTTTTGCTGCTTGCAATCCAAAGCATCATAACTGATAACTTTTCTTCATCCTTCACTCCCTGTCACAGGTAATAGACTCACTAGGTGCTAGTAATTCTTTTACTTAAATAGTGTCTGATTTCCCTCAGTTCTGTCTCCTGCCACTGCCAGTGCCAGTTCAGGCTCTCATCTTTTTTTAAATGAATAAAATGCATTTATAAAATGTACATCTTACTAAAATTTGCTTCCAATCCTGGCACAACTTTCCATTGCTTCTAGAAAAGCCTGCATTCTTTGCATATTATACGAGATTCGTCACAATCTGTCTCCTTTACCTTTTCCTCTCTCCTCTAGCCATTCTGTTTAATCCCATCCTACCACCAGCAATGATGAATTCTTTAATGGACCAAAATATTCTTTGATCTCACACTTCTAGTACTAACCCTAGCCCTAGCCCTGCCCACAGTGCTCTCACTTCTCCCTTTTCCTTCCTCCACCAAAGAACACAGACACACCGACTCCTAGTCATACTCAAGTTTAAATGATCTTTGAATCATTTCTTGACCCTATGAGTCTGGGGTAGGTGTGTACCAAACCATCTGGTAAACTTTTCTACTAAGGTATTTATTGCAGTTTGTTTATTTACCTGGCTCTTCCTCTGCACAATAAGCACTTTGAAAATAATAAATATTTCTTTTATGCTCCTGTATCTCTATTTCTGGGAACTGAAGAAGTACCTGAGACATACTATACTCAATAACTGTTTTTTGAATATTAATCATGGGGTCTGCAAACACAAGGATCCTTGACCTTGAAACTCTCTACCTGAAAACCGCAGCTTTTCCTGTGTTTCTGATTTCTAAACGCTAGTCCTTTTCTTCTAGAGTATGGGGTTCTAGGTAGGCAGAGAAGGAAAACAAAAGATCTTGGGATAGGTTGCCTTTAGTTCTCTGGAATCCAGTAACATGTCCTGCCTTGCACCACCCTCGTCCACCATCTCTTCACACCTGGCTGTCCCACATGGGCGTAGACTTAGCTGACCAGCCCCAAAGCATACTCAGACCTTGGTTCAGACTTCTCTTATTGCCAACTGAAAGTTGGTCAATGTACGTACAGCAAACAATTTTCAACTTTCCACTTATCTTTTGAACTTCTACTTTATAAAATTTGTATTTCTTGAAAATTGTAGGCCTTAAAATTTAAGAAATTTTTTAACATGGATGAAGTAAGATACAGTGATCTTAACCTTGAGCTTTACCTTTGCTGGCCTTAAAGTTGGATGTGACTGCGTGAAGAAATGATGGGAATCTGACAGTGGTGATGCTCCTAACCCTTTTATAACGTAATTAATTAAGATATCGGAAGCAACTGGTGGCTCAGATGGTAAAGAATCTGCAATGCAGAAGCCTTGGGTTCCACCTCCAGGTCAGGAAGATCCCCTGGAGAAGGGACAGGCTACCCAATCCAGTATTCTTGCCTGGAGAATCCCAAGGAGCCTGAAGGGGGCCACAGTCCTTGGGGTCACAAAGAATCCGACATGACTGAACGACTAACACCTTTCTACAAGTCTTAGGTTAAACAACAAACAAACAAAGAACCTTAAATTTAAGGCAGAGAGGATACATTTGCGGGAAGGGAGGGAAATGGGTATTTGTGATCCTGAATTTATGGGATAAAATTAAGCAGCAGGGAAGACCGAGATATGGTGAGGAAGTCAGATTTCACTGGGCAGTTGGCGTGATGAGTCTAGAAGCTGGGGGTGGAGCGAAGTTAAAGGACTAGCCAAAAGTGGGATCCTTAACAGTACCATAACACAAGGAGGGCCTTGTTCAGTCAGCAGCCTCGCTTAACACGTTCCCTTCCTTAGTGTGTCGGTGACCATAGTAACAGTAGGGCCGAGCCTCCCTCCCGAGCATGCGCACTGCAGAGCGAACGCAGACGCGTCCTCAACAACAATGTACAGCTTTTTTCTTGAGGAGAACTACAACTCCCAAGAGACCGCTCGGCGCCGCCGCACCGCCTCCCTCTGTGGCCCTGCCCTGTCCCCTCCCTCCAGTCCCGCCCCCCCGCTAGTCCCCTCCCCTCCCTCCGAGCGTGGGTCAGAGACCCAGAGGCGGTGGAACCGTCGGGGGGCGCCGCCGCCGCCGCCGCCTCCAGCAGCAGCAGCAGCCTCGCCGCGCGTTCGGATTTGCCTCGAGCCCTCCTGGAGCGCATCACAAGGCGGATCCCGCGGCTCTTCCTCCGCCCGCGGCTTCTCCAGCGTTCGGCTCCGCGGCCAACTTCCCCTCGTTGGGCTCGGCCGGCTGGCGAACAAGGCGGCGGCGGAACGCCGGGCTGTCTGCTCGCGCTGCCCGCGCACGCACACTTCTCCCCCCTCGCTCCGTGTCTCGGGGCCGTGCTGGGAATTCCGGCCACCAGCAATTGTCCGGTGAGTGTGGCCGCAGGAGGGGTCGCGGCGGGGCCGCCGAGGGGTGCGGGCCAGGCAGGCGCGCAACTTCCTCAGCGGCTTACCGGGGCGGCCGGCCGGCCGGCTCTCCCCGCCCGCCTGCGCGCCCCCGCGCCGGAGGCGGCCGGGAGCGGAGTTTGCGGCGCCGGCATCCCGCGCCCTCGCAGGAGGAAGCGCCTTTGTCAGGAGCCTGCCCGGCGCGCCCTCCCCCTTTGCCTGGGAGCGGGCGCGAGGGTGGCCAAGTCCGAGCCCCGCGCCCGGGGTAGGGTCGCCAGCTGCCGGAGGGGAGCTCCGCGGGGGCTGGGAGCGAGACCGAAACCAAAGGGAAACAAAAGGGGTGGTGGGCTTTTCTTTTGTTTGTGCGAAACTGATAACTTCTTTTTCCTTTCCTTACATAACACAGACTTCCAAGTTAGTCATTCTTTTTATTATGATTATTGTCATCATCTCTGCGTGTCCCTCGCGTTTCCTTTCATCTCTGGATCACAGAGCACTTAAAAACATTAATTAATTACACCTCCGGGGCCCCGACGAAACAAGTTAATAAGCCCGTTTCTGTAAGTGGGTAAACTGAGGTTCAGAAGAGCTTGCTCCTCCACCGCACCTGGTGTCTGAAGACCTGAAAGCATTTATGAGTAAGAACTCGTTCTCCAGTGCCCCGTGGAAAAGTTAAAGATGTTCCTTTTACGTATAGGCTAACTAAAGTCTAAAAGAGGTCGGGGTACTTGTTAGGTAGTTCAAACCATAACTCTTCTTACATAGTGTTTGAATTTTAAAACCTCAAAAGTCTCTTGAAAAATGCCCGGAGTGGGGAAAATACTGTGATCATAAACTCACCCATCTAGTTTTGGTTTTTGTACATGTAGGTTTCTTACAAGGCAGACTAGCAGGGATGGGGGATGGGGGTGGGAGGACAGACTTTTTAACGTAGGCTTCACAGATTTTAATCACTGCACACAAGGAAATGTGTCTTGGTTTTAATAGCACCAACAGCTTTCCCATCGTTTAGTCATCAGATAATTGAGTGAGCGCTTTATCCATAAGGTGCTGGTTGTGCCAAGAACTGAAGCTTTAAATATACGAAAAGGTCATCTATTTGTTTTGGTTCGAAGACGGTGTACTTCTCTTAGTCTGCAGAATGTTATTTTTTCACAGCAGCTGATCTTTTGTTTAAGAACTGGCTTTGTCTTTTTCTACATTGTGTATGTGTTACCTTAATTGAGCAGAAAGATTAGAGTGTTTTTGTTGTTATTTACTTTTCATAGTAGTGTGAATTTAAATTTTTGAATTGTGGAGAAGGTTCAGTTTCTCCAGTTCTTGTTTCAGTTTATGGCGTTTTCTTTGTAACTAACAAAGAGAAAATGTTTTCTCAGAGTGATCAGATTTATATCTTTCAAAACATTGTCCGTCTTGTACAAATACAGCATATAAATCCCTTATGTTTTTTACTCGCACCAACAACCTCTTGTGGAGGAAGATAATTCTGAAGACAAGTTTATTTTGGTAGTTGACCCAAACTAGAAGGTAGTGCAAATTTAAATCAAGCATCATTTCTACTAGTTATTTCCTGAGGTGAATAATGATCAGAACTGTAATAACAAGACTTTTTCTTATCTGCAATTCTCTTGAATTTAATTTTGTATTTTATAGTTGCCCCTAGATTTTAGATTCTGGTGATTCCATCAGAAAAGGGAAAGATGTTCTTATTTTGATATTTCCCCCCAGTCTTCTAACCTGTTCTCTTTCTGTAGTATCTTGAAAGAGATCTTGACTTTAAAACAGACAGTTGGAAAATAGAACAGTTAAGTGTATGGAAAGATGCATGTAGTGAAGTGCTTATAATGCTAAATCTAATAAATTTAAGACTTTTAAAGAGAAAACTGTCACCTGGATTTTTATTAATAATACAGAAGTGCTGTCATATAATAATAGTGGTATTTATTGACTTTAAAAAAGAAAAAGAGATCCTGGGAATTGTCTCTTTGTGGAAGATTTGGGGGCAGGGAGAAATCTGTGCTCTCAATATCTTCGTTGAAGTGCCCTTACAGTTGGTTAAGTTGAACTTTCTCTGCAGCATTTAAAAACCAGATTTACCAAAGGCATTTATTTGCTTTAAGAAAGCTACTAACACAATGTCTGCTCAGTCACTGGAGTCCAAAGGCAGCAGTTAGTGTTGACCGTCAAAAGGCTGGCATTGCAGGTTTTCCTAGTTTCTTTGGAACCCCTTAAAGGAAATGACTGAAAAGTACAGGGAAGGGAACTGAGTCTAGTATGCTAAATGCTGCTGAGCCAAGTTTCAAGGGGAAGCCTAAATATGCTTCCATCTGTCTTTGTTTCACCTTCCTTTCAGGTTGTCAAAATATCACTTCTATATGAAGAGTTCTGTGAACTCAGAATATGCCTTATTGTGGTTGTCCAGTAGGTCAGATGATAAGGACTGTAGTAGTCATGCTCTGTGAAGAACTGTTTTCAGACAGAAGCTTCTGTAGCTAAGAAGAGATTTTAATCTGGAAGACTTTGAACACTAACATTCTCACATAATATGCCTTATCGTGGCGCATCAGTAGAGACCTTTTCTCATAGAGACCTTTTCTCATATTTATTGAATCAGAAAGACTTATATGGATTATTTTGTTACATCTGTTGTAATTGTATCTATGAAAACAATGACAAGCACATGATGGCACTGAGAGGTGGTGCTAGAAGTTTCTTTGGAAAAAATCATGCTGATCCATGAAGTTACATTTGTGTCTTTTAATGAGGAGAATAAAAAAATTTAAAAGCCAGTAGAAAAAAGAAAGAAAATCGGTAGAATGAAGGAAACCTGATGAAGATACTTCTAAAGAGTACAATATTACAGATTACTGGCAACAGTATGTAAGGGACAAAATTCTAGCTAAAGTCAGTAAACCGTGAATTCCGCTTAGCATTTTCTGTTTATAGATCACTAGCCTTGTTTTCCAGATTCTCTCTAAATATATCACATAAGAAATGTAAATAGAAATCATTCCTTCAAGGGATTTGAGTTGTTGGGAGGTTGTTTTTTTTTTTTTTTAACACACATGGTAAGGGGGGTTTATTGTTTTTCTTTGTTTTCTGTTAGAGAATAGTTTCCCCCAGACTAATGTATAGGAACCTCAGTGCAAGAAATATTGGATACTGAAATATCTAGATATAATTTCAGGTTGTACCACTAGCTTTTATATATATATATATTCTCTCGAAAGAGCAGTTCTAACAATTGTTCCTTCCAGAGGTTGAAAATAATTGCACGTAGTAGGTCTTACATAGTTTTTGTTTTTGCTGAATGAATTTGCAAGATAAAGAGAAAGCACAAGATTTCTTGAGTCAAAGAATTTATTTCATTTTAAATAGAAGTAACTAATTGAAACATGAACATCTGATTGAAGCCCTTCAATTAGCATAGCTTTCTTCAGAAATAAACTCAAAGGGAAAGAGCTTCATCAGGTACTTTAAAAGAACTGAATTGCAAATGAGTCTAAGAACTGGTTATTTTTTCAGAATGTTGTACATGTTTTAGATATTTTGCTACGATAAACTCCCATTTCAGGGAAATAGAGTTCTACAATTACTCCTTATATCACCCCCGTAATACTTTTTTACACTTCAAAATACCATTTACAGAAAATAGAATATGTTGCTGGTGCCTATGAGAAAATCCTGACATTTGTCATCCCCCAGTTAATCGTGACCATCCATGTAGTTAAAAAAAAGTTTTTAATTGAACACACATGTAATGTACTTCCTTCCTTCCTTTTTGAGAAGTTTATTGCTGATCTTTGATTTTATAATGTGCCTCTTGGGATGTTGCTACTTCTAAAAATATGTAGTACCTCCGCTTAGTTTCCCACCGTGTTCTGCAGTTTTTCCTATTAATTTTTTGGCTACAATTTGCTTTTCCCTCTAAATTGTCTAAAATGAGCTAAGAAATATTGAAACATACCTGACAAGAAATACAGTCAGTAATTTATTATGCTAAGCTTCAGCTAAATTTCAAAGTACAAGGTCGTTGAATCTATTTTGGAAATAGAAATGTACTTAATTTAAAGGTGGCTGATATAGCTAGTAGATTTCAACTTGGGTACCAAATCTGATTGCCTGGTGGTGACTGCCTAGAGTGCCATGTAGAAAACATGGAGTCCTGGTTCAGTCTCAGCAGGACAGAGTGCTGTGATTAGCAATTTCTGCTGTGCACGTTTGGCATGAATGCCAAATATTCATTTAGTGTTTTTTGGATGCCTTTTATGTGTCAGGCATTGGTCTAAATGCTAATAGCACACAAACTAAAATCTCTGCCTTATGGTGTTTACACCTTAGTAATGACACAGACAATAAAATAAACAAGTAAAATATTTTGTGTTTTAATGACAAATGACCTGGATTCTTTTAAGAAATAAATAGCAAGAAATCAGAGAGGGAGGGGTATTATAACTTTAAAAGCAACTCAAAGGTCATATCTATCAAATGCATTGTGTGGTCCTTAGATCCTGCTTTGAGCAAACTAACTGTAAAAGACATTGATGAAAAATTTGGGAAATTTGGACATTGGGATATTTAATGAAAAGGAATTGTTAGTTTTTAGGGTATAATGTATTGAACATGTAATGTAGTTTTAAAACAAGAGCCTTACCTTTTGGAAATAGATATTTATGAATTAAAATATGATATCTGAAGTTTTTACTTTAAAATAATTGGGAGGGGAAAAGAGCATAGATGAAACAGTATTGGCCACGTATTGAAAGTTATTGAAAGTGGATAATGGATACATGAGATTTCTTACTTTCCACTTCTGTGTATGTTTGAAAATTTCTGTAATTAACAGTTTTACACACACACACATAAAGCAGAAAGGGAGAAGAGGGGATATATGGGATGGGAGTGTGGAGATAATAATTATATGAGTAAAGCCCTGAAGGAGTTGAGAACAAAAGCCTTGGAGCTAATTTTGGGGCCGGACATTCCAGGTGGAGGGAAGAGCAATTACAGTGACCCTGAGGTTGAAGTTTGGTTGGAAGGCAAGAAATTACAAGAAAATCAGTGTGTCTGTGTTAGAGTGAGAGAGAATAGCAGGGATAGTCAGAAGTACGGGGCTTCCCAGGTGCCAGTAGTGGTAAAGAACCGTCCTGCCAATGCAGGAGACATGGGTTCAGTCCCTGGGTCAGGGAGATGCACTGGAGGAGGGCATGGCAACCCACTTCAATGTTCTTGCCTAGAGAATCCCATGGACAGAAATGTCTGGTGGGCTGTAGTCCTTAGGGTGGCAAAGAGTCAGACACGACTGAAGCAACTTAGCAGCAGCAGCAGTCAGAAATGTAAATGGAGGGTAGAGGAGACCAGCTGGTATAGGATTTAGTTGTCCATCCTTCCCTTAGAGTAAGGATACTTATTTTATACACTTATCTAAAATAAGTCTTTAGCTACCCTGAAAGCTCTGCACTTATTTCAGCAATACTGCTGCTGCTAAGTCGCTTCAGTCGTGTCCGACTCTGTGCAACCCCATAGACGGCAGCCCACCAGGCTCTTCTGTCCCTGGGATTCTCCAGGCAAGAATATTGGAGTGAGTTGCCATTTCCTTCTCCAAAGCAGGCATGCATGCTAAGTTACTTCGGTCATGTCCGACTCTGTGCAGCCCCATAGACAGCAGTCCACCAGGCTCCTCTGTCCACAGGACACTCAAGGCAAGAGTACTGTAGTGGGTTGCAATTTCTTTCTCCATCAACAATACTAGCATTACTCAAATATTTTTGGAACTTTTAAAAAATTGCCTTCTAAGCCAGTTTAAGAGCCACACATGAAAATAGCTCATTACTTTCTATTTACTCCTTGTTTTTAAGGAAAAAGGGGGTATTAGCTACATGGTATCTCATTTTATTTATCAGATATGACTCAGAAAGGCTTTTAACAGAAAGAAAATAGGAAATAACTTCAGGCTATTTGTGAATATCAGATCTACTCCGAGAAGACCATTATTGTTTCTGAAAATCAGATCTACTCATAGACTAAAGAGAAGTTTTAATAATGTCCTAGACAGTTGCAGCATCATGTAGAATAAGGATATAACCTTTGAGAATGACTAACATGGAAGAGACTATACTCATTTGGATATTTAAGTTCTATCTCATACATGAAGACACATAATATATACACACAAGACCATGCGTATTTCTTAATACTTAAGTATTCGAAACAGTCATTGCTGATAAATTGTGTATCATGCATCCAAAATGGAAGAGATAGCATTTATCATCATAATGAAGCTGTGTAACTTTCTTGTTGCTATGGCATACATTTGGAATTGAAAGACTAGCATGCATTTAGTGTTAGGAATCTGGCTTTCAAGTCTTCTTGTTCATGTTTCAAATCTCAGATTAGTAGTTGTTTCAAGAACATGCTGATTTCCCACAAAGAGCTCTTTTTAAATCTTTATTAAAATTACAGAAAAATCAGACCCTCCATCCTCCAAGTGTTTGAAAGCTCTCCTTCCTCCCCCCCCCAAAAAAAAAACCATCAATAGGAGTTTTTTAAATCATCTACTTATAGGACAATATAGATGTAAAGACTATTAGTTTTGAAATTTTTTATACTAATTCATTTTTTTAATAGGAATGTTTTTCAACCTGAGAAACTTAACATTTGAATGCTCTTTAGTAACATTGAATAAAGAAAACATCCTTTTTCTAGTCAATTATGCATAATAAGAAGGCACAATATTTTCTTTATCCAATAATATGATATGTAGATCTCTGCAAGGAGATCATACTAGTCAATCCTAAAGGAAATCAACCCTGAAGGAATGAAGCTGAAGCTGAAGGCTCCAATACTTTGAAGAGCTGACTCATTGGAAGAGACCCCGATGCTGGGAAAGAGTGAAGGCAATGAAGAGTGTGGCAGAGGAAAAGATGGCTAGATAGCATCATCAAACTCAGTGAATATAAGTTTGAGCAAACTCGGGGAGATAGGGACAGGGAAACCCCATGTGTTACAGTCCCCGGGTTCGCAAAGAGTCAGACATGACTTAGCGACTGAACAATAGCAACAACATAGAAATTAATGGAATTAAGTAGAATTTATGAAATTTTATTATATAATAGATTACTAACAGTGACCACTAAGCACATAAATAGTAACTGTATAAGGAATACTTTAACCAAGATTCCTATTTTTCAGAAAATTGTTAGGTATCTAGTTCTTTAATTCACTCAAGAGTTTTTATCCTTTTGGTGGATAGATAGGTAGATAGCCAGATCCTTTCTTCATATACTGCACATACTATTAGGATTAAGCTGCTTGGCTGGATTATTTAATGTGTTTTAAACACTATCCTTTGAGCATGGAACATAGGCCATGTTTAATTTTTGGGCTTTCCACTAACTCTGGAAGTCTTTAACAACTCTGATTCACCTGTGAAATAAAAGTGGTGGTAGTTTTTTAGAAAGGACTTTGAAATTCTAAGAGGTGACTGTATTTGAAATAACAGGCAGTCTTTTGATTTTGGTGGTAGGATTATGAAGCTGTTTTCTCATTTCCATTTTTTGTGGAATAAATAGCTTATGAAGGAGGAGAAGGAGAAAGAGGGAAAAGGGAGAGAGCAGGAGAAAGAAGGAAAGAAAAAAATCGGCTCTCACAAAATAGTAACCATGACCAGAAAGCCCTAGTAACTTGGATCTACTTACGTGTCCGTGACCTAATGAGCTAAGATTCAAACTTATAAATGCAGTAGAGAGTAGTAATAAGAGTACAGCTTCTCTTTTAAGGAAAAAAGTTGCTTTGCAAAAGGGCCATGTTATATTTCACATTGACTTGAACATTATGACCATGATAAAGCCTATATTTCATTTTGGAGTGAATAATGATGATGGTGATTAACAGTAGTTTATGGAGTTATATGAAAATTCAGTCTGTTACTTAAGCTCTGTTGATGATTGCAGCATCAGGTTCCAGGTTATTCTGTTCACCTTGCGCGTTGCAAATACTCATTCCACCTCTGACTTCATCTCTCTCTCACGCTTCTCTCCACTCTGCCACTGGCTCTGTTTATCTTCCTTTGCTAGCTTTAGTAGAGCCCATTGCTCTTCCACGTTTTTTTCTGCCATTTTTTATACTTATAAAGTGGATTTGGAATGAATTAAGGGCCTAAAAGAAGTGACATGTAGATTGCAAGTGTAGTACTTTTCCTGCGTGTGTGTCTTACCTAGTTAGCTTCTTTTTATCTTTTCTTGCGCTTTTTATGGTACATGTTCTAGTGGAGAGATAGTATATTGTATCAGCTGGCACTCAGAGATAACTGACCTAATAAGATGGAATATTTTTTGAACTGAGTAATGTAGGAAATAGTAATAAACTCAGCCTCATAAGTTAATCCTGCATCCATCCATAGTCTATACCTCAGCTAGCCTAGTGGATTTTCAAAAGCTGTTTTCAGCTTTTGGTGTATGTTGTTGTCTTTTCTGAAAATGTCAAACAATCAAGAACTTCATCATCACTGTAATAATAGTTAATCATAAATAGCCTTGGGGAAAAACTGTCTGGACTTCTGTTGAGCTGTTTTTTGACAGTGGAGAAGAAAGGAGAAAAAGATCAGTAATGTGATGAAGTCCTTTATAACTTCTTCCATCCATAAAGTAAATTATAAGGTGACTGGCCCTGATTTTTTTTGCTAGTTGTAGTGTTCAAGGTATCTATCAGTTGCCTTAATCTTCAGAAGGCACAGTTCAGTTTAATTTTACTTTTTAACAATAAGTGAAAACAATTGGAGGTATGTGGTTCTTCAGAACCTTAGAGTTGTACTCCTGGTTCTTGGCAGATACTATCCACAGTACTTCATGTTCCTGTGGGTTTACACCAGATTTAATGAACTACATGTACTGGAAACACTGAGAGCTGATTTTCTTTAATTTTAGACTACAGTTAACATAATGGATTTTTCTTCAGAGTGTCTCTCACTACCATACTTTAAATGTACCAAAGGACTAAAACACCCAAATTACAAAACTAGTTAAGTTTATCATTCATGAGAAAATGTGTGAATTGTGTGTCTTTTATAAAGTACGAGCTGCTAATTAGAAACCACCATCCTATAGACAGACTTCATGTATCTGAAAGCTTTTCAAATTTACTTACTGCTTTACTGTAATTTTCATTTAAAGTAGGAAGATTCAGTCTCTGAATTAGTCCTGTCAGGTCACTGAAGGGCTGTGAATTTTGAGGTAGACTCTTAAACTGTTCAGCAGAGAGCAGATCTGTGATGTCAGTGGCCCCAGATCTTTTTTAATTTCATCACGGACACTTCCTCAACAGAAAGTAAATCCCATTTTACTGAAGCTTCTTGATTCTATCACTTTTAGAAATGGCACACTAGTTTATCTACAGATAGTTGAGCTCTTAAAGACCAGAATTTGCCTCCTGAGGCTGTCTTTTAAATGGCTTCCAAAAAGGATTTGCTACTTTTCCAAGCTGAGTAGGCTGTGAACAATTCAGTATGCCCCCTCATTCTCCTCCTACCTCTTAAATTGAAAGCGCCTTCATAGCACCTAGGTGCCCTGAGTCATCATGGCTAAATTCTAAAGAAGAATTATCACATGGAAACACTCACCATGAAGTAAAATTGTCAGAAAACAATCTGAGTCAGAGATCATTCATGGATCACAGTGATACAACTTAGAGGTTGTGGGCTTCATTTAAATCTTTGAATGTACTTTCATCTAAGTCTTTATCATAGGCTTGTAAATTTCAAGGACTTGTTTATTCCCAGTTAAATTTTAATTGGTTTGATTTTTATTATCTACTACATGAAAATGATTTACTATTTTTAATAAATGTATCCAAAAGGAGAAGCAGTATGGTTCAGGATAAGAACGTCTCTTGATTCAGGAGTCAAGAGAAGTAGAGTTCTGGTCCATTTATTTGGGATGTACCTCATGTATTTCACTTAATGTCTTAGCTTCCTTTTCTTTACAAGGAAAGTCAGGAACTCTATGGGAGCCCTCTTTGGAACCAACCTATGGCAGATAAAGCTAATAGTGAAGAAAGCTGAGCGCCGAAGAATGGATGCTTTTGAACTGTGGTGTTGAAGAAGACTCTTGAGAGTCCCTTGGACTGCAGGGAGATCCAACCAGTCCATTCTGAAGGAGATCAGCCCTGGGATTTCTTTGGAAGGACTGATGCTAAAGCTGAAACTCCAGTACTTTGGCCACCTCATGGGAAGAGTCGACTCATTGGAAAAGACTCTGATACTGGGAGGGATTGGGGGCAGGAGGAGAAGGGGACGACAGAGGATGAGATGCCTGGATGGCATCACGGACTCGATGGACGTGAGTCTGAGTGAACTCCGGGAGTTGGTGATGGACAGGGAGGCCTGGCGTGCTGCAATTCATGGGGTTGCAAAGAGTCGGACACGACTGAGTGACTGGACTGAACTGAACCCCAAAATGGCCCTAGACTCCTTTTTGATACAGCACTGTCAGCACCTATATGGTTGGTATTCTAGATGAAATCTGTCATCTCAGCCTTATAAGGTCCCTTCTAACTCCATGATTCCATGACTTCCCATAGGCCATCTCCCTCTCCCAGTCATTACTGTCTTTTTCACATGAGTGTCAGGGTTGAAACTCACTAGGTAAATTTAAGCATTCCTATTCTTTGTAGTCAGGGATAGCATGTGTATATTTCACACAGGACTGTAGACTGATGTTTATACCTGCCGGAAATGCATGTGTAGAGACCTCATCCACAATATGACAGTGTTTGGAGGTAGGGCCTTTGGGATGTATTTAGGTCACGAGGGCAGAGCCCTCCTGAATGAGATAAGTACCTTGTAAATGACCCTGGAGGGATTTCTCGCTCCTTCTATCATGTGAGGACAGAGCAAAAAGATTTGTGAATGAGGAAATGTCAGGTGGGCCCTCACCTGACATCAGATCTGCCAGTGATTTAGTCTTGTACTTCTTTGTCTCCAGAACTGTGAGAAATAAATATCTGTTGTTGATAAGCCATCCAGTCTATGGTATTCTGTTATAGCAACTCGAATGGACTAAGGTATATTGCACTAATAAGAAAAAATGATTGGAGAAAATTCATGGGTACACTTAAAATTCCAAGTGAAGTGGAACAAGTCAAAATGGTCAATGATAACTTGATTGACTCATTTTAACTCCTAAGTGTTTCTGTGGCAAAAACCTCAGGTTAGTGAAGTTCATAGTAATGTTGTATCTGTTTGGAGGGCACATAATGAAGCAGGACTTACCCTAAATTGAGAGAGAAGAGGCCTGAGTTCTAGCTCTGCAAACTTGTTAACCTGGTTAGTATCTTCAGCTATGTAATGATAACAGACCAGGGCTTCTTGGACATTAATACAGTGTGTGAATTATCTGGGGGCCATAATTAGGTGCAGATCCTGATTTAGTAAGTCTGGATGGACCTTGAGATTTTGCATTTTTAACAGGCTCCCAGATGTGCTACTACTGTGTGCCATGGACCAGAGTTTGCTTTATGAAAGTGCTGTGATGATATGAGGCTCTTTGTGCTGAATCTTTAAATCTTTACTTCTTTCTTTCCACCTGTTTCACATCATCCATTAAACTTTTTTTTTTTTTGAAGCCTTGTTTTCCTAGACTCATTCCCTGTTTTCTCAGGCTAACAGCTTCTTTAGTTTTGCTGTTTTTCTTTTTCCAGAACCAACTTCATAGGTGGTCAGTCATTCAAGTTAGTGTGGTAGTATAATAGAGTAGAAAGAGGCTTTGATTTGAAGAAAATTGGATTCAAATTCCTCCCTCACTGATGAGCAGCCTTATGTAGTTGACTTGGTTTTCCTCTCAAAGCTTTGAATACCTTCCAGATAGGGTTGCTGAAAGGAGTAGAAATTATATGTAAAGCCCTCAGCACAGTGTTAAGTGTTCAGTAGGTGCTCAAAACTCAGAAGCTGTGTTTATTCTTATTGGCATCCTGATTTGGTTTTGTAGAGGAGAAAAAAGCTGTGGAGATCACTTACTATCTCTGTATTGTTAAATCCAGTGACACTTCTCCACCATTTATCTAACCTGACTTCTCAGCAGCATTTGGTATTGTTGATACTTACTACTTTTTGAAACATTCTTCTTCACTTCCAGGATACCATATACCTTACATTAACACTTAATGCTGTTGCTTTTTTAATGTCTTTCAGAAGCTGCTGCTGATCTTGTAGAATCCTAAATTTTGAATTCCACAAGGCTTAGTCTTAGATTAGGTTTTCTTCTCTTATTCTATACTCTTCCTAGGTAACTTCTTTTGTATGTTGAAGATTTCCAGGTCTTTATTTCCATTCCAAGCTCCAGACTTATATATACAGTTGTTTTCCATGGATGTCTCAAATGTAACTCAGATTCTTGTACTCAAACTAATGGGAACCTTAAGAGTGCTAGACTGTAAACGTTTTTGAAGAATGAGTTAACCCTTCAAAAAAGTTTATTTCCAGCCAGTTTTCCCCCCAATTTCTCTTTAGCAGGAAATAGTTTGTATACTAAAATAATCATTTAAAAATAATTGACAAAATAAATATTAAATAGAAGTTGACAGTCCGAACGGTAACAGTAAACCTTTATTGAGCTGTTGCTTTGTACTAGGCACTTCGTTTCTTTCTCATAACAGCTCACTGAGGTAGGTAATAATATAGGTAATGTTAGATTAAAAGTTGATACACTGTAATGTTTATAAGTAATTTATTGATCTGGGTCTCAGTTTCCTTCTCTGTGAAACACAAGATGATATTATTATTTGTCTCTTACGAACATTAACATCTCTTAAGAAGTAATTAAAGAATTAATATGTAAAAGTCTTTGAAAAATATGCCTGGCACTTATGATAAGCACTGCATACATGTTAAGATTATGACTTATTAGTTATCTTAGGTTTACAGGAGAGTAAACTGAGCCTCAGTGAAGTTGGTCCAAGTCTCACACCTAGTAAATGACAGTGTCAGGCTTCAGCATAGACAGTCTGACTCCAGAACTCCCTTAACCACTCTGTTTCACTTCATCTCAACCAATAAGAATTTATCTCCTTTTGCACACAGACTCTAAATTAATGGTCTCATTGTGATCATAAGAGAATTATAAATCACTTCAACTCTCATGCCTGGTGTTTGAAATATAGAAGATCTAAAATATGCAGGTAAAATTTCACTTCAGTAAGTTATGAGAGAGCTTCCCTGGTAGCTCAGTCGGTAAAGAATCTGCCTACAGTGCAGGAGATCCGGGTTCGATCCCTGGGTCAGGAACATCCCTTGAAGAAGGAAATGGCGACCCACTCCAGTATCCTTGCCTGGAGAATCCCACGGACTGAGAAGCCTTGTGGGCTACAGTCTATGTAGGCAAGAGTCAAACACAACTTAGTAACTAATCCACCACCGAGATATGAGAAACACAAGGATATACATCTTAATTACATTTTATTCCATGTGTATTTTTGTTTTTTCCCTTTTCTTGTTAGCAGTTAAGTCACCAAAATCCCTAGAAAGTGGAAGTCCTAATTCTATATTACTCTTAAGTGACTTTAGTTGTCTTTTACTAACTCTGTTAAATTCTCTCTGGCTGAAAATTGGAGGCTCAGTAACATGTTGTGTCCACATAGTATGCTTAAAATTAATAATTTCTATGATTTTGATTAACGTCTTGAAATGATGTGGTGATTTGTCTGTTTTCAGATGTCTAAGTTATTTCAATTTCCCAAAGAATTTTCCTTTGAATTTTATCAGCTGCTTTTTGAATAAGAGCTTTGATTTTAGCATTATGATATCTTTATATTACATTCTAGATGTGGTTGAATCTGCTTAATTTATAAGCTTTAAAGCACATCTGGTTATTATTTACAGTTTCTATAGCAGATTTGTCCCCTCGCTCCCACCATTACTTCTTTCTTTTTTCCCACTGTTGATTTTTTATTCTTATTCCTTTGCAGTAATTTTTTTTTAAACTTTGTGTTTAGACGGTATAAAGGCAGAAGATACAGAGTCTTTCATAGCCTTTGAACTTAGTAGGGAGATGGGGTAGCAGGTTCTGGAAAAGGAGTGGACTTTGAACAACCAGAATCATCTATGGGGAAGAGTCTGTTTTTACTTGTTTTTGGAACTGAATTCTATGACCTAGTGTATTTACTCTGGGAAAACACTTAAAATGGTTATAATATCAGCTAAGACTCTATTGTGACAGAAAACTCCATTGAAACTGGCTTAAGTGGGGGCCAGCTGGGGGCACAATTTATAAGGGTTTTTGTAAACTGGTCCAGGATAGGTGCAGCATCAAGAATAGCTCCACCCATGGCTCAAAGTCATCAAGACTCAGTTTCTGTATGTTTCTTAGTACTGCTTCCTCAGTGTTAACTTTATTCTCAAGCCATGCATGAGCAAAAGATAACTTTTAGTCCATTCAGCCCCTAAATCCTTAATCTGAAAAAATTTAACTATCTTTTTTCCTGGAAGTCCCAGCAAAAGTCTTACTGTATCTCATGGATTCATACTCGTCCACTGCCCTTGTGGCCAAGGGAATGTGACGTTCAGATCATCTGGGACAGAGCCATGTACCCAGCTTTTGAGTTTGAGGGTTAGTCAACTACATCAGACACACATAAACTATATGTATTTACAAAGGGGAATGAAGATATCAGTATACCACCTGAAGGGTGACTGATTGATTGTTGGGCAGTGGAAAATAGATGTACTTTGTAGTATCTTTTCCATTTTAAGAGTTAGCACGCAACTAGCAAAGATCAGTTTGATTATTTTTAATATAATATTTAGTGCTAATTTGAAATTTGTGTGATTTCACTTTTAAATTACTAAAAGCAGTATGTAAATGGAATTGCTAGAATTTTCACCTCTGAAGAGCTTTGAGAATGTATCAAAATGTAAAATTTGGTGCTGTTTTAACAAATACCATACTACTAATTTTCCTATTAGCTGTAGTAATCCAATTTGTTGATAGCTAGTTCTTATGAGATAAGGCATTGTCTTTATGGATTAACATCTTTTTCTAGGTTAACACTTCCTGGTGGCTCAGAGGTTAAAGCATCTGCCTCCAATGCAGGAGAGCCAGGTTCAATCCCTGGGTCAGGAAGATCCCCTGGAGAAGGAAATGGCAACCCACTCCAGTATTCTTGCCTGGAGAATCCTATGGACTGAGAAGCCTGGTAGGCTACAGTCCACAGGGTCACAAAGAGTTGGACACAAATGAGTGACTTCAGAAGAAGAATGCCTTAAGCAGACTGGGCTCTTGGACCAAGAAGTTCATAAAGAACCATAAAATCAAAGATTCTCTTGGACATTCAGGGCCTTAGAGAGAGGAGGGAGGAGTAAGGGGTTATAAGGGACACTAGTAAAGGCATCAGGAGAAGGCAGTGGCACCCCACTCCAGTACTCTTGCCTGGAAAATCCCATGGATGGAGGAGCCTGGTAGGCTGCAGTCCATGGGGTGGAGAAGAGTCAGACATGACTGAGCGACTTCACTTTCACTCTCATGCATTGGAGAAGGAAATGGCAACCCACTCCAGTGTTCTTGCCTGGAGAACCCCAGGGACGACGGGGCCTGGTGGGCTGCTGTCTATGGGGTCACACAGAGTTGGACACGACTGAAGTGACTTAGCAGCAGCAGTAGCAGCAGTAAAGGCATCACATATTGATTTCTATGACTGATTTTAGTCTGAAAATGAAAACTAGATTCTTATTGAAAAAATGATATTGTAGGATTACGCTTGCTTTTTAACATCAAAAATATGAAGTGGTAAATGTTATTTGCATTTCAGTCTCTAATACAATCATTTAGATACTGCTTCTGGTTCTTCGGTTACATTAATATGTATATGAATGAATATATCCATCCCCATAGAGCTTTAATATTCTATAGTCTCTAGGAAATGTTAGCTTTTTCTTTTAAATTTCTTGCCATCATAGAAATATTTATGCTTTATGCACCAAATTAAAATGAAGACTCCAAAGGATATAACGTAAATGTATATTTAACATCATCTTGTGCTTTATTATTAAGTGCTGCAGAATGAGGAAAACAGTTTTTATCTTGGGAGTTTTCAGCTTTAATAGGAGATAGCATAAGCTCGTACATACCTATAATGTAAAAGTTTTATAAGAATAAGAGTTCAGGGGATAAGGAAAAATTACGTTATAAGAAAAGGAATATCAAAACGGGTCTTGAAACATTAACAGAATTTCTTTTCAATTAAATAGTGAAAACATTAAAACAGTTACTGTTTACTGAGCATTTATCATATATTCAGTTTCATTTTTGTCAAAAATATGTGGTATATGTGACATAGAGAGGGACAGCCATGGCACTTTATATTTGGAAGAAGTTGGAAAGAATTTGAAGTACAGTGAATTCAGAAGACACAGGGTTTAAAACTTAAAAATTGAAGTAATGGAGCTTATTGGGACACATTAATTGGGGACCTTTCTGTTTCAGCCACCACAATAGCTCTTCCTAGTGTAAATAAAAATTTGAGAATCATTTCTTAGTGAATATTTTCACTATTTAGTTGAAAAGAAATTCTGTTAATGTACATGACAGAAAACAACAAAATTTTGTAAAGCAATTATCCTTCAATTAAAAAACTTAATAGTATTTACATTGCTTTGAAGGGAAGTCACTCAGTTGTGTCCAACTCTTTGCCACCCCATGGACTAGCCCGCCAGGCTCCTCTGTCCATGGGATTCTCCAGGCAAGAAGACTGGAGTGAGTTGCCATTTCCTTATCCAGGGGATCTTCCCAACCCAGGGATAGAACCCAGGTCTCCTGCATTGCAGGCAGATGCTTTATCCTCTGAGCCACAAATTAATCTAACATTAGAGTCATTATTAAAGAAATCCCTGTGACTATATGGATCACCAATATTAGCAGTTGTAGACTGTATTCTATATCTTATAGAATCAGCAATGTATCTATTTACTTGGTTTTTATATAGATACTAGTGCATTTTGGCACCCCACTCTAGTACTCTGGCCTGGAAAATCCCATGGATGGAGGAGCCTGGTGGGCTGCAGTCCATGGGGTGTCGCTAAGAGTCCGACACGACTGAGTGACTTCACTTTCACTTTTCACTTTCATGCATTGGAGAAGGAAATGGCCACCCACTCCAGTGTTCTTGCCTGGAGAATCCCAGGGACAGCGGAGCCTGTTGGGCTGCCGTCTATGGGCTTGCACAGAGTTGGACACGACTGAAGCGACTTAGCAGCAGTAGCAGCAGCAGCAGTAGTGCATTTTACAAATATAGGATGGTACATTTAAAGTAGATTTTCCACAGTACAGTGTGACATTAAATGAGTGGTCTTAGAAAATTTGTAATTGGTCTAAATATTTACTGAAGAACATTTTCATAATAACAAAAAAGGGAGTAATATATTTCATGAGCTATTAGACAAAGCCAGTTCGAATATGATTTTAATTGCAGTTTATTGAATTATATGAGAAAGAGCCCAGAGTAGTTTAAACATATAAGATCTGAATTTATGGTCTTCTGAGCCTAGTAGTTTTTTCATTGAATGTTAGGGTTATATATTAAAGTGCCTGCATTTATGTTTCTCTACAAAACATTGTTCTGACAGTAAGTTTAAGTCATTTTCACAATTTATTTGCTGTCTAAAAATTTCCCTTGACTTCACATTTTGTTCTGAATGTCTTGGTTTCCTTCCTCCACCTACACAATATTGAAGGCAAGTGAATCAAGAGTTGCAAAGTAACAGTGAATTTGAGAACCCTGGCTTTTTTTTTTCCCCCAAAAACAAAATAAACCTTTATTATAAGGTTACTTTTTATTGATACCAAAAAAAGAGCTTTTTGGCGAGTGTTCAGTAAATGTGTGAATAACCTAATTGATTTAGTGGAATGAATAGGAAGCTTTGCTATTTGTCTTTGTAGCTACTTGGCTCAGTAAACACAGTGATAGACCAAATGCTGCATGGTTTAAGGTAAAAACAAAACCAAAAACCCTTAAAGCCCTCCAAATGTATAGATCCAAAGAGCAAATTTCATGTCTGTGTCACAGCCTCCTAAGAGAAAGAGCAGTATGTTAATTAAATCTTACTTCTGTTGCAACAAATAATCATGTTAAGTACATAAAATTCAGTGTTTTGACCAATGTTAATATGTGAAAATATCTATAGTAAAGCCTCTCCTTAAGAATAGTAAACTGTATGCAATTCAAAGATATGTGTGGAAATTTAAATATATATATACTTTACAATAAAACTCCAATAAGGGCAGGAAGCATAATGAGGGCAAAGATAACAGCAGAAGCAAATTAAGAATTTTTAAAAAACTCATTATAGATATCATATTCAACTCAGTCTGTAAATTTTAGGTTAAAAGGTTGAAAAGGTTAAGTTTTAGGAAATTTTAGATAAAGACTAAAAGGTAAAATTTTTGGAAATTTTTGAGGTCTGATAAAAAGATATTCTATAGTGGGGGAAGAAAGATAAAGAAGTGTTGGTGGCAATTAAAATGTATACAGTACTTTTAAAAAGTACATTTGGAATCTGATTACTTAGCCTGAAATGCACAGAAGTGTATCATGTATAGGTCTATTTGCTTGTAAGACCATTAAATGGTTAAAAGTAGGAAATCTCAGAAGAATTCCGGGGGGAAAAGGAGTTTTCCCTAATTTTAAGGACTTCATTAAAATATTTCTCAATTATCTTTGTATCTGTAATTTCTCTTACAGTACCTGACCCATAGTAGGCACTTCATAAACTGAACTAATTACAGTTTTAGAAATATCCATATAAGACAGTATTGTTTTGTTGGGCTTTAAAACAATACTCTCCCCACCACCACCTACCATAAGGCACACACCTCTGTATCTCAGATTTGCTACAAATAGGTTTTCAGTTTTGAATGTAAAGAAAACTGGTATTTTTCATCTATACAGTCTTAGCTTGAACTGAAATTACTTAAAAGGGAAGTCAATTTAACAGCATTCCTTCTTTTCAGGTGTCTGATGTATATAGAATATGGATTCTAAATGATATGGTTGGAAAGAATCTGGTTTTATCTGAGATGACTGGTTGGAAAAAAGTAAACTAAGGTGGAGAATTGGTTTGAGAAATAGATTTCTTCTTGTCTAGTGGTCATTCCTAACAAATGTAGTTAAAGGGAAGCTAAATTCTGGCTTTCAAATGGTTAGCTGAGGCAACAACCTTGATTTTCCGGGTTAGTTCCAGTTTCAGGTACAAAATTCCTTTGACAAGGAAAAGAACTATGGTTAGCAAAACTGCAACTGTTGCAATCAAAATCTGATTGGAAATAAAGTTCAAGATAGTTAGGAAACTTCCCTGGTAGTATAGTGGTTAAGAGTCCTCCTGCCAGAGCAGGGGCCACAGGTCTGATCCCTGATCTGGGAAGATCCCACATGGCGCCACAGAGCTGCTAAGTCCATGCGCCACAACTACTGAAGCCTTTGCTCAGCAGCAAGAGAAGCCATCACTGTGAGAAGCCTGGGCACCACAACAAGGAGTGGCCCCGGAAAGCCCACAGCAACGAAGACTCAGCGCAGTTAAAAATAAATCTTTTTTTTTTTTTTTTTAAGAAAAAGTTAAATGTTGTTTTAAGTTTTTTAAACTTATTTTTAATTAGAGGATAATTGCTTTACAATGTTGTGTTGGTTTCTGCCGTACATCAACATGAATCAGCCTAGGTGTACACATTTCCCTTACCTCTTGAACCTCCCTCCCACATCCCACCCCATTCCCCACTCTGGGTTGTCACTGAGCACCAGGCTGAGCTGGGAGGGAGAGGGTGGGGAAAATTGAGAGAGTGGCATTGAAATACATACATTACCACATGTAAAACAGACAGCTGGTGGGAAGTTGCTTTATCACACAGGGAGCTCAGCCTGGTGCTCTATGAACATACTTTTAATACAACAGAGTTCCAGAAGGCATCTACTTCCAATTCAGTGTTAATAACCTGACTTACTTAACTTTGTTTAGGAAACATTGCTGTGATGGCCATAATCTACTAAAACATAGTCTCCCAACAAGTTTATACAGAATCATGGTCTTTGAAAACTTTTCAAACCAGCTCTTAATGGCTTGGGATTGGATGAGTTTTGTGCTTTTGTCTTCCCATGTTTTGTTGTTACTGTTTAATAAATATAAGCAAAGGGTTAGGTCACAGCCTGGACTTCTGCAATATGCTTTAAGAGAATGTTTTTTTCTGGTCTTGGTAATCTATCCATGATTGAAAAAATACAGTGTGAAGAGATTTTCTTTGTTGTCACGCTATAATGAGGAATCAGGAATTATTGTCATACTTTTTCTTTATGTGGAAACTGAATTTTTTAAACTGAGGTTTTATATTTTATTGCACAAATGTTAAAGATCGTAACTGACAAGTGATTCCTTTAGCTTCCTTCCAATCTTACCCCACCCAGCTCCTCATCCTCATAGGTAAACTCAACCATAGTCAGGTTCTCCTGGTTCTCAGTAACCTAAAAATATGAAAACCCTATCCAGCATCAGACATTCTTTTTGATCAGTTTTGGCCTGGCTAGTTTTAAATAGCTTAATAAGCATCCTTCAGCTTCATATGCTGGCTAAGTCACTTTAGTTGTGTCTGATTCTTTATAACCCCAATAACTGTCAGCTTTATATACACATTCTTATTTACAAATGTGTCTTCCAGAAACATGTATGCAAATGATCTCACATTTGCACATTACTGGTTTGTTCTTGACCCATGGACCTGAGGAAAAGGACAGGTACAAATCCATTTCTGTATGGTGATCCCAGGGTCTTTTCCCTTCCTTAGGGAAGACCGTTTACCTGGGAGAAATTGAATAGTAACATACACAAATGCTCAGGGAGCCCACCAGCCTTCTGTATTCATCAATATAGATTTCCATAAATAAAGAGTAAAGAATCATCAAAACACTGTGCAGAGACTCAGTAACTAGAATAAGGAGGCGTGTGGCTTGTGTCTTTGTGGGCCTTCCGTGGCTTATGTCATCCATTCCATCATAATACATTGGCATGTATTTCCCTCTTCGTCTTCAGATCTCTTAATTAGTTTAATCTGTTAGGAAGATAACTCTTTCTTCAGGATGACTTCTCAAGAATCCCAAAAATGATGTGTCTCGTGCTAAGTAGCTTCAGTCGTGTCTGACTCTCTGTGATCCTATGGGCTATGCCCCACCAGGCTTCTCTGTCCGTGGGATTCTCTAGGCATGAATACTGGAGTGGGTAGCCATTCCTTTCTCCAGGAGATCTTCCTCATCTGGGGATCAGACCCGCATCTCTGTCTCTTACATCTCCTACAGTGGCAGGCTGGTTCTTGGCCACTGGCACCACCTGGTAAGCCCTTTATGTGTCTACTCCAGCCTATATTTTTAGATCAAGCTATCCCATCGGTCTACTCAAATTTGGCAAAAACCCATTTACCATAATGTAGTAATAAGCAGACTAAAAAAATTAATTTGATATAATATCAAATTTGATCATGGACATTGTGGCCAGACGTCTTTTGGCCCTGGCTTGATTGATTGAATTTTGCCAGCTAGAATGATAGACAGGATGTATGTTTAAATTCAGATCTCAACTTCTGCCACTTAGTTTCTGAATGACCATGAGCACATGATTTATTTCCTCATCTGTCATAGACAGTTAGAAAGATTGAGTTTAACACAGGCATACAAGTTGTTTTCTTCCCTTTCTGAAAGCCTTTCTTAAAGACTTTTGACTAACTCCAGAGAAAAGTTCAATCTCTTTACCCAGACTCTTAAGGCCTGCTGTATCAGGCTCTTCTTTACCTTTCAGTTCCTGGGAACCTAACCTTTCCTGAGCACACAGTACATTTTTTTTTTTTTTTTTAAATCTTGATGCACGTTGTTTCTTCCACCTGAAATGATTTTTCCCCACTTACCAAAATCTAGTCTGTCCCTCAGGGCCCAACTCAAGTACCTTTCCTTCTGTGAACCTTTCCCTGGATGCTCTTCAGCCAACATGGTAATACTTTTCCTTGAAGTGTTACATTATCTATTCCCTTTTGCTTTAGTATGGTACCTGATTTGGGTTGAACTGATTGATTTACACCTTTTCCCCTCCAAACTGTGAGTAAATGAGTAGTGGTATACAGAATCATACTTTTTGCATTAGTTTGAATATTCTTATTGCTTCTGGCATTATAGTAAACGCTATTTGTTGGGATTGTAATTGTATTATTATTCTCTAGGTGTGACTCCAGATGTATAAAATTAAAAGTAAGGAGACCATAGGCCTCAGTTTGAAAATTACTCAAACATCTAAGCTAATTAAAGTGTAGGGAAGCCCACAATTGCTGCTGTTAGTAGAGGAAATCATTAATGGCATTTAGTGGAATCTAGAGGATTGGGAGAAGGGTGGCTCTTTATAATCCTGCTGTCAAGAGATACCATCATCTGGTAACCTAGACCTTAGTTTTTTGTTTTCAGCTATTTAGCCAAATGAGACTGTAAGCTATTTAATACTCAAAATTTTAAATAACACTTCCCTTTATAATAAACTGGTAAATGTAAGTTAAATTTTCTCCTGAGTTGCGTGAGCCATACTAGTAAGTTAGGGACCATGAAGTTATGGGAACCCCTGATTTATGGCAGAATTCCAAGAATGGGCTTGATGAAGGACAGAAATGGTATGGACCTAACAGAAGCAGAAGATATTAAGAAGAGGTGGCAAGAATACACAGAAGAACTGTACAAAAAGGATCTTCATGACCCAGATAATCACGATGGTGTGATCACTCATCTAGAGCCAGACATCCTGGAATGTGAAGTCAAGTGGGCCTTAGAAAGCATCACTACGAACAAAGGTAGTGGAGGTGATGGAATTCCAGTTGAGCTGTTTCAAATCCTGAAAGATGATGGTGTGAAAGTGCTGCACTCAATATGCCAGCAAGTTTGGAAAACTCAGCAGTGGCCACAGGACTGGAAAAGGTCAGTTTTCATTCCAATCCCAAAGAAAGACAATGCCAAAGAATGCTCAAACTACCGCACAATTGCACTCATCTCACATGCTAGTAAAGTAATGCTCAAAATTCTCCAAGCCAGGCTTCAGCAATATGTGAACCGTGAACTCCCTGATGTTCAAGCTGGTTTTAGAAAAGGCAGAGGAACCAGAGATCAAATTGCCAACATCCGCTGGATCATGGAAAAAGCAAGAGAGTTCCAGAAAAACATCTATTTCTGCTTTATTGACTATGCCAAAGCCTTTGACTGTGTGGATCACAAGAAACTGTGGAAAATTCTGAAAGAGATGGGAATACCAGACCACCTGACCTGCCTCTTAAGAAATCTGTATGCAGGTCAGGAAGCAACAGTTAGAACTGGACATGGAACAACAGACTGGTTGCAAATAGGAAAAGGAGTACGTCAAGGCTGTATATTGTCACCCTGCTTGTTTAACTTCTACGCAGAGTACATCATGAGAAACGGTGGGCTGGAAGAAACACAAGCTGGAATCTAGATTGCCGGGAGAAATATCAATAACCTCAGATATGCAGATGACACCACCCTTATGGCAGAAAGTGAAGAGGAACTAAAAAGCCTCTTGATGAGGGTGAAAGAGGAGAGTGAAAAAGTTGGCTTAGAGCTCAACATTCAGAAAATGAAGATCATGGCATCTGGTCCCATCACTCCATGGGAAATAGATGGGGAAACAGTGCAAACAGTGTCAGACTTTATTTTGGGGGGCTCCAAAATCACTGGAGATGGTGATTGCAGCCATGAAATTAAGAAAAGTTATGAGCAACCTAGATAGTATATTCAAAAGCAGAGACATTACTTTGCCGACTAAGGTCCGTCTAGTCAAGGCTATGGTTTTTCCTATGGTCATGTATGGATGTGAGAGTTGGACTGTAAAGAAGGCTGAGCGCCGAAGAATTGATGCTTTTGAACTGTGGTGTTGGAGAAGACTCTCGCGAGTTCCTTGGATGCAAGGAGATCCAACCAGTCCATTCTAAAGGAGATCAACCCTGGGATTTCTTTGGAAGGAATGATGCTAAAGCTGAAGCTCCAGTACTTTGGCCACCTCATGGGAAGAGTTGACTCATTGAAAAAAACTCTGATGCTGGGAGGAATGGGGGGCAGGAGGAGAAGGGGACGATGGGATGAGATGGCTGGATGGCATCACTGACTTGATGGACGCGACTCTTGAGTGAAATCCGGGAGTTGGTGATGGATAGGGAGGCCTGGCGTGCTGCGATTCATGGGGTAGCAAAGAGTCGGACATGACTGAGTGACTGAACTGAACTGAACTGAAGGGTTGCCTGAGATTTGCAGCTGGCATCGTAAGTGCTGAAGTGGGGCTCTTTTATGGGACTGAGTCCTTTAACTTGTGGGATTTGTGCTAACTCCTCCAGGTGGATAGTGTCAGAATTGAATTGAATTCTTGGACACTCAGTTTGTATCAGAGAATTGATGAGTTGGTCTTAGGGGAACACCCTTCACTTGTATTTATTGAAGGTGCTGTAAGATGTCAGCAAAACCAAACAAAAATGTCTACATGAAAGGTAGATTGACATAATATAAAATTAAAAATTCCAAGCCTGACTGTGAATTTTGTGATTTTTGTACAAGAAGCAGTTGGGTTGGGAAAGTCTTCAGCTCTGTTTGTTAAAACCTATATATCTTGTAGAATGTTCAAATGGTTGTTTCCCTCAGTTTCTTTGGTTCAAGAAGTAGTAAGTTCAAGATCAGTACTTGAATTCCACATGCACGCCAGCATCCAGTGATCTAGAGTCTATGGCATTTTTTTAAAAATGTGGAAATGCTGTGTTTCTTTGATAATGTAATAGTTTAATTGAGATATACTTTATATACCATGCATTTGAAATGTAAACTGTATACTTCAGTGCAGTCACAGAGTTGTATAACCGTTATTACAATCTTAGAACATTTTTATCACCTGAAAAAGAAACCCCATAACCCCATAAGCATTTAACCATTGCTCCCTCAAGTTCCCATTTCCGACCCCCTGCCCCTCCCCATGCATGTCCCAGCCCTAGGCAACCACTAATCATAGTTCTATCTCCAGATTTGCCTACTCTGGACATTTCAAATAAATGGAATTATACAATATGTAGTCCTTTCTGGTTGGCTTCTTTCACTTAGCATAGGGTTTTCAGAGGTCACCTATGTTGTGGCATGTATCAGTATTTTATTCCCTGTTATTGCCAAATAACAATCAATTGTATGGATGTGCCACATTTTATTTATCCATTTGTCAGCTGATGGACATCTGGCTGATTTCCACTTTTTGGCTGTTGTGGTTAATACTACTGTGAACATTTGTGCACAGATATTTGTTTGAATATGTGTTTTCATTTCTTTTGAATATATACCAGGAGTGGAATTCCTGGGTCATATGGTAACTTTGTGTTGAATCTTTTGAGAAGCTGACAGATTGTTTTCCAAAGTGACTGCCCTATTTTCCTTTCCTACCAGCAGTGGTCAGGAATTTTGAATTTTCCACATCCTTGACAGTATTTCTTTTTGATTACAGCCATCCTAGTGGGTGTGAAATGTCTCATTATTCAGATTTTGATTTACCTTTCCCTAATGGCTGTTGATATTGAGCATTTTTTTGTGTGTAATTATTGATTATTTATGTTTTTTAAAAAAGAAATCTCCATGGTATGCATATCATCAAACTTTCATTTGTCTAATTTTCAGCTTTTTCTTTATGGTGTAAAGTAACAGCACACAGAAAAGAATAGAGCTAAAGGTCAATATTTGGCCATCTCACATGATAGATAATACTATGGTACAGAGTATGAGTCACTGGTCAGCTGACTGCTCTTTTCTTTAGTATTGTGATATTGCCTCCAAAACTAATGAAACAACCTAATAGAAGTGAAAAGATCTATTACCTGGCTCCACTACTTAGTTCAGTTCAGTTCAGTCGCTCAGTCGTGTCCAACTCTGTGACCCCATGAATCACAGCACGCCAGGCCTCCCTGTCCATCACCAACTCCCGGAGTTCACTCAGACTCACATCCATCGAGTCAGTGATGCCATCCAGCCATCTCATCCTCGGTCGTCCCCTTTTCCTCCTGCCTCCAATTCCTCTCAGCTTCAGAGTCTTTTCCAATGATTCAACTCTTCTCATGAGGTGGCCAAAGTACTGGAGTTTCAGCTTTAGCATCATTCCTTCCAAAGAACACGCAGGACTGATCTCCTTTAGAATGAACTGGTTGGATCTCCTTGCAGTTCAAGGGACTCTCAAAAATCTTTCTCCAACACCACAGTTCAGAAGTATCAATTCTTCGGAGCTCAGCTTTCTTCACAGTCCAACTCTCACATCCATACGTGACTACTGGAAAAACCATAGCCTTGACTAGATGGACCTTTCTTGGCCAAGTAGTGTCTCTGCTTTTGAATATGCTATCCAGGTTGGTCATAACTTTTCTTCCAAGGAATAAGTGTCTTTTAATTTCCTGGATGCAATCACCATCTGCAGTGATTTTGGAGCCCTCCAAAATAAAGTCTGACACTGTTTCCACTGTTTCCCCATCTATTTCCCAGTACTATGACTTGATCAAATACCTTACCCTCTCTAGATACAGATTTTTCTCATCTGTAAAATGAGGGAATTGAAAGTTGAAGAAGCTGATAGGATATTCTTTAAGGTTCTTTCCAGCTTTACAGTGTGGTTATATGATATAGTAATACCAGTGATATTTTTGTTATTGTCATCTTCTTCCTGTCCCTAACAATGAAGAATTATGCCTTGTTGAAATATCTTAGACCTCAAATACCTTTTCTTCAAAAGAATTAGAGTTAGGTGCATTCGGCAAGTAAAAACCTAGGCACATGTTCAGTAAAAGTTTAATGTGGACTAGCGAAGGCCATCTATGTGAATTTGCCTTATGTCTTAGAGGAACATGACATATGTGTCACCAGTGAGGTGGAACTAAAGGATGAAATAGTTTACACACTTGCTGTGGGTGTGGCTAGAGGTAAAGGGCCTAGGAGGAAAGAGTCCTTGGCTGCATCCTCACAAGAATTCAGAGACCATTAGAGGAGAAACAGGCTCTCAGAGGGAAGTCGTGTTCAAAGGTGAAATCAAAACCTAAACTACAACAGATAAGAAAAATAAGACATAAGAAAAGAAACATCTGGAAAGGCATACACGTTTTCAGGTAAGTGCACTTTGTTTTATTTTTCTTTTGGATTGATTTTTAAGTTTTCAGGGTACTGAAAGTTTATCACTGATCTCAAAAAAAAAAAACAACAAACCCAGCCCAACTGAAATAAGTCCCAGAAGTTCAGATATTATAGGTGAAGACAAGGCAGTTTGACACCTGTAAGCCAAGGCAGATTCAGAAGAAGAGTGGGGAAAGGTTATTGAGGTTAAGGTCCATTTGCCAGTTTGGTAACTTTGATTCCTACCAGTTAGCAAAACTACTTAATGTTTTGTTTTTGTATTTGACTGGGCTTCCCCAGTGGTTCAATAGTGAAAGAATCCGCCTGCAGTGCAGGAGATGCGAGTTCAATCCCTGGGTCAGGAAGATCCCCTGCAGAAGGAAATGGCAACCCACTCCAGTATTCTTGCCTGGGAAATCCCATGGACACAGGGACAACAGAAAACAACGAGATATTACTGAATCAGACATTGTAAATAAAAAACAAACCACATGTGAAAAGCAAAAAATGTTCTTAAAAAGCAAACCCAAGTAACTAGTCAATTCAGATTGGGAAAGAAAAGCTTAAAAATTTAATTCTAGCCCTTTTCCCTTATGAATACTGGTCTTTGTCCCATTTTTAAATTGCTCATCATTCTCAATAAATAGGGAGGTTTTGTCTTCAGTGTTTTCTTGGAGTTCTTTAAGAAAAATATATTCCTTCAGATTATTTGGTAAACACAGAGCTTGAAATACATAAGGAATTTTTATACTCCTGATGGTCTGTTTTTAATCATTAAAAGATAAGTCACAATGACAGTGTATGAGCTATTGATGTATTTGATTGCCTTAGGAGGTGAGCAAGAAATACACTCCCCAAGTTAATAAGAGAGTCAGTATATTGGTCTCAAGAATGGCAGGTCCTCAAGTTTTGTTGTGGCATCAAGTTTAAGGCATAGTCAGTCACAACTACATTCTGTTTAGTATGAGTATTGGACCGGTCACATCCGGCTTCTTGAGCAGTTTCATCAGCCTGGAATCCCATGATGCGGCAGGATCACCAAACAGCAAAACGTCAGAGTATGCCCAGATTACTTTGACAAATAGGTTTCCTGGACTGAGCATGTATCTACATTGGACAAAAGCAGACTACCTGAGCAGATTTACGTTCACAGTAACCTAAGTGGGCCTGCTGCCAGCATAATGAGCAAAAGAAACATTATGCGGATTTGCTCAAGAATAGCTGCAGGGGATATGACATAGTTATGAATGCTGGGTAGCAGCAGAAGTAGACTTGTAGCTATAAGCTAGAAGAGAGTTCATTTTGTGACAAGATATTATTTGGTAGATATTAGGTAGATAGTAGATACCCTAATTTACTGCTATTTGGTAGATAACAGGGTATCTATTATTTGGCAGATATTAGGGCTACCAAATATTTTTCTATAAGAGCATTTGCTCCCTAGACTCAAGCTGAACAACAATTTAATGGGTGAGAGTATAGATAGTTTGCATGTGCAGCTTATTGAACAGGTATGGACCAGAATTTGCTCTTGTAACTTAATTTAGCATGCTTAAAAAAACCCTGAAATATAATTAAGCTCAGAGCAGGTTTATTTTTGGCTGTGTAGAGGAATAACAGGTTCCATGTATAACCCTTCACCATAAGAAAACACATTTCTTAAGAAAAGATGCAGGGAAATTTGGAAAAGCAGGCAGTAACTCTTCAAATAAAGCTTACAAGTAGGATCTAAAAGCTGCTGAAGTCAGTAAATAATTTGGTGCCTTCAGTGGCTGTTGGTGAAACTTATACAACCCCAACTCGCTCTGGGTACTGGTATCATTTCTCCATGTTCATGAGCACCCAGTGAATCTATTTTTAAAGTATAAATCTGGAAATAAGCATGATCAATTGGAAATGTGTTTGAATGTTCACCTGTTCTTACGCCTGGAATAATGTAGTTTTTTGTAACAAAACCAAAAAAATCTGCTTCGTTGGATAGTTCTAAAAGAGCCATCTTTCTTTGCATGAATGGTATTGATTCTTCTGTTTTTTTAAGTAAGAGTGTTTCTTAACAGATTAAGTAGTATACTAAATCTGTTAAAATAGGCTATTACTTTATTATGAAAAGATAGTTCAGAATTTTATATTTCCAACATTTTTAGAGAACCTTTAGGTAGTCAATTCAGTCAGCCTTTTAAGAAATAGAATACTCCCTTTTGAAGTACCGTATTCCATAACTTGAAATTCAGTCTGTTAAAAATTGTCGAATGCTTTCCTCTTACTTCGTTTCTTCTCTTTTGGGATACAGACTTCCTTAGGGAGGAGAGGGGAGAAGTGAATTCTCAACTCAGCCAATAGAATCTAGAATTACATAGTGTTTACCTGTTTTCCCTAACACAGGCCCACCCACACACGTTATGAGGTGCTTAAGTGAAAGAACACTGAACAGACTGCTTTTCTGTGTGTGATTCCAAGTGTAACTGGAAGATGCGTTAGTACTATCTGGATTTTATCATCTGGTGAGAAGGTTGTTTATCTAGCTTGTGGTGATAGCAAAGGAATAAAGAGGTAGATGTTCTGTGGCTTAATTTTAAGTGTCACATTGTCAGTGCTTCAGGTTAAAGGTAGGGTTGCAAAAGGAATGATTGGAATCATCAGATGGTTTATACTTAATTTTTTCACATTTGATTTTAGAAATATGTTACGTATAAATTATTTTTTCTTCCCTCTTGGGAGAAAGGTTGAATAAATCTCAGGCTCCAAGGATTTTGTGTTTTTAGGGAGGTTTATACTATTAATTTTTACCTCTCGTTACTCTTAGAGAAATAACTACAGGGATTTACTGCCTGTTGACTGTTGGTCAGCAGAAAACTAAAAATTCTTCATTTGCAGTGTTTTTCCGATCCAGGCTACAGTATTTAGTTTTTAACATACTTTGGAATTCAGTATTATTCATTGTTTTCTTTTGAACTATTAAATTTGAGAATTACATTGCTCTATGAAAGAAATCGTTTGGTAGCCAGAATGATGGCACTGTCATTTTACTTTGGTTAGCTGTTTATAGCTTATTCAGAATTCAGCTTTTTGACTGTAAGTCTCCCAAGGTCCCCTCAAAGAGATTAGGGCTTTGAGATAACTACAATTTACTATTTAAACATTTTTACAAGGTAGGGAAAATTTATAGGATTTTTAAAAAATATTGAGAGTTTTGCTTTATAAGAATTTTAGATGATGTTTCTACCTGAATGCTTTGTGATTGTTCTATAATGTGGTAGGAAGAGATTTAATAATTCTAGATCTGCTGACTGATTAAGAGGGGGTGAGGCTCCTGCTAAAAAATGAACAGTTTTATGTTCCCAGCAGTGTTCTTTTCTGAAGCATTTTATTTTCTTTTAAAGAAAAGGTACAACTAAGATTCTCTTTTTAAAATTTTGTTTAAAACTGACTGTTTGCTAGAATACCAACATGCTGCCCAGTAATGTGTGTCCAATTTTTATCAGATTTTCTAATCTGTGAGAGGGGAGTATACACTCTCTTGGGTATGTATACAGCAGAAGACAAGGAGAAAGTTGCAGATTAGGAAGAAAAATTGATCTTAATAAGTTACCTACTTGGGTAATCAGAGTGGAAAGAGGAAATTTGTAGAAATATCCCGGCTACATGTATGTATTATTTTCCTAATGAAAAGAATTAGATAGGAACACCATACTGAGTGATTTAAAATATTCACTCTGCTAAAAAATAGATGTTCTTAGCCTCCCACCCACAGTGTCTCTAAATTACTGCTATAAAAATTTATGGGGAAAACATGGTTTGGTCAAAGAAAGATCAGATGCTGTTACTTGTGAGAACTTTTCATGAACCACAGAGAAATCATAAGATGAAACTTTGGTTCATTAGTGAGATTATAATAGTCATCTTTTAATAATGACTTCTCTCTGTGGGTCGCTGACTTTACTGTTAGAAGAAATATTGGAGATTTAGTTGTTATTTGAATTTTCAACCACATTTTCTTTTCCCATTCCTTTTTAGTAAAGCTTATAATGAAATTGTGAGACTATGAAAGAGTAAAAGTTAACTCCCTGTAAGAGCAGGAAATTGTTGTTGCTCCTTCACTAGGTTGTGTCCTACTCTGCGACCCCATGGACTGCAACACTCCAGGCTTCCGTGTCCTTCACTACCTCCCAGACTTTGCTCAAACTCTTACGTCCATTGAGTTAGTGATGCCATCCCACCATTTTATCCTGTCACGCCCTTCTTCTGCCCTCAGTCTTTCCCAGCATCAGAGTATTTCCCAGTGTGTCAGCTCTTCACAACAGGTAGCCAAAGCATTGGAGCTTCAGCTCCAGCATCAGTCCTCCAGTGAATATTCAGGGTTGATTTTCCTTTAGGATTGACTGGTTTGGTCTGCTTGCTGTCCAGAGGATTCTCAAAAGTCTCAAAAGCACCATAATTTGAAAGCATCAAAAGCAGGAAGTAAATACACTAAATCTAATTTGATTTAGATGTAGTTTTTTCCACTACTACGAATCAAAACATTTATATAGCATTCAACCTTAAAACTAATTGCTATGATCTTTGAGGTTTTTAATTTCAGGGCCTGTTATGTTTATGAGCAGTAGAAAACTAGAACTTTATACATGGTATCAAGTTATCGACAAAGAGCAGACCATAAACATTTGTTTAAATACTGAGAAATAAAGATACATCTCTGAGAAAACAAATATTAAGTGATAAGGCAGCATTACCATAAATTATTATCAAGGCCAACTTTATATTATTAGATATATTATTTAGATTACCAAGTATTATCTAGCCTAACTGAATACATTTTACAAATACTTGATTTTTTTTTTAACGTTACATTAAGACCTAGAAAATCGCTGGTTTAACTCTCACAGTTTGAATAATTTTAAGAGACTCAAAATTCTGTGACTTGAGTGAATCAAGGAGATGGCCCAACAGAACAAATCCCAGTGCGGCTTTGTTTCTCATTCAGATCCGGTGACAAATCCTATGAGGTGAGGGAAACGTCCCCATTTGGGGGAGTTGTGTGTTACAGGACTGGTTTGTAGTTCTGAGAATTCATGAGCGACCCTGGGTCCAGCCCTCATGACTGTCAAGGGCCAGAGTTCTTAGGGTCAGCCTTAGGGACTCTGTCACGGCGTAGTCCTTTGCAAGTGCTGCTTCCTGTTGGAAGAGAATAGTATCCACATTAATGAATGATTCAGGAAAGTATTTGACTTTCTGGCTTTTCAGGATTTATTCTAAATGAAATGTGTCAAAAATCACCCAGGGCTGCTGCTTCCTAACTCTTCTTTCTCCCATCCTTCTTTCTGTTCCCTTTTATAAACTATTGAGAACTCAAATAAACTAAAATCCTGTTAAAGGTCAGTGTATAGTATACCATTAAATCAAAAGCTATGATATAATTACATATACAAAGTATTTTCTAATAAAACCTTCTAGAGCATTCAATAGTAAAGTTGCTCTTATGTCATAACTTTGAGGGGAAAAAAAATCATGAAACATGATCCTGCCAAATTTAGATCAGTGTGTGGATACATCACTAAGGTTCAGTTTTTATCACTCAGTCCAATGAATGCCCACACTTGGCAGTAACAACTTTCCTCACTAAAGAGGCTGTGAATGGGGCAGCTTCACATCAGAGACAGGACAGGAGACCAGACGCTGTGACTTGACAGGCCCATCATAAATGAAACTCTCACACATTTAGGTTGTGAGAGGGCTGGAAGGAAGCAAACTTTAAATCTTGAGTTCATTTCTATATTAAATTTTTTACTTTAAAATTTTTATTAAATTTCATTTTCCATTTTTATTGTCTTCTCTTTTTTTACTTTTTATTTTGAAATAATTCTAGCCTTAGAGAAAAATCGGAAAAATAATTCAGTGAGTTTACATATACCCTTTATTTCCTCTAATGTTAGCGATCTGTATAACCAGAGTATATTTATCAAGACCAGGAAACTGACATTGGTATACTACTATTCACTAAACTATAGGCCATATTCAAATTTCAGTTTTCCACTGTCCTTTCTCCATTCCAGGATCCAATTCCTGATCCTGTGTAGTTGCTTCATCTCCTTCATCTCCAACCTGGGAGTTTCTCAGTCTTTCCTTGTCTTTCATGATCTTTGTACTTTGAGTACTGAGAGTTGTTTTGTAGGCTGTCAGTTTGGGTTGGTCTGATAGGTTCTCCTGATTAGATCGAGGGTACACGTTTTCTGGCAACATAGCACAAAAGTGATGTGGCTTTCATGCATCATAATCAGGGAAGACACGATATTGAAACATTTTATTGCAGATGTTAACCTTGATCAGTTAGTTAAGATGGTGTCTGCCAGGTTTCGCCCTCTGTAAGTTACTGTTTTTCACTTCATAACCAATAAGTATCTTGGAGGAGGTACTTGAGACTGTTATTGGCCTTTTTAAAATGCATGTAATTTGGTCAGTGTTTTAATAAAAATAAGGACTAGAGAAAACCTTGATTATTCTGTTTCTGGGAGTAATCTAACTGTCCAAAATAATCATTACACAATACTTTTTTGTGGAACATGGACTCCATATTCCATTTTTTAATTTCATAGGGTGGTATAGATTTAAAGTGATTGAGAAAAATCCATTTGTTCATTTTTTCAAGTTTAAATTTTATCCAAGGGACTTTTGAACTCAGCTTTAAAATAATTGAGTTACTAGAAGCTTCAGATGGTTAGTCAATATTATAGAAGTTTGTCCTGTATTAGAGCAATAGCATTTATATAAACTCTCACTATTAAATATGTTATAGTAGGAAAGAGTTGGAGGGTTTTCTTGCTTGTTGTTTAGTTTCCCAGTGCAGTTCTCTCCTCCCCACCCCCCATTTACTTTTCATTTTAAACTCAGTTGTTTCAGCTGATCCAGAGTACTGGTTTGAGTTTGAATTGTAACCTTGGTTTTCTTATCTGTTGAACCTCACAAGGTTGTTCTGGAATTAAATCAGTTGTTTTATGTAAAGTATTTAGAACAGTGCTTGGCACAGAACCCAGAAAGTGTTGGACACTAGGAAAAAAGGGTAGCAGAGGCATGGGTTGCCTGCTGACTTGAAGAAACTATAGCGTTTACAATGAGTATAATTCTGTCAGATGTGTTTTGTTCCGAATAGCTATCTAATCCCACTGAATTTGCTGCTTTCTGCAAAATTTTCTTCAAGACTTTAGTGGTGAAATCTAGGGGAATTTCTGGTCTTGCTTTCCTAAGAGAAGCATATTATCATTTTAGGCACTTTGGTAAACTAAAAGAGTTGAATACAGGCCAAGCATGGGCAGACACAATTAAAAAAAGAAAAATCCTTAGTTGTGTCCTTTAAAATACATTTTCTAGACGTGGGGAGTTAAGTGATCATTTTGTGGTAGGGTGGCCAGGTTGTATTTAAACCCCCACCCCCGTCAGGAATACTGCCCTGCAGTTTTTTCTTGGCTGTTAACTTTTCTGGGATTGCATGAAACCTGTCCCTACGCTGTCTGGGCTGTCTTCTCATATATGTGTTTTTCTTCCTCATGGTGCCAGGAATTTGTCTTAGTGTAATACTGTGCTTTTCCCCTTGGATTCCTTTCTCCCCTCCTCATTTTTAAAGAAAAGCATACAAAGTCCACTTTATTTACTGATGTTTTTATTGTTGGTCACTACCAGGCAACAGGGTTGACAAATACAGTGAGCTTTGAGGAAGTGACAAAATTTCAAATAATGTCCAGTAGCCCTAGTCATAATTGCATAGTTGCTGCCCATCTCTGCTGGAGTGTAACTTGTCTAGAGTTTATTTTACTTACAGTCTCTTTTCTTAAATGGCCCCCTAATGGCCTCTTACTCTTATTAATATTTAGGAATCAACCCTACCCAACCTCGTTTGGGGTGTGATAAGTTATTTATCAAAAAACCCGAACTACTGCTTAACTTCTAGGAGCATCAGTCTTCTCATTTATCAAATGGAGATAAGTAACTATACTTGATACAGTTGTGATAGAAATTAATTAGTTAATGTGTGTTTGTTTAATATATAGGTTTCAGTTTTAGCTCTGTCACTTAGTACCTGTTTGGTCTTGAACCAGTCACTGGCCTTTCTGACTGACAACTTCTGTTCCCTGTCTGGAGAATGGAGTTAATAAGACATCCCTAACTAATTCACAGGGCTGTTGTGAGGGTCAAATAACCTAATCCTGTGAGAAAGCACTTTGCTGATTAACTTTCTGTACAAGTGCAAGATAGACCTTAATCTAAGTTTGATTCCAATTGCTATTGATATGCCTTTTGATTTAAAAGCATTCCTCTATGCTTTTCAAAGCCTGCTTTTAGTTTCTCTGAGTTTGGGTTCCCTAGGTCAAGAAGATATTTCCTCATCTGGCCTCCACAGATTAGCCTTTCTCTAAATGTCAGGCTGAGCTTCACTGGTGGTTTAGTGGTAAAGAATCCATCTGCCAGTGAAGGAGGCATGGGTTTGATCCTTGGGTTGAGAAGATCCCCTGGAGAAGGAAATGGCAACCCACTCTAGTATTCTTGCCTGGAGAATCCCATGGACAGAGGAGCCTGGCAGGCTGCAGTCCATGGGGTTGCAAAGAGTCAGACACAACTGAGCGACTAAGCAACAACGAAATGTCAGGCTACCAAGCACTGGCTAGAAGGAAGGTTGAGAGAGGTTGCTAAAATATTAAAATATTTTAATGCACAGAAATATTAATAATCACCATCAAGATAAGATGATAGTTCTCCCATTCTCATTCCAGCCACTCTTATCAAGTGTAATGAAATACTGAAACTGCAGCTTCAAAGCCATTGCTCTCCCTATCACACGGCTTAGTAATAACTCTTTAAGACCAGTGGTTAAGACTCACACTCCCAGTGAGGAAAACATGGGTTTGATCCCTGGTCAAGGGACTAAGATCCTGCATGCTGTGAGGTGTGGCCAAATAAAATAAAAAAATTTTAAGACATCAGTATGATTATGGTAGTAAGCAAATGTTTATTAAATACCTTACTGTGTACTAAGTACTATGACAAAAATAGGGGAAATTCCTAAAAAAATTGTTATCTCCAGTTTGTTCTCAGTGGTTCTGAGGGTGAAGGGTGGGAAGGAAGTTGGGGGATGGAGTGTGGGAAGGTGAGACATTTCTCAGGGGTGCTGCTGAACCTCTGACAATGTGCAGGCCATCACCCCCCTCCACTCCCCATGTCAGAATGTCAGTAGTGCCAGGGTTGAGAAACCCGAGTTTAGGGGGACAGTCACTATCTGTGGGAGAGATGTTAATTGCTTTCCCATCAGGATGAAAATATGTTATCACTGTAGCTGATAGACTATCAGCATGTCACTTGGCCACCCTGAAAAGCAGGGCTGGGAGTTTGTCCAGAAGTGCCCTGTATCTTGAGAAGGGGAACATGGCCTTCACTTCTTTCAGTGGTCTACTGAGAAGCCAAAAGACACCAACAGAAAGAAAAGCAGTAACCTCATACTCCTACAGCTGACACCATTATTTTGCCTATCTCTTTTCTCCATTTATGGAAAAATGCTGCTTATTAATCCTGCTGATGGTGAAAGAAGGAAGATGATGATTAACATTTCACTCTTCGCAAGAAACTGCTCTAAGTTTACTACCCTCCAATCATCAGCTAATTTGTTTTCACGAAATGGTTCCACCACCACAAGCATAAGAAAAGAGTTCCTTTTGTTTGAATCATCCTTTTGAAATTAACCACAGGGGAATGCTGATGTAGATGGAATTCTGTTTCATCAGAGATAACATATGCAATCCACATTATATTTTTTACCATAAAAAAATTATAACATTTTCATGTTTTAAAACATTTTCCTCCCGCGCCCCCAGCATCCCTTATACCTACTCTCTTGCCCACCAAAATAGGAGTGTTCAAAAGATTATGTAAACACATTCCTAAGGTCTGTTTTGTCCCTTGCTTAGTGTTTGTTTTGCTTCTTTTTATTTTTCAGGACAGGAATTTTGTACTTGTGTTTAGTGGGTAGAAAGCAAAAAGGCTGTGTGCAGTGTGAAAAAGAAAAATGTTATGTTAAAGGAGCAATGTGGACCAAGATTGGTTCCCCAGTTTTCCTTCTTAAGGTAAAACTGACAGTTACATATTAGAAAGTCTTTTCCTTTGCAAACACTTGATAAGAAAACAGTTGTATTTCACTGGCCTTCCCCCCCCCCCACCCCGCCCACTGGCCTTTAAAGAAGAAATGATTAGAATGTTGTATCAGTCAAATTAATGAGACTCTAAGAAACGTATTTTATGGCGAATTATTCATGTTTTCCTGACCGCCCCCTCCCCCCAACACACACACACAAATAGCGTTCCAGAATGTATTTCTTTTAAAATCTGTTCCACTTGGGAAGGTCCCTGCTGATGAGAACAGCATGCTTAATTTTCACAGATCAAGCGGACTTCAAAGTAATAGATATTATAGGAAACAGCCTTATTGTGTTAGCAAGATTTTCTCTATCATTTTTCCAGTCTCATATAGACTTAATGGTGCTATTTCTTATTCTTTTTGCTAGGTCACTTTGGGATGGGACTGAATATATGGGGTCAGACCAGCTAACTTAACTGAATACCACCAGGTGTTGTCTGTGATTGAAGTATTAGAATACACTTATGTACATATGCATTTCATGTTCTCAGGAGTATGTCTTCAGAAATTGATCTCGAAGAATTCTGTATATTATTCAGATTTTTAAAACACAGGTTATCTACAGAGAGTGAATGCAAGAGTTACTACCTAGCTGCTGGGCTTTGTTTAAGATTGTAAATAACCATTACTACTAAAGTATCTTATTTGAGATTTTAGATTATTAGATACAGAAATAGAAACCAAGTTTCAGTGTGTTCCTGTGATTGAAATTTTGATATCTGATAAATATCTCAAATTAGACCTTCTAAGGGATCTAACCAAAGTAAGAATAACTGGGAACATGTTGTTTTCCTTGGCTAATTTGGCCAGAGGCTCTAGAAAATATAGAATGGTGAGTATATGCCAGCCCTACTCTTATTCCTTGTCAAAGCTAGAATTCTTGTTTTGCTATAGGGGCAATAGGACTAAATCTATAGTGCTGTATGCACATTACTTGTAAATTCTTATGTTAGGACCAGATGTTCTCTCATATATTTTCACCTCCAACGTTCTCTTCATTTTACTTTAGTCCCTTCATTTTTAGAGATGAGGAAGCAGATTGGTTTATTCAAAGAGAACTAGAACTGTAACATAGGTTAATACTTGCTAGCCATGCTAAAAACTAGTGTCAGCCAAATATGGGCATTTATGTATCATTTTCAGATTTTTGCCATATCTATGTGCTTACTAATCCTATTTAATACTGTTGAAATTGACTTCTTTAAGTAAGTTCTTTTTAAGGAAATGTTTTGCTGCTATAAATGAAAAACCCCCACTTCCTAAAAATAGGAAGTAACTCTAAAAAGGAATCTGAATCAGGACAGTGTTATTAAAAGTTAATTTAAATTTTAAATTTAATTAATTCATGTTATTGAAGTTTTAATTCTTACTGCTCTTGGTCAGAAGTGTGCCACAGCAGTGTTGGCATGTTTAGATGGCAGTACATTAATTGTCTAAGAAGAGCTCATTTAAAACCTCTGGTTAAATCTTCTGCTTCAGGTTTTTAAAATGGAATGCCTCTTTAGGGGAGAAGTAAAAGGGATAGACATTCATATATTGATATACGACATAGTGTAGATCAGATGATCTTGTTATATTCAACTATAGTTGTGAAACTATAGCACAATATCACAATATTCTGGTTTTATAGAATACTGACACTGATAAGGCTACAGACCATTTCCATCACCACTGTGGTGCCTTCCTGTTGCTTTTTTGTAGTCACATTCACTTCCCCCTTGCTCCCACCCCTAGTTTAACCTTTGGCAGCCACTTATCTGATTTCTGTTTCTGTAATTTTGTCATTTCAAGGGTGTTGTATAAAAGAAATCATATATGTAACCTTTTGAGCTTAGATTTTTATACTCAGCACAATTCTCTAAAGATGTGTCCATGATGTTTCATGTACCAGTAGTTTATTCCTTTTTATTGCTGAGTACTATTCCGTAGTATGGATGTACCACAGGTTAATCATGCACTCAGTAAAGAACATTTGGATTAATTCAAGTTTTTGGCTACTATGAATAAAGCTGCTATAAACATTTATGTACAGGTTTGTGTGAACATAAGTCTTGATTTTACTACCATGTTCTTTGTTCTTTTCTGATGTTCCAAGCTTTTTTTTTTTTTTAATTTATTTTCTGTTTAGAGAATTCCTGCTAACCATGCTATTAGAGTAGCTCTGCTGGTGCCAGACTCTCTTAATGTTTCCTCCTCTGAGAATGTCTTAGTTTTTCTTTCCATTTTTGCTGGAATCTGGTTGATAGTTACTTTCTTTCAGCACCTGAAGAAAATAGGCCACTTGCTTCTGGCTTCTGTAGTTTCTGGTGAAAAATTCATTGTTTTCCCCCTATAGGTAAGATTTAGTTCTTCTCTGACTGCTTTCAAGAAAATTTCTTTGCCTTTAAGTCAGAAGTTTAATTATTGTGTCTTGGCATAGATTTCTTTAGTTGTATCCTATGTGGAGTTTGTTCAGCTTCCTGAATCTGTGGTTTTGTTTCCTTTTCACATTTGTTGAATTTCAGTCGTTGTCTGAGTACTTTTTCAGCGCCACTCTTTCTCCTTTCTTTCTGAACTCCAGTGGCCCTAATGTTATTAATAGGGCCGTTTTGTAGCCCCGCAGGTCCATGAGGCTCGTTCCTGTTTTTTTCCAGTCTAATTTCCTGTCTGTTGTTAAGATGGTACTTTCTGTCTTCCAGCTCATTCCTTTCCTACATACCTTCCATTCTGGGTTGAGCCCATCCAGTGAACTTTACATATTGTCTCTTTCTTTGTGGAGACTATTTTTTGTTTGTCTCTTTGCCCCAAACTTGTTTGTAATTGATTACTGAAATTTTTTATCATGACTGGTTTAAAATCTTTGTTAGATAATTCTCACATCTCTGTCATCTAAACTTCTGGCATCTGTTGATTATCTTTTTGTGTTGTTTTAATTCTGTCTTGTACTTTATATAGTAAGTGGCTTTCTTTTGAAAGCTGGACATTTTCGTTTTATGTTCGGACACTCTGAATATCATCCAGACCTTCTATTTTCACTGGCTTTTCCTCACATTGCTCTGTCAGGGGAGTACGGGGAGCCTTCTTACTACTACTAGGTGGACATGGAAGTCCAGGTTCCCTGCTCGCCCTCCATTGACCCCTGAGGGAAGAAGATCCTGCCGAATTGGGATGGAACCCCAGGCTCCCTGCGCTCTCCACTGACACCACTCAGGCAGGGGAGGAGGCATGTTGCCAGTCAACAGGGTGGTCATGCTGGCTCTCCACTTGGCCTGTTCTGACACTGCCTCTGGCAAGTAAGGTAGGCCCAGGGGGAGGTCAGGCCGCCTCATTATGGCCTCCTGAGGTAGATGTCCGGGCTCACCACTCAGCTCTTGCTGGTGAGTGCGATGGTGGGGTCACAGTGTTTTCTGTGGTGTTGGCTGCATTAGAGCAGTTATTGTCAAAAGTTTTCTGTCTTGCTAAGACTGCGTTTTCTTGTTCTTTTGACCAGAGTGAGCAGCAGATGTTTGTTTTTCTCTGTGCCAGTTGGCATTTCCAGATTGCTAGATTCTTAAGCTTCAGATCTGGGATATATTGATATTAGGCAAAAAGAAAACCAAAAGAACTTGCCACTAAGTCATTCCATTCCATTCCATTCCAAAGCTCCTAGCTGTTCTGCCTTCTCTCCACTTTTCAGAGTCTTCTTCTGCTTTATATATAATTTCAGGGTTTTGTGTTATAATTAGCAGAAATCATAGGGAAAATAATGTCTTCCTCATCGTCCTGGAACTGGAATTTACATTTTTAATGTAAAGTTAACATTCCTAAATTTACATTTTAATGTGTTTAAACAGTTATGTCAAATATACAACCATTATTGGGGGAAATGTCACACACTTTATATATTATGTGATAATTTTCATAATATAGTGCTCACAAGGACTTTTAGTAAAGAACATCTTTACTTAAATTGAAATTCATTGTTCAAATTATTAATGAAAACTTTTCCCCTCTAGGAAATAATGCAAAAGGTGTCCCAAGGCTCCTGACCAGTGAACAAAGATTTGAGAAAGACAGCCAAGCTCATGTTTTCTCCTGATCAAGAAAATCATCCATCCAAAGCACCAGTGAAATATGGTGAACTCATTGTCTTAGGGTAAGACTTCTCCATCTGATGAGCATAAAATTGAATGATATATGGTAACTTGAACATCTTCGTTAAATGAACTTTTTTTTAGAGTTTATATCCTGTCTATTTCCAAAGAGTATTTAAAGCTACAGAGTTATATTACCAAATCAAGAAATTCTTTTAATTCTCCATTTTTATGTCATCCTTTGTAAGTACTCAAATGCTCCATAAACTCTGCCTCACCCTCATCCCTAGAAAGGACAAGCCTTCTTAAAGATGAAGTGAAAACTGTACTTGTCTAAATTCACATAGCCAATCCATTTGCCTTCCCTATGCCTTCTTTTAGAAAATTTGCCTAAGCTGACTATACCCAAAATCTCCCCTCTGCTTAGGTCATTTCATGTAGGTTAGTGTTTATTTGTCCCTTTGCCCTCTGAGACAGATGCTGCTGTGTGCTTTTGGTCCTGTACTTAAGAGTTGTATAGACATAACAATAAGATGATTCTGAAGCCCAGGACATTGCTACTTGTTTGCTTCAAAAGTAATCTCATCCATTCAACTCATACAGTCTTATGATTGACGAATAAATGATTCCATTATTTCAGTTTATCCAGTCTAAACTTGCCACAGTGTCAAAATGGAGACACAATGTTAGTCTGTTTCTTAGAGATCTCAGAAACTAGACATTGTAAAATTTATTTTCTCCCTACTGTTTCTGTCCTGCCTAAAAAGCAGTTCTAGACATTTACAACATATTTTAGAATCAGGTTGGTGCAAATTATTCTTTAACTGAGACTGTGGCCATTGTTTCAGATAAGAAAGTAAGAAAAACTAGGGAAATAATATGGTGTTACGAGCTTGACTGGAAGCCAGGAATCCTGAATTCCAGTACTTTTTCCAGCACTGCTAGCTGTGTGGCCTTAGGCAAGTCACTTAACCATTTGGGGCCTTAGTTTCCTCTTCTGTAAAATGACAGACAAGATCAACTAAGGTCTCTTGAGATTAAAGAAAATGTTGTTTTCTCAAAAACAACTTAAAGATTGTAAACTTAATATAGGAACTACAATATTATAATTTAAAGTCACATAGATTTTTATGTATTAATAACAGATTTTTAACCACTAAAAGCTATTCAAAGTTAAATTCTTCAGCAGGAAATTTGAGTCATTTGAAGACTTAGAATTTGAAATTTAGTATATGGTTTAAACTGGCTCTTTTAGCCCAGCAGTGTCTCAGTTAATCTTATAAAATGGTTGTCTCTGTACCTGGCACTTGATGTCTTAAAATGCATACAGTGCTGCTTCTCAACATTTTAGAAGAAGTCAAGCTGGATAAGGTGGTCAGTTTTGTGCTGGTGCTATTTAGAAAAGAGCTCTGAGCTATAGGAACACAGTGTAGGAATAGAGAGCATATGTCCAAAAGAGGAAGGAGGTGAGCTCTGGTAGACAGTAGTGAGGGGCAGTGAGGAGCCCTCAGTTTGTGAGACTGGGGCAGCACAGTCCCATGCAGCAAAATTCAATATGTATTAGCTGAGCGGCACTACTCTGAACCTTTAGCAAGGTTAGCAGGGGCTTTTACCAGAAGAATCAGTGTGTTTTACATTTTATAAAGGTTGTTCATTGTAATTTCTATATCTGACAACCTTTGAGTAAACTCCCTTCCCTTCCTTGTCAGCCACTAGTGTAGGCCATTTTATAAGCACAGTCTCCTCCACCCTCAAAACTGTACCCATTCCTTGCCTCAGTTTCCCCCCAGATGAACCAGCTATAAATAAGAAACCATCAAACCAAAGGGTTTTATCGAGCAATAAGGGGACAGTGTGTGAGGGGAGAGTATTATTAAGCTACTGTCCATGCTTCAGCGAAGCAGTAAAGAATGAAAGAAAGCACAGCAAGCGCCTAGATTCCAGTTCCAGCTTTGCCAGTGTCACCTGTGTGACCTTCAGAAAATAATGGAGGGACTCAATTCCTCTGAAGAATAACTTAATTCCTAACCTGTAGCAATGGCAAGTGGTACCAGTCTTGCAGTTTTTCTGAGAGAAGGGATAAATAAAGTGATCTGTGAAATAGAACCCACTAGTGCCTAGTACCGGAGAAGGCCAGTGTTCTTGCCTGGAGAATCTCAGGGACAGAGGAGCCTGGTGGGCTGCCGTCTATGGGGTCACACAGTCAGACACGACTGACGCAACTTAAAAGCAGTGCAGCAGCAGCAGTGCCTAGTATGTAGTTAACACCCAGATGTTTGTTTTGAACCTTTTTCCTATTGGTTCACTCCTCGCTCACTTGCTTACCTTTAGGGTGTGTTTATGTTATCATGGAGAAATGGTCATAAGATCTGAGCAACAACCATGTTTAACGGCCACTTAATTATGCTCAGTCAGACAGGTTTTACTGACATAATGTGAATGTGTACAAGCCATTAGCTGAGACTAACAAACATGTCTAAAAATTCCTAATTTCAAAAGTTCACTTATTTATAAAGTGTTTGGTTCATAATTAAAGGAGATTCTATTTTAAACAAGTCATATTTGTTTAAATATGTACTTTTAAAGGTTGTATTACCACATGCAAACATTCACCTTAAAAAAAAAATAGAATGAGTCATAAGAAGTCAGATATGCCATCAATCAGCTCTTGATTATCTTAAGTAAAAGAGGGAAGAAAAATACAAGTAATTTACAGCTGTGTGTAATCCAAAAGGTACTTCTCTGTGACTTCAGACGTAGACAGAAAAAAATCTTTTTTGTTTCACACTCAGGCAGCTGGTCTGGGGATCAGCAGTTGCTAAAAGTTAATTCCAGACGCTTATAATCTACTAATAGATAATTAACCAGTGGTTGATCCTCTAAGACAAAGTAAAGCATTTGTTTTAGAATTGTGTGGTTCTTTCATGAGATCATCTAAACTTTCTTCTCCCCCATCAGGTATAATGGGTCTCTTCCAAACGGCGATAGAGGAAGGAGGAAAAGTAGATTTGCTCTGTTTAAAAGGCCTAAGGCAAATGGGGTGAAGCCCAGCACTGTGCATATTGCTTGCACTCCTCAGGCTGCAAAGGTAAGACAAACAGAAACTAGGTACATTAACTTGGAGAAATTGGAAGACTTTTATTTGCTGTTTATGTTCTCTAGCAGACCCTTCACATTGCATCCCAGAAGTTTCCTTTTGTTTGGATGGGAGAAGACACTTGGGAGATAGGATATCTAAAGAAATGCCATCTAAAAGGGCATAGGACTTTTTTTTTTAATGACACACTGGGATCCATGAGTAGAAATTAGAAGGAAATAATTCCTTTTTTGTCATTAAAAAAAAACAGTGGGGGTGAAGGAGGAATGGGGATTCATCTAGAATTTGGAATTGTGGGATTGCCCTGGGATGTAGTGTGTTCCCGCTATTACTCAAGGGACCTCCCTGAGCTGGGCAAGGAGCGTGGTACAGAATATATGTATTCACGGCCTAGAAACATGTTTGGATGAGATCATTTTTTTAATTAAATGGTCTTTATCAAAGGTTTTATGGATGCTCTTTTTATTTTTTTATGATCCCCACAGCTTTGTAGCATAGTGCCTTAAACACAGTAGACTTTCATTAATTATTAAATCAAATCAAAGCTGTGAAAGCAAATACCCAGTTGTGTCTATAACACAACTTCTCAGTCTCCTGGCCTACTTCATGCTTCTAACCCCGTTTTTATTCCCAACTAAAATTCCCAGAAGCTAGGCCATCATTTCAGGACACTTGGACTTTTCCTAGAGTGATAGACAGTAAGGGGACATTTCAGATCTTAAATTTCCTATGTATTCTTCTACTTCCAATTTTACGACACAGACTAAATTTGATGCTGTGGTGAATGAATAAACATTACAAAGAGTTATTTACATCTGGAAGTATCTGTATCTTTAAGCAACCCTAGAATGTACATTAATATTACACCATCTGAGGTATATTTTTGTAGATTAAAAATAAATGAGAGCGAAATTGGCATATAGTGCCTTGTTTTAAGTCACATTTGCGGTCCCTGGACTTTTGGCTTTGTTTTATATCCAGTGTGGTGTCTAAGCAAGAGTCCTCGAGGAGTCATTTAAGGGCCAGGGAATGCAGAAAAGTGACCGTTTTCTTTTACATGTTTGTTTCTGTTCTTTTGCAAAGAAGGGATGTGCTGATAAATAATAAGCAGGTGGTAGAGTGAAAGGTTTATTGATCTGAGGAACTTCTTTGCAGTATTTCCCCACTGAAGTGCTCTTGGCATTTTGGGTGTGCCAATTCTTTATTCAGGACTGTCCCACCTGTTACAGGATATTTAATATTAGGTTGGTGCGAAAGTAATTACGATTTCGAACCATGAATTTCAAATCATTTTCAGTTCAGTTCAGTCGCTCAGTCGTGTCCGACTCTTTGCAACCCCTTGAATCGCAGCACGCCAGGTCTCCCTGTCCATCACCACCTCCCAAAGTTCACTCAGACTCAGGTCCATCGAGTCGGTGATGCCATCCAGCCGTCTCATCCTCTGTCGTCCCCTTCTCCTCCTGCCCCCAATCCCTCCCAGCATCAGAGTCTTTTCCAGTGAGCCAACTCTTCACATGAGGTGGCCAAAGTACTGGAGTTTCAGCTTTAGCATCATTCCTTCCAAAGAACACCCAGGACTGATCTCCTTTACAATGGACTGGTTGGATCTCCTTGCAGTCCAAGGGACTCTCAAGAGTCTTCACCAACACCACAGTTCAAAAGCATCCATTCTTCGGCACTCAGCCTTCTTCACAGTCCAACTCTCACATCCATACATGACCACTGGAAAAACCATAGCCTTGACTAGACGGACCTTAGTCGGCAAAGTAATGTCTCTGCTTTTCAATATGCTATCTAGGTTGGTCATAACGTTCCTTCCAAGGAGTAAGCGTCTTTTAATTTCATGGCTGCAGTCACCATCTGCAGTGATTTTGGAGCCCCAAAAAATAAAGTCTGACACTGTTTCCCCATCTATCTGCCATGAAGTGATGGGACCAGATGCCATGATCTTCGTTTTCTGAATGTTGAGCTCTAAGCCAACTTTTTCACTCTCCTCTTTCACTTTCATCAAGAGGCTTTTTAGTTCCTCTTCACTTTCTGCCATAAGGGTGGTGTCATCTGCATATCTGAGGTTATTGATATTTCTCCCAGCAATCTTGATTCCAGCTTGTGCTTCTTCTAGCCCAGTGTTTCTCATGATGTACTCTGCATAGAAGTTAAATAAGCAGGGTGACAATATACAGCCTTGACGTACTCCTTTTCCTATTTGGAACCAGTCTGTTGTTCCATGTCCAGTTCTGACTGTTGATTCCTGACCTGCATATAGGTTTCTCAAGAGGCAGGTCAGGTGGTCTGGTGTTCCTGTCGCTTTCAGAATTTTCCACAGTTGATTGTGATCCACACAGTCAAAGGCTTTGGCATAGTCAGTAAAGCAGAAATAGATGTTTTTCTGGAACTCTCTTGCTTTTTCCATGATCCAGTGGATGTTGGCGATTTGATCTCTGGTTCCTCTGCCTTCTCTAAAACCAGCTTGAACATCAGGAAGTTCACGGTTCATGTATTGCTGAAGCCTGGCTTAGGGAATTTTGAACATTACTTTATTAGTGTGTGAGATGGGTGCAATTAAGAGGCTCAAATATGTCTTTATATTAATCAAAATAGGAACCGTTACAATCAACACATTTTTGCCAATGAGAAGTAATTTTGTTTATTCTTGTAGTATAAAACTCTGTGCTTCAGGATTCCATGAACTCTTGGAAAGCATTTTCTGCCGCCTCCTGGTTGTAGAAGTGTTTTCCCTGCAAAAAGTTGTCAAGATGCTTGAAGAAGTGGTAGTTGGTTGGCAAGAGAGTCAGTGAATATGGTGAATGAGACAAAACTCCATAGCCCAATTCATTTAATTGTTGAAGCATTGATTGTGCAGTGTGTGGTCGGGCATTGTCATGGAGCAGATTTGGGCCCTTGCTGTTGACCATTGCCGGCTACAGGTGTTGCAGTTTTGGGTGCATCTGATTGATTTGCTGAACATGCTTCTCAGATGTAACAGTTCACCAGGATTCCGAAAGCTATAGTGGATCATATGGGCAGCAGGCCACCAAACAGTGACCATGACATTTTTTTGGTGCAAGTTTGGCTTTGAGAAGGGCTCTGGAGCTTCTCAGTCCAACCACTGAGTTGATCATTGCCAGTTGTTGTATAAAATCCACTTTTCGTCACATGTCACAATCCGGTTGAAAAATGGTGTGTTGTTGTGTAGAATAAGAGAGGATGTCACTTCAAAATGATTTTTTTGATTTGCAGTCAGCTCATTAGGCACCCACTTACCAAGATTTTTTACCTTTCTAATTTGCTTCAAATGCCAAATGACCGTAGAATGGTCGACGTTGAATTCTTTGGCAATTTCTTGTGTAGTTATAAGAGGATCCGCTTCAGTGATGCTTTCAGTTGGTCACTGTCAACTTCTGATAGCCAGCCACCACACTCGTCATCTTCAAGGCGCTTGTCTCCTTTGCAAAACTTCTTGAACCACCACTGCACTGTACGTTCACTAGCAGTTCCTGGGCCAGATGCATTATTGATGTTACAAGTTGTCTCTGCTACGTTATGACCCGTTTTGAACTCGAATAAAAAAATTGCCCAAATTTGCTTTATATCTAGCATCATTTCTGTAGTCTAAAATAAATATAAACAAGTAATAAGTCATTAGCAAAAAAAATAAAGTGAGAAATGCACATTAAAATGATGTATAATAACATAGCCACATTTATTTAGGAATTTATTCCAGTATTAAAGGCAGAGTTCAACAATGCAGAACAGCCATTACTTTTGCACCAACCTAATATTCTTGGTCCCTTCCCACTGAATGCCATTTCAGCCCTCAAATCATTGTGATGGCCAGCAAACACAGCCGGCAAACGCCCCTTACACAGCTGACACTACCTCTGGTTAAGAACTACTATCCTAGGGAAATCTTTCTAAGCCTTACTTCTGTAATTTCCTGTTGTGTACGTCTCTTCATGTTTTTATTGTCATACTTCTCATGTTTCATTGCTGGCTCCTTTGCATCTTTACTAGGCAGCAGGAATCTTAGGGATCAAAAATTGACTTTCTGCTTTTTCAATTTTGGAGGAGTGTATAATGAGGTCAGGGAGAAAACTAACTGTTTAGTCTAGCAGTCATCTGGGATGAGTGCTTAAACCCTGACTTCCAATCCAGTGAGAATTTAACTTGACACAGCTCTGTATTCTCAATCTGAGTAGATCTCATAGTTTTAAAAAAAAACATCTTATAATCTCAAAGTACACAAAACCTGTGTTTTTAAATCCCTCTAGCCTTTAAGAATTAATGGCCAAAGTACTAAAAAATTATTTCATTGAAAAGTCAGCTGCTTAATGTTGAGATAAAGTAATTATAGATTTTTAAATCTTTAAAACCATTTTGTAATGTTTATGAGTGCATCAATGTGTAGTAAAGCCTGCATATAAAGCCTGTTAACGTGCATGGGAGTGACGTTAACTGTACTCTTGAGGTTCAGTTCCTCTACAGAGACAGGAGTAGGGAAGGACATATAAGCAGCCTTCATTATATCTGCAGTTTAATTTCTTTTAAAATATCAGAAGCAGAAATGGTATTAGTAAGAATGATAAAAGTTGGGTAGTTAGTACCCAGGTATTTATATATTCTTTTTGTATATTTGAAAATTTCACAGTCTTAATTATCTTAAAACTATGAAGACTTTATCTATTACAGGTTAGCTACCAATTGAAACCAAGTAAAATTTCATAATACCAAAGTTCTAATTACGAAAGTGTTTTTTTTTTTTTTTCATTTAGCCTCTTTGCTGCATATAATCATTCTTCTGTGTCTTTCTCTGTTTCTTTTACACAGCCTGTTTCCACTTCCTCTGTGCAGGTTTTTCCCCCTCTGATATTATCATCAACTCATATGCATAGAAAACGCCCGAAAACAAAACTGAGAAGTTCTTTTTAACAATGTTTTTAGTTTGGCATATGTCAAAAGTACAGTCATAAGCATTATATCCATTTCCTTTGGTATGTTTAATCATTCTATGAATTTTTCTGTATCTAGCCTAGCATATGGCAAATACTTGTCATCTATAGAGTCACAGAGTGGCTAGAAAAACCAGTTAACTTTGCTTATTTGTTAACTTTAAACCTCTTTGAGTTATTAAATAAGATTCTTAAATAAATAATCTTGTCTTGCAAGATTTTGTGTTTTCTCCTTATCAGAGCAGTACTGAGTACTGCTTTCATTTTCTATCTGGGATTTGATTTTTAAGTATCTTATAACTTGAAATACTTATAATGGAGACTCAGATTTTACAATTTTTTTATACAGTGAACTTATGTTTTTACTCTGTAATTGCTTCAGTGCACAGATAGACCTCAGATATATTTTGGGATCAGTTTCAGACCACCACAATAAAGCAAATCACAACTGGTTTCATTTCCTAATATATATATATAAAAGTTATGTTTGCACCATGCTGTGGTCTCCTAAGTGTGCAGGCTTCCCTGGTGGCTCAGAGAGTGAAGAATCCACCTGGTAAATAATCCACCTCCATTTAGGAGACCTGGGTTCAATCCATGGGTCAGGAAGATCCCCAGAAGAAGGGAATGGCAACCCACTCCAGTATTCTTGCCTGGAGAACCCCAGGGATAGAGGACCAGGCGGGCTACAGTCCATCAGTCACAAAGAGTCGGATATGACTGAGTGACTAAGAACTAAGTGTTCAGTAATAGCATCATGAAAGTTACTCAGTTGTGTCCACTCTTGTGACCTCATCGACTGTAGCCTACTAGGCTCCCCTCTGCATGGACTTTCCCACCATTGAGCCACCAGGAAAGCCCTTAATTTTAAAGTACTTTTAACGCTAAATGCTAACCATCATCTGACAATGCAGAGTTGCCACAAATCTTCAGTTTATAAAAAATTCAGTTATCTGTGAAGCATAATAAAATGAGGTCTGCCTGAATTCTTCTGTACTCCACTCACTCTAAGAAACCACTGTCACAGCAAAGGTTATGCAAGTTATTAATCTCTAAATTTCAGGGGGAAAATATGTCATACATGTAATAAATAGATCATTGTTTTTTAAAGAAAGAATAAAAACCTCTATTTTTCTTATTCTCAATTGATCAAACATATTTTATTCAAAATAGCAGCAGTGATGTCCTTGATTATGTATTAACATATATATTTTTATATGTCTGTGTATGGGTGAAATGAATACCAGCAGTGACATAAGAGATGTTTTGTTTTGTAATTATAAAATAGTTGACTTACCCTTGAAGCAATATAGTGGTATTTTTTTTTAACTTTTGTTTTATGTTGGAGTACATATACTCCAATACAATGTATTAGTGTTGGGTGTGCAACAGGGTGATTCAGTTATACAGTTATATGTATCTCTTCTTTCTCAAATTCTTTTTCCAATTACATTTTATAGTATAATGAGCACAGCTCCCTCTCTTTTTTTTTTGAAAAAAAGGTTATCTTTTATCTATTATGGTTATCTATTTAGATTGATGTACCTGCTAATTTCTGCTATTAATCTTTTTTTTTCTTAGGCAATAAGCAATAAGGACCAGCATAGCATATCATACACCTTGTCTCGAGCACAGACAGTAGTGGTTGAATATACTCATGACAGCAACACTGATATGTTTCAGGTATTATAACATCTAAACTTTTTTTCTTAAAAAACAAAAAAAGGTTAAAAACCTGTTGTAATTGACTTTCGCTGTGGTCAGCTTAAAGTTTATCACACTTAATGCATTTCATTAAAATATATTTTGATTTCTAAACCCCATGTATAAAAGTCCACATAGCATGGGTAAGAGATGGGCTCTGATATCAGAATTTCTGGTAAACATTACTTAGCCACTCTCTGCATCAGTTTCCTCCTATAAAGTGAGATAATAGAACTTCCTTCAGATGACTATTAGGAAGCTTAAATGTGTTAGTCCCTCTGAAGTATTCAGAACTGTGCCAGGTACCTGGTAAACACTTAGCTGCTAGTATTGGTAGCTGTAAAAATTATTATTATCTACTATTATCCAAAAAAGAAACCAAGGGATATTTTATACACATTTATGATCTTTTTTGCTATTACTTCTCACTTTCCTCTCTAGGCAACTAAAAGTACAGTTTCTAATTATTCATATCATATACGTGAAGTTAAACTTTCTTCTCAGCACATATTTGGTCAAAGCTAATGGTATAGTAAGTTTTTATTTCTCTCATTCTTTGTACCAATCCAGTACTGATGATTTTATAAATCAATGATAGAAAAGCCAAACCTTAAAGACATAAGCAAGATTCTTGATATTCATGACATCGTCTCTCAATATTGGGTTTTTGTAAAGCCTTGGGCTTTTTTGAAACAAACTTAAATAGGATATAAAGTGCCTCATAATGTTGTTCTTACAATTATTGTCCCAATGACTTTGCAGTTTTTCTTAAATTTATGAGATAAAATGAAGATAAAAAGGCCTGGAGGTGTCTTTGCTATAGTCAGTAACAAAATATTTCTTTAAAGTCACTTTACAGTCAACCCTCTTAATGGAATGCTGAATTTTTTAGAAGAGTAGAAATATTTTTAGTTCCAAAGGTTTAAGACCATTTTCTTTAGATATCGTATTCTTAGAAATAAAGAAAAGGAACATCCAAATGTTACATTTTTTTAATCAATAAATTTCCCCCTAAAACTATCCAGACTAAATAAGTCTTTGTACTTAGTGGCAGGATAAAAACACTAGTTTTATCTGAAAGTGTGTTGATAAAAGGAATTCTTAAAGCTCAACTATGCAAAGAGCAACTTAAGAGTCATCCTCTTTGTAAAGGGTCAGTAGTTTTTCTCAGTAACAATTTTCTTTATCTTTTATGATATTACTTATTCAGTGTTAGTTATTTTTGGCTGTGCTGGATCTTCATTGCTGCGAGCAAGCTCTCTCTAGTTGCAATGAGTGTGGGCAGCTCTATTACAGTGAGCGGGCTTCTCATTGTGGTGGCTTTTCCTGTGACAGAGCACAGGCTCTAGGCTTGTGGGCTTCAGTAGTTACAGTGTTTGGACTTGGTCGTCCCATGACACGTGGGATCCTCCCAGACCAAGGATCAGATCTGTCCCCTGCATTGGTAGGCAGGTTCTTAACCATTGTACCACTAGGGAAGTCCTATGATACTACTTTATAACAAATACATTAATGAACTGATTTCTAAATGTTTAATACCCTGTGATAATTGTCACTTTTGCCTTCTTTTCCACCGATTTCATTTTTTCAACTTTGATCTTTCAAAATGAAATTAATTTACTAGCTAGTAAATTTGAAGATATTTTTACTTCACTGACACCTCATCCAGCAGACCACTGTTCAAGGAAACTTGTCTCTAAAATATGGCCAAGAACCAGGAAGAAAACAGAAGAGACATTTAGGCATATCAAATAAATGCCACAGAGTCCATATACTGAAATTCCTTTTCTCTAACTCCCTAGAGAATCCCTTAGGCCACCGCCAAGAACCTTTTGAAATACTGTTCTTTGAAGTTTGGTTATCTGATTTCTCAACCCATAGCAGAATTAAGAGTAGCTGGTTCAAGGAGGAGTATGCTGCAGAAACAAGTATACCCATCAGCAAGAAATGAGAGTTAACAGCCTGACAGAAAAGACAGGAGAAAATCTGTGAAGTAGACATAAGACCTCAAAGCATGGCTTTGTAAGGTTTTAACATAGGGATCAGTGTTCTTCTACACCTTTATAGGACCCAAAGACATCACTGCACTTCAGCTTAATAGAAACAGTATTCATAGTGTAATGTCCTGGAGTCATCATAGAAGATTTACTTTTATGTTCATTGTGTTCTGTTAAGGAAACTAGAGTAATATGTGGTAGACATATTTCTTTCCCAAGGGGTTAAAATTAAAATCTGCACCCACTTAGAAATCTCAGCCATCCTAAACTCTTCATTCTTAAGGGTTTCCTATATTCTGGGTTGTAAGTTCCTACTTAATTCTGTGCTCTAAGTGATTACTACATTAGAGGAAATCGGACAGGTTGGTTTTCAAGGGTATAGATGCCCCCAGAGTTAAGTGTGACAAGTTTGAGCTTTAGAAATTTCAGAGGCTTGATGATTTCACCCTATTGTTTGTGCCTTTGAGTGAATTTTCCTCTGTGTTCCTTTCAATAGTTTTATAGATATTTCTTTTTCTCTTAGATTGGCCGGTCGACTGAAAGTCCCATTGATTTTGTAGTAACTGACACAGTTCCTGGAAGTCAAAGTAATTCTGATACACAGTCAGTGCAGAGCACCATATCAAGATTTGCCTGTAGAATCATATGTGAACGGAATCCCCCCTTTACAGCACGGATTTATGCTGCAGGATTTGACTCATCAAAAAACATCTTTCTTGGGGTAAAAAGCTTTTTTCCTAAATGTTGCCTTTCACAACCACTTCAGTTTCCCAGTTTACAAATAAACAGAAGCTATTTTTCCTGCTAGGAGAAGGCTGCCAAATGGAAGACATCAGATGGACAGATGGATGGCCTGACCACTAATGGCGTTCTTGTTATGCATCCACGCAATGGGTTCACAGAAGACTCCAAACCGGGAATATGGAGAGAAATATCAGTGTGTGGAAATGTGTTTAGCCTGCGTGAAACCAGATCAGCTCAGCAGAGAGGGAAAATGGTGAGTACTAAGATGTAAACTTCTTAATTACAGTAGACTTCGTAGGGTGAGTTGGACTGAATGCATTACATATTCCCCAAAACTATTAAATCTTTTGCTGATACAAAGTACAAAGTGTGGCTATCAAGCTCTAACTTCCAAACACTATACCAGGAGGATAGTATCCTAGTTTTTCAATGAGGACACTCTAAAAATATATTCTTTTATATTTTGTTAATATATTTTAAAACCTAAGCTTTCCCAATTTAAACAACACTCTGTGTATTTTCTACTTGTATCTGTATATCTTTGACCAAGATATTTACCAAATTGTAAATATTAAGCTAACTGATTAGTCAGATGGTTTAATCATAAATTATCTTTACTATAACTCTGAAAAGATGTGTTACTGCTTAATATTTGATCCTTGATTTTGAAACCTGTATTTTTCATGACTGCCATTCAAGTTTCTTCAATAAACAACCAGAGGAAATCTCGATTCTTGAGTAAGGAGCTTGTAAGACCAAAACTCTGAAGTAAAAATCCAAAACTCCGTGGTGAGTGTGTGTTTTTTGATTCTTGTTTCTTCTAGGTGGAAATTGAAACCAATCAGTTACAAGATGGCTCATTAATTGATCTCTGTGGCGCAACATTGCTGTGGCGTACTGCAGAAGGCCTGTCCCACACTCCTACGGTGAAGCATTTAGAAGCTTTAAGACAGGAAATCAATGCAGCACGACCTCAGTGCCCTGTAGGGTTCAACACACTAGCATTTCCCAGCATGAAGAGAAAAGATGTCGTTGATGAAAAACAACCCTGGGTGTATCTAAACTGCGGCCATGTGCATGGCTATCATAACTGGGGAAACAAAGAAGAACGTGATGGAAAAGATCGTGAATGTCCTATGTGTAGGTCTGTTGGTCCCTATGTCCCTTTGTGGCTTGGATGTGAAGCTGGATTTTATGTGGACGCCGGCCCTCCAACCCATGCGTTTAGCCCATGTGGGCATGTGTGTTCAGAAAAGACAACTGCCTATTGGTCCCAGATCCCGCTTCCTCACGGTACTCACACTTTTCATGCCGCCTGTCCCTTCTGTGCACATCAGTTGGCTGGTGAACAAGGCTACATCAGACTTATTTTCCAAGGACCTCTAGACTAACAGACAGTTGTCCTCCAGGACTACATTAAACATTTATAAGCTAAGTGATCTGGGCTTTCCAACCTGTCGTCCACGTCACAGTTTTTCTGCTTTGGTCGTTTGCATTAAGATGAAGATTTTTTAAAAACATTTGTAATAAATAGTAGCAATTTCTGAGCAAAAATCTGAGAAAATCAAGCAAAGGGATTTTCGAAAGTACCAGACTTCTGATTTCTGAGTTTTGAAAATATATTTTGAGGAGAAAAAGACATAGTCTAATTTGATGCCTTCCTTTTAGTGTTTTTGAATCACCCATCCTCAGTGTTGAAAAATTGTTTTGTATAACTGAGGGTACTGTTGGTTCAAACTATGTTAGTTTACAGTTTGTTGCAAAATTGTAAAATACAGCAACATGTATATTAACTTTTTTTCTATTTATCTTTATTATAGAAAATATCTTAGAATGTTCCTGGTAGAGTAGCATGGTGACAATGGTCTCACACTCCTGGTGAGAATGGTAGTTTAGCAAGCGTAGCTCAAGGATTTGCAGAGTTAGGAAGAAGGACAGGAGAGACTCTCTCCCCACCCCATTTAAATATGAAATTTGATAAATTAGAATACTTTGTAAAAACAGATTCATATTAATTACCACTATGTAAGAGGTGTTTGTTTTTAACCACATTAAAGGTAATCGGGAAAGAATTTTTTCCTTAATGTTTCTTCCGAGTATAGTACTATAACGAAAACTTAATGCTAAGAAACATTTTATATGCTCCTTTGAAAATGCAATTTAATCTAGATTATCTATTTTTCTCCCACAATAACTAATCTGTTTTTAGTATCAGCAACATTTGGCAAGTTTATTTTTTAGATATAAACTGTGGTTCATCTGTTCACTGTTTCTAGAAAAAAATCATTCCCATGAGAAAAAGCATAAATTAACAAGAAAGGAGAGTGACTTGATTTGCTTTTAGAAGAAGAATGCTGAATTAACTATCCTGTATTTGGACTTATTCAGGTGTTAAAAAACGTAGAAAGATTTGAAGGGTTGAATGACAACAGTGCTTTTTTTTTTTTTTTTAATTTAACAGACCAGCCTTAACTGTGGGTTTGAATCCTAAAAGGACATTTGCCACAGTGTGACTCAAGGAAGTATTTGGTTGGCAGGTGAGCACCAGTGACAGCCAAATAGAGGGACATGCTTGCATGGTCAGTTTATTCTTCATTTCCAGTAAGTTCTTTGGTTTCAGAAGGAAGAAAACATTTTCTCTCCCTTTCCCCCACCCACCCGTTTTTGTGTTTTTTTTTTTTAATACCCACAAGGAAAGTATAGACAGCTGCACTACATCAAACCCTTTGTGACACTTGTAAAAATCAGTACACTTTTAGGTTAGACAGAATCATTTTTTTAATCTTTTGATTTGTTTTCCTTTAGTTCAAAAAGTTGTATTATACTTAATTGACTCTAGCAAGATTTTGTATGTGGTAGCATAGCTTTAATTTATCCTGTTATGATACTGTTCTGAATTTTCTTTTGGTTTTTAAAAAACAAAACCTGTTGCTTGGAAGCCATGAACTATTTTACTTTACTTCAACTTGTCAAAATTTACTTGTTTTAAAAAAATGATCATTTGGGTTCACTCAGGAAATGCATGTCAGGAAACTTGTATTATAAGTTGACTAGTTGTGATGTACCAGTAACTGCTGTTACTCCTTTTTCAAAGAAATACAGTTGATTTTGAAGTTTTTTAGATTGTCACATGCTTTGTGACTAATGCAAGGAAATCAAGTCCTGTGTTGTATTTGTTCTAGTCATTTCTATTCAGGCTATATATTGTAGCTAATTTTTATTTGCAATTAATTTATTCAAACTAAGTAAATACTTTTCAAAATAGATACTTGAATTTGTTTCTGTGAGTTCATTTTTCCATAACTTAGAATGGGAAACCAGAAGTGAAAACTTGTGGACAAAACCAGTCCACACTCCAGAAATATTCACTTGAAATAGGTGAGGAGTTTGCATGTAATGTAACTCTTTATTCTCTGGTTCTCTTAGGAAGGTATGTCTTCCCTGTTAATAAAGGAACTTCTTTAGTGGTTGAGTAATTGCAGCCTTTTTCTAAGTTAAACCCTGCTAGAGAGATAGCTGTTAGTAAGCTGCATAACTAGACTGTTTAAGCAGTGCCTCAGTAATCATAAAAGGTTCGTGTTCTTCCTGAGGTGTCTGAACTTCCTCCTATCAATTGGGAAAAATCTGGTTCATTTTCTGTCAAATTAAAGTTATGAAAACTTAGATAATTTAAGTCATTAGTCATATGTTTTTCTGTTCAAGCATCTTAATTACTCAAGCAGTTTAATTATTAGACATTTTGCCAATGACTAATAGAATACTTTTACTTACTCAGTTGTATTAAGGGAATGTCAGTATTCTGACCAAAAAGAAAAAAATTGTGTTTAGGTGTCCTAAATGCATTCTCAAGAAAGATAGTCTGAATGGCTCAATTCTTTTATCAGTGATCTTAATATCTAAATCTGTGTTGGATTAAGATCACGTCTTGAGCTGTGTCTGACTCTCTGCGATGCTATGGCCCACCAGGCGCCCTCTGTCTGTGGCATTTCTGGGCAGGATTTCTGGAGTGGGTTGTCATTTCCTCCTCCGGGTTATCTTCCCAACTGAGGGCTTGAACCCATGTCTCTGAGTCTCCTGCATTGCAGGAGTTTCTTTACTGCTGAGCCAACAGGGGATGTGTTAGTCACTCAGTCGTGTCTGACTCTGCAGGCCCAGGGACTGTAGCCCACCAGGCTCCTCTGTCCATGGATTCTCCAGGCAAGAATACTGGAGTGGGTTGCCATTCCCTTCTCCAGGGGATCTTCCCAACCCAGGAATTGAATCTGAGTCTCCTACATTGCAGGCAGATAGATTCTTTACCTTTTGGGCCACCAGGGAAGCCCTCCTTAATCCATACAGGGAATTAAATTTCCCCTTTGTCTAAAATGTTGAGGTCATGAAGCAAGATAGGGTAAATATCTAGAAAGAGGAGTTCTTTACCAGGTTATCTTCTTCAAGCTGTGATTGCTTACTTTCATCATATAAAAATCTTCTAGTACTTGTGAGGCAGGATAGAAATAAATACTCATGTAAACATAGAATCACATCTAACATGAGTACTCCCACTCGACTCGTCTTCCAGAAGAGTGCCCCAGAAACCATGCGTGATGCATGACCTTCTGACACATAGACTGAGGGCACTCGTGTAAGTCCATCCATAATTCAACTTTATAAAATAAATGTAATTTATTTTTAAACTTTATAAAATTAATGTGACATGTTGGCCCCTCATCCCAAATGATCATCTTAAGTTAACTGAAGGATCTGTGATCCATTCTTTGGTGTTTATGTTCTAAGCATTAACCCTGTAGCAAATCGGATCCCTGAAACACTACCTAACCCAACTGTGTTATTCCATCTCCCACTCCCACTTTCAGAATTACTCCCGTGCAAGCATACGCTACGGTCAGGTCCTCAATTTTACTCCCACATTCTTAGATATTTGAATATCCACTGTGTACCAGGCCCTATTCTAAACACTGGGTGATACAGCAGAGAAAGACAAAACCCTGGCTTCATGGGGTTTGTGTTTTAGTCAGAAAGATGGAAATGAACAAGATAATGTAAAATTACAGTATGATAGATAGCAGTGCTGAAGGGACAAATAATGCAGAAAAAGGAGATACAGGTGTCATGTGTGATTTGTGTGAGTGTGTGGAGTGTTTACAGTATTAAGTAGGAGGGCAAGGACTCCACTAGAAAGTTAATATTTGAGTTAAGATCTGAAGGAAGTGGCTACTTAGAAGAAGAGCATTTAGGCAGAAGGAACACCGATTGCAAGGGTCCTGACCCAGGAGCATGCTTGAAGTTATTTTGTGACAGGCAAGAGGCCAGTGTGACCGTGTGGGTAAGAACAGGGAGAAGAGGAACAGGTTAGATCCAGGAGGTAAAGCAGCAGAGGAGGAGTGGGGCCTGGGGATGAACTAGATCTCGGAGTGCCTCCTGAGACTTCTGGCTTTTATTCTGAATGAGACGGGGGCCCATGGGAGGATTTTGAGCAGGGGAATAACATGCTCACACTTAGATTTTAATAGGATTCAAGAAGGCGATGGCACCCCACTCCAGTACTCTTGCCTGGAAAATCCCATGGATGGAGGAGCCTGGTAGGGTCACGAAAAATCGGACACTTACTGAGCAACTTCACTTTCACTTTTCGCTTTCATGTATTGGAGAAGGAAATGGCAACCCACTCCAGTGTTCTTGCCTGGAGAATCCCAGGGATGGCGGAACCTGGTGGGCTGCCGTCTGTGGGGTCACACAGAGTCGGACACGACTGAAGTGACTTAGCAGCAGCAGACTGAAGTGGAGCAGGGAAACCAGTTAGGATTACTGTTGCAGTAATCCTGGGGAGAAATGATGGTGACTTAGGTCAAAGTGGATGCAATGGAGCTGGTTTGAAAAGTAACCAGAATCTGGGTATATTTTGAAGACAGAGCTGACAATATTTGCTAGCAGGTCAGATAAGGGGTATGAAAGAATGAATAGGAGTCAAGGACAACTTGGTTTAATTAGCCTGAGTAACTACTAGAAGGATTAAATTGTCGGTTACTGAAGTAGAGAGCAGTTTGTGAGGGAGGGTGTACTGGTTGTGGAACTTAGTCTGGGACAGTCAATGGAGGCTTCTCTTGAACAAGATATTTACCGAAACCATCTCTGCTTTTGTCTTTTAAACTACTGTCAAGAGTTCCTAATTATCATGATCAGTGATCCCCATGTATCCCATGCTAGCTTAGAAATAAAAAAGTATTCCTCCCGGTTAAGGGCCATCTTCCTTTCATTAAAACAGAGAGTGGGAGTACCTCTGTCTTTGCTTTGTCTGTCCTCTGAGGAAGCACAGTTCTATTTTCAACCACAGTAGCTTCCTTTAGCCATCATGTTCTGATACAGTTTTTCTCCCTTATTCATATATACCTTTGTCCTTAGCTCTAGCCTTTTTTAAAAAAAAGTTTTCAGTTTTATTGAAGCTTAATGTTTTGCTGCTTCAAATCCTTCCGGGCACCGGTAGAGCACAGTGGTGTTTGTTTTTTAATTTGAATATTTAAATGTTAACAGAAAACAAAGTATTCTTGAACCTATTTTATAAGTCCAGATTTTAATATCCAGCTTCCCTTAAGGAAATATGTCTGTATTTGATAATATTGTCAGAAAGTGCAGTAAAGAAGATAAAAAGAGTTTTTTTAGTAATCATTGTAAAATATTATGTCCAAACATCCTGTTAGATGCTATGTTGGAAACACTGGTTTGTTTAGAGTGGTGTTAGATTGTTAGCCCAGCTATGTATGTTAAAGTACAGCATGAAACCTCCTCACAGCTAACATTTGAGCATTTGCTGTGTGCCTAGCACTGTTGTAAATGCATCATTCTAAGTATCTTACTGATGTTGTTTAAAACTCAACCTAAGGAGATAGGAACTATCGTCTTTTTTTTTTTTAATTTTATGGACATATAGTTGATTTACAGTGTTGTATTTCTGCTGTACAACAAGATGAATCAGTTATATATATATGTGTGTGTGTGTTTTATATATATATATACATATATATATATACAGATCCACTCATATACATATCCACTGTTTTTAGCTTCTTTCCCATATAAGTCATTACAGAGTATTGAATAGAGCTCCCTGTTCAATACAGTAGGGACTTATTAGTTAGCTGTTTTATACGTAATACTGTGTATATGTCAGTCCCAGTCTCCCAATATATCTCCCTCTTACCCCTGTAACCATAAGTTCATTTTCCACATCTGTATATCTCCATTTTTACAGTAGAAACCAGGCAAAACAGTGTCTTGTAATTTGCCCAAGAGTCACATGTCTCATAACTAGAGGAGTCAAAATTTGGAACTTAGAAGTCTTGCTTAATACTTACGTACACAGCCACCACATTTTGCTGTCCGCTTCCCCCTTTTAATCAACTTTAAGCAATTTTTCAAAAATGATTTAAGATGGCTTATAAAAATTAACTAAGGATATTAAATGTCAATAGTAAAAACTTTTAGAACAAGAGCGAAAGAACTTGGTATTAGTAAGAGAATGCGAGAACCAGCAGTGTCACGAGTACATGAATAGTTTTAATGAAGGCCTGTAAACTTGCTCAAGGTGAGTCACAAATTGATCTCATGCAAAGATGTTCAGTAGGTTATTCAATAAGGGGTATTATGATCCATGCAGCTGCTTGGAAGTTAAAGATATATCCACTGCTGCAAAAACTTGTCATCATTTCTGGTTCTGCAACCAGAGAAATTCACATTCAGGAAGTAGTGCCATTCCTTCATATAACTAGTAGATTCATGCAGTATTTGTCTTTCTGTGACTTGCATACTTCATTTTTAGCATAATGTCCTGAAGGTTCGTCCATGTTGCAGGATTTCTTTCTTTTTTTAAGGCTGAATAGTATTCCAGTGTGGACGCATGTGTGTGTGTGTGTATCCATTTATCTGTTGGATATATAAGTGTTCCACTTACTTGTGAATAGTGCTGCAGTGAACAAGGAAGTGCCAATATCTCTTCAAGATTCTGATTTCAGTTCCTTTTGATAAATACTCAGAAATGGGATTACTGGATCATAACCATAGTTTTGCTTTCCATAATGGTTGCACCATTGTACGTTCCCACCTAGAGTGGGCGAGGGTTCTAGTTTCTCCACCTCCTTTGTCATCTTTCGTTTTTTGATAATAGCAACCTGACAGGTGTGAAATGATATATCATTGTGGTTTTGATTTGCATTTCCCTGATGATTGGTGAGAGTGAACATTTTTTCCTATACTTGCTGGCCATCTGTATGTTGTCTTTAGAGAAATATCTTTTAAAGTGCTTAGCCCATTTTTTGATCAGGTTGTTTATTTTACTGCTGAGTTATAAGAGTTAACTTATCTACATGGTTTGCAAATAGTTTCTCTTATACCGTAGGTTGCTTTTCCATTCTGTTGTTTCCCTTGATGTGTAGAAGCTTCTTAGTTTGGTGTGTCCCACTTGTGTACTTTTGTTTTTGTTGCCTGTGGTTTTAGTGTCATATCTGCTGCTTCTCCACTTTAATGATGGAACACGTTGAAAGGATTCTTTCCCAGGTTGATATAAGAACTGTCATGATGCCTGGCATATGTAGATGGTCAAAAACTATTTCTTACATAATTACAGAAAACTGGTAGAACTCTAAACTGTTAAGCTGTCCAAACAGTCTGAGTAGGAGATTTACAGAAACAGTCAAAAGAATGAATGTTATAGAAGCTGTATATTTAATCAGAAAATGTGTGTTCTTTGGCTAAAAAGACAAAAATGGAAAAGGTGGAGATACTGAAAAAAGTGACAGTTACTAGAATGTTGACAAGGCAGCAAGGAGAAAACCCATGGATGGTGTCAAAGGAGAACAAAAAGAATTATCCTGGAGAAAGAGAAGTACCAATTATAGCCCCAAAGTATGCCATCCATAAATTCAAGATTTTGTGCCTTTTATTGGTTAGTGAAGGCACATAAACCAGCTAAGATTGAATGGGAAAATTAAGACCTGCCAATCTTTGAATTTCCTAAAGTTGTGCTATATCATATTGCTGTATAACTATTAATAAAAATATAGAATATAAACTAGAAGGGATCTTGGCAATTAAGTTACATGTGAGAAATCAAGGCCTTGTTAGTAGCTACTGGTTGGTAAAATCTGGTACTAGAATTTTGATGCCCTGTGTCCCCTAATACTCTTGATTATCATGAACTTGATTCACTAAGATTCAGTTAAATCCCCATGTTTTGTTTGTTGAGGTAGAGATAAGTACATTGCACTTAAATTGTTTTTATTTTTGAATTTAAAGTGTCAGCAGCAGAGTTAAAACGTCAACTCATTGTCATCTAAACAGTGGTTCCCAAAAGTAGAGGGTAGTCAGTTTCTGAATTTTTTTCATTAAAAGGCTACCTAGTTCTTTGTCTCTTTTGCTATGTCGAATATAGGGTCATCGTTACCATCTTTCTTAATTCCATATATATGCGTTAATATAGTGCATTGGTGTTTTTCTTTCTGACTTACTTCACTCTGTATAATCGGCTCCAGTTTCATCCACCTCATTAGAACTGATTCAAATGCATTCTTTTTAATAGCTGAGTAATATTCCATTGTGTATATGTAACACACCTTTCTTATCCATTCATCTGCTGATGGACATCTAGGTTGCTTCCATGTTTTAGCTGTGGCTGATTCAGTCAATGTATGGCAAAAACCACTACAATATTGTAAAGTAATTAGCCTCCAATTAAAATAAATAAGTAAACTGGGGAAGAAAAGGCTACCTAGTTTGGAAATGACAGAAAAGAAAAGAAAATCAAAGAATTGTTCAGTAGTTTCACTTACAGCCCTTTGGTCGCTGTATGAATCATTCGACCAACAAGAGTGCTCACTCAGTGACAAGGCACTTACCTTGCTTTTTTATTTGTTGTGAGGTTAGCATAGTTGTTTTGAATACCACATCTCTGCAGGAATGCAACACATTTAGATATCCTTCATTTTCAGTAGGCTCCTTGGTCAGTTGACCTTTGGAAAATAAGTTATTTGAAGTAGTGATTGTGATGGCACTTTATTGTCAATTCAGAATTTTTCTTAGTCCACTGTGTAACTGAATAATAGTTCAGTTCATTCGCTCAGTTGTGTCCAACTCTGCGACCCCATGAATCGCAGCACAGCAGGCCTCCCTGTCCATCACCAACTCCAGGAGTTCACTCAGACTCTCATCCATCGAGACAGTGATGCCATCCAGCCATCTCATCCTCGGTCGTCCGCTTCTCCTCCTGCCCCCAATCCCTCCCAGCATCAGAGTCTTCTCCAATGAGACAACTCTTCGCATGAGGTGGCCAAAGTACTGGAGTTTCAGCTTTAGCATCATTCCTTCCAAAGAAATCCTCAGGTATATCTCCTTCAGAATGGACTGGTTGGATCTCCTTGCATCCAAGGGACTCACAAGAGTCTTCACCAACACCACAGTTCAAAAGCATCCATTCTTCGGCACTCAGCCTTCTTCACAGTCCAACTCTCACATCCATACATGACTACTGGAAAAACCATAGCCTTAACTAGACAGACCTTAGTCGGCAAAGTAATGTCTCTGCTTTTGAATATGCTATCTAGGTTGCTCATAACTTTTCTTCCAAGGACTAAGCATCTTTTAATTTCATGGCTGCAATCACCATCTGCAGTGATTTTGGAGCCCCAAAAAATAAAGTCTGACACTGTTTCCACTGTTTCCCCATCTATTTCCCATGGAGTGATGGGACTGGATGCCATGATCTTCGTTTTCTGAATGTTGAGCTTTAAGCCAACTTTTTCACTCTCCTCTTACACTTTCATCAAGAGGCTTTTTAGTTCCTCTTCACTTTCTGCCATAAGGGTGGTGTCATCTGCATATCTGAGGTTATTGATATTTCTCCTGGCAATCTTGATTCCAGCTTGTGTTTCTTCCAGTCCAGTGTTTCTCATGATGTACTCTGGATATAAGTTAAATAAGCAGGGTGACAATATACAGCCTTGACGTACTCCTTTTCCTCTTTGGAACTGGTCTGTTGTTCCATGTCCAGTTCTAACTGTTGCTTCCTGGCCCGCATACAGATTTCTCAAGAGGCAGGTCAGGTGGTCTGGTTTTCCCATCTCTTTCAGAATTTTCCATAGTTGATTGTGATCCACACAGTCAAAGGCTTTGGCATAGTCAGTAAAGCAGAAATAGATGTTTTTCTGGAATTCTCTTGCTTTTTCCATGATCCAGCAGATGTTGGCAATTTGATCTCTTGTTCCTCTGCCTTTTCTAAAACCAGCTTGAATATCAGGAAGTTCACGGTTCACGTATTGCTGAAGCCTGCCTTGGAGAATTTTGAGTATTACTTTACTAGCATGTGAGATGAGTGCAATTGTGCGGTAGTTTGAGCATTCTTTTGCATTGCCTTTCTTTGGAATTGGAATGAAAACTGACCTTTTCTAGTCCTGTGGCCACTGCTGAGTTTTCCAAATTTGCTAGCATATTGAGTGCAGCACTTTCACAGCATCATCTTTCAGGATTTGAAATAGCTCAACTGGAATTCCATCACCTCCACTAGCTTTGTTCGTAGTGATGCTTTCTAAGGCCCACTTGACTTCACATTCCAGGATGTTTGGCTCTAGATGAGTGATCACACCATCGTGATTATCCGGGTCATGAAGATCCTTTTTGTACAGTTTTTCTGTGTATTCTTGCCATCTCTTCTTAATATCTTCTGCTTCTGTTAGGTCCATACCATTTCTGTCCTTTATCGAGCCCGTCTTTCCATGAAATGTTCCCTTGGTATCTCTAATTTTCTTGAAGAGACCTCTAGTCTTTCCCATTCTGTTGTTTTCCTCTATTTCTTTCCATTGATCGCTGAAGAAGGCTTTCTTATCTCTTCTTGCTATTCTTTGAAACTCTACCAACAACACAAGAGAAGACTCTACACATGGACATCAACAGATGGTCAACACCGAAATCAGATTGATTATATTCTCTGCAGCGAAAGATGGAGAAGCTCTATACAGTCAATAAAAACAAGACCAGGAGCTGACTGTGGCTCAAATCATGAACTCCTTATTACCAAATTCAGACTGAAATTGAAGAAAACAGGGAAAACCGCTAGACCATTCAGGTATGACCTAAATCAAATCCCTTATGATTATACAGTGGAAGTGAGAAATAGATTTAAGGGCCTAGATCTGATAGATAGAGTACCTGATGAACTGTGGAATGAGGTTCGTGACATTGTACAGGAGACAGGGATCAAGACCATCCCCATGGAAAAGAAATGCGAAAAAGCAAAATGGCTGTCTGGGGAAGCCTTACAAATAGCTGTGAAAAGAAGAGAAGCGAAAAGCAAAGGAGAAAAGGAAAGAGATAAACTGAATAATAATATCAACCTAAATCCCAAATCCCAAGTGCTCATAAAGTTGTCTGAATCTTGTATCATGAGGGCAGATCTTCAGGTGGAGAGAAAAGAGTTAAATTGGGCTAGATGTGAGAGAAGACTTTTCCACAGAAAGGCCATCAGAGACCCATTTAGCCGGTAGGAACTCCCAAGGCAGGGAATGGGGTCTGGTGGCAGCTGAGAGGGTCATGGGAGGAATTGTCTGCTGTAGATCTTGGTAACATGTTAGTTTCCCAAAGTAATTCCTTCCAAAGTTGAATTTATATTAGGATTTGGAATGGGAAGTTAGAGAACTTGCGGCCCCCACCAGGGAACCATAGTAATTATCCGAATGTCCAGGTATGGAAATTATAGGCAAGAATCATAACATCCAAAGACAGGCAGTTGCTTGTATTCCCCCTACCTCGCAATCAATTTCTCTCTCCCTCTCTTCTCCCCACTGTGTGTGCATGCTAAGTTGCTCAGTCATGTCCGATTCTTTGTGACCTATGGACTGTAGCCAGCCAAGCTCCTCTGTCCATGGGGATTCTCCAGGCAAGAATACTGGGGGCTCACATTCCAAACATGTGCTCCCAATTTTGGTATAAGTATAGGTTCTCATGATGACATTTTTAAAGAAACAATGTTCACTTGAGTGTGTTAATTCTAACAAGTTCGTTAGTATAATTTCTATATTATTCACACTGAATGAATGCAGATGTTAATTATATTTTTGATTGATTTTATTCAAAGAACTGAACTGTGGCAAGAAGCCCTGAGTCAGGTATACTACGCAATGTTGGTATTTAATTGTAGAGAGAATGTAGTGAAACTGTGAAGTGATCCTTATGGTGTGATGAAATGAAAGTCAAAGATACTACTCTTGGGATGTGGCCTTTTGCAGAGAAGCACTAAAAGACCATTTACTGCTTTGCTACATGTTACAGGATTTTTTTTAAGTTTGAAAGTTAACAATTAAGAGTTTGTTTGAAGGTGCTTTTATGGTTTCGTCATTGCTATTAACTTCAAATACGGCCATATTTATTTACCAAAGTGTTTTAATTCCTCTTTAAGTACAAAAGAGCCATTGAAAATGTTGTCTGGGTGGAATTTCACAAAAACAGGAATTCTTCAGACAAGGCATGAGTCCAAGCCTTAATCCAGTCTGGCCTCAGATACTAGTCGTTAGATGTTCCTTTATCAGAGTCGGTAACAATGAGCAGTTATTCATTGTAAATAAAATAGAGCCTAAGAGTGAGGGGAGGGGGAAAATATCAAGATACACAGCTCCCCTTTGGAGAGGATCTAGTTGTACTAAAGCCAGCATTTCCTGTAATTTTGTAGCATACTTTTATATTTACTCCTGACTGTGTCTGTCGTGAATCTTATTACCTGATATCCTATGGGAACAGGAAAATCCAACCCTTTGGCATCAATTAATACTCATTCTACCTTAGTTCCTTAGGACTTTGGTGCTAGTCCTATGTGGGGAAATAGACTTGTAAGAGCAGATGGTCCCAGACTAATAAATTATGGTCTCATCAATTGGGGAGGTCAGTAGCTTCTTTGATACATAACAAAGGCAAAGAACCTTAAATGAATTATTAAGCTATCTTCAGTCTAAGGACCTTTTTAATCATTCCATGGCTAATGGAAATGATATTCCAAATTATTCATAGCTGAAACACCTCTGAAAGTTTGGGGGACAGTATAGTTTGGAGAACAGTTCAGAGAAATGACCCAACATGTCAGATTCCCTAACAACAATTTCCAAAGAACTGTCTCTATGGGCCTGTGTTGGAATTTAATTATATGTTGACCTGTGTCACTAGTTTAAACATCTTTTTGATCTGCAAACATGTTTGGTTGTGTTGGGAATTCAAACAGAAAATCTATCTTAACCTTCTGACGCATTCCTTCATTACGAATTACACCTGCTTACCAAGGAAATAGACTACCAAATCGGAGAAACGTGACTGAAAGAATTGATATAACATGTGGGTTTGGGTGGACTCCGGGAGTTGGTGATGGACAGGGAGGCCTGGTATGCTGCGGTTCATGGGGTCACGGCAACTGAGCAACTGCACTGAACTGAAGTTTAAATTTTCAGCCTGAGAATGTTACATTAATATAACTTTTGTCATTTTCATTTGCTCATTATGGCTGACATTTTGAGCTACCAGTTAGCCTTCTGGGTTCCCAAATACCCTTGGTCTGATTTCTAAGTACACTTGTAACCACAGGACCCAGCATTTACTAGAGAAGGTGTCCACAAAAGCAAGAAGCTATCTCATTCCAGAAAATCTGTTTTATGACTTTTTGTTTGTTTCTCTTTTATGTGGAAAGGTCTTTACTTGGAGAACTTTATAAAAGTAAACAATATGGAATCTTAGATGGTGACAACTTCATCTTCCTGATTGGCAAGAATACACAGACTTTAAGGCCCTCTTTCATTTGCTTCTGTTTGCATGATTCCTTTCCAGCCAGCTCAGCATTTCTGAAATGCCAGCATTTGCTTTGTGCTTTCTCGTGTTGTATCTAAGCAAACTAAGCTTATATGGGTACCAACGAGGTAATGCCTTGCTTTTGTGAAATTCCAGAAGACTAGCTCTCTAAATGAAATCAGAGATTGTGGAGTTGGTGTGATATTTGATCTAAAATTTGATCTCCTTTCTGGACCAATTATTTTTTCATGGAGAAAAGCCCATTCTGTGACCAGCAAACAGGTACCAGGGGCTAATATATACTGGAATGAATGGATAAGAAAGAGTAAGTAGTGTAATGCATCATGATCAATATGATTAGAAAAATAGAGCAAAATTCTTTTCGATGTCTTCAAAGAGTGATGTGGTTTGGACCTGTATGTCTGAGACAAGCTATTTATCTGATTTCATGCTGTTTCTTTAAAGGTAGAGGGCCTTTGGCAACAGAGTTAAGGCTACCCTCTTGAATGGACGTCTGTGCAAGAGAATAAAATACTTGCAGGAGACAAAGTTTTGATCCTTCATAAAACTTGAAGATGGGAAGAGTAAGGATGTCTTGCATAGAGTCAGCCTTCAGTGAAATATTCACTGAATATTTGAGCAAAACTGGATCCTTCATGAAGGATGAAGGGTCATTTTTAGTTTTTCACCAGCCTTGGGATCATAAGACAGGAGAGAGGAACTTCACTCTTGAGTGGAGTAGGAGAGTAATGAGGGTCTTTGCTGCCGGTTTTGATGTACCTTTATCTCTCTCCTTCTGTGGGAGTCCTGGGGAAACCTCAGAGTCTGTTGACAACTTACATTGGAAAGCAAGAGCTGATTTTAATTTGGTCCTTTTCTCTGTGTGAACATCAGAATTTACAGTGCTCTGTGAAACTCAGTGATTTTTTTCAAAAAATTAAGATGTCTGGAGAGAGGGATTCTTTCATTTCACTCACCATGAGAGCTGTTGTTCCACTGAATACCTTCTAATTGCCTGACTAGTCAGATATGTTTATCCACTGGGAAGAAAAGCGTGTCTTGAATACCAAATCCCTACTTTGGGTTCCTTTAGTCAACAGAAATATGTTGAGCATCTAGTGTGTGAGAGGCACTGAAGATATAAAGATGAATCAAATTGACGTGGTCTCTACCCTCATAATGATAAAAATCTAGTAGAAGGGAGCATGGAAGCAGGGATTCCCTAGTAGCTCAGCTGGTAAAGAATCCACCTGCAATGCAGGAGACCCCGGTTCAATTCCTGGGTTGGGAAGATTCCCTGGAGAAGTGATAGGCTACCCTCTCCAGTATCTTTGGACTTCCTTTGTGGCTCAGCTGGTAAAGAATCCACCTGCAGTGCAGGAGACCTGGGTTCATTCTCTGTGTTGGGAAGATCCCCTGCAGAAAGGAAAGGCTACCCACTACAGTATTCTGGCCTGGAAATTCCACGGGCTGTACAGTCCATGGGGTCACAAAGAGTGGGACACAACTGAGCAACTTTCACTTTTCAAGTTAGCAATTACACTATGTGTAAGTACTATGACAGAAATAATGCTCTTTTATTTAATTATTTAATGCACATTTTAATTATTTATTTAATGCACATGGGAGGGGCACCTAACCAGACCTGGGAGGTCAGACCTGAAGGAAGAAGGAGGCAGCCAAGGATAGGGAGGGGTAGAAGATGGGGGCAGTGGGAAGAGGATTCCCAGCAAGGGACCAGCTTGTGCAGAGACTGAGCACCAATAGGGAGCAGTGCATATTTGAGGAACGGAAATTAAATTGGCTGAGTGGTGAGTGGGCTTCCCAGGTGACTCAGTGATTAAAGAACCAACCTGTCAATGTGGGGGAGACGGGTTTGATCCAGGGTCGGGAAGATCCCCTGGAGAAGGAAATAGCAACCCACTCCAGTATTCTTGCCTGGGAAATTCCATGGGCAGAGGAGCTTGGTGAGCTGCAGCAGATGGGGTGGCAAAAAGTTGGACATGACTTAGCAACTAGACAAAGTGGAGAGTTTAGAAAAAAGCAAGGAAGGAGGAAAAGATACAGGCAGGAGACTCATCAGGGCTTTTGTAAGGAAGCCAGGTGTTCTTGAGCCTTATCCTGATAACCATAGGGAGACAAGGAATGGCAAGATCAGATCTGCACTTTCGAAACATCACTCTCTGACTACTGTGGAGAACAGTTATGCAAGCCTGGATGCAGAGTCAAAAAGTTGCAGGAAAGCCCAAGTGAGAGGTATTGGGGAACTGCAGAGGAAGGAAATAGCAGTGGGAATGGAGAGAGGTGGATGGATTCTAAATATTTAATGCACTTAAAAGTAAACGGGAAATTCCCTGGTGGCCCAGTGGTCCACTGCACTTCCACTGCCAGGGTCTGGGTTCAATCCCTGCTCTGGGAACTAAGAGCTCATGAACTGCAGACCATGACCTTCCCCTCCCAAACCCACCCCCCACCAAATGTAAACTTGGTAGGACTTCGTGAATCACCAGATTACATAGGAGCCATGACTGACTCAGGCAACTAGATAGATGGCAGTTCATTCCCTGTATGGGATAACAGAAGAGCAGGTTTATAGGGAAGAGCAGGAAGATGAATGTGATTTGAGATCACTGTTAACTATCCATGATGCTATTCTGTTGGCACTTAAATGTATGAGTGTGAAACCCAAAGTAAAATCCACCTTGAAGATACGAATTCAGAAATCATCAGCCTTAGGTCTTACAAGTGACTAAGACATCCCAAGAAGTTGTGAACCATTCAGGTGGAACAGTGAGATGAAGCGGTAGAGTGGGAGAAGAGAAACCCATAGCAAAAAGAGATGTCAGAGGGAAAATATAGAAAACTAGAAGAGACCAACGATGTGGAAGTCAAGAGAAGAGAATGTGGTTATAAAGGGCTGGTTTACAGTGTCATGTTGTTGTTCAGTTATTAAGTTGTGTCTGACTCTGCGACCCCATGGACTGTAGCCTGCCAGGCTCCCCTGTCCATGGGATTTCCCAGGCAAGAATACTGAAGTCGGGTGTCATGCCTTCCTCCAGAGGACCTTCCCGACCCAGGAATTGAACCCACATCTCCTGCATTGGCAGGTGAATTCTTAACCACTGACCCACCAGGAAAGCCATTACTAAGGAGCAAGTAAGTCAAGGGCTGAGAACTATGCACTGGACTTAGCTACAAGGAAGGTGTTTGTGACTTTGACAACTGCATTTTCATAGAGTGAGAGAACAGAAGCCATTCTCCAGAAGTCTGAGGAAACCTTGAGGGTGAAGCAGTAGAGACCTGGAAAAGTCAAATAGCTTGGTTATGGAGGGGAGGAGTTGGAAAAGGAGAAGCAAGGGAGGGAAGAGAGGAAGTAGGAAACGGGAGAAGTGTGAATGGGAGAGGAGGCGAGGGGAGAAAACGACAGAGACACAAGGGTGAAGGAAAGATTTATGTGTTTGCATATTAGAGCTACTTGGTCCCATCACTTCATGGGAAATAGATGGGGAAACAGTGGAAACAGTGGCAGACTTTATTTTTGGGGGCTCCAAAATCACTGCAGATGGTGATTGTAGCCATGAAATTAAAAGATGCTTACTCCTTGGAAGGAAAGTTATGACCAACCTAGATAGCATATTAAAAAGCAGAGACATTACTTTGCCAACAAAGGTCTGTCTAGTCAAGGCTATGGTTTTTCCAGTAGTCATGTATGGATGTGAGAGTTGGACTGTGAAGAAAGCTGAGCCCCGAAGAATTGATACTTTTGAACTGTGGTGTTGGAGAAGACTCTTGTGAGTCCCTTGAACTGCAAGGAGATCAGCCCTGGGATTTCTTTGGAAGGACTGATGCTGATGCTGAAACTCCAGTACTATGGCCACCTCACGCGAAGAGTTGACTCATTGAAAAAGACTGATGCTGGGAGGGATTGGGTGTGGGAGGAGAAGGGGACGACTGAGGATGAGATGGCTGGATGGCATCACGGACTCGATGGATGTGAGTCTGAGTGAACTCTGGGAGTTGGTGATGGACAGGGAGGCCTGGCGTGCTGTGATTCATGGGGTTGCAAAGAGTCGGACACGACTGAGCGAATGAACTGAACTGAACTGAACTGAACTGAACTGAACTGAAGGATGTTTGAAGGCTGAAAGGAAGGAGCCGGTGGAGGATGGAAGGTAATGGATAGAGTGTAGGATGTAGGAAATTGGATCCATAGCAAATGGAAAGAATTAGCCTGAGACAAGCTAATTTCATTGTAACTGAAGGAAAGGGAAGAAAAAAATGGTGTGGATATAAACAATATTCGATTCAGTTCAGTTGCTCAGTCGTGTCCAACTCTTTGCGACCCCATGGACTGCAGCATGCCAGGCTTCCCTGTCCATCACCAACTCCCGGAGCTTGCCCAAACTGGTGTCCACTGAGTCGGTGATGCCATCCAACCATCTCATCCTGTGTCGTCTCCTTCTCCTGCCCTCAATCTTTCCCAGCATCAGGGTCTGTTCTGATGAGTCAGTTCTTCACATCAGGTGGCCAAAGTATTGGAGCTTCAGCATCAGTCCTTCCAATGATAAATAATGTTGGAGGTAGACAATTGACAGAAGTTCTATCTAATGATTTCTTACATCTTCCTTCTGAAATGAGAGAGGAAAGTGGGAGAAGGAAGAATGGAAATTGGAGGAGCATGAATGAGGTTTGAAGTGGCTACTGGAGAGAATAGAGACACTGCTGGGCAGTACTAAGGACCAAGTAAGGGTATAGAATATAATAGATATTAGCAGCAATCTGCTTAGTCATGTGACTTGACCATCAGCATTTGAACCCCCAAAATTGCTCTGGGGAGAAAGTTAGATGGATCTGATATTGTTATGTAGTTATGTTGGTTCCAAGTGACAGGAAACCCAAATAACAGTTTCTTAAGCATAAAAGAGGGCTTCCCAGGTGGCGCTAGTGGTAAAGAACCCACCTGCCAATGCAGGAGATATAAGAGATGCAGGTTCAATCCAAGGATAGGGAAGGTCCCCTGGAGAAGAGCATAGCAACCCACCCACTACAGCATTCTTGCTTGGAGAACCCCATGGGAGAGGAGCCTGGCAGGCTACAGTCCATAGCGTTGGAAAGACTTGGACATGACTGAAGTGACTTGGTATGCACACAAGCATGAAAGAAGTTGATTACCCTCATATAAAAATCCAGGTAGACCAATGTGTCAAGAGTAAAAATTCCTTTGATCTCCTTACTTTGCCATCCTCAGCATTTAGCTTCCCTGTCGTGGTCTAATGTGGTTCCTCCATGTCCATCCATTTCTTGTGCATTGCAGCCAGCAGGACGAAAGGAAGGCCCAGAAGGGCATATGCCACTTCTACCTAAATCCATTGACCACAGCTTGGTCACACGTCACATCTAGCTGCAAGGAGGATGAAAATTTTAGCCTCTCTCATGGATGACCATGTGACCTGTTACATTTTAAACAATTTGAGCCCAGACCTTGGGAGATACCAAGACTTGCTGGGTTTATCTGGGTAGGCACAATAGAACGGAGCTAGGAAGTAAATGATACTGTCAAGAGGAATTTAAGGAGACAGAAGGGAGCCAATCAAGATAAGGGAGGAACTCAGTGATCCGGTCGTTTTGGTTCAGGTATCTATTCACCCTAGTGTGACTTCTGTACTTTAAAGGAAAATAAACTCCCAGGTTCAGGGGGATGTGCCCTCATTCTGAAGCCAGTATTTCTTGACAGGGACACTATTGGCATTTGGGGCAGGCCAGTTCTTCATTGTACAGAGCTGTCCTGTACTTTGCAAGACATTAAAAGCTCCTAACTCCCACCCACTAAATGCCAGTGACCTCCTAGTCATAACATGCCTCAATAATCTGAAGGAGGTGTTACCACTCACAGTTGAGAACAACTGATATAAATTAATCATGGTAATCCCGTCTGCCTTGCTGCTGTGACTGGCTCAAGAGTGGACAGTTTTTTTAACCTTTTTTAAAAAAAATTATTTTTTTGAAGTTTAGTTGATTTACAACTTTGTGTTAGTTTCTGCTGTACAGCAAAGTGGTTCAGTTGTACATATATATGAACATTCTTTTTCCTATTTTTCCATTATGGTTTATCATAGGATATTGAATATAGTCCCCTGTGCTATACAGTCAGAACTTTTTGTTTATCCATTCTATGTATAATAGTGTGCATCTGCTAATCTCAAACTCCCAATCCATTTCTCCCATATCCCCACAAGAGAACCTTTTGAGGTGATGTATCTTGATTGGGTGGTGGCTACAGGGACATACATGTTTGTCATAACCCCAACGGACTGCACATTTAATAGGGATGCAGTTATTGTTTGCAACTTATGCCCCTTTCCTGGCCTTTTCCAGCTTCTAGAGCTGCCCTCCTGTGTTCCTTAGCTCATGGCCTCTTCATCCATCTTCAAAGTCAGCAGCTGGTATCTTGCTTAAACCCACTATTGTCATCTTCTATCTCAAATCTATGTCTACCTCCCTTTTTTTTTTATAGTGAAAACTTTTATATTTGAAATTAGCCAGCTGGACTCAGTTTAGATGATCCCAATTTTGTTGGCAACATCCAAAGCATCATAGTCAGGAGCCAGTCGAACATACGCCTTCTTCTCTCCATCAGGCCTGATCAGAGTATTGACCTTGGCCACGTCAATGTCATAGAGCTTCTTCACAGCCTGTTTGATTTGGTGTTTGTTGGCCTTGACATCCACAATGAACACCAGTGTGTTGTTGTCTTCTATTTTCTTCATGGCTGACTCGGTGGTGAGGGGGAATTTGATGATAGCATAGTGGTCAAGTTTGTTTCTCCTAGGGGTGCTCTTCCAAGGATATTTGGGCTGCCTCCTGAGCCGCAGTGTTTTGGGCCGCCGGAAGGTGGGTGACGTCCAGATCGTCTTTTTCTTGTGGCTGTGGATACCTTTCAACACTGCTTTCTTGGCCTTCAAAGCTTTTGCTTTGGCTTCAGCGTTAGGAGGGGCAGGGGCTTCCTTCTTCGCCTTCAGCGCCATCTTCATGAAAAGGCTACCTCCCTATTTTTTTAATTAATTATTTTTAGATGAAACAAAGATGAGTATTTTTAATGCTAAAACATACAATTCACGAAGACGATAGACATCGTAAATCACTGGACACCTAACAACCTAATTTAGACCTTAGTGCATTAGCGCATGGCAGTCTCCTAGTCACCATGGTTGGTTCATTCTATTCCAGTTCACAGAATGTTAAGACTTTTGTTTGATGCTTATAGACTCACTTCCTCTCAGCTCCTCTGGACATAATGACATTTGTAGGCCCAATTGCTGCTAACATCCAGCCCATAACTGCTAGGGGAATCAGTCCTAGAATGAAGCTGATGTTGAGGGTGGTACAGGAGAGACAGAAAGAAACAGAGGCCTTAGTAATTCGGAGAAGGAAATGGCAACCCACTCCAGTGTTCTTGCCTGGAGAATCCCAGGGATGGGGGAGCCTGGTGGGCTGCCATCTGTGGGGTCGCACAGAGTCGGACACGACTGAAGCGACTTAGTAGTAGTAGTAATTCTGAAATGCAACCAACTCAAGGCCTTTTCCACAGCTGATGTTCAGTCCCTTGAGTCAGAAAATACCCTTATTGTTCAAATTGGTTAGACTTGAGTTACCTGTTACTTGCAAGTGAAAATACATTAATAGAAAAGAGAAGCAAAGGAAGATTGGGCCAAGGTAGTAAAAGTCTAGGAAAGTTGTGAATGAGAGTAAAAGATGAGGTAGATGACTGTCTTGAGAAGAAACCAAAGAAAACGGAGAATGGGTACCCTGAGTTTGGCTGGACATAAGATTTTATAAAAATTAATCTCCTGTCTTTTCTTGGACTGGGGGTCAAGGGTAATCAGAACAGCTCTAGCATTGTACTAGGATAACCCAGTGAGGTTTGTATTAACTCTAATGTTTAGAAGAAACTGAAGACTCACCCAAGGCCATGAGTCAGTAGCTGGCAGAGGTAAGTCCTAGTGAGTCTGACTCCAGTACTCAAATCCTTTCCACTGAGTCCCCATTCCTACTTGATGCCAGTCTGAAATAACCAGTTCCAGCCCTCATCAATCCATTCCACCCCTCAATCCAGGACGGCAGGCAAAACTGACTGGTCAGTGGGATTGTTTTCCCCCAGACAGTGGATGGTCTGCCTACAGGATGTGCGGTACTGTGTTTGGGGTACGAAAACACAGATGGGTCATGGGCTAGATGGAGGGGCAAGATAGCTTACAAAGACAACACAAGCACAAATGAAAGTAACAACCCCAGGGTGCACCAAGGAGGAGTGGCCCAAAGATTCCTGGTGAGATAAAAAGTACTGACTGTTAATTGTCAAGCACTGAATGTTAGATTCTGTGCATCTACATTTTTTTTCATTTCAAAAGCTTTTATTTTTCCCATTTTACTTTATTTTTTGAATAGTTAATGCTTAAACGTGGTACAAATGCAAAAGTTACAAAAGGTGTACAGTGAAAAATAAATCTCTCTCTTCTCTGTCCCCCAGCTACCGTCTCTGGAGGCAACCAATACTGACAAAATCAATCCCTGCCCTCTCTGCTCCCCACCCCACCCCCATTATAAGCTGAGGTACATAAGCTAAATTGTCTTCATTCAGTAAAGATACCTTCCTAAGGTAGCAGCCTTGTAATGGATACGCTTAATAAATCAGATTTACAAAAATACATATGGTAACTTTATTGTATATCATGACTTCTTGCTAAAAAGCCCCCATTGCTGATGCAGGTGGAAAACACTTGACCTTGCTGATTAAAGAAGCCTCTTTTAGATTTGGGCTTCTCAGGTAGCACTAGTAGTAAGGAACCCACTTGCCAAGGCAGGAGATAAGAGACATGGGTTTGATCCCTGAGCCGGGAAGATGCCCTGGAGGAGGGCATGGCTACCCACTCCAATATTCTTGCTGGGAGAATCCCAAGGACAGAGGAGTCTGGTGGGCTACAGTCCGTAGGGTCACAGAGTCAGACATGAATGAAGTGACTTAGCATGCACACTTTTAGGCTCAAAACAGTCTCTTTTGGGAAATCACTGCACCTTTCAGGGTTTCTCCCTCATCCTAGGGTTCTCCTCTCCCCATTCCCTTTCCCAAATGGTTGCCCAGGTGGAAGGCATGCTACAGGGGAGATACAAGGGAAGAGAGCATGGTGAGGAAATTGTTCTCTCTGGCCTTTGGGCTGTGTTCATTCCAGCTCCTGACAGCCACAGTCTCCACCGTGATCATCAGTGGTAAAGGTCACATACCTTTACCTTCTTGGCCCAAGGCCAGGCCCATTACAGCCCCATTCATCCTTTCAGCCTTCACTGTCCTCCCAGGGGATCTGCTGTAGACTGCACACAGGCCGGGAAACGGGGAGCACTTCTCAAGGCCTCTCATTACCCAACCGTCGCATTTCTTCTTCTCTGTAGTTGGCCCAGTTCCAAAGGGAAAGCCAGCAGCTCTCCTGCCTTAGGGCTCCGGTCACCCCTCATCTGGGGCAACCCTGTGCTCATAACCTCTGACTCTCATAGCTTCCTGCAAGCTGCTTAAACTTTTCTCTTCCAGTCATGGGAAAATGGCTCTGACGTCACATCCTGTGTTTCTTCCTGGCACCGTCTGTGACCTGCTCAGGGGCAGTTCTCCAAGCTCTGCCTCATCTGTGTATACAAACATATTTTTTTTTTTTCTTTCAGCAAAGTCTGGCTTTTACAAATCAGAAGCACTTAATTTCAATCTATTGTCTTGCTATGACTTTTTTTCAATCCTATTTTGAAACTCAAAGCTAAATGATGACTTACCCATTCTTGGCTGGGTTCCTTCCTCCCCATGACTCAAAGCATGTCCTTGACTCACTGGGTGGAGGAGCCATAGAGCCAGGGTTTACTGAGAAAGCAAACACGCTGGGAGAATATCTCACAAATGTTATCTCCATGATATCAGCATAAGGTTCCCAGGGCTGAGGGGAAAGCCAGTGTCAGGGTGGTAAAAGTTACTAAGTTTTCAGTTGCGATTAGGGTACACTAATTTCATACAAAAACTTCATGGTCCTCAAAGTGAGCATAAACAAAACTGAACTCCTGATTCTACCGGTTTCCACCCAGTTAGGCAGTGCGAGCCTGAGTCATTCTGGACTCTTCTCTTTCCTTTGCACTCCGTATATAATTCATCTCCTATTCAGAACCACCAAAGGGAATGGGAGACTTTTTCTAATTGTCACAAAAGCAATGTGTGGGCCAGTAGCGGCCTTGCTGCTGAAACCCTCCTCCCAGCCGCCACCAGCATCTGTCACTGGACCTCTGCCATCGTCTCCTCCCTGGACTCCCCAATTTTGTGTTTGACCTTCTACAATCTATTCTCCACAAAGCCAGACTTTTCTTTTTAAAATATGTTAGATCCTTAATTAAATATAAATCATCACTTCCCAGCTTCCCTGCTTTAAATCCTCCAGTAGCTTCCTATCACTCTTTGACCTGACTCTGCCTTCCTCTTCAGCCTCATCTCCTCTCTTCCAGGCCTTCCCTCTTACTCTGCTCCAGGCCACCTTTCTGGCCTCAAATACACCAGGTTTGTTTCGACCCCAGGTCCTTTGCACTTACTGTTTCTTTGCTTGCAGAGCTCTTCCCTAGACAGTAACACTGTTCCCTCCTTCTCAGCCTTCAGATCTCAATTCAGATGTCACCAAGCAGCTGCATCCCACCTCAGGTACCATTGGCCGTATTACCCTATTTTATCTTCTTCAATAGCCCTCAGTTCCTGAAACAGTAGTATTTGTTTGTTTAAATGTTTATTACCTATCTGCCCTTACTTGGAATGCAACCTCCTTGGACAGGGACTTGGTTTGCCTTCTTCAGCACTGTATTTTTGCATTAAACAGTGCTTGACACATAATAAACAGTAAATAAGTGTGGACTGAAACCAACTAAGTTCATCCAGTGGGGAAAAGGAGAAAGACAATATTTTTAAACTCAACAAGCATTCATGGATACCTTTTTATTAGTTTACTGTTCAGAAGAAGTTTACCGCTTCTAGTTTCTATGTAAGGGAATCATAAGGTTAATGTAGCTTTCTGATGAGAAACTTGGCTGCAAGACAGAACTAGTGTCTATATTTATGCTGCTGAAAAGCAGCTTTTTCAAATAATCAAGTCAGATCAAAGTATAAATTGTTAGTCTCATACAAAATTTGAATGATTGCATGTGTGTTGCTGTATGCTTAACCTGCTACAGATCACTGCTATTTTAAGGTTCCCTGATTGCTAAAAGTTGTTTACCTGATTCCTTTCTTTTTAAGTGTAGCTGAAGAGGCAGGGCTGATCAGAGGCAAGATGTAAAAAAACAGGCAATATTAGTGGTTTTTCAGGCACACTATAAAACAATTACCCACAACCTTTAGGTATTTCTTGTACTTTCAAAACTAAAAGCTAAGCTTACCTTGATATAGGCTAAAATTTGTTTTGAATAACTCCTACCCTGGAAAGTCCTGAACAGTTACACAAACAGTGAAGCAGGGACTTTAAAGCTCAGCCCTGAGTGACATGTTTTAGAACAAAGATGCAAGAAAATTAGGTTTCATCTTGCTCATAATAGATGAGGTTAAACATACTTCTCCATTCCTGGTGTCACAGAGTCTGAAATTTCTATCATTAGAGCTTCATTTTTTATCCTGGAGTTCTCTTTTAAAATGCATATATTCCTGGAAATAGACTAATTCATGAAGATATTGAAATTAATAAGGTCCATTTTCCTTTCAGTGGGAGAAGTTATCAGCAAAAGAGCCATGAACATGGAGGAGAGATGTATGGAGAGAGACTAGTAGCCCCAACTCTGGCTTTTCTGAACCTATACTAGGCCCAGTACAGTACAGTACTTATTCAAGTACTTTGGCTAATAATACTGTGGGGAAAATGATTTTAAGAGTGAGTATTGTGATATGAGTTACTTAATCTAAGAAAATGGATTTTTTAAACTTCAAGTGTTGCTATGCAATATGAATTTTGATGAATTTTTTCCAGTTAGGGTCCCAACAGGAAACAGATGGTACAGTTAAATTAGGATAAGTTGAGAAGAGTTTCTTTTCAAAGTGACTATTTGTAAGGGAGTGATGGGATATAATGAAAACTCAAGGGACAGTCTAGGAGCTAGGGGTTAGAAGAAGCAGAGTGGTTGACATCCTTGGGCCTTAAGGCAGAGATTATTAGAATATGGAAATGGAGTATTACTTGGAGCAGACCACAGTAAGAGGAGCAATTACCTTGACCAAGCCAACTAGAGGCAGCCTCACTGGGAAAATGCCAAAGGATGAATACCCTGACCTTCTCTGATCTTCTGCAAGAACTCACCATTGGCCAGACCTAACTGGAAGGCAAAGAGAATACATTCATACAGGGTCAGTCTCCCCTGGCAGAGAAGAAGGGAAAAATGGTGGCGAGTGGATCTCAGGAACAATATAGTGATATTTCCATTCACTTGACAAGAAGCATTGAGAAAGAGCCATCCAACATCCCTTCCTCTTCCTGCAGGCTTTCAGAGTGAAGATGTCTTAAGATGGAGGAGAGGAAAGGATGTGTTCCTAGAGTCAGCTTTGGAATTTTGATTAATATCCAATTTCTGCATCAAGACTGTGTTTATAGCTTAAATTGATAGTCTATGATGCCAGAGTGCCAGAAAATTTAAGAGCCTGCCAGAATTTTCAGTCTAGAGCTGAGAAAGACTCCTCTTTCCCCTTACCACCTGACTTTACATATATGTAAAGGAAGAGTTGGGGCAAAAATAAGTATATAAACTTGCCTTTTTATTAGGTCAGAGAATTGCAGTTATTCAACATACCACTTAAATAATCTTTACCAACTTTCTCACGTTACATATAATGAAACTAAATTCACATGCCCTCTTTCAGCAAGCCAGTGAAGTGAAAGTTGCTCAGTCGTGTCTGACTCTCTGTGATCCCATGGACTATACAGTCCATGGAATTCTCCAGGCCAGAATACTGGAGTTGGTAACCTTTCCCTTCTCCAGGGGATTTTCCCAACCCAGGGATCGAACCCAGGTCTCCCGCATTGCAGGCAGATTATTTACCAGCTGAGCCACAAGGGAAGCCTATCAGCAGGCCATTTCATGCCCAGATCCAAAGTAGAACTATGAATGGAGACATCTGTTATGTAAGCTATAGGCTTACATAAGCAATTAGCAACGGGACAGATTTCAAACAAGGCCAAAGACATTGACTAGCTATCTTTGCTCTGTCCCTTGATTGCATACATTACCTTTAGACAGCTCAGTATAAGATGAGTGAGGAAGTCTCCCTAGCCAAGCTAGGCTTCTTGGTTCAGTGAGTGTAACTCTGCTCTGAGGTTTGGATTTTAGATGTGTGATTCAGAAACTTAATTTCATCTGTTCACCCAAGAATAATCAGGCCCTGATGAATCTGTACATGATTGGGGCATGGACTTGGATTATTGTGATATTGAATGGTTTGCCTTGGACATTGAACTGAGATTATTCTGTCATTTTTGATATTGTACCAACTACTGCATTTCAGACTCTTTTGTTGACCATGAGGGCTGCTCCATTTCTTCTAAAGGATTCTTGCCCACAATGATATATATAATGGTCATCTGAATTAAATTTACTCGTTATCATCCAGTTTAGTTCACTGATTCCTAAGATGTCTATATTCAATCTTGTCAGCTCCTACTTGACCACGTCCAATCTCCCTTGAACCATGGACCTAACATTCCAGGTTAAGGAATTACTTTGGGGTGCGCTAAAAATGTAGATCCTTCATATTCTCACCAAGAGAGCCTAATGCAGTAGGTTTAAGGGAGACCCAGACAAAGACGGTTTAGCATCGAAGGCTATTTTTTTCCCCCAGTGACTGATGTCTGCTGTCTGGGAATGAAGTCTCATAAAACCCTAAAAAAAATTCATGGAAGAGAACAAAAAGGGGTAAAATGTCTGATGTCTTCATTGGAAGCAATAATGAAAAAAGAAGTTTAGCAACACAGACTTAGAATTAGTATTGCTCCCTGTGTTGACTATTCCTGAATTTGTTAGAGTTCTCTTAACTCCTTAGTAGTTAATTACACTTTTAGTTAATATCATTTATATTAAGCTTCCCGTGTTCAAATGACTGTGTCATTTAAGGACCACTGCAATGGAATTATATATTAGGGGAGATTGGGCTCAATTCCAAATAGAGCATGGGTAAGTGAGCAGGGATGGAGGAGTCAGTGAATGGAAAATTACTAAGAGGAAAAATCAGGGGTCAGGAGCATTCTGGCTAGAAGACAGACCAGGATGATCAGACATCACCTGGGGGATGGTGGAGGATGAGGAACCTGATAAGATATCCACAGTGATCAGATATCAAGGATGGGGGGTTCTAGTTAACCTGACTTAGCAGGGTTCAGTTCAGTTCAGTTCAGTTCAGTCGCTCGGTCATGTCCGACTCTTTGCGACCCCATGAATCGCAGCTCGCCAGGCCTCCCTGTCCATCACCATCTCCCGGAGTTCACTCAAACTCACGTCCATCGAGTCGGTGATGCCATCCAGCCATCTCATCCTCTGTCATCCCCTTCTCCTCCTGCCCCTAATCCCTTCCAGCATTAGAGTCCTCTCCAATGAATCAACTCTTTGCATGAGGTGGACAAAGTACTGGAGTTTCAGCTTCAGCATCATTCCTTCCAAAGAACACCCAGGACTGATTTCCATTAGAATGGAAAGAAGAAGTTAAATAAGCAGGGTGACAATATACAGCCTTGACATACTCCTTTTCCTATTTGCAACCAGTCTGTTGTTCCATGTCCAGTTCTAACTGTTGCTTCCTGACGTGCATACAGATTTCTCAAGAGGCAGGTCAGGTGGTCTGGTTTTCCCATCTCTTTCAGAATTTTCCACAGTTTATTGTGATCCACACAGTCAAAGGCTTTGGCATAGTCAATAAAGCAGAAATAGACGTTTTTCTGGAACTCTCTTGCTTTTTCCATGATCCAGTGGATGTTGGCAATTTGATCTCTTGTTCCTCTGCCTTTTCTAAAACCAGCTTGAACATCAGGGAGTTCACGGTTCACATATTGCTGAAGCCTGGCTTGGAGAATTTTGAACATTACTTTACTAGCATGTGAGATGAGTCCAATTGTGTGGTAGTTTGAGCATTCTTTTGCATTGCCTTTGTTTGGAATTGAAATGAAAACTGACCTTTTCCAGTCCTGTGGCCACTGCTGAGTTTTCCAAATTTGCTGGCATATTGAGTGCAGCACTTTCACAGCATCATCTTTCAGGATTTGAAACAGCTCAACTGGAATTTCATTTTGGTTCTTGCTAAAGATGGATCTCATAAGGAAGTTCAGAGAAGAGATGAGCCTAGGAGAAGGATTAGAAGCCTGGCTAAAGTTTGGTGAAGCAAAGAATCTTTGTCAAAACATTGACAAATGAGCATATCTATGAAACAGAAACAGACTCTCAGACACAGAGAACAGACTTCTGGTTGCCAGGTGGTGGGAGGGTAAGATTGGGAGTTTGGGATTAGCAGATGCTAACTATTATGGATAAATAAACAGCAAGGTTTTATTTTATAGCCCAGGGACCTATATTTAATATCCTGCGATAAAGGGGGTCCAACCAATCCATTCTGAAGGAGATCAGCCCTGGGATTTCTTTGGAAGGAATGATGCCAAAGACTCTGATGCTGGGAGGGATTGGGGGCAGGAGGAGAAGGGGATGATAGACGATGAGATGGCTGGATGGCATCACTGACTTGATGGACATGAGTTTGAGTGAACTCTGGGAGATGGTGATGGACAGGGAGGCCTGGCGTGCTGCGATTCATGGGGTCGCAAAGAGTCGGACACAACTGAGTGACTGAACTGAACTTAACTGAACTGATAATCCATAGTAGAAAAGAATATGAAAAAGCATATATGTGTATGAATAACTGAGTCATTTTGCTGTACAGCAGAAATTAACACAACATTGTAAATCAGCTATACTTCAATAAAAAATTTTTTAAGTTAAAACATAAAAACATTGACAAAGAGTGAAAATAGCCATTGCTCACAAGTAGAAACCCAAATAGTTAAGAAGAGAAGTTCCACATCACCAGTAAACAGAGAAATGCACATTAAGACTTTTTAAGACACCACCTTACACACAGATTTGTAAAAATTAGAAAGTCAGACAATGCTTTGGCAGTCTTGGCAAAAATGTGAGAATCCAAGGACCCTCATTGCTGCTGGTAGGCTTGTGAATAGATACAGATATTCTAGAGAGCACTTTTAACAGTATTTAATTGTGTGTGTGTGTGTGTGTGTGCTTGCCAATACAGCTTGTGACTCAGAAGTTCCTCTCCACACAAGTTCATAAAGACATGTGTGTAAAGACGTTTCTCACAGGGTTATTTGTGGTACAGAGTAGCTAGCGGCAGTCCAGGTGTCCCATCACTAAGAGAACAGATATATTAAAAGTATCTGACACGATATGGAACCTTATGTAACAGTTCGAAGAAATTAGCTGGGTGTGTGTAAAAGAACATGGAAAGAACTTAAAAATAGCCCTGTGTGAAAAATTGGTCAACAGAAATAAGAGCTGTTGAACAATACAGATTTAAAACACATACATTCATAAAACAATATTATATTAAAACTTTAGGGGTCCATTCATATCCAAACACAAATCAGAGTGTCCATGCTGTAGATGAAAGGAGAAAATAGTAAAACAAGAATATGCTGAAATTAAACAGGAAAAGGCCTTGCATGGATGATCATGTACCATCATGAATGGAGGAGGGTTATTACTCAAGTCTTTGCACTTAAAGTCCAAAGGAAAAGGAAAAAAAGGAAAGACGTAAACCCTATTTTTCTCGAATTTTTTTCATTTCACAAATGAGATGTGATTCTTGCCTTTTGAGATAATCCATGTGAAGTGCTACGTGAGTAGCTCATCCATTTAACCACACTTGAGCAAAGCACACAGCAATGGAAAGCCAGAGGACAGGAATAAAATAGAGTGGAAGATACACCTGTAAACTGAACTTAAACCAGAGCCGAAATGCAGCCTTCTCTATGAAACTGGAAGTGCAGCATGGAAACAAGAATGAGTTTATTGTCTGTGGTGTCAGATCAGTGACCCTAGTCTTGTTATTTCTGTAAGCAAAAAAGAAAAATTGTTTGAAATTATATCTAGTTATAAAAATTAGAATAGAGGAAACAGGTAGCCCCAAGACATCTGCAAAGACAGTTTAGTTGGCAAAACTAAATTGTTTGGCATCATCGGACAGTATAAAATACACTGTATACATATATGTGTATACATCATTTTTTAAGTGAATTGATCTCAGGATTCTGTTTGTTTCCAAAGTGCCTTCAATCAAACAGAAAACACAAAAGAGCCTGGTCTGATTCCAGGACTCTTCCTTTTTAGGGCTGCCAGGTCTACCCTCTTGCAGGGAATGAGAGCGGACAAGGCTGAATATTTCTGTGTTTCTGAAAGGGGCTTGGCTCACCGAGTCCTTGCAGCTGCATACGCCACCTGTGGAATGAATCTGTTGCCCTTTTTCAGTTCATTCTTTCTCATCTCCAACTGCCTGCTTAGACAGATGATTGCTGGGAATTCACATATCTTTTGTTTTCCCATAGCTTTAAAGCTGTAGTGCCCTAACTTAAATTACACTCTCAAGTTAACAGGAGCCCTTTTAAATGGAAGACTCAGAGGTGAGGAAGTGAGGGAATGAGTGAATTCTTGAGTCTCTGTTGTAATATTATCATTTGACCCTCTGAATGTTTTTCTTTGGTATTTAAAAATTGTCTTATTGGGACGTTAAAGTGAAGGATCCTATAAGCTGTTTTTCATCAGAGTACTTAGATATTTGAAAACATTTTGGCTACCATTTCATTTGGCAATTATTTCACACTACAGGGTTTAATTGAAACTACATCAAGATATTCTTTAGCAGCATACCAAGTTTAATTCAAGAAAATTAACTTTAAAGTGTATATACACTTAAAAAAACATAACTTGCAAAAAGTAAAGACATGCTGTTAAAGTAAAACTATCACATAGTCTGGATTTTATAGGGAAAAAGAACTGTAGCAATTACTGATCAGTTCGCAACCTCTTTTTTTCCCCTACCCTACCTCCACTGAACAGCTCTCCTACATAATGAGTCTCACCTGGGAAGAACAAACATCTATACTATAATTTGAAATGATTCCTCTTCTCTTTCCTTGTACTGTTTATTAGTTTTCAAAGTCCATATGGTGCTAATGATAAAAGTAACTGCATAATTCACAGACTGTTTCATGGACCAGTTCCTGCTTCACCTTGAACAGGATGACGTAAAGCAGGCGTCCATGGAACCACTGACAAAACAACCGAGTCCTCACAGCTGAGAAGCAGTGAGCACCCGAGCACTGTTTCTGGCCCTTTTTAACCTTATAATTAAATTCTGCACTTCCTCTGCTATTCAAGTATTATTTAGCACTCAATTTAAAGTTTACTGGCTAGTATTAAAGTATTTGCCATATTATCAAAAGCTTAAAATAATGTTAATCAAACATTTTATGATGTAGTATCTGGATTTGGTTTTGAATGTTACTACATATTCATGTAAAAAGTTATAAAATAGAGCAAACATTCTGAACAAAAAGGAGAAAGGGCAAAAAGAGAAAATGTTTTTCATAATCGTACCACCTAGAGAAGACTACATTTTCCCGTACATACTTCTAGTCCTAGATAAGAATATTTTTGTCTTAAACAAGAATATTTCACTTGAAAATTTTCACCCAAAGAGGCATGGTTTCTACAAAGGTGAGCTTCTGAGAAACCAACTTCCCTTTGTGCAGACAGCTGATTCTACTCTTGGGGGAAGGAAATGGCTCATATCCTGAAAACAGGGCATCATTGTTACTCTATCAGAATTGGCATAAAGCCTTCTTCAGCCAGAAAGACAAATGACAGAGAATCCAAGAGCTGACCCAGTCTTAGGGGAAAGTGGTTTAAAAGCAGATTTTACTCATATGCGGAGTATGCTAGGCATTTTCCATGTCATCTCTCTAATTATGACAACCCCAAAAACCATGTGTTTGAATCCCAGCTGTTCCTCACAAGCCAGGTAACCACAGATCAGTTAGAAGCCACTCTCTGTCACGTGTTCCTCATCTGTTAAACAGGGACAATAATAGCACAGACCTCACTGGGGTTTCGCAAAGACCAATGAGTTACTACAACAGAGCCCTTAGTGCCTAGCCTGCAGTAAGATTTCCAAAACATCGGCTGCAGTGCTGTTACAGTCTTGGATTGCCTTCGGGATTATATGAAATATTCTATTTGAAGCTCCTTCCACATTTAGGAATTATTATTACAATACTTAATATTGCAAGGAGGATTTGTTCTTAACCACCCACCTTTTCACTTGGCAGCATTCCTCAGTTTTTTCCTCTAGTTCAGTGCTTTCTGTGATCATGGAAATAGTCAATAATCTGTGCTGTTCAACATGGTGGCCATTAGCCAAAATGGCTATGGAACTTAGAGGTATGGTTAGTGCAACAGAGGAATTGAACTTTTTGTTTCAATTTTAATTAATTTAAATAGTCACAGCTAGTTCCTTGATATCTGAGTGCCCTTACCCCCATCTCATCACAGTAATTGCCTTTAGTTGTTGCTTAGTTGCTAAGTTGTGTCTGACTCTTTTGCGACCCCTTAGACTATAGTCCTCCAGGCTCCTCTGTCCGTGGGATTTTCCAGGCCAGAATAATGGAGTGGGTTGCCATTTCCTTCTGCAGGGCATCTCCCCAACCCAGGGATTGAGGCAAAAAGCAAATCCACTTGTGAAGACTTTAGCAAACATTTCCTCATTCACACTGTTTTGGACATCATTTTACATAAAACCTTTTTTTCAATTGAAATATTGTTGACATAGTTCCTTCTTGATAAATGATAATACAATCATCCCCTTAAGAACATAGAAACAAACTGGATATATATCCAGTATCAAGCTTCTTGGCCAAGTCTGGCTTTCCAGTGAGCACTTGGCAAACTTGAAGAACTTAATAATCTTTTCCAAAAAAAAGACATTTGGCAGTTTAGTTTTGAGTGTTTCTTTACAGATCTGAAACGAAAAAGGGATTCTTCTGTTATCAAACGCCCTTCCTCACAGCATACAGTAGAGAACTCGATCTGCTCTGATTTTGTCTTTCTGTAAGTTCTTTGCCTCCCTGTGGCCTCTAACCCAGAGCCCCCTTCTGAACCTCAAGGTGATGCTTTCATCCACACCTATTGGTGCTGAGTCTGAACTTGACCAGGTTCCCCAAGGGCAGCTACTCAGTAACTCAGAGCCTGTGACTAAGAGGCTGGGTTCCGAGAGTGAGCCAACATCCCCTTTTCCGACTTCCAGAGTCCTGCTCCTCTTCTCTCTGTTATAAAGCCAGTCTTAACTTCAGGCTCTAGATAAATCACCTTACACTTATATCAAAGAAAAGCTATAAAATCAAAAGCAATTTTGCATTAGCTTAGACTAGCTTTTCCTTTTCTTCTGGGGAAAGGCTGCCACCTGCTGTAATACATTAGCATTGGGCTTTTGCAAGGTCACTGAACAACCATTTGCACATACAAAATAATGCACACACAACCCCACCTGCCTTCACCTCTGTGTGTCAGGGTAAATAGGAGGGTAAATCAGGAGGCATTCCTCTTAGTTCCTTGACATAGGGCAAAGAAGCAGACTTATCCGCTTGAATGGAGCCCAGAAGGAACTGGCATCATATAATCTAACTTGCATCTTATATTCTAATTCTGAATATAAGAGCATCTTTTTTTCTCTATTCAGCAACACTTTTTCAAATTAGCTCATAGTAACTTCACAAAATCTCTGCTGTTAAGAGGCTTATCACTTCCTCAATCCTTCTAGCCTCATGTATGTTTATCTATTCTTCGCAGGCCCGGCAAGTCTCTGGTAGGTGAAAGGATGAGAGAAGAATAAAAATTAATAATTTGCTGGATAGTATCCCTGAGCCTTGCACTCTGTTTTCAAAAAAAAAATCCCCACAACTCCCTCCACCTTCCTATCACTCTCCACCCCCACTGGGACGCCATCAGTCACCCACTAGCTGTTGTAGTCTACCTACACAGACACACACACACACACACACACACACACACACACACACACACACATACACATGCACTCAAAACTTTTTAGGAGTTGGTTTTACTAGCCATTTTCTTCCTGGCAAAAAGTGCTCACTCCTCCCACTCCCCTCCCTAAATTATGCCTTTGTACCTGAGAACTTAACAAACTTAAAGAATTACTTGGGATTCCAACATTGAGTAAATTCAAATATAAACAAGATTATATTTACATCTAAAAATGCAATATCCAAAAAGTTTGCAGTATGACAAAAATAGAATCAAAACCCAGTAACTTTTTAGCAAAAATAGCTGAAAGAATACCTTGATGTCTGGGTTTAGCTTTGTAGAATTCATGCCGCTCATAACACTGATACAGATGTAAATATCTGTGTAACATTTGCCAACCTCTTCAGGAAACTGTTCTTTTCTTTCCTGTAAATCAGGAAAGTGTTACATTACCACCCCAACCAGCACCTCCTGCCTGCATTTACAGACAGGAAAAAGCAGGCTACAGAGGCAGGAAAGGAGAGAAATGTTTTTGTTGATGTAGGAGAAGCCTTTTTACAAGTTGTATTAATAGTCAAAGAAATGAATCTTTATAGTATCTGATGCTGCTATGAGTGTGTGTGTGGAGTGTATAGTTCTTTGAATACAATTTTTATGGCAATATTTTATTTATGGTAAGATTATAACAAAACCTTCCCAGTTTTTGGTTCATTTTTCTACTTCTATGGTTTCTTTAATCCTTTTTAAAATTCCTTTACACAGTTTTGTAACCTACATAGCATTTTTAATGTCTTGAACTATTACTTTGAATTGTTATAGCAAAATTTACAAAATTATTCCCCAGTTGTTGAAGATTTAGTTTCCAAGCTTTTCATCTTAGTTAATACTGAAATAAATATCTTTGTGGAAAGTGCTTTTTTTCTTCTTCTAAGTTGGTTCACCATCCATTACAGTGAGGGGCATGTAGTAAGAGCTTGGTAAATATTTGTTCTGTAAGTAGATTATTTGTAATAAATTATTGGGCATGAGAATATGAGATCAAATATTAAAACAACTCTGGTGTAAACAGATAGTGTCTCTTGGTATAGATTAAGTAGATTTCCAAAAGAATTTTTTACTTATTTGCAGTGTCATCAGATAAATTGTTTAGCACATCATTTCCATCAATCCATCTTTTATAATCTTGTTAATTAACAAGAGGTCACGGCATGACGATAATACTGCTGAAGCCAAAGGATGTGGAGAGTGAATCAATATGGGTCACATTTTTAATCGTTTTTAAAGTCTGTGTTTAATATAGTTTAATTCTTTCTTTGAGTCATCATTCTAACTCACAGAGCAGACCATGTAATAGGATCAGTTAACCTCCCAGACTTTAACATCTTAGGCAGTTTGAGTTTACTGACTTTAACCCAAAGAACCAAAGTGAAACAGAATTTGTTATAAGGTGAAGTATCTGCTACAGGAGAGGGACAAGAGGCCGTAGACCTCGGCCACTCAGACTGTGGTTCCTAGACAGCTACATCCGCTTCACCTGGGATGAAGGAAATGCAGAGGCCCAGACCTACTGAATCTGAACCTGTTGTTTAACAAGAGCTCCAGATGATTCTTTGCACATTAAGTTGGAGAAGCAGTGCCCTTGACAGTGAAAATTGCTGTGGCCAATTGTCTATGGGCTTAAGCAGAAAGGAGAGCCCACCGTGAATATTTAAGAACATGAATCTAAAGACAGTAAAGAGCTGTTGTAATTTTAAATTGGGGGCTTCTTTTGAAAGCATTCTCAACAGTATTTTAACTGGCTTTTTAAAAAGTCAAATATACTTTGTAGAGTTTGATATATAAGCTTATTTAGTGTCTCACAGTAATTCAGACCCATTTATTTTTCAAATACAGATTAAGTCGTAGTAGCAGATAATCAATTATTTGATTTCTAAAATCCTCTAGAGATGATTTCAACACTTTTTGCTAAAGTTCTTCCTGCCACCAATGAAAATAACTTGCTTCTCTATGAGATTTAAGCTACTTGAAAGCAAGAAACCTCACTTACTTATATCAGAGACTGTCAGAGTTACCTCTTTGGTTGACTTGTATCTACTTCCCTCTTGAGGACTTAAAACATCCAAAGATTTGGGTCTTAATTCAGTTCTCTGAATCAGAATCTGAGGGTTTGGAGCTTAAGAATCTGTACTTACAAGTTTATTCTAATGCGCAACAAAGTTTGAGAGCCACTATCTTTCAAGTTTTAGAAGAAAGCTAAACCGAGCTATGGTTCTTAACCTCAGATGAACAGTGGAACCACCTGAAAACCCTTAAAGAAACACTGATGTCTGGGTTCCACTCCCAGAAATTTTTATTTAATTGTCCTGAGATATATAGCCTCAGCATGGAGAACCACTAATGAGGTGCTTTAATAAATAGTTATCTCATTGTACTCATCATTCACTTTGGTGGGAAGAGAAGTGGCTGGGGGTTAGAATAGACATAGAGTCACGAGCAGTGACAAAGGGTTGGCCAACTGATCAAGGTCTGAAAGAAGAAAGATTGGAAGATCATATGGTTCTAAAAATAAATGAATTCTTTTAAGACATATCTGGTGGTACATATGGATCTCTGCTCCATCTCTTATCCATATTGCTCTTAAGAGGCTGCCACTTTCAATGTCTAACTATTTTATCTATTACTTATCTCTTTGTGCTTTAGTAATTTGCTCACTCAGCTATTTCTTGATTTATCAATTTAAGATATTGTCTTTTGACGGCCTGTTATGATGGTTGAGAATTTACCTCTTTTATTCAACCTCCACTTCCCTTCCCTACCTTCTCCCACTATATCTTTATGATAATCTTTAAATGTCACAGGGCTTCCCTGGTGGCTCGGCTGGTAAAGAATCCGTCTGTAATGTGGGAAACCTGGATTCTTTCCCTGGCTTGGGAAGATCCCCTGGGGAAGGGACCAGCTACCTACTCTAGTATTCTGGCCTGGAAAATTCTACGGACTGTGCAGTCCATGGGGTCACGAAGAGTTGTATCCAACTGAGTGACTTTCACTTTAAAGGTCACATGGCAGGACTTCTTGGCAAAAATGTCACAGGCAAAAATATTTTGATTAATTCAGTAATAAGAATTTACATAATTATGACTATATATATAAACATTTTCGAGTCTCAAATGGCCAGCAATATTTTTAAAATATTTTTTCAAGTCTCCACACACAAAATCATCATTCTAACAGTTCCATTTTTTTTTTTCCTCAAAAAAGAAAGAAAATCCCCTCTCCTCTTGATCTAATCAAGACTGAATGAACCCTGGGCTTTGAGGTATGGTTGTCATTCTAGGACTTCTCTCGCCATCCTCTGGGTTAGCACTTTCATTTCCTGGGCTGCTTGTCATCTTTCTTAGTTGACTCTCTTATAGCTCTGAAATAGTAATCTCTTTGGAAAGGGTATATAAGACATAAATTTTTGAAATTTTGAATCTCGAAAATGTCTTTTTTCTACCCTCACACTATATTGGTTGGATATAAAATCTTAGCTAAACAAAATTTTACTTCAGAATGTTGAGGATAATATTCCATTGTCATTCCAAAACTGAGTGATACTGTTGATACAATCGTCTTTACCCTCTTTGGAAGCTCTTAAGATTTTTATTTTCAGTGCACTGATATTTCATCATCATCTCCTTGCTACAGGCCTTTTCTCAATCTTTGGGTTGAATATTTCAACCTGGAGATTCATGTTCTTCACATTAAATAAATTTTCTAGGATTTCATTTATAATTTTTTTCATTTATAATTTTATAATTTTCCTCCTTCATTTTTGTTCTGTGCTCCTGGAACTGGAACTCTAAACAATGGAATTTCTGTTTGACTTTTTAAGTCTTTTCCATTTTTCTCCTCCTTTCTATCTCTCTGTCTTCTGTCTTCTCTATCTTCTTTGTCATCAATATTCTCCTGAACTTCTTTGGGACTTTTTATTTCAGTGATCAGATTTTTAATTTTCAAATTATGTTTTAAAGATTTCTTTTTCTGCATCCTGTATCAAGTTTGTTTTCTCCAAATTCCTTTTTCAGTTGTCTCTGATGTTGTGAGCTTTTTAAAAAATATGTATTTATATTGGAGCACAGCTGATTTACAGTGTTGTGTTAGCTTCAGGTGTGCAGCAAAGTGGTTTAGTTCCCTGGTTGCTCAGTGGTAAAGAATTTGCCTACAATGCAGGAGACACATGTTTGATTTCTGAGTTGGGAGGATCCCTTGGAGAAGGAAATAGGAACTCGTTCTAGTATTCTTATCTGGGAAATCCCACAGACAGAAGAGCCTGGGAAGCTACAGTAAGTCCATGGGGTTGCAAGAGTCCAAGAGGACTTCTTGACTCAACCACCACCACATACATATTATCTATTCCTTTGCAGATTCTTTTCCATATATGTTATTACAGGGTATTGAGTAGACTTCCCTGTGTTATATAGTTCAGTTCAGTCGCTCAGTCATGTCTGACTCTTTGCGACCCCATGAATCGCAGCATGCCAGGCCTCCCTGTCCATCACCAACTCCAGGAGTTCACTCAGACTCACGTCCATCGAGTCGGTGATGCCATCCAGCCATCTCATCCTCTGTTGTCCCCTTTTCCTCCTGCCCCCAATCCCTCCCAGCATCAGAGTCTTTTCCAATAAGTCAACTCTTTGCATGAGGTGGCCAAAGTACTGGAGTTTCAGCTTTAGCATCATTCCTTCCTAGGAAATCCCAGGGTTGATCTCCTTCAGAATGGACTGATTGGATCTCCTTGCAGTCCAAGGGACCTTCAAGAGTCTTCTCCAACACCACAGTTCAAAAGCATCAATTCTTCGGCGCTCAGCCTTCTTCACAGTCCAACTCTCACATCCATACATGACTACTGGAAAACCATAGCCCTGACTAGACCGACCTTAGTTGGCAAAGTGATGTCTCTGCTTTTGAATATACTATCTAGGTTGCTCATAACTTTTCTTCCAAGGAGTAAGCGTCTTTTAATTTCATGGCTGCAATCACCATCTGCAGTGATTTTGGAGCCCCAAAAAACTGAAGTTTCCACTGTTTCCCCATCTATTTCCCATGAAGTGATGGGACCAGATGCCATGATCTTCATTTTCTGAATGTTGAGCTTTAAGCCAACTTTTTCGCTCTCCTCTTTCACTTTCATCAAGAGGGTTTTTATTTCCTCTTCACTTTCTGCCATAAAGGTGGTGTCATCTGCATATCTGAGGTTATTGATATTTCTCCCGGCAATCTTGATTCCAGCTTGTGTTTCTTCCAGTCCAGTGTTTCTCATGATGGACTCTGCATAGAAGTTAAATAAGAAGGGTGACAATATACAGCCTTGACATACTTCTTTTCCTATTTGGAACCAGTCTGTTGTTTCATGTCCAGTTCTAACTGTTGCTTCCTGACCTGCATACAGATTTCTCAAGAGGCAGGTCAGGTGGTCTGGTATTCCCGTCTCTTTCAGAATTTTCCACAGTTTATTGTGATCCACACAGTCAAAGGCTTTGGCATAGTCAATAAAACAGAAATAGATGTTTTTCTGGAACTCTCTTGCTTTTTCCATGATCCAGCGGATGTTGGCAATTTGATCTCTGGTTCTTCTGCCTTTTCTAAAACCAGCTTGAACATCAGGAAGTTCACGGTTCATGTATTGCTGAAGCCTGCCTTGGAGAATTTTGAGCATTACTTTACTAGCATGTGAGATGAGTTCAATTGTGTGGTAGTTTGAGCATTCTTTTGCATTGCCTTTCTTTGGAATTGAAATGAAAACTGACCTTTTCCAGTCCTGTGGCCACTGCTGAGTTTTCCAAATTTGCTGGCATATTGAGTGCAGCACTTTCACAGCATCATTTTTCAGGATTTTAAATAGCTCAACTGGAATTCCATCACCTCCACTACCTTTGTTCATAGTGATGCTTTCTAAGGCCCACTTGACTTCACATTCCAGGATGTCTGGCTCTAGATTAGTGATCACACCATCATGATTATCTGGGTCATGAAGATCTTTTTTGTACAGTTCTTCTGTGTATTCTTGCCACCTCTTCTTAATATCTTCTGCTTCTGTTAGGTCCAGACCATTCTGTCCTTTATCGAGCCCATCTTTGCATGAAATGTTCCCTTGGTATCTCTAATTTTGTTGTTAATTATTTATTTTATATATAGTATTGTGAATATGTTAATCCCAACCTCCTAATTTACCCCTTCCCCTATCTTTCCCCTTTGGCAATCCTAAATTTGTTTTCTGAGTCTGTTTCTGTTTTGTAAATAGGTTTATTTGTCTCATTTTTTTAGATTCCACATATAAGTGGTATATGGTATTTGTCTTTTTCTGTCTGATTTACTTATTCTGATAATATCTCAGTCCATCTGTGTTGTTGCAAATGGCATTATTTCATTCTTTTTTATGGCTGAGCAATATTTCAAGGCTTTGCTTTTCAATTTTTTGGTTGCATTCTGCAGCATGTGGGATCTAGGTTCCCCACCCAGGGATCGAACCCATGTCCCCTGCATTGGAAGCTAGGAGTGCACTGCCAGGGAAGTCCCCCATGGCTTTTCTTAATTGTCTAGTGACTCTTAGATCTCTGTTCTTTTAAGTGACAAATTAACTTAAAAAGTTATTTGAAAGCACTTGCCGAGGTGAAGGGAGCAATTCAAATGACAGGCTTCTCTTAGGATGATCAGCTGGTACACTAACCTTTTTTATTGGCCAATTACCTAATGCCAGTGTGTGAAAATATCTTTTTCTGAGGCTATTTTGTTTTTCCATGGAAGAATCCTCCATTCTCTTAAACATTTTGTAAGCAAGGTATAGAAATGGATCTGAGTAACATTTGATTTACTACTTGCTGACCCTGTTTACATATTTAAGGCTGGAGATTCAAGGTAAACCCATATTAAGAAAAATAGATGGAAAGTACATATACCAATATTTAAAAATAGTTATCTCCTATTATGGATTCATGGTTGATTTTAATTTTCTTTTTCTAATTAATTAATTATGTGATTTTTAAAAATTATTAAAATAAAGATAAGTTATATGAAACAAACTGCTCAATTTTTTAACAGGAAAAAAGATTTCAACGTATATTTCACCAAAGAGGATAGATAGCAAATAAGGGTGTTAACATAGCAAATGTGTTAACATGAAAAGATGCACAAAATCTTTGGTCATTAGGGAAATAACAAATTAAAACCATAATGAGCTACCACTATCCACTCATTAGAATGTCTTCTAAAAACAAAACTTATACCAAGTGCTAGGATACAGAGCCAGAGAAGGCAATGGCACTCTGCTCCAGTACTCTTGCCTGGAAAATCCCAGGGACAGAGGAGGCTGGTGGGCTGCAGTCCATGGGGTCGCTAAGAGTGGGACACGACTGTGCGACTTCACTTTCAGTTTTCACTTTCATGCATTGGAGAAGGAAATGGCAACCCACTCCAGTGTTCTTGCCTGGAGAATCCCAGGGACGGGGGAGCCTAGTGGGCTGCCGTCTATGAGGTCACACAGAGTCGGACACGACTGAAGTGACTTAGCAGCAGCAGCAGCAGCAGGATACAGAGCAATTTTCATACGTAGTTAATGGGGATGAAAAATTCTGAAAAAAATCTGGAAACAAGTTAGCAGTTTTCATGAAGCTACACACTTATGACCAAATAATCCCACTCCTAGGTATATACCCAAGAAATGAAACTATACATTTACAAAAAAATTTGTAAGTGAATATTTATAACAGATATATTCATAATAGGAAAAATCTAGAAATAACCCAATTTCCTTCAAGTGTTATACCTCTGTCCCATGGAATCAGTTCAGTTCAATTCAGTTCAGTAGCTCAATCATGTCCGACTCTTTGAGACCCCATGAACCGCAGCATGCCAGGCCTCCCTATCCATCACCAACTGCCGGAGTCCACCAAAACCCATGTCCATTGAATTGGTGATACCATCCAACCATCTCATCCTCTGTTGACCCTTCTCCTCCTGCCCTCAATCTTTCTCAGCATCAGGGTCTTTTCCAATGAGTCAGCTCATCACATCAGGTGGCCAAAGTATTGGAGTTTCAGCTTCAACATCAGTCCTTCCAATGAACACTCAGGACTGATCTCCTTTAGAATGGACTGGTAGGATCTTCTTGCAGTCCAAGTCAAGACTCTCAAGAGTCTTCTCCAACACCACAGTTCAAAAGCATCAATTCTTCAGCACTCTGCTGCTGCTAAGTCGCTTCAGTTGTGTCCGACTCTGTGCAATCCCATAGACGGCAGCCCACCAGGCTCCTCCGTCCCTGGGATTCTCCAGGCAAGAACACTGGAGTGGGTTGCCATTTCCTTCTCCAATGCAGGAAAGTGAAAAGTGAAAGTGAAGTCGCTCAGTCATGTCTGACTCATAGCGACCCCATGGACTGCAGCCTACCAGGCTCCTCTGCCCATGGGGTTTTCCAGGCACGAGTACTGGAGTGGGGTTGCCATTTCCTTCTCCATCTTCAGCACTCAGTTCTCTTTATAGTCCAACTCTCACATCCATACATGACTCTGGAAAAACCATAGCCTTGACTAGATGGACCTTTGTTGGCAAAGTAATGCTATCTAGGTTGGTCATAACTTTCCTTTCAAGGAGTAAGCATCTTTTAATTTCATGGCTGCAGTTTAATCACCATCTGCAGTGATTTTGGAGCCCCCCAAAATAAAGTCTGACACTGTTTTCACTGTTTCCCCATCTATTTCCCATGAAGTGATGGGACCAGATACCATGATCTTCGTTTTCTGAATGTTAAGCTTTAAGCCAACTTTTTCACTCTCCTCTTTCACTTTCATCAAGAGGGTCTTTAGTTCCTCTTCACTTTCTGACATAAAGGTGGTGTCATCTGCATATCTGAGTTTATTGCTATTTCTCCTGGCAATCTTGATTCCAGCTTGTGTTTCTTCCAGCCCAGCGTTTCTCATGATGTACTCTGCATAGAAGTTAAATAAGCAGGGTGACAATATACAGCCTTGACATACTCTTTTTCCTATTTGGAACCACTCTGTTGTTCCATGTCCAGTTCTAACTGTTGCTTCCTGACCTGCATACAGATTTCTCAAGAGGCAGGTCAGGTGGTCTGGTATTTCCATCTCTTGAAGAATTTTCCACAGTTTATTGTGACCCATACAGTCAAAGGCTTTGGCATAGTCAATAAAGCAGAAATAGATGTTTTTCTGGAACTCTGTTCCTTTTTCAATGATCTAGCGCTCAACAATTAAAAGATGTAAATTATGAAATGCCAGCAATATGGTTGAATCTCAAATGCATTATGCTGAGTTAAAGATGCCAGACTTAAGAGGCTATATATCATCTGATTCCATTTATATAAGGATAGAGAACAGGTCAGTGGTTGTCAAGGGCTTGTGGTGAGGGGATAGACTGACAAAGGAACAGCATTAGGGTTTTTTTTTTGAGTGATGGCAGTGTTCTGTGTCTTGATTATGTGACTCTTTATGTTTGTCAAAACATATAATGCTATGCACCAAAAACAGTGACTTTTATTGTACATAAACAGTAAAAAAAAAAAACCAACAACAACAACAAAAAACCCATCTCCATGTGTTAAGATTATAAGAAAATACATTCAGTTCAGTTCAGTCGCTCAGTCCGACTCTGCGACCCCATAGACTAGAGCATGCCAGGCTTCCCTGTCCATCACCAACTCCCGGGGCTTGCTCAAATTCATGTCCATCGAGTCGGTGATGCCATTCAACCATCTCATCCTCGTCGTCTCCTTCTCCTCCTGCCTTCAATCTTTCCCAGCATCAGGGTCTTTTCCAATGAGACAGTTCTTTACATCAGGTGGCCAAAGTATTGGAGTTTCAGTTTCAGCATCAGTCCTTCCAATGAATATTCAGGACTGATTTCCTTTACAATTGACTGGGTGCTGAGTACTTCAAAAGGATCCTCTAATGGTTTCTTTAAATAGCAAGACCCCTCTGGCATTAAAATATAATTAAATTGATAAAATTAATTCACATAGAGATTCTGAAACATATCTATCATATGTTGCCTTTTTTTTAAAAGCAGAAAATGATACACCAAAATTTATTACAATACCACAACAACTCAGTTAGCCCAAACCCACCATAAATTTGTGAAGGATTTAAAGAAAAACCTGAAAAAAAAAAAAACTACCAAAGTAGTACGCAAAACAAATACAATGTATGTCATCATTATTCTTGCAGGCAATATAATAGCCAATAACTTATAAAATCATCATCGCATCTTAACTATAGGAACACTAATAATCAACATTAAAAAATCCCATGCATTAATCAAAATTGTTAACAATGCATTTATTGACCTACCAGCCTTATCAAACAGTTCAGATGATATCATGTTGTCTTAACACTGATAATGCTTAGCCTATGAAGTCCTAAGAACTACATATTTAGCCTTTGAGAAGATGAGACACGAGTCAAAGAGAATTTGGATAAGACAAAGTTACATCAATGCAACTCCATCTCTCCTATTCCATTTGTTAAATACAAATGTATAATTATTCAGAAATATTTGTTGGTGTCTTTATATATATAATGTGTGTATATATATATGTGTGTGTTATGTATATATATAATATATGTATGAAAGAAGTGATAGAGAACAGAGAGATGAATCTTATGCTTAATGTCTAGTATAGGAAACAAGCCTCATAATATGTGTCCATATTAAAAGGCAGAAAATAACTAATGCCTCATAAGTGGTATGAGTGAGGGAGTGAGTGAAGTCCCTCAGTCGTGTCTGACTCTTTGCGATCCCATGGACTGTAGCCCACCAAGCTTCTCCGTCCATGGGATTCTCCAGGCAAGAATACTGGAGTGGGTTGCCATTTCCTTCTCCAGGGGATCTGTCCAACCCAGGGATTGAACCCAGGTCTCCCGCATTGCAGGCAGAAGCTTTAACCTCTGAGCCAGACTTGCCTCCCATAAGTGGTATAGAGGAAAGATAAAGAGAAGAATATTGCTTTTTCATAGTAGTGAGTTCAAAAATCACTTTCTGGGGTAAACTGCATTTTTAAAAGTTTATTCAAAGAAAAGGTAGAATGTATATTTACAGATTTGGGGCAGGTAGGCAGAGGCCCAGGGAGGTAATCCAAGAGATGAAGAAAAATAAAACAAAAAGAAACTAAGAGAAATTCTTTTTCAAATAATGAGGAAGTAGCTATGAATACACCAGCTCCCGCCACCACCATCATTATCCTCTGAACAGATCTGATATATTGGCCACTTCACTCACCATGCTGATTTGCCTCCAACCTTGCAATAGCTATTATAGATACAGCAGAATCTTCAGCATGAGCCCACCAAGTTCTTGGGTTCTAATCACCTGAAATTTGATATTGTTGTTTGTCATTAAATGCTAATATATATGATTACTCAGTTAAAAATATATTTCTTATTTCAGCCTTTCTCTCCATGCCCTTCTTTGCCATTATAAATACTACCCCTTTAAAAATATCTCATGAAATCATAGTTGCTTCTCTAGTATTTCCATTAATTTTAAACTTTATTTTAAATGTTCTTGTTCATATATTATTCAACCAGATTAAAAGGAGGAACAGATCAAGTTTCATGAGCCTCTTTAATTGCAATTTTCAGTACCTCAATCATGTTCCTTTATACTCTTTTTTCTCTCTTGCAGGTTAAATAATCACTTTGAGTTAGTTGCTGCAGTGAAACTTGAAACCTGTTCATTGCAGAAGCCTGCAATTTAGCAGAAAACAAGACACACCAGAATCTTCTGTTCCAGCTGTAACTTGAGGATTCTGGTCTTTTTTTTTTTTTTTAAGGCTTATATTTCTAGTTAGTTTAAACAAGTTTGCAAAGTTGTTGTTTCTTAAAGAATTATACTTGTCCACAACTCCTAGACAGCCCACTGTAGTCTTAAGAGACAGAACAATGTGCGTGTTAGTCGGGGTGGCGAAGAGTCGGACGCTCAGTCGCATCCGACTCTTCGCGACCCCATGGTCTGTCCATGGAATTCTCTAGGCAAGAATACTGGAGTGGGTTGTCATTCCCTTCTCCAGGGGATCTTCCCCACTTAGATCAAACCTGAGTGTCCTTCATTGCAAGTAGATTCCTTATTGTCTGAGCTACCAGGGAAACCCAAGATAAAATTCTAGGGCTTCCCTGGTAGCTCAGATGGCAAAGCATCTGCCTGCACAATTTGTGGGAAATGACACATGCTGGTTAAATGAATTTCCTAGTAAATCTTTCTCTCTATCTAGTTGAATGATTCAAAATTTTGAGTGGCTTCATTTCTGGAAATGGTGGTGTTACTGAAAGGAGGCAGGTGCTGCTAGTGGTCGAGTCTACCTGATGATACTGTGTTGTTGTCATTTGTTTCTTTCTCCCAAGGGCAAATCCTCTCTCTCTCCCTCTTCTCTGTGTGTGTGTGTGTGTGTGTGCATGTGTACTTCGAGGTGCCAATTAATTCTAGTTGAGTTCTGGTTAACTTTAGGTTTTATTGTTAACAGACCAAATTACCTCAGTTCTAAAATACCCAGAAGTATTATTTTTTTCCTCTTGCTGAAGAATTGATGCTTTTGAACTGTGATGTTGGAGAAGACTCTTGAGAGTCCCTTGGACTGCAAGGAGATCCAACCAGTCCATTCTGAAGGAGATCAGCCCTGGGATTTCTTTGGAAGGAATGATGCTAAAGCTGAAACTCCAGTGCTTTGGCCACCTCATGGGAAGAGTTGACTCATTGGAAAAAACTCTGATGCTGGGAGGGATTGGGGGCAGGAGGAGAAGGGGACAACAGAGGATGAGATGGCTGGATGGCATCACTGACTCGATGGATGTGAGTCTGAGTGAACTCCGGGAGATGGTGATGGACAGGGAGGCCTGGCGTGCTGCAATTCATGGGGTCTCAAAGAGTCAGACACGACTGAGCGACTGAACTGAACTGAAGCCCTAGATGGGCTTCCCAGGTGGTTCAGTTGTAAATAATCTGCCTGTCAAGCAGGAGATGCAAGTTCAATCCCTGGGTCAGGACGATCTTCTGGAGACAAAAATGGCAACCTACTCCAGTATTCTTGCCTGGGAAATTCCATGGACAGAGGAGCAAGGCAAGCTATGGTCCACGGCATCATAAAAGAGTTAGACAGGACCTATTTACTAAACAACGACAACAAGCCCTAGGCAGCAAGGTAGATGGGTAGCATACCAAAACGTCACCATTGCCACCATTAACTCATCTACCACGTGCAAGTCACTGTGCTAGGGGCCAGGGAGGGACAGGCCATGGAGCAATAGTCTAATATGGAGCTGAAGAGGTCTGCTAATAGCTTGAACAGGAGCTAGTGTGTCATAAATGTCATGTCCGTGTTTCAGGAAATAAAGGATATGGCAGTTGAGAAGAGGACGATGTCACTTCTGGCTAAATGATAAGGGAAGATTTCATCAAAGAGATGACATCTGAGCTGATCCTCGAAGAAGGGATGAGATTAGCAGGCAGAATTGGCAGAGCCTAGCAAAGACAGAGGCAAGGAAACCCAAGTTTGTTGGGAGGTTGTGAGAAAAGATATGTGAAGGTGAATGACAGAAAGGCTTAGTAAAGCAGGTAGGATTCAATTACGGACAACTTTTGAAAATTAGCATCTGAAACTTATTCCAAATAAACATTTTTGACCAAGGCAGTGGCCAAGAGCCCAAACTTTGGCAACAGATAGATCCAAGCTCAAATTTTGACTCCGCTTATCTGTGTGTGATCTTGAGCAAGTCACCAACCTTACCTCTCCAAACCTCAAGTTAATAATCTCTATCTCACAGGCTGTTTCCAGAATTAAATTCAATTTGGATATGAAGCACTCATTCAGAAAATACTTATTGACCCTCCATTGTGTATGTCCCAGATAGTGAACTTTGAACTGATGATACAGAGATATAGGCCAAGTCATAAGTCATAAGTGTTAATCACTTAGTTGTGTCCGACTCTTTGGGACCCCATGAATTGTAGCCTATCAGTCTCCTCTGTCCATGGGATTCTCCAGGCAGAAATACTGGAGTGAGTTGCCATTTCCTTCTCCAGGAGATCTTCCTGACCCAGGGATGAAACTTAGGTCTCCTGCATTGTAGGCAGACTCTTCATGGTCTGAGCCACCAGGGAAGCCATATAGGCCAAAGGCTGTCCTAAAGAGATGCATGAGGCAAAGGGTGAGACAAATAAAACAGAAAATTCTGATACAGTGTAAGCAGAGTCACAGGAGCTGAGTAACTCAGATCAGGGAAGGAGATGGTAAATAAAGCTTATCAGAGGAGGCAGTCCCTAAGGCATCTGAAAGGTTTGTAGAAATAAAACTTATTTTCCAAGGTCTGATTATTTTTTTGTTATCCATATAATTTCTAGCAGACACAGACATTGGAAACTCCAAATGGATTTTTGCTATTAATTTTTGTTTGGTTGATTTTAGCTTGTTTAAAGCCAGAGAAACAGAGAGTACCCTATTCAGTGAATGAAAGGGAAGAAAAGAGTCTATTTGCAATCTTGTTAATAGTGGAAGAAGTAAGCAACACAAATCTTTGAAATGTGTGATAAATGCAAGAGATGAAGGGTAAGTTGACCTAATAAGAAGTAGCAAATCTGGGTTTTCACTTGCAGGAGACCGGCTGTGTAGCTTTCCTGGGTTTTCAGCCTACATTTACTTCCTCTTCTGAAATGAAGCCCCAGTTTTGTTTTTTGTTTTGTTTCATTTTTCTTTTTCTGGAAGAACCACATCTTTCCTCATTCTTACTTTGTGTGTTCTGCTGAAGTTGACTATGGTTCAGGCCTGGCCAGTTAAGAACCTCACACTGACCTCAGTGATGGGAATTCTCACCCAGTCAGAGCCAGAGAGAGACTACCTGGACTTTTGGCTTGGCTTCTGGTTTGAATATGGGAAGTTGGAGAGGAGGAGCTTCTGGAAGCTGTCTTCCTATTTCTTCCCACAGCTTGAAAGCCTGAGGCTGAAGCCAGACAACACAGAGGAGAGCAAGGAGCCTCACAGTAGAATATAAAGTCCATGAGGGTAGGAAGCTTGGCATGGTTTTAACATCTTTTTATTGATACATAACTCACATACAGAAAAAAACACACACACACACAAAACTACTTTGAGTAAACAATTATTACGAAGTGAATACACCTTTAGCTAACACCCAGATCAAGAAATAGAATATTATTTACCTCATACTTCTCCCAATCTCTCCTCTTGACTATTAACACCATACATTTGAGTTTTCCAATTTTGTGTAAATTGTAGTATTCATTCTTATGTGTCTGGCTTCTATCACTCAGAATTATTATAAATGCCCTTGATGAACATATATATGTATGTTATTGGATATATTAATAAGAGTAGAATAGCTAGGTCATAGAGTATACATGAATGTACATATGTTCAATTTTAGAAGATGTTGTAAAATTACTTTCCAAAGTGATAGTACCATAAAAAATTTCTTCTATCAAAAAACGTGATCATACTGATTTATCCTGTTATGTACCTTTTGCTCCACATCCTAGACAATATTTGTTATTTTCAGTCTGTTGAGATTTTCATTGGGATTGCATTAAATCCATAAATTAATTTGGAGAGGTTGACATATTTACAACATAGAAACTCTAGCCCATGAACAGCACACATGTTTCCATTTATTTCAGTTATCTTCAATTTCTCTCAAAAAGTTCTATAATTTTCTGTGTAGATGTCTTACATCCTTTAATTAGATTTATTCCTAGGTGTTTGATACATCTGTACAATTGTCAATGGTAACAATTTAAACATTTTTTTCTGTTTGTTCCTAGTATATAGAAAAACAATTGAATTTTGTATGTTGACCTTCTATATTGGTTTTCCATTGTTGCATAACAAGTTATCACAAACCTATCATCTTAAAAAACAAAGTTATTATCTCACTGTTTTCATGAGTCAATCAAGAATATGAATTAGCTAGGTCATGCTGCTCAAAGTCTCACCAGGCTGAATCAAGGGGTCAGCCATGCCTATAATTGCACCTCAAGCTGAGAGTCCTCTTCTAAGTTCACTGATAATTGCTGCAATTCAGTTCCTTGCAGTTGTAGAACTGGGGTTCCTCTTTCATGCTGGCTTACTGGCTAATTAATTCAAGTAGATTCATTCAGGTTTCTTAAATACACAGTTATATTATCTAAATATAATAATACTTTCACATCCCAAATTCTTCTGCTGTTAAAATTTCTTTTTCTTAACCTATTGCACTGGTAGAACCTCCAGCACAATGCTGAAAAGAGGTAGTGAAATTGGGCTTGTTTTTTCTATCATTGTATTGCTAGTGCTTAAAATAGACATAGTAGCTTTTCAATGAATATTTTCAAATGAATAAATGAATGAAAGTAAAGGTGAGAGATGGGGAAAATTGGTTCCTGATTGATCACTAGAACCTCTGAATATCACTATGTCCTAAGTCATTCCTAACCATGGACTTTTAAATGACATAAACTGATAAATTATCCTCTCCGTATCCCATCCCCCTTTTTCTTAGTTTAAGCTAGATTTTTTTTTTTTTGGTCAACTTCTATCAGAATAGATCTCTTGACCAACAGAATATGAATGAAAAATATTTGGGAGAAAATTAATTAAAATGACCAATGGAGTTACTTTTTTTTTCTTTTTAAAGAGAACTTCCAGGAAATCAGTTCAGTTCAATTGGTTCAGTTCAGTTGCTCAGTCATGTCCAACTCTTTGCGACCCCATGAATCGCAGCACACCAGGCCTCCCTGTCCATCACTAACTCCTGGAGTTCACTCAAACTCACATCCATCGAATCTGTGATGTCATCCAGCAATCTCATCCTCTGTTGTCCCCTTTACCTCCTGCCCCAATCCCTCCCAGCATCAGAATCTTCTCCAATGAGTCAACTCTTTGCATGAGGTGGCCAAAGTACTGGAGTTTCAGCTTTAGCATCATTCCTTCCAAAGAACACCCAGGACTGATCTCCTTCAGAATGGACTGGTTGGATCTCCTTGCAGTCCAAGGGACTCTCAAGAGTCTTCTCCAACACCACAGTTCAAAAGCATCAGTTCTTCGGCGCTCAGCTTTCTTCACAGTCCAACTCTCACATCCATACATGACCACTGGAAAAACCATAGCCTTGACTAGACAGACCTTTGTTGGCAAAATAATGTCTCTGCTTTTCAGTATGCTGTCTAAGTTGGTCATAACTTTCCATCCAAGGAATAAGTGTCTTTTAATTTCATGGCAGCAGTCACCATCTGCAGTGATTTGGGAGCCCCCAAAAATAAAGTCTGACACTGTTTCCACTGTTTCCCCATCTATTTCCCATGAAGTGATGGGACCAGATGCCATGATCTTAGTTTTCTGAATGTTGAGCTTTAAGCCAAACTTTTCACTTTCATCAAGAGGCTTTTTAGTTCCTCTTCACTTTCTGCCATAATGGTGTCATCTGCATATCTGAGGTTATTGATATTTCTCCCGGAAATCTTGATTCCAGCTTGTGTTTCTTCCAGTCCAGCATTTCTCATGATGTACTCTGCATATAAGTTAAATAAGCAGGGAGACGATATACAGCCTTGACGTACTCCTTTTCCTATTTGGAACCAGTCTGTTGTTCCACGTCCAGTTCTAACTGTTGCTTCCTGATCTGCATATAGGTTTCTTAAGAGACAGGTCAGGTGGTCTGGTATTACCATCTCTTTCAGAATTTTCCACAGTTTATTGTGCTTCCCCAGTGGCTCAAAGGTTAAAGCATCTGCCTCCAATGCGGGAGACCTGGGTTCAATCCCTCGGTTGGGAAGATCCCTTGGAGAAGGAAATGGCAATCCACTCCAGTATTCTTGCCTGGAGAATCCCATGGACGGAGAAGCTTTGGCATTGCCTTTCTTTGGGATTGGAATGAAAATTGACCTTTTCCAGTCCTGTGGCCACTGCTGAGTTTTCCAAGTTTGCTGGCATATGGAGTGCAGCACTTTCACAGCATCATCTTTCAGGATTTGAAATAGCTCAACTGGAATTCCATCACCTCCACTAGCTTTGTTTGTAGTGATGTTTTCTATGGCCCACTTCACTTCACATTCCAGGATGTCTGGCTCTAGGTGAGTGATCATACCATCATGATTATCTGGGTCGTGAATATCTTTTTTGTACAGTTCTTCTGTGTATTCTTGCCACCTCTTCTTAATATCTTCTGCTTCTGTTAGGTCCAGACCATTTCTGTCCTTTATCGAGCCCATCTTTGCATGAAATGTTCCCTTGGTATCTCTAATTTTCTTGAAAAGATCTCTAGTCTTTCCCATTCTGTTCTTTTCCTCTATTTCTTTGCATTGATCGCTGAAGAAGGCTTTCTTATCTCTTGAACTCTGCATTCAGATGCTTATATCTTTCCTTTTCTCCTTTGCTTTTCGCTTCTCTTCTTTTCACAGCTATTTGTAAGGCCTCCCCAGATAGCCATTTTGCTTTTTTGCATTTCTTTTCCATGGGGATGGTCTTGATCCCTGTCTCCTGTACAATGTCACCAACCTCAGTCCATAGTTCATCAGGCACTCTGTCTATCAGATCTAGGCCCTTAAATCTATTTCTCAATTCCACTGTATAATCATAAGGGATTTGATTGAGGTCATACCTGAATGATCTAGTGGTTTTCCCTACTTTCTTCAATTTGAGTCTGAATTTGGCAATAAGGAGTTCTTGATCTGAGCCACAGTCAGCTCCCAGTCTTGTTTTTGCTGACTGTATAGAGCTTCTCCATCTTTGTCTGCAAAGAATATAATCAATCTGATTTCGGTGTTGACCGTCTGGTGATGTCCATGTGTAGAGTCTTCTCTTGTGTTGTTGGAAGAGGGTGTTTGCTATGACCAGTGCATTCTCTTGGCAAAACTCTATAGCCTTTGCCCTGCTTCATTCCATATTCCAAGGCCAAATTTTCCTGTTACTCCAGGTGTTTCTTGACTTCCTACTTTTGCATTCCAGTCCCCTGTAATGAAAAGGGCATCTTTTTTGGGTGTTAGTTCTACAAGTCCTTGTAGTTCTTCATAGAATCATTCAATTTCAGCTTCTTCAGTATCACTGGTTGGGGCATATACTTGGATTACTGTGATATTGAATGGTTTGCCTTGGAAACGAACAGAGATCATTCCATCATTTTTGAGATTGCATCGAAGTACTGCATTTCAGACTCTTAAATCAAACATGTTCAAATACCTACCATATTAAGAAAATCCTCCCTCACATTCACACCATCAATCCCTCTCTCTACCTTATTTTTTGTTCACAAGTAAGCTTCTCAGTTCAGCTCAGTTTAGTAGCTCAGTCAAGTCTGACTCTTGGCAACCCCATGAACCACAGCACGCCAGGCCTCCCTGTCCATCACCAACTACTGGAGTCCTCCCAAACCCATGTCCATTGAGTCAGTGATGCCATCCAACTATCTCATCCTCTGTTATCCCCTACTACCTCCTGCCCTCAATCTTTCCCAGCATCAGGGTCTTTTCAAATGAGTCAGCTCTTCGCATCAGGTGGCCAAAGTATTGGAGTTTCAGCTTCAATATCAGTCCTTCCAAAGAACACCCAGGACTGATCTCCTTTAGGTAGAACTGGTTGGATCTCATTGCAGTCCAAGGGATTCTCAAGAGTCTTCTCCAACACTACAGTTCAAAAGCATCACTTCTCTGGTGCTCAACTTTCTTTATAGTCCAACTCTCACATCCATAAATATCAATAACCTCAGATATGCAGATGATACCACCATTATGGCAGAAAGTGAAGAGGAACTAAAAAGCCTCTTGATGAAAGTGAAAGAGGAGAGTGAAAAAGTTGGCTTAAAGCTTAACATTCAGAAAACAAAGATCATGGCATCTGGTCCCATCACTTCATGGGAAATAGATGGAGAAACAGTGGAAACAGTGTCAGACTTTATTTTGGGGGGCTCCAAAATCACTGCAGATGGTGACTGCAGCCATGAAATTAAAAGATGCTTACTCCTTGGAAGGAACGTTATGACCAACCTAGATAGCATATTCAAAAACAGAGATATTACTTTGTCAACAAAGGTCCGTCTAGTCAAGGCTATGGTTTTTCCAGTGGTCATGTATGGATGTGAGAGTTGGACTGTGAAGAAAGCTGAGTGCTGAAGAACTGATGCTTTTGAACTGTGGTGTTGGAGAAGACTCTTGAGAGTCCCTTGGACTGCAAGGAGATCAACCAGTCCATTCTAAAGGAGATCAGTCTTGGGTGTTCTTTGGAAGGAAAGATGCTAAAGCTGAAACTCCAGTACTTTGGCAACCTCATGCGAAAAGTTGACTCATTGGAAAAGAATCTGATGCTAGGAGGGATAGGGGCAGGAGGAAAAGGGGACGACAGAGGATGAGATGGCTGGTTGGCATCGCCAACTTGATGGACATGAGTTTGAGTGAACTCTGGGAGTTGGTGATGGAGAGGGAGGCCTGGCATGCTGCAATTCATGGGGTCGCAAATTGTTGGACTCGACTGAACTGAACTGAACTCATATCCATAAATGACCACTCAAAAAATCATAGCCTTGACTAGACGGACCTTTGTTGGCAAAGTAATGTCTCTGCTTTTGAATGTGATATCTAGGTTGGTCATAACTTTCCTTCCTAGGAGTAAGCATCTTTTAATTTCATGGCTGCAGTAACCATCTGCAGTGATTTGGGAGCCCAAAAAAATAAAGTCTGACACTGTTTCCACTGTTTCTCCATCTCTTTCCTATGAAGTGATAGGACCGGCTGCCATGATCTTAGTTTTGTGAATGTTGAGATTTAAGCCAACGTTTTCGCTCTCCTCTTTCACTTTCATCAAGAGGCTTTTTAGTTCTTCTTCACTGTCATAAGGGCAGTGTCATCTGCATATCTGAGGTTATTGATATTTCTCCTGGCAATCTTGATTCCAGCGTGTGCTTCTTCCAGCCCAGCGTTTCTCATGATGTACTCTGTATATAAGTTAAATAAGCAGGATGACAATATACAGCCTTGATGTCCTCCTTTTCCTATTTGGAACCAGTCTGTTGTTCCATGTCCAGTTCTAACTGTTGCTTCCTGACCTGCATACAGGTTTCTCAAGAGGCAGGTCAGGTGGTCTGGTATTCCCATCTCTTTCAGAAATTTCCACAGTTTATTGTGATCGACACAGTCAACGGCTTTGGCACAGTCAATAAACCAGAAGTAGATGTTTTTCTGGAACTCTCTTGCTTTTTCCATGATCCAGCGAATGTTGGCAATTTGATCTCTGGTTCCTCTGCCTTTTCTATAAACCTTCTAGAAACCATTTACTCATAGTAAATGACAAAGCCATGTATATAAATGTTTTGTGCCAGGAGCCAGCATGGGGAATCCTGCCGTGGCAAAGTCAAGAGGAAAGGGGCCTGACAAACACAAAGGCGGGATCAGGCCTCAGGGTTCCCCCTGGACTTTTCGGGCATCTAACCCAAAACCAGAGTCTGTCTGCCTTATTGCATTATGCCTTTCACCAACTCTTCTGACATTAACAGGGGGCTATCCCCCACCACCTTATTCTGGAAAAAGTTAATTTAGAGCTTTTAGATAATAAGGCTCCTGGGCATAATAAGAGTGTTTCAATTCAAAAACCCCTCTGATGGCTTTCTAGCCTGCCTGACAGGTTTATCCGGACTCTTACAGCTACCCATGTGATTGTTTACAGCCTCCCAACAGCTAGAGGCACAGGAAGTTTAAAACATCCTAGGAATGTAGGGGCTTCTGAGGAGTCAGAATCTTTAGAATAGGACTGATTAAGTGTTTCATTGTTGAGCCAATACTTGCTGCCAAGTTTTCATATCTTGTATTTGTTGATATAGTTTGTATGTAGAAAAAACAGGTAGTAGCCCTGGCATTAGCAACTTTAGATCTTTGAGTTAAGTACTTTGTTATAACCCACTGCACCTTTGTTCTATAGGAATGTAACTTTATTTAGTACTTTGAGGGTGATGCAGATTAAAGAAAAAACACTTCAAGGGAAAATGAGTTTTCTGGTTGACAGACATTTATCTAGGAAAAGAGCCATAAAAATGTTAACAGGCCTCTTGGCCAGAAGATAATGTAAATCATCTGAGACCTTTTGTATATGGGAGGGTATGCAAAAAGAAAGCCTGGTCTCAATAAGGGTCAGGACTGCTGCCCCTGCATAACTCTGCACATTCCATTATTTCTTTATGAACAACTTGGGGTATATAAGCTGACTTTGAAAATAAAGTTGTGGGTCTTGCACCGATGCTTGGCTCCCCCATGTCGTTCTTTTCTTATTTTCCCTTTTCAGGCTGAATTCCCATCTGGAGCATAGAGGCTCACCATCTCTACTTATTTGCCTGGGCTTCTAAGACCCACGGGAGAGGGAGCCCAAGGTGGGGTACCCTCCGCTATTCAAGCAGGCGCCTGTGGCCTACATAGACGGTGCAAGTTCCTTGTCTTGGAACTTTGTTGGCTTTCTATGTAAACAAAGGAATACAGCCTCTTTTCTCCTCTATTTTCTCCTCTACACTATTCTTTCCTAATCTCTCTTTATATCTCTAAATAAATAAGTCTCTCCTTGCCAACTCTGTCCCTGCTTCGAATTACCCTGGATCCACCGGGGCTGGACCCTGGCAGTTTTGTTTGTTCATTGATTTGAAATATGCTGATGAATGCTTGTATGGACTTACAGGCCCTCTCCCCTTCTTTTTTCTTCCTCCCCTTCCCTCCTCTTCTTATCTCTATACTCCCTCAAGAATCTCATACACATCTATCCTATCAATTATTAGCTACATGTTGACAACTTCTGAATTTATATCTTCATTCAGATTTCTCTTAGATCTAGAGTCATATATCTAACTGCCTTCCTAATATTTTGAGATAGCTAGTACACTGACATTCCAAGTTAGACATATCTATTACTAAACTTATGGTGCTAATTCTTTCTCTTCTCCAGTGTTTCCTACCTCATTAAATAGTCCTACCATCCTCCCAGTTGCTCTTGTCAAGAACCTAGGAATCATCAACTTAGAAATCATCTTTTTTGTTGTTTTAGTCACTAAGTAATGTCCAACTCTTTTACAACCCCATGGGCTGTAGCCCCCCAGGCTCCTCTGTCCATAGAATTCCCAGGCAAGGATACTAGAGTAGGTTGCCATTTCCTTCTCCAGGGGATCTTCTTGACCTGGAGACTGAACTGTGTCTCCTGCATTGGCAGGTGGATTCTTTAACACTGAGCCATCTGGGAAGCCCAGGAACCATCCTTAACATCTACCTATTTCTTAGCCCCTTTGTCCAACCAGCCACCAAGTACTATCAATTCTGTCTATAAGGATACTTCTCAGTCTGTTTACTGCTCTTTGTCTTTATCACCACCACCTTAGCCCAGCACTTGGACCACTCAGACTCCAGCTGCAATAACAAAAAACATACTGGAGTACTTAAACAACAGACATTTATTTCTAGCAGTTATGAGATCTGGGAAGTACCAGATTAAGGTGCTGGTAGACTGAGTTCCTGGTGAGAGCCTTCTTCCTGGCCTACAGACAGCCACCTTCTCCCTGTATCCTCACATGATGGAGAGACAGTGGTATCGCCCACTCTTCCTCTTCTAATAAGGGCACTCTTCCCATCATGGGGATTTCACCCTCACAGCCTCATTCAAACTTAATTACCCCCCCCCCCCCAAATTCCCACCTCCAAATACCATCACAATGGGGGATGAAGCCTTCAACATATACTTTTGGGTGTAGGGGACACAAACATTCATTCCCTAACAGATAGCTTTCTAGTTACCAGTTCCACATGTTTTCTTGGTTATGTCCACTAATTCATTCTCCACAGAGTGGTCAAACTGATCTTTTAAAAACACATTTGTGTCATCCTTTTCCACAGAGTCCTGTAAAAACTTATAATCAAGTTCAAATTCTACCATGACCTATAACTCCCTGGATGGTCTGACTTAGGCCTACTTTGGCCTTTTTGCTGTTCCTTCTGCTTACCTAGCTGCTTCATGTCTTTGAGTTTCTTTCTGTTGGCTATTTCCACTGCCTGTGAGTCTTCCACCACTATTGTTCCACCACCACTATTCCCCTTCCTTGCTTAATTCCTATTTATTTTTCAGTTTAAATGCTGCTTCTGTGGGCAAGGATTCCTTACTCACCTACCTTAAATTATACTCACCTTTACAAGCTCTCACAGCTTCTTTTCTTTTCCATGACAAAGTATCCCAACTGTTGTTGGACAGTTCTGTAATGCTTTGTTGAATGTCTCTTTTCTGTATTCCCTCTCCAACCCACCCCAGTTTGTGAGCACTTTGAGAGCATGAACTGAATCAGTCTTGTTTACCATTAGCATCTAGGACCTAGAAATATGTTTGATAAATATACACTGAGTCTGAATGGATGGTTTGTCTCTTGGAAAAGGAGGATGAGGGGTTAACCTAAAAGGGGGTTAGGGAGTGTTGGTATATGAATATTTTCCCTATCTCTTCATTCTAATAAGAGATTTAGAATCAGAATATTTCTTTCACCACTAAGAGGGATCATGATTTTGACAAAAATTAACCTCATTCTGAGGAAAAGTACTGAGGTAGCCTCTAGCACACTGGGGTAAAAGGCAGGCAGCTCAGGCAGGCAGTAAAGAATTTCCCTCTGGATGCCATTAACTAGAGAGATGTGCTGACCACCTGGAATAGAAGCACTGCTCACTGGCATGCATCAGCAAGAAAGTTTAATCATAAAGACAGAGCCATTAGACAAGCTTTTTGTTTGCCCACTGATTTGATATATGTTTGTTGTAGGGATCTGCAGGGGAAAAAACTATCACTAGTCTGACTTTCAATTTGTAATAGACACAAAAATACTTATTTGGTAAATGGGACCTGTATGCTCTTTACCATTTCTTTTGCTATGTATACTGATCTGTTAAAATAAAGTTGGGATAAACTTCAGTTCAGTTCAGTTCAGTCACTCAGTCATTTCTGACTCTTTGCAACCCCATGGACTGCAGCACACCAGGCTTCCCTGTACATCACCAACTCCCAGAGCCTACTCAAACTCATGTCCATCGAGTCAGTGATGCCATTCAACCATCTCATCCTCATCGTCCCTTCTCTTGCCTTCAATCTTTCCCAGCATCAGGGTCTTCTCCAATGAGTTGGTTCTTTGCATCAGATGGCCAACATATTGGAGTTTCAGCTTCAGCATCAGTCCTTCCAATGAATATTCAGGACTTATTTTCTTTAGGATGGACTGGTTGGATATCCTTGTAATCCAAGGGGCTCTCAAGAATCTTCTCCAATATCACAGTTCAAAACCATCAGTTCTTCAGTGCTCAGCTTTCTTTATAGTCCAACTCTCGCATCCATACATGACCACTGGAAAAACCATAGCTTTGACTAGACAGACCTTTGTTGGTAAAGTGATGTCTCTGCTTTTGAACATGCTACCTAGGTTGGTCATAACTTTCCTTCCAAGAAGCAAGCGTCTTTTAATTTCATGGCTACAGTCACCATCTGCAGTGATTTTGGGGCCCAAGAAAATAAAGTCTCTCACTGTTTCTATTGTTTCCCCACATATTTGCTATGAAGTGATGGGACCAGTTGCCATGATCCTAGTTTTTTGAATGTTGAGTTTTAAGCCAACTTTTTCACTTTCCTCTTTCACTGTCATCAAGAGGCTCTTTAGTTCTTCACTTTCTGCCATAAGGTTGCTGTCATCTGCATATCCAAGTTTATTGATATTTCCCCTGGCAATCTTGATTCCAACTTGTGCTTCATCCAGCCCAGCATTTCACATGATGTACTCTGCATATAAGTTAAATAAGCAGGGTGACAATATACACAGCCTTGATGTTCTCCTTTCCTGATTTGCAAATAGTCTGTTATTCCATGTCCAGTTCTAACTGTTGCTTCTTGACCTGCACACAGATTTCTCAGGCAGTAGGTAAGGTGGTCTGGTATTCCTGTCTCTTTAAGAATTTTCCACAGTTTGTAGTGATCCATACAGTCAAAGGCTTTGGCATAGGCAATAAAGCAAAAGTAGATGTTTTTCTGGAACTCTCTTGCTTTTTTGATGATCCAGCCCGTTCCTCTGCCTTTTCTAACCCCATCTTGAACATCTGAAAGTTCATGGTTCATGTACTGTTGAAGCCTGGCTTGGAGAATTTTGAGTATTTGCTAGCATGTGAGATGAGTACAATTGTGCAGTAGTTTGAACATTCTTTGGCATTGTCTTTCTTTGGGATTGGAATGAAAACGGACCTTTTCCAGTCCTGTGGCCACTGCTGAGGGAGTCGTGAAGGAGGAGAAGTTTCCACACAATAGGAAACCCTCTCACACGTGGGTTTGTGGGGAGTTTTGGAATCTCGGAAGGCAACATAACTGACTGCTGGAAAAGAGAACTTTCCATGAAAGGCGCTAACCTAAACCTAAGGTGCAGCCCGGCCTGCTCATGGAACAAAGGATTCAGCAAATATCAAAAGGGTTAGTCTGCTATGTACCAGACCCTCCCCGCCCCAGAGGCAGGGAAGCAGGCCAGAGCTGGAAGGCAAGGGGCTGCTACAATCTCAACCCCATCAAAGGCATCTTCCACCAAACTGTGAGCAGGCTCCCAGCTGCTAATCACATTTTCCTGAGAACCTGAATGGTTGATATCCACCAGGAGGGTCTCAGCCTGAGATCCGCTCTCCAGAGGAGACATACAGTACATATGAGACATTGCTCTTGCAGCACAACCAGGAAACCAAGTGGCTGGGACTGGGGTGGTGATTAACACACATGGCCCACCTGGAACAGTGTGCTCACCAAGCACCTGGTTGCCTGAGCTGCTCAGACCTGAGAAGGGCACAAAATACACGCTCAACCCACAGAGACTGAGCCAGATCTGTGCCTGAGTGTCTCCTGTGGAGGTACGGGTCAGCAGTGGCCTGCCGGAGGGGCTCTGGGTGCAGCAGACCTGGGTTTGGCACAAGCCCTCTTGGAGGAGGTCGCCATTAACCCCACCATAGAATCACCAGAACTTACACAGGATTGGGGAAATAGACTCTTGGAGGGCACAAATGAAACCTCGTGTGCACCAGGACCCAGGAGAAAGGAGCAGTGACCCCACAAGAAACTGACCCAGACATGCCCATGAGTGTCCAGGAGTCTCTGGTGGAGGCGTGGGTTGATGGTGGCCTGCTGCAGGGTTGGAGGCACTGAGTGCAGCAGTGCCTGCATGGGACTTTTTGAAGGAGGTCACCATTATGTTCATTACCTCCACCATAGTTTTGTCTCAGGTCAAGCAACATGGAGGGAACATAGCCCCACCCATCAACAGAAAATTGGATTAAAGATTTACTGAACATTGCCCTGCCCATCAGCACAAGACCCAGTTTCTCCCTTAGTTAGTCTCTCCCATCAGGAAGCTTCCATAAGCCTCTTATCCTTATCAGAGGGCAGACAGAATGAAAACCACAATCAGAGAAAACTAACCAAACTGATCCCATGGACCATAGTCATGTCTAGCTCAATGAAACTATGAGCCATGCCATGTAGGGCCACCCAAGACAGATGGGTCATCGTGGAGAGTTCTGACAGAATGTGGTCCACTGGAGAAAGGAATGGCAAACCACTTCAGTATTCTTGCTTTGAGAACCCCATGAGGAGTATGAAAAGGGATAATCTTAGAAGAGTGGAAATAGGCTTCTTTTTTATAAAGGAGGAATACACAAAAATAAGCTATTTATTTTGTAAAATGCTTCATTCTTATAACAAAATATGGGAACACTTTCTTGGATTTGTGATCTGGTAAAGAATACCAGTTTTCATTCCAATCCCAAAGAAAGGCAATGCCGAAGAATGCTCAAACTACTGCACAATTGCACTCATCTCACATGCTAGTAAAGAAATGCTCAAAATTCTCCAAGCCAAGCTACAGCAATATGTGAACTGTGAACTTCCTGATATTCAAGCTGGTTTTAGAAAAGGCAGAGGAACAAGAGATCAAATTGCCAACATCTGCTGGATCATGGAAAAAGCAAGAGAGTTCCAGAAAAACATCTATTTCTGCTTTATTGACTATGCCAAAGCCTTGGACTATGTGGATCACAATAAACTGTGGAAAATTCTGAAAGAGATGGGAAAACCAGACCACCTGACCTGCCTCTTGAGAAACCTATATGCAGGTCAGGAGGCAGCAGTTAGAACTGGACATGGAACAACAGACTGGTTCCAAATAGGAAATGGAGTAAGTCAAGGCTGTATATTGTCACCCTGCTTATTTAATTTATATGCAGAGTCCCTCATGAGAAACGCTGAGCTGGAAGAAGCACAAGCTGGAATCAAGATTGCCAGGAGAAATATCAATAACCTCAGATATGCAGATGACACCACCCTTATGACAGAAAGTGAAGAAGAACTAAAAAGCCTCTTGATTAAAGTGAAAGAGGAGAGTGAAAAGGTTGGCTTAAAGCTCAACATTCAGAAAACGAAGATCATGGCATCTGGTCCCATCACTTCATGGGAAATAGATGGGGAAACAGTGGAAACAGTGTCAGACTTTATTTTTTGGGCTCCAAAATCAGTGCAGATGGTGATTGCAGCCATGAAATTAAAAGACGCTTACTCCTTGGAAGAAAAGTTATGACCAACCTAGACAGCATATTAAAAAGCAGAGACATTACTTGGCCAACAAATGTCCGTCTAGTCGAGGCTATGGTTTTTCCAGTAGTTATGTATGGATGTGAGAGTTGGACTGTGAAGAAAGCTGAGCGCCGAAGAACTGATGCTTTTGAACTGTGGTGTTGGAGAAGACTCTTGAGAGTCCCATGGACTGCAAGGAGATCCAACCAGTCCATTCAAAAGGAGATCAGCCCTGGGATTTCTTTGGGAGGACTGCTGCTAAAGCTGAAACTCCAGTCCTTTGGCCACCTCATGCGAAGAGTTGACTCACTGGAAAAGACTCTGATGCTGGGAGGGATTGGGGCAGGAGGAAAAGGGAATGACAGAGGATGAGATAGCTGGATGGCATCACCGACTCAATGGACGTGGGTTTGGGTGAACTCTGGGAGTTGGTGATGGACAAGGAGGCCTGGTGTGCTGCAGTTCATGGGGGTCACAAAGAGTCAGACTCGACTGAGCAACTGAACTGACTGACTGAACTGAAAGAACACCTAAAATATTAAATTCATCTCATTGATTATTTCCTAATTTATTAGATATCTATTACCAAGCAAAATCTTCCCTACAAGATGTTTCTTTTCTTACAAGTAATGAGAAGCTTCAAATTCCATACTTTAAAGAAAGCCTTAGCTTTTCTTTGGAGGAGAAGGGGAATCTGCTATTTTTTGGATTCAAATAATAAATAATTCCACTTAACACAATTATTTGTTTTTCAATAGTGTGTTGCTGTAGCATTCGAACGTGACAATATAATATGTGACAAAGGGCATGGGACTGAAAGTAGAAGTCCTTAAAACTGGTTTCTGATTGGAAACCAGCTCCCACCACTAACACGTTATTTGTCTCATCCCTTTGGACCTCCATTTCCTCATCTGCAAGTGAAAAGCCTCTTTTTTCCCAAAAGTCATCAATTTCAAGTATTTTTGTTTTGTTTTGTTTTTCATTTTTTTCATCTTATATAGCTCCCTAAAAGTTAATAAATAAAAGTATGGAAGGGGAAAATACTGTTTTAAATCTAAAATGAGATGTTTGGAAATAAGACTTCTAGATTAAAATAAAATTCTGACTGAGAACTTTTTAACACTCAGGAATTCACACAAATAAAGAGAATAAGGCAAGAAAACACAGATATTTTACTTCCTGGTAGATGGGAACCAAAATGACCAGGCAATTGCATGAGAACTAAATGTATTTTGGTATCCAAGGAAAATCCATTATATAATTGCAATTTATTGTTATAATCTTTTACTTTGGATTATGTTGTGAGATTGTGCTGTTTCTATGATACCAAGTGGGGTTTTTTGGTCTCTGTTTATTTTGCTTCCAAAATATTTCCTGTTTGATTTTTTTTTTCCTCTCTTTAAAAATGTTATATTGTGGTATAAGAATTTGTATTCCTGCTTCTGAGGGGTTTTTCTGAGTGATGGTTGGTATTGAGTCATACACCCAGTTGACGTAGAAGGTGGTTCTTGAAGCAATCCATTGAGAGGCCAACCATGGCTTTTGTTTCTCTTAAAAATATATGGTTTCTAAAAAACCGATAATTTTTCCTGGAAAAGCCTTAAAGAAATTTCTCCTTAACCTAGGTAACTTTTAAGTGAAAAATATTTTTTTAATAAATGTTTAGCCATTCTTTCTTTTCATTATAAAACTGCATATTCTAAAAATTATTCCATATAATTATTACCTAAAATACTCCAATTGATAAATAAGGCAAGACTGTCATTATCTAATAAATTAATCAGTTCAGTTTAGTTCAGTCGCTCAGTCATGTCCAACTCTTTGAGACCCCATGAATCGAAGCACACCAGGACTCCCTGTCCATCACCAACCCCCGGAGTTCACTCAGACTCATGTCCATCGAGTCAGTTATGTCATCCAGCCATCTCATCCTCTGTCGTCCCCTTCTCCTCCTGCCCCCAATCCCTCCCAGCATCAGAGTCTTTTCCAATGAGTCAACTCTTCACATGAGGTGGCCAAAGTACTGGAGTTTCAGCTTTAGCATCATTCCTTCCAAAGAAATCCCAGGGTTGATCTCCCTCAGAATGGACTCATTGTACCTCCTTGCAGTCCAAGGGATTCTCAAGAGTCTTCTCCAACACCACAGTTCAAAAGCATCAATTCTTCGGCGCTCAGCCTTCTTCACAGTCCAACTCTCATATCCATACATGACCACAGGAAAAACCATAGCCTTGACTAGACGGACCTTAGTCAGCAAAGTAATGTCTCTGCTTTTGAATATTCTATCTAGGCTGGTCATAACTTTTCTTCCAAGGAGTAAGCATCTTTTAATTTCATGGCTGCAATCACCATCTGCAGTGATTTTGGAGCCCAAAAAACTGAAGTCTGACACTGTTTCCACTGTTTCCCATCTATTTCCCATGAAGTGATGGGACCAGATGCCATGATCTTCGTTTTCTGAATGTTGAGCTTTAAGCCAACTTTTTCACTCTCCACTTTCACTTTCATCAAGAGGCTTTTTAGCTCCACTTCACTTTCTGCCATAGGGTGGTGTCATCTGCATATCTGAGGTTATTGATATTTTTCCTGGCAATCTTGATTCCAGCTTGTGCTTCTTCCAGCTCAGCGTTTCTCATGAGGGACTCTGCATATAAATTAAATAAGCAGGGTGACAATATACAGCCTTGACGTACTCCTTTTCCTATTTGGAACCAGTCTGTTGTTCCATGTCCACTTCTAACTGCTGCTTCCTGACCTGCATACAGATTTCTCAAGAGGCAGGTCAGGTGGTCTGGTTTTCCCATCTCTTTCAGAATTTTCCATAGTTGATTGTGATCCACACAGTCAAAGGCTTTGGCATAGTCAATAAAGCAGAAATAGATGTTTTTCTGGAACGCTCTTGCTTTTTCCATGATCCAGCAGATGTTGGCAATTTGATCTCTTGTTCCTCTGCGTTTTCTGAAACCAGCTTGAACATCAGGAAGTTCACGGTTCACGTATTGCTGAAGCCTGGCTTGGAGAATTTTGAGCATTACTTTACTAGCATGTGAGATGAGTTCAATTGTGTGGTAGTTTGAGCATTCTTTTGCATTGCCTTTCTTTGGAATTGGAATGAAAACTGACCTTTTCCAGTCCTGTGCCCATTGCTGAGTTTTCCAAATGTGCTGGCACATTGAGTGCAGCACTTTCACAGCATCATCTTTCAGGATTTGAAACAGCTCAACTGGAATTCCATCACTTCCACTAGCTTTGTTTGTCGCGATGCTTTCAACAGCCCACTTGACTTCACATTCCAGTATGTTTGGCTCTAGATTAGTGATCACACGATCATGATTATCTGGGTCGTGAAGATCTTTTTTGTACAGTACTTCTATGTATACCTGCCACCGCCTCTTAATATCTTCTGCTTCTGTTAGGTCCAGACCATTCTGTCCTTTATCGAGCCCATCTTTGCATGATATGTTCCCTTGGTATCTCTAATTTTCTTGAAGAGATCTCTAGTCTTTCCCATTCTGTTGTTTTCCTCTATTTCTTTGCATTGATCGCTGAAGAAGGCTTTCTTATCTCTTCTTGCTATTCTTTGGAACTCTACATTCAGATGCTTATGTCTTTCCTTTTCTCCTTTGCTTTTCACCTCTCTTCTTTTCACAGCTATTTTTAAGTCCTCCTCAGACAGCCATTTTGCTTTTTTGCATTTCTTTTCCATGGAGATGGTCTTGATCCCTGTCTCCTGTACAATGTCACCAACCTCAGTCAATAGTTCATCAGGCACTCTATCTATCAGATCTAGACCCTTAAATCTATTTCTCACTTCCACTGTATAATCATAAGGGATTTGATTTAGGTCATACCTGAATGGTCTAGCGGTTTCCCCCACTTTCTTCAATTTGAGTCTGAATTTGGTAATAAGGAGTTCATGATCTGAGCCACAGTCAGCTCCCGGTCTTGTTTTTGTTGACTGTATAGAGCTTCTCCATCTTTGGCTGCAAAGAATATAATCAATCTGATTTCGATGTAACCATCTGGTGATGTCCATGTGTAGAGTCTTCTCTTGTGTTGTTGGAAGAGGATGTTTGCTATGACCAGTGCATTTTCTTGGCAAACTCTATTAGTCTTTGCCCTGCTTCATTCCACATTCCAAGGCCAAATTTGCCTGTTACTCCAGATGTTTCTTGACTTCCTACTTTTGCATTCCAGTCCCCTATAATGAAAAGGACATCTTTTGGGTGTTAGTTCTAAAAGGTCTTGCAGGTCTTCATAGAACCATTCAACTTCAGCTTCTTCAGCATTACTGGTTGGGACATAGACTTGGATTACCGTGATATTGAATGGTTTGCCTTGGAAACGAACAGAGATCATTCTGTCGTTTTTGAGATCGCATCCAAGTACTGCATTTTGGACTCTTTCGTTGACCATGATGGCTCCTCCATTTCTTCTGAGGGATTCCTGCCCACAGTAGTAGATATAATGGTCATATGAGTTAAATTCACCCATTCCAGTCCATTTTAGTTCGCTGATTCCTAGAATGTTGACGTTCACTCTTGCCATATCCTGAGCCCTATAACATATCAGTTGCTGCCGCTGCTTCTGCTAAGTTGCTTCTGTCATGTCTGACTCTGTGTGACCCCATAGATGGCAGCCCACCAGGCTCCTCCCTCCCTGAGATTCTCCAGGCGAGAATACTGGAGTCCGTCACCATTTCCTTCTCCAATGCATGCATGCATGCTAAGTCACTTGAGTCATGTCCGACTCTGTGTGACCCTATGGATAGCAGCCCATCAGTGTTCTCTGTCCACAGGATTCTCCAGACAAGAATACTGGAGTGGGTTGCCATTTCCTTCTCCAAACATATCAGTGGCAAGCCTTGAAAAATCATTTGACTAATTGGTTACAAATTCTGCTTAATATATGGAAAAAAGTGGTTTATAAGCACTAGTCTGCCTTTATCTTCTGTTCATTATTTCAACAAGTATATATTGAACTCTCAACTCGCACCAGACATTGTTCCAGGTATGGGGAGGGGTAAAGTGATAAACAAAACAGATAAACCTCTCTGTCGTCATGAGGGAAGACAATAAATAAGTAAAATATATGGGTGGGTTATATGATAATAAAGACTAAGGAGAAGAAGTGGAAAAACACATAGGGCATCATGTTGCAATAAGAAATATGGGTGTCATAGACTGTCTCACTGAGAAGGTAAGATCTGAATAAAGACCCAAAGGAGGTGAGCGAATTAACCATATGGATATCTGAGGGAAAAGATTTCCAGGCAGAGGGAAGAGTAAGTGTAAATGCTCTTGAGGCAGGGTCATGCCTGGCATCCCAGGAACAGTGAGGAGCCCAATATGACCAGAGCAGAGTGAGAAATGGGGGGAGCAGGAGGAGATAAAGTTAGAGAGGTAAGAGTGGTATGAGATCAACTAGGACCTTGTCAGGACTTTATCTTTTACTGTGAATGAGATAGAGCCACAGGTGTGTTCTAAGCAGAGGAATGACATGATATGACCTGATTTAAGTTTTAGCAAGGTCAAACTTGGAAGAAAAGTTATGACCAACCTAGACAGCATATTAAAAAGCAGAGACATTACTTTGCCAACAAAGGTCTGTCTAGTCAAAGCTATGGTTTTTCCAGTAGTCATGTATGGATGTGACAGTTGGACTATAAAAAAAGCTGAGTGCTGAAGAATTGATGGTTTTGAACTATGGTGTTGGAGAAGACTCTTGAGAGTCCCTTGGACTGCAAGGAGATCCAACCAGTTCATTCTAAAGAAAATCAGTCCTGAATATTCATTGGAAGGACTGATGCTGAAGCTGAAACTCCAGTACTTTGGCCATCTGATGTGAAGAACCAACTCATTGGAAAAGACCCTGATGCTGGGAAAGATTGAAGGCGGGAGAAGAAGGGGATGACAGAGGATGAAATGGTTGATATAGCATCACCTACTCAATGTACATGAGTTTGAGTAAGCTCCGGGAGTTGGTGATGGACAGGGAGGCCTGGTGTGTTGCAGTCCATGGAGCCGCAAAGAGTCAGACACGACTGAGTGACTGAACTGAACTGAACTGAAGGTCAAACTGATTATTATGTTGACAATAAGCTGGTAGGGGAAAAAGACTAGGAGACTTTTACAGTAATCCAGGCAAGTAGGATCGTTGCACTACATAACTCCAAGAAGCATCATTCCCCTGTTATGTCTGTGAATGGTGCTTCCTGTAATGAGCAGTATATAGCACAACAGCTGTAGTTTGTGGCCCATAGACAAGATGGCTTGGACTAGGGTGGATGCAATGTGAATGGTGAGAAATGTTCAGTCAAGATATATTTTGAAGGTGAACTAATAGGATTTTTTGACATGGTAGATGTGGAATATGAAAGAATCAAGTATGATTTCAAGGTCATCCATTACTTTCATGAATTATTATTTTTCATTAAACTAAATGCCATTTTGGGGGGCTCCAAAATCACTGCAGATGGTGATTGCAGCCATGAAATTAAAAGATGCTTACTCCTTGGAAGAAAAGTTATGACCAGCCTAGATAGAATATTCAAAAGCAGAGACATTACTTTGCTGACTAAGGTCCGTCTAGTCAAGGCTATGGTTTTTCCTGTGGTCATGTATGGATATGAGAGTTGGACTGTGAAGAAGGTTGAGCACTGAAGAATTGATGCTTTTGAACTGTGGTGTTGGAGAAGACTCTTGAGAATCCCTTGGACTGCAAGGAGGTACAACGAGTCCATTCTGAAGGAGATCAGCCCTGGGATTTCTTTGGAAGGAATGATGCTAAAGCTGAAACTCCAGTACTTTGGCCACCTCATGTGAAGAGTTGACTCATTGGAAAAGACCCTGATGCTGGGAGGGATTGGGGGCAGGAGGAGAAGGGGACGACAGAGGATGAGACAGCTGGATCGCATCACTGACTTGATGGATGTGAGTCTGAGTGAACTCTTGAGAGTTGGTGATGGACAAGGAAGCCTGGCATGCTGTGATTCATGGGGTCACAAAGAGTTGTACATGACTGAGTGACTGAACTGAACTGAAGGGGGAATAATTCATATTTATTTTTTAATTCAAAAAACATTTATTGAAAGTCTACTTTGTAGTACTTTGTTCCAGATTCTGTAGGATATTTGAAGAGTACAATAGCAGCAACAACAGAAAATCCTGTCCTGGAAACATAACTAGTTTGTTACACAAAGCTTCCATAAAGAAAAGACTCAGTACTGAATAGAGCAACATAAGAAAAAAATATTATAATGGGGTGGATTAGATACTATATATATAACTACTTCTCTAGGGAAATGGCCCAATTTGAAAATAATTTTATGTTTGTCAGGATATGGCCATATTTTTTATTGCTATATTCTACTGGGGCTTCCCTGGTGGTTCAAACAGTAAAGAATCTGCCTGCAATACAGGAAACCTGGGTTCAATCCCTGGGTCAGGAAGATCCCCTGGAGAATGAAATGGCAACCCACTCTAGTATTCTTGCCTGGAAAATTCCATGGACAGAGGAGGCTGGTGGTTTACAGTCCACTGGGTCACAAAGAGTCAGATACAAGTGAGTGACTTTCACTTTCATTGCTATATTGCTATTCAACAATTTATTAACCATTTTCTGATATTAAAGGACTCATGTGTTTCCTGTTCCAAATGCAAATAGATATGCTCTATGGTTGACTCCTGCTCCAGGAGGAAGTGTAATATATAAAAGACTTCATGTTTGAGGTAGGAATTATCTGTTTCACATGCCCTTCTCTTGCTGATGTCTTACGTTACATTCCTCACAGGTTGGTTGAGAATTCACAGTCTTACCTTGGCCCTAGTTCCTACTTGTCCAACTTCTGATTTGCAAATTTTCATACTTCTGACCACCTATCTTCCTTGCAGCCCTTTGGTTTACGGGAAGTTCTGAGATCTTTTGACTTCTCGTGCCTTACTTAACTCACTTCATTCATAGTCAAGTCTTGCTGCTTCCTGTTCTGTGGTTTTCATTAAACACAGCTTTCCTAATAATGATGAGATAGTAAAGATTATAATAATGGGTAGGATATCTAACGTTTTTAAGTACTGACTATGGGCTAGGCACTATGTGATGCTATTTAAATACATTTTAAATATACTTTAGGAGGTCTGTGAAGTGGGTACTATCATTATTCCAATGAGGAACTGAGCTTTAGAGAGATTAACATGCCTGAAGTAACTCAGACAGAAAGTGGCAGAACTAAGATGAAAACTCCAAGTGCATGAAGACTACTATGTAAACATGTCCTTCTGTACCATATGCATATTTAATATGATTCAGAGGGAGGGGGAAGACAATCCCAACAAAGTTCTCTAAACTCTCAAAGCCTCCATGTTTGATAATTATCTTTCTAATATCATGGATTTATCCATTTTTAATTTTGCTTAGTTGAAGTTAGGAGTTGAAGTTGAAGTTGAAGTTGAAGTTAGGACTACATTTTGCAATATAGTCCTATTTTTAAAGGTATTGATACTAGAGTTAGTTTTTTATGCCCCTAAACACAGGTACCGGAGAAGGCGATGGCACCCGACTCCAGTACTCTTGCCTGGAAAATCCCATGGATGGAGGAGCCTGGTAGACTGCACTCCAGGGTCGCGAAGAGTTGGACACGACTGAGCGACTTCACTTTCACTTTCACTTTCATGCATTGGAGAAGGAAATGGCAACCCACTCCAGTGTTCTTCCTTGGAGAATCCCAGGGATGGGGGAGCCTGGTGGGCTGCCATCTATGGGATTGCACAGAGTCGGACACGACTGAAGCGACTTAACAGCAGCAGCAGCAGCAAACACAGGTACAGATTTTATTTTCTTGGGCTCCAAAATCACTGTGGATGGTGACTGTAGCCATGAAATTAAAAGATGCTTGCTCCTTAGAAGGAAAGGTATGACAAACCTAGACAGTGTTATTAAAAAGCAGAAACATTGCTTTGCTGACAAAGGTCTGTATAGTCAAAGCTATGGTTTTTCCAGTAGTCATGTATGGATGTGAGAGTTGGATCATAAAGAAGGCTGAGCACTAAAGAATTGATGCTTTCGAATTATGGTGCTGGAGAAAACTCTTGAGAGTCTCTTGGACTGCAAGGAGATCAAACCAGTCAATCCTAAAGGAAATCACTGGAAGTTCATTGGAAGGACTGATGCTGAAGCTGAAACTCCAATACTTTGGACACCTGACGCAAAGAGCCAACTTGTTGGAAAAGACCTTGATGCTGGGAAAGACTGAAGGCAAAAGGAGAAGAGGGTGTCAGAGGATCAGATGGTTAGATAGCATCACTGATTCATTGGACATGAATTGAAGCAAACTCAGGGAAATAGTGAAGGACAGGGAAGCCTGGCGTGCTGCAGTCCATGGAGTTCCAAAGAGTTGGACACGAGTTTGTGACTGAACAACAGTCACAGACACAGGTATACACACACACATACACATACTCTGAACATAGGCTAACAAAGTAGCAACTGAAAGTAGAAATAACAATGGGAACTTCTAGTAGACCAAGATCAAAATTTTAAAAAGGAGGGAAGAGGAAGAAAACTAGCAAGTATGTTTTCAGTCTTTCATGTTATTAGTTACTGTGTTAAAATGTTCATTTAATCCTTACAACTTTATTATTATCCTCACTTTACTCAGGAGAAAAATAAACTGCCAAGAAAATATTACTCCTAATTGGCAGATGAAGAAATAAAGGATTAGAAATTGAGATCAAAATCACATAAAGTGTCAAAGCAGAGCTGAAAACCCAGACTTAAATTACAAAGCCTGTCAAATTAATCACTGTAGGTGGTAGACAGATTCCAAGGTAGCCCCATGATTCCCACTTTCTGATAGTCACAACTTTGTGTAATCCCCTCTTTTTGAGTGTAAGCAAAACTTGTAACTTGCTTCTAACCCATAGAACATGGTGAAGATAGAATATCATCATGGTAAAGATAGACTATGATGCTAGGTGACTCTCTTTAGAGAGTTTAGAGATCCTCCTTGCTGTTTGGATGAAGTAATCAGCTGTAATGAGAAAACCTATATGGCAAGGAATTGCAGGAGGCCTCTAGGAGCTGAGGGCAGTCCCCAGCTAGCAAGAAACTATGGTTCTCGTACAATCCTAAGAAAAGGAATTTTGCCAACAACATGTATCACCTTGGAAGCAGATTCTTCCCCAGTCAAAGCTCCAAATGAGAACACAGCCTGACTGATATTTTGATTGCAGCCGTATGAGACCCTAAGCATCAGACCAAGCTAGGCTGTGCCCAGACTCCTGATTCACAGAAACTATAACATAATAAGTATGTGTTATTTTAAACTACTGACTTTGTGGTAATTTGTACACAGTAACAGAAGACTCATACACCATGCTACCTTAGTTTTCCCTATCTTGGAGAACAGTAAATTCTTAGTAAATGGTAGTTGCTATTTTTATGGTAATCAAATGAAAATTTGGAATATCAGCATGAAAGATAAATGTAACAGGGCAGTTTAATAGAGTTAAATAATTGTTTCCAAAGTAATCAAGCAGCTGATTTAGAAGATGCAAGCAATGATGATATATTGAAAAATTATATAGTCCCAACAATTATTGAGTATATTATTATCACATGAGATATTATAACATTTCTGTTGCTTATCCACACATTTAGTTTTACTATCTTATACCATACTCAAAGTAAACTGGAAAGTTTTCCAATAGTCCCACATTAGATATGAAGGGACATTAAAACATAGTTTCAAGTTTTATCATGCTATAAATTGTGATTTTAAAACACTGTTACATCTTAGAACAGCTGAAACATGATGGATCAAATAATTCAGGGCATTGGATCAAAAAATCAAACCCTGATGAAATTACTACCAGCATAATACTTTTAGTGCTTGCATGCATGTTGACTTTGTACCAATGGTAAGTTACATTAATAGAAAAACACACAATGTAATTATACATATTTAGGGGCTTTCCTAGTTGGCACAGTAGTAAAGAATCCACCTGCTAATGCAGGAGACACAAGGGACCAAGAGACTCAGGTTTGATCCTTAGGTTGGAAGATCCCCTGGACTAGGAAATGGCAACCTACTCCAGTATTCGTCCCTGGAGAATTCTATGGACAGAGGATCCTGGTGGGCTATAGTCCATGGTGTTGCAAATAGTTGGACACGACTGAGTGACCGCATACACACGAGTATGAGCTATGGAGTAAGTTAGAGAACTTGAATGGGTTTTCCTTTGATAGGTTTAAGGTTTGCTATTTAGAAAAAGAGCTTCCCAGGTGGCTCAGTGGTAAAGAATCTGCCCCAGTGCAGGAACCTGGTGGGCTACAGTCCATGGGGTCCCAGAGTTGGATGTGACTGAGTGTGCACATACATTGTAGAGAAAAGAGGGGCTAGTGCTCATATCTAACTAAACTGCAAAATTATTTTTCTGATTGTTCCTACAACTATGTTGCCTTTCCCTTCTGCATTTATATTGGCATATGAAAGTATAGTTTCTGTCAAACAAGTCATTAAAAATGGTATTCACTGATTGAGAAACATGTTAGTCTCACAACTGCCCCATACACAAATATGTGCTGAGCATATAGCAAACATGACATAGGCCTTTCATAGGTGTTGCAGCATTAGAAAATTTGCCCATTCTCCATCTAATGAGAATATCTGACCGCGGTGACTATCACCATTCATAATTCTCAACAGGTTTAATAAAGATAATGCCAGATACACTATTAGTAATAGGGTAGCTAAATATTGACTTGATATTTGCTTCATTTGAGGGCAGTAATGATTGCTATCAGTTATTCTTAATTTTCTGTGATCTGTGCTTTCTGGAAATTAATACTAATTACATATCTCTACACATTTGTTTTCAATTTGGCAATGATGTTCAATACCCCATGGACTGTAGCCCACCACGTTCCTGCATTGGGACAGATTCTTTACCACTGAGCCACCTGGGAAGCTCTTTTTCTAAATAGCAAACCTTAAACCTATCAAATGAAAACCCATTCAAGTTCTCTAACTTACTCCATAGCTCATACTCATGTGCATGCGGTCACTCAGTCGTGTCCAGCTATTTGCAACACCATGGACTATAGCCCACCAGGATCCTCTGTCCATAGAATTCTCCAGGCACAAATACTGAAGTAGGTTGCCATTTCCTAGTCCAGGGGATCTCCCAACCCAAGGATCAAACCTGAGTCTCTTGGTCCCTTGTGTCTTTTCAATACTGCAATGATTTAAGGGATAACAAGTGAACATATTAATCTGAAATATACCTACTTCTAAATTAAATTCCTTAGCCAGTTAATAGTTTTTTGTTATGTTTTTGGCAAACCTGATTATCAGCATTTAGTTTTAGATTTAGATTCATGATTATGAACTGTTCTGTGGATTAGTAAAAATAAAATCATGCTGGATCCCTGAAAGAACTAAGTGCAATACTCAACATGTATTTTCTTCCTATGGTTTGTTATCTACAAATGGATGATGAGGAAGGCAAACCTGTCTGTCTTGTGCTAGTGTCTGAGAGATACTTCATAGCTATTCTCTAACCCAAGTGCCAACTATGGCAACCTGGAATCTTTTTCAGAGCAAGGTCGGGTATAAGTGCAAATATTTTTTAAAAGGCCAAACCACTGGGTATAAGGCAGCTTTTGAACTACTGTTGGTTTCCTGATGTGGTTTCAAAATATAGGAACTTGTTGCATCCATTTCATAGTATAATCTATGAACTGATTCTAGATTTAAAGTGAATTATTTTCCTCTCTGGCCTTTGGTGAAATTTGGTGTCTTTCCTGTGTAATGTATGTAATGTGTGTAATGTAAACTCATCTGGTTTTATCCAGGACTTAGGAGGATTTCTTTATTATTTTTATAGTTAAATTTAGTTAATGTTGGAGATTACTGTTCTCATTACAAAATTGTAGAGAATTGAATTTAGAACAATATAAAGTAAGAATTTCCTCTCAATTATTTTTGTTGCTTTCTTCTCTATTGTCTTTCCCTTCCCCCAACTTTAGCTCTTTAGTGGGTAAAATACTATTTCACAAAGAGTTATGTTTGCAGTTTTCCAAATGACTTCTTATAAGTGAAATTGGAAACTTTTTTTTTTCAATCTCCAACGGTAAGAGTTACATTTTCACTTTTGATTTGATAAAACACATGAAACACACTACGTGATAAAATAAGCATTCAAAAGGCCCTTTTCTCTCTCTTAAAATGTATCCTAACACATTCTCTTTCTTGTGGATTCTATTAACTGGATTAAGGTCACCAGCCCTCGGAAACCAGGCTAAATTGGATTACTGTTGAGAATCATAGTGAGGAGGTATTAATAATACACACACACACACACACACACACACACACACACACACACACACACACACACACACACACACACACACACACACACACACACACACACACACACACACACACACACACACACACACACACACACACACACACACACACACACACACACACACACACACACACTCTTCAAGTATTTCAGTCAAAGAGCAGGAAGAACTGATTCCACGGCTAGAGAAGTGTGATAGGTGCCTGAGAGGAAGGCCTGGAACTTGGGAAAACTTGGGATTTGGTGGGAGAAGGCCTCCATAGGGAGTGCACTGTTTCCAGAGTCCAGTGGATTGCTGGGGAGGGGGTGACCTTAAACCTTTCAAAGGACACTTAACTGGGATACTCTGAATAGCCTTCACTTTCAAGGGGTGAAAGGACAAGTGGAATGTTGTGGAAGTATCTACTTTAATAGGTGCTGGGTGATTGAGGGATGTTTGGTGTCGGTTGGTCTAGGGGTTGGGCGAGGGCCACCCTGAGGGGTCGCATACCGACCCGGGAAGGCGGCAAGCGGCACCGGGCTGCAGCCGAGAGCACCTGGGGGTGGGGGAGGGGTCGTAGGGAAAAATCGAGTTCAGCGTGGGTTTCTGTCTCTGCCTGGGGAGTTATTAGAGATTAGAGGAGGCGCTGAGCAGCCGCGCGGGGTATTCCCCGCTCCGGGGTAACGCCGGCGGCGCCCGCTCCAGGCCCGGCCCTCTCCCGAGACGGCAAGCGCTCCCCCCGGCCCGGGCCGCGGCCTCCCGCCCCGGTGGAGCCGCGCGGTGGATTGTGGGCTGGGGGCTGCGGCGGCCTCGCGGCGGCCTCCGGCACTGTCTCCCCGGACCTAGCCAGACCGAGGCGGGCGGGCGGGGTGAGGAGAAGCAGTAGAGCAGGGAGCAGAATCGCTAGGGGTAGTGGTCGCGGCGCGGCGGCGGCGGCGGCGGCGGCGGCGGCGGCGGCGGCTCCTCTGGAGGCCGGGGATGTGGGAGAGGCGGTGGCAGCAGCGGCGGAGGCGGCGCTGCGGACCCGGGGGAAACTGCTGGCTGACAGGACACCCGGGAGAGACGTGAGGGAGCCGCCGCTGCCGCCTCTCACCCCCGAGCGGAGCTGGGCTCGAGAGGGCGGCCCTGTGCTCCCCCGGCCGACGGGCCAGCCGGCGCGGGGCGGGGGCGGGAAGCCGGGCTCGGGCCCAGCCGGGCTCCGGGCGGCGGCGGCCGCGGAGCAGCAGCCTCGGCGCGACGTGGAGGCTTGGAAGCGGCGGCGATGCACTAGGCCTCGCTCTGGGGCGGCTGCCCGGGACCCGCAGGTAGGTGTCGGGCCGGCCCCACGCGGCCCCCAGCGCTTCGCGGCCCACCCTCGCCCCGACTTCCCGTGGAGGGAGGACCGAGACCCCACCCCCTCTGTCTCCTCCCAGGCCCAAGCCGGCGGAGTTTCGGTCACAACTGACCAGCGCCGAAGCTTCCATTCCTCCCGGCCACCACCTCCTCCTCTTCCTTCTCACTCTCCCGCCGGGATCCGGGCTGGCAGCTGTACTCTTCGCCCCTAGCCCGCGGCTGCGACGCCGCTCTCGCCTCTCTCGCCCCTCTCGCCCCTCTTGGGATTTCGGCTGTGGAACTTCCACCACCCTCCTTAGACGCTGCCTCCAAACTTTCCCTTTCTTTTTCTGGCCGGGCCCTTAAGCCGCTTTTTGATCCTACTGGAATAATTTAAATTTAAAAAGTCATTTTTCTTCCTGGAGATGGCCAGCCCAGAAACTAACTCGATGTTTTGCAGTTTGGCAGTTTAGCTCCCAATCATTTTGTTCAGTAGTTAATTTTCTTCAGTTATACATCTTTCCGTCTCTGCACTGATGCAAAGGCAGGCCTTACCTGCCCTCCTGTCGTTGACAGGGGAACTTTTGCCAGCCCATTATAATTAACACTTGGTCTGTCCGTGTGCTGAGTTTGGGATGGTATTTTTAGAATTTTGGCTGACCCGGGTTGCAGTTTGTTTTTAAGAGTTCCCCATTAACTAGGTTAATTTTGGTCTTTATTTAGGCTCTCTTTACTTTCGAAGAATTCAGTTGGAATGTTTTTGGGTTTTGTTTTTAATTGGTTCTGTGTCTGATTTGTCAAACCCCAGAGCAGTCTTAATAGTAAATGCTTTAAAAAGGCAAGTGATGTCATGATAGTGTACTGAGAAATGTTATTGTGGTAACTTAAATTGCAGATTTTGACGGACATTAAGGTTGACTTTTATACCTGATGAAGTGTTCTATTTGGAAAAGTAGCATGAGAACCTTAATAATTTCTAAGATGGAATGATGGGATTTGTTTGATTGCAGTCAGATTCTGATATCCTAGAAATAGGTATTGCTTGATTGTTCATAGTTGTCATCATTGCTTATGATAGGTTTTGGTAAAAATGTGTGCAATTTTTGGGTGCTTGATAGTTATGGTCTAAGGGATTAGATGTTTGCTATTTTATTGTGATTTGGCTATTTTAAAATGATACTCTGTTAATTTTAGAATTATTGCATTATCAGGACAGACATTACAACTTGAGGATCACTTTTAAAAGAAATTAAAAATATCTCTATGGTTTTCTTTATAAAGGGTGCACTACAACAAAACTAAAAAGACATCCTGTTTGGTTGTATTCTGTTCTGTTGTTGATGATATTAATATATTTTGGTCTTAGAGAGGTATTGTTACCTTAACATTTGGCTTTCTGAAATGTTTTTCATTGCATTTAAGTTATCCAAAGTTTATTAGGAAAAGATGATTAAATTTGTATTTATTTTCTGGAAAAGTTAATTCTGTGTTAAGTTTTTATGTCAGAGTTAAAATCAAATCTTACACAACTCTTGAAATGGGAAACTTTGCAGAATTTGTTCTTAATCATATTCCTTTCCTATCAATAAGAGTTGATTAAAATTCTTTTTCTGCTTTAAGCTTTTTACAATATTTATTGAGTAAAGTACACTTATTTAAAGTGTTAAATTCATCCATTTTTAGGTTATTTACATAGTTGTGCAACTATTACCATAATCTAATTTTAGAACATTTTCATCACCTCAAAAAGAAACCTCTGCCCATTAGCAGTCACTCCCCATTCTCCCCATTCCACCCTACCCCCAGACATAGGTAACCACTAATCTACTTTCCATCTCAATATTTTCCTGTTATGGTTCTCTCATATATACAGTATTACTCCCTGAAAAATTTTTCTTTTAAAATTAATTTCCATGTTTAAAATAGTTTGAGTCAGGCAATAATCAACTGATCACTGGTATTAAAAAGTGGTATTTTAAATGGTTGACATCCTGTTTGGTTGTATTCATCATAGATTACTACTGGAGAAAGAAAAAAGTTAGCATGAATGACTTCAGTGATCTGAGGAGGTGGTTTAGTCAGCTGGGAGTCAGTAAGTAAAAGTTGAAGGAGTGTTTTTGCCATTGGATGTTGAGTTGAAAAGATCTTAAAGGTCATCTGCTTACTTCCTACTTCCTTCACAAATAGATGGCAGGAACCAGATGAGGAAATCTGAGTGGAAGCTTGAATCTCTAGGACACATGACTTAAGAACCACAGTGTTACCATGTAAAGCAAGAAATGGGGATTTGCAAGTTAGAACTGTTAAGATCTTATGTGTATATAAGTATGTACATATATATGGATGTATGTATTTGACATTTTACTAGCAGAGTAGTGAGAGAACTGGACATTTCCCCATCTTTGGGATGGAGGGAGGAAGGGGACGATACATGTGATTCATATTACAAAATCCTATAAAATGCTTTAAGCTAAAGGAGGATAGCATATATATTATTTAGGTATCTTTTTGTACTGTTACTGTCTTAATTTTTTAAAAATCCACGTTTTAGAAACAATTAAAAAAAAATTATACAGGGCTGGTTGGAGGCCTCCTTTTTCAAGACCTAGGACCCTAACTTTTAAATTGGTGGTACTCAAAGAGGGGCAGTTTTGCCCTCCGAGGGATATTTGGAAATGTCCAAAGACATTTTTCATTGTCACAGCTGAGGGTTGGGTGGTGTTGGCCTCTAGCCAGGGATGTTGCTAAATATCTTATAATGTGCAAGACATATCCTATTCTACCCTGCCTCCCCCACAACCTCCTGACACACAACAAAGAATTATCTGACCCTAAATATCAGTAATGTTCTAATCCTGTGGTTTGCATGATTCTGGTAAGGGCCTGAGCTAATGTTCCTGACTTCCACCAGATGGGAAAATATTCTCATTGGGTGCTGTTTGGTGGGTAAGATTAAACTTTAGGTCCTTTGGCAGTTCTCTGTCTTTGCAAGAGGAGGCAGTGAGGGAAGAATCTGTGACATAATGCAGATATTTTTTTAGTCTGCTTAGTTGTCTTCAGATCTGAAGTAAAAGAATTGATTTTCTTTCTGTAAATGTCAGCCTTATTTTATTGCAGATTTGAGCTATTATGTTTTGAATTGTTCATTACTGGTACATAGGTTTTTGAATTGAAAATAGATAGTGTTTTCTTTACCTAGATTAATTTTTTTTTCTGGTAGCTTCAACTGCCAAGGAAGAGAAGTAAGCTGTGTTTTAATTAATTAATAATGTATATTATGATACAGAAAAATTCAGAGCTTACTCATGAATCTCATCTTTTTTTCTTATTGGCCCCATTTTTTGAAAAAATTATTTCTTTTTGGTTGTGCTAGCCTTGATTGCTTCATGCAGGCTTTCTCTAGTTGCAGTGAGCAGTTCTACTCTTCATTGTGGTTTGCAGGCTTTTCACTGCAGTGGCTTCTCTTATTGTGGAGCATAGGCTCTAGGTGAACAGGCTTCAGTAGTTGCAGAATATGGGCTCAGTAGTTGTGGAGCATGGGCTTAGTTGCCCCAAAGGCATGTGAGATCTTCCCGGACCAGGGATCGAACTGGTGGCCCCTGCATTGGCAGGCAGTTTCTTTACCACAGTGAGAGTAAAAAGTGAAAGTGTTAGTCATTCAGTCCTGTCTGACTCTTTGTGACCCCATGGACTGTAGCCTGCTAGGCTTCTGCGTCCCTGGGATTCTTCTGGTGAGAATACTAGAGTGGATAGCCATTCCCTTCTCCTGGGTTCTTCCTGACTTAGGGCTCGAACCTGGATCTCCTGCATTGCAGGCAGGTTCTTTAACATCTGAGCCACTGGGGAAGCCCCCTTTACCACAGTACCACCAGGGAAGTCCTAGGCCTCACTTTTGACTCTTATTTAATTTCTTTGTAGCAAGTTTAATTTGGTGATGAAAGGAGATTGAAAAGTTGGAATCACTTTTGTTATTTACCAGCCTTATGACTTTAATAGGTAAATTACCCAATCTTTCTGAGCCTCAGTTTTCTCATCTATAAGGTAGGAATAGTGGTAATTTTTGTATTTTAAAGTTATTGTGAGAATTAAATGAGGTAATATGTTAAGATGCTATGTCAGCTATAAAATATATATGAGTTACTGTATCTGAAACTAATATAATGTTGTATGTTAATTATGCTTCAATTAATAAAAAAAAAAAGAGAGTTACTTGTTTCAGAGGATTCAAATTAGAAAGGGATATAGATGGTGCCGAAGCAAGAATATAGAAAGCAAGGCAGAGAAGTAACTGCTGAAAACCTCTCTAGGGAGAAGAGAGTTCTAAAAATATATTGATAACAAACTAGTGAAAGAACTAGTCAGTTCAGTTCAGTCACTCAGTCATGTCTGACTCTTGGCAGGCCCATGGACTGCAGCTCACCAGGCTTCCCTGTCTATCACCAGCTCCCTGAGTTTGCTCAGACTCATGTCCATCGATTTGGTGATGCCACCCAACCATCTCATCCTCTGTCATCCCCTTTTCTTCCTGCTTTCAATCTTTCCCAGCATCAGGGTCTTTTCCAAAGAGTCAGTTCTTCACATCAAGTGGCCAAAATATTGGAGCTAGTATTATCACCATAATTTGAAGCTCTTTGACCTAGGGGCAGACTGACTTCCTTCAGTAGCACCTGAGGGCATCACCATTACAACATAATATAAAACAGATTATTAAAATAGTAAAAGTGAGTTATCAAGGAAAGGTTACCTTGTTTTCAAAATATGCTGTTTGAAAGCCATAAAAAATGTATAATTTAAGAATTAAAAATTTCAGAAGTGCCTTATACAAAGAGTTTTGACCTTACCAAGGGTAAACTATAGTTATCCTGGATCATTTCCCTTATTGGGAATAATTCCTTCTGCCTTCATTTATTATTCATGCCTTCCTTTTTTCTGCCACTGGTAATTGTTCTTCACATGTGAGGATTTAATTGAAGACATAGGGGTTTTAAACCTATCCACTATTCATAAAATCTTATTTATTTCTAGATTTGTTTATTATTTTTCAGCATCCTTTTTTATACAATAAAGAGATGGTGTGATTTTTCTGTATGTTTGGTAGTCCATTGTTGTGCATTTAGAATTGGATTAACTGAAATACTTGAAATGAACGGGGAGAAATGTAATCTTAGAATTTTGTTAAACTGGTCAGTTTTCCTTCACAATCATACAAAAGTAAAACTGCAGATAAAACAGAGTTCCAGCTATCCAGTGAGATTTTTTTGGACAGCAGGAGCATAGAATGGTTGGAGACAGTATTCGAAATAGGTCATGTTGTGGTATTGGTAGGATTTTTTAAAAAGTATGGTGAACTTCTTGCCTGGAAAATCCCATGGATGGAGGAGCCTGGCAGGCTATAGTCCATGGGGTCGCAAAGAGTCGGACACGACTGAGCGACTTCCCTCTAACTTTCACTTCATGATGAACTTAAAAAATAATCAGATTGTAGGGGGTTCCCTGGTGGTCTAGTGGTTAGGATTCCAGTCTTTCACTGCTGTGACCCAGGTTCAGTTGTTGGGGAACTAAGATCCTGCAAGCCACAGCTGGCATGGCCAAAAAAAAAAAAACAAAAAACAAAAAAATCAGATTATAGAAAGTGGGGGCAAATTTTCATGTCATAAATGCTACTGATTTGAATAATTTATATTCAGTTAGTTAGCTTTTTGATTAAAACTAAGTTCAGAGAGTGGGTGTTTGTGTATGAATATTGTGATAATATGTCATGTTTTATAATGTTTTTCTCCTATGGAGTGAATAATTTTGAAATCATAATAATGATCAAGAAAGTTTGTGACTTGGTTTGTTTTGTTTTGTTTTTCAGTTTGGCTAAGTAAAATCCTAAGCTACAGCAGTGTCAGTTGGAATGGAGAGCAAGGCTGGATTTCTGATTAAGAGTGGAGTCCATAGGACAATTCAAATTGGTGTAGAAATTGAAGAATGTAGAGAGGTCAAAGAGTTAAGTTGGCCCTATTTGTCTTTAGCTTGGTAAGCTAGATAGAGAAGGAAGGTAGAGAAAGGTGGATAAAGATAGTGAATTTAAATTTTGGATATCTTGAATTTTAGGTGTCTCTGAGACTTGCAGGTAAAGATACGCCCAGTAAGCAGTTACAAATTTGGGTATGGACTACTGACAAGCAGTTAGAAATAGAGAAAATATAAAATCCATCTAGTTTTCTCCATCTTCTCTACTATTATCTGAGTTTAGGCTGTTGTCATCTCTCACCTACATTATTACAAATTTCCTGTTTCATCTCTTCTAGTCTTAGTCCTCTCCAGTCCATTTTCAGTGTTACAATCAGTGATCTTTCTTAAGGGAAAATTTGATTATATCATTCCTCAGTTAATTTATTTCTGTGATTTTCTTTTATCCTCATGATGAAATCCATATTCCTTATTGCTTTTGCAAATTTATAAATTCATTTAAGTTCTTTTCCCAATTTATCTCTCGAGTCCAGTGACTCTCCACAACTCCCTGTTCCCCTTAAATAAACAGCTTGAATTACTTGTGGTTTCTGACAGTAGGCTCTCTCTTCCCTCCATACCCTTGTTTGTACTTGCTATTCCCTATTCCTGAAGGGTTCTCCTTATCACACTCTTTCTCCCCTTCATCTAACTGACTCATTTCTGCTAATCTTCAGTTCTTAGTAAGCCTTCATTGTCCATTGGTTCTTATTATTATTACTGGAAAGTTTTAAACTCACAAAAAAGTCAAAAGAATAGTAGAATGAACACACACACCTTTTGCCAAACCTGGTAACAGGATATGGATATTACAATGGTTCATTCTTAATAATCCCCCAGTTACAGGGACATTCTCTTATATAACCACAATACCATTATGGTACCTAATAATATCAACAATTGCTCAATAACATTATTCAACATATGGTCCATACTTAAATTCTCATATTCGTTCCAAAATTCTTTTATAGATTTTTTTCTCCCTTTTGTGCAAGATTCAGTCAAGAGTCATACGTTGCATTTGGCTTCTATGTCTCTTCGCTCTTTCTCAGTCTGGACTAGTCTCATTGTTTCCCTTTCTTCTTGGGTTTAGCGTTTGAAAAGTAGAGTTGTTTGTCCTCAGGTATATTCCATATTCTGAATTAGTCTTTTTTTTATGATTCGATTCTGATAGAATATTTCTGATGAGAATACAAAACAGGTGATATAAATATACCTATCACTTTATCACATTAGGAGACACCTAATACCTGTCCTCTGTTGGTGACTCTAGCTTGATCACTTGGTAAGAACTGACGGATCTCTACTATTTAATACATGATTGACTTTGTGATACTTTGTGGCCATGTAAATATCATGTTCCTCAGTTCAGTTCAGTTCAGTCGCTCAGTCCCGTCCGACTCTTTGCGACCCCATGAATCGCAGCACACCAGGCCTCCCTGTCTATCACCAACTCCCGGAGATCACTCAGACATCTAGTCAAGGCTATGGTTTTTCCAGTAGTCATGTATGGATGTGAGAGTTGGACTGTTGGAGTTGGAGCGCCAAAGAATTGATGCTTTTGAACTGTGGTGTTGGAGAAGACTCTTGAGAGTCCCTTGGACTACAAGGAGATCCACCCAGTCCATTCTGAAGGAGATCAGCCCTGGTATTTCTTTGGAAGGAATGATGCTAAAGCTGAAATGCCAGTATTTTGGCCACCTCATGCGAAGAGTTGGCTCATTGGAAAAGACTCTGATGCTGGGAGGGATTGGGGTCAGGAGGAGAAGGGGACGACAGAGGATGAGATGGCTGGATGGCATCACTGACTTGATGGATGTGTTCCTAACAATCTTTTAAACTTCTGGTTTTAGCATCCCCATTAATAACCATTGCTTGAATCAGCCATTGCATTGGAGCATTACAAATAGTGATATTTCTAATTCTTTCATTCTGTCTACATTTATTACCTTTGCTGACTTTTGAGAGCAATGAGAGCAGGAATGCTGAATATAAGCAACTGAATTTAGAAATCAAGTTATTTCTCACCTTTTCCAGAGTCAAGTAAGTGGTGAAGATGAAAGATGGACTGCTAAGGAGGTAGACAAGAAAGACAATAGAGGTTTGCCAGGGAAGAGAGAGAAGATGAATTAGCTTGAATAGATAGAGCTGAAGGAAAGAACTTTAGTACTTGACTTTTTTTTTTTTTTATGAATTGGTGAAATTGACAATAGGAGAGTCAGGAAATAATTCATAGAACAAGGTCTTGGAGTGGAGAAAGATGAGATCAAGAATAGCAGTTTGGGGGATTAGCTCTGGAAAAGAGCGGACATCTTATACTGTACTCAGAAATTTTAGGAGTTGTGTATAGGTGAGAATTAGGTATGTTAGGGTATGAATGGAAGAAGTCATATCTGAGGACTTAATTTTATTGATATGTGGTACATAGTTACTTTTTGAGCATGAGATTGGAGGTAAGCTAGGGAACATGAAAGTAATGAAGTTTGTTATAAACACTGTGGGGATTGGTAAAGCAAAGTGCTTGAGGATAAATAAGTGAAAGGACTGCTGAGCAGAACCTCATTTGAGATTGGAACTCATAAATGTATAATCTGCATGTTTTACATAAATTTTCTCCGGCAGTGTTCTGCAGCCAGGAACAAAAGCAAAGACAGATTGTATTGAAGATGGATGAGCAAGGAGAAAATTAAACATGCAAGGGAGACTGTTGAAGTTATTGACCATGAGATCCAAACTAAGTAGAGAAGCTTGTAAGGCAGAACTGGGCTGCTGCTGCTGCTGCTGCTAAGTCGCTTCAGTCGTGTCCGACTCTGTGCGACCCCATAGACGGCAGCCCACCAGGCTCCCTCGTCCCTGGGATTCTCCAGGCTAAGAGACCCAAACAGTGAGGAGAGATATAGAGGTAATACCAAGCAGTAATTCATTAAAATGCTATTTCATTGTTGGTTTGGGGTTATAGTACTAATGAACTTCATAGTTACAGTTACTTACTTTATACCTCAAACTAACATTTAAATATTTTCATTCTTAAATCACTCACTGACTCACTGCAGATGAGTTTCTAGCTATTTTGCTTTATTTTTCTCTCTAAAAATTTTTTTTAACAGCATCATCTTTATTACTTTTTATAGAGTACATACTTGTTTAGATTATTTGAAGACCCTTCCCTTCAAGGACCTAGATAACATATATAGTTTATTAATAGACTTAACACTAGATTATTTGTATTCTAGAAAAAAGCAAGGCGGGGTAACCCAAACAGTGGATAAATCCTAGTGTCATTTTTGTCCTTCTTGAGAATACATTAATATCTAATTTTCTTTTAGAAACTACTTTCAAGGTAGGGTAGATTATATAGATTTTATTTTAATTTTACTATTTTTATAGACTTGTTAATAAGTGTCTACTGATTTACATATTTTAGACATTTGTATTCTCCAGTAACTTTTAATGAGTGATTTTAGGATTTGTTACTCTTTGGCCAAGACACCAAGAATAGAATACCATGTTCTTATCTGATTCACTCTGACAAAATTTCACTAGTAATACAGTAATATCAGTGCTCTAAAGGAGTAAAATAAAGCATCCAAGTTATATTTTGTTTACATTCAACTTTTTACATGTTAGAGACAGATTTTTTCGCAGTACAGTTATATCATTCAGTTCCAGGCTTATGAACCTTAATTTCAGTGGCTGCTATAGTATGTTTTTTTAGCATATTGTATGATAGATGCTGGGGGATGTTATTTTTGATAACATCTAGATTTTAAAAATGTATTTATATTGTATTTTGAGGATATTTGTGATTTTATTCCTAATAAGAATGTCACATATTAAATATTACTTATTTTATAGCCATTTAAGATATATAAATTTAATATTGTAAATATTTATATTTCTTATCCTTCCAGATGAGATTCTCTTTTATTGTTCCTTTTTTGTTGCTAAATCAAAAGTAAGTAAGGAACTTAAGGAAACACATATATTTAGAATTTCCTGCAAGGCACAGGGTCTCATAAATGTCAAATGGGAGTGTAAGGAAAAAGCAAATTAGATTAGCATAACTCTGTTCTTATTTTCTGTGTTTCTTTAGTTTCAACTTGATTTCCCTCAATTTAGAAATACTGATATGTGCAGGGAAAAAAAAAAAAACACTCTAATATCCAACCAAAGATAGATTTGATAAAAATTATTAGAGATTATTTTTTAATAAATAAAGTAAATTTAAATTTATTTAAATTTAGTAAATTTAAAATATCTCAAATATGTCATAGTCTAAGAAACACTTGGCACAACACTTGGAATTTGAAGAGCCAATTTCTGGCTAATGGTATAGTTAAGCTTCTTTCCTTCAGCTAAAATGAAAATAATATACTTCTCCACTATATAAGATTTATCATCTGACAGAGTCTAGTTTAATAATAATTTTTAAAGTAGCTAAGTTATAAAATATATATCATATATATTATTGCTCACAGTGATCTCAATAATGAAGCTAACTACTAAACATAAAGATTTGAGCTTTCAAAAAATACTAACAAATTAATGCTGTCATATAAATAAGTACTTGTCTTCTCATGTTGGTTGTAGCATATTTATCCCTCATTGCAGCTTTAGGAGTTACCCTTTTGCTTAGAAAAATGGTAAATTATACTAATGAAAATAGTGTCTTTTTCCTTAAGTAATAATTTTCTACCCATTTCAGTCTTATAAAATTATTTGAACCTAAAACTGCCCTAAAAATAGTCCTTAAAAAATTATCAAAGATATTAATTATTGTTGCCATTTATTTTTAATATAAGATGGACTTAAATAATAATTGTTCTTCTAAATAATTGGATTGGTAATTGATGAGAAAAAGAAGACAGGAAAGTAAAGTACAGGGTGCCTGATATGGATGGGAGGCAGTAGTGAAAAACATATATATATATATATTTTATTTTCTTTCCAGAGAGGCAATGTGCTTTGGGGACAGAGATATAAAATTTAGAATCAGAAGATCTGAGTGCAAATCACATCTTCACAACTAACTAGCTAAATGGTGTGAAGCCAAGTTACTCTTGAACTTGTTTCTCCATCACAGGATAGGGATCACTGATTCATTCATTTATGGATTCATTAAGAAAATTCATTCAGAAATGTTTTTCTTACAAGGTTGTTAGCAGGAACGGCAAAATCATATAAATGAAAGTAAGCAATTATGGACCATATAGTATTTAGTAATTATTATTGTTATTGTTTTTCTGTTGCTTCCCTCTCCCCTGCCATCCTTCCTTATTTCATGGATAACATATTTTCATTGCCCTTTTGATCTTAGGACTTCAGATAATTTTCAGAACTAGTGGTGGGAGTGAGGCAGTCCAGGTTCACCCAAGTCCCAGCTGATCTCCCTGCACATCATGAATAAGGGCATTAGGCAGAAGAGTAGTATGGAAGGCAACTCTTCTGTTGCCTGACAAAGTCCTATTTTTCTCAAAGTAGGGCATAGCCCAAGGTGCCTCATAGTCTGTGGGTATAACTATTCAGTATCTTTTCCTGCTTCCTCCTCTCCATCCATTCCATCCCATCCCATCCCCCTAAGAATCTAATTCTTCCTTCTCTCTCATCTCCTTTTTCCACCACTTTTTCTTATTTCTTTTAATCTCACCTCCAGTTGTTTCTTGCTGTTTGCCTATAAGTGTGCTCGTCTCCCCTGGCCTAAAAAATTCTTGCTCAACTCTTAATTGCTTTTCTTTCATCACCAAAAATATGTTGATATTGTTGCCTTTGTTACTTCATTATTTACTTAACCTCTTGTGGTATGGCTTCCGCCCCAAACATCGTCCTAAAACTGTTCTAATCCAGCGTCCTTTCTGAAGTTAAAAACCTCCTTGACCTCTCTCTCTGCAGCATGTTGACACCACTGTTCATACTTTCCTTCTGGACCCTTCTCCCTCGGCTTCTGTAGGATGATTTTTCTGACTGCTTTCTTCCTTACCTCTTACGTGTATTTGCCCCATTCCTTGCTCTGAGCTCTCATTAGCCCTCTTTTTCAGCACTTTCTTCCTTTGTAATGTTACTTTCCTGTGACTAGAATTATTTATTATTCCTGTAATGTGATTGAACTAGGAACGGTGATGCAAAATTCAGGGAAGCGGGATTCTATTTACTACAAGAGATAATTTTTTTCCTAAAACAATTAGAGTTGCTTTGTAGTAATAATCTGCTTTAGAAGCAGTCACTTCTCCATTACTGATGGTTTTCAAATGGAGGCAGAGAGACCCCGAGTAGAAAGGATTCATATACTGATAAACAGTTGAGACAGATGATCTTTTAAAGTCTGGTCCAACTATCTCATCCGCTCCATTTCTATGGACTGAATTTTGACCATTATTAAATGTCTTCCAAAAATAGTTTTTCTAGCTTCTGTGCCTCATCATCCCTCTTCTTTCTCACAGTTTTGCTCTTATCAAAAATTGCTAAAGTTTCATCATTATTTTTCACTACTCTTTTTTTCTTTCCTTTGACTGGCATGGCTTTGAGGACCACCATTGCTTTGACTACTTTCCGAATAGTAAATTCTATCTATCTGCCCATATTGGTTTGCTTCCTCCACCTCAAACTAGAGGCACTGAAGCAATGGAGGAGGTTTGGAATCCTAAACTTTAATTTTAAAACTTTGTATGGCACAGTCCAAATGTTAAGACTTAAGATGTTTATAATGATAAGTAGTAGTGCAATTATTTGTTGAATGTCTACTATGTGCCAAGATTTACATAGATTATGAAATTATGTTTCATTTAAATGTTACAACATTGCTATGAGGAAGACACTGTTGCTGTTGCATTTTACAAATGAGGAAACTGAGAGCAACCTAAGAAAGTTGTCAGAGCTCACACTACTAATAAATGACAGAGGTCTAACTCACTTTATGGTCAGTTTTCTTAACCAATATATTATACTATGTTAAAGGAAAGATAAAAATCTAGAATCAAATTTTAGGATGTCAGGTGATGTTATACAAACAAGGTAACATATTTTTGACTTAGGTTTTTAGATTGTTTTGAACATGAACTTATAAGAAACATTATTAGTGGCTTGTTTGTGCTTACCTTTTTTTCCATGATAGTCATTCATTTGTTCATTCATTCATTGAACATTCATCCATGATAGGTGTGGTATAGAAAGATGAATGAAACAAGTATAATTTTATGATGTAGTGAGAAAAACAGGAAATAAGCAGGTAAATGATCAGTTATAATTTGAGAAAGTACTATAAAGATCACAAACCATAAGGCTAGTAGTAGAGAGTAACCAGGATATGTGTGTTGGATGGGGGATAAGGTAAGAGGAGGAAATACTTAAATACTATGGTCAGGAAAAACCTGCTATTTACCATCATTAACATTTTGTCATATACCTTTTCATACATTATATATACATTTTTATATCCAAATGAGATTATACTATGTATTCTGTTTTGTAATCTTAAAATTGAGTCTCTTGAAACAATAACCATTGTGTGTTAATTTCCTCACCTGTTTCACTCCAACCTCTGCATTCTGCTTCCACCCCCACTATTGGACTTGACATTGCTTCCCAGTGTAATGTGGTTACTTCCTAATTGCAAAATGTAAAGGAGGTTTTGTCCCTTAGTATTAATATTTTATTTGTGAATTCTGAGCTGATTTTTCTTCCCTTTTTCCTCCTACCTTCTTTGATATTCCTTCTCTTCTTTATCACAAGCTTTTCTTTATATCTATCTTTCTTTCTTCAGAAATGTTGTTGGAGTCCCCTTGGCCCTGTACTGTACTTGGCCCTCCTTACTAATACTCTTCTGGAATGATGTATCATCAATTCAGCACCAGTGTCTTAAGTCTATAATGGCTCACCACAGTCTTGTGGATTAAGTCTAAACTCCATGGTCAAATTGCACACAGTTTAAGGAATATTCATTTTTTATCTAAAGAAAAAAGAAGTGGACTTTTACTAATATTTGTTATGAAGTTTGATACCAACATCTTCAATCAGTCCACATGTTTATTTATCAGATAGTCACATTATATAGATAAGTGAGTAAGCTCAAGAGATTAACAGTATCCTTCACTTAGTTTATCCTAGTGATATAATAGCCTTTATGAGTAGTTAATTAGGTTTACAAATTATATTATTTAGTTTTAAATAAACCAATCTTACAAAAAGTTCACTAACTCCTAAAGAGAAGTCACATCTTGGATAAATACTAATAATGGAACCACAGTAAATAACAAAGCACAGACTTGGATTCTCCTACTCTAATACAAGCTTTTCCATAGCCATATATTAAAAGTACAAAAGAGCTGTCAAGAATGTGTTAAACTCAAGAATATGTTATATATGTTTTTATTAGTGAGAAGAAAAAGCACTCCAAACTTGCTAATTTTTTTTTTCCAGAAATGGCATGTGACTTGACAATAATATGTAACCAGACAAAATGAAATACACAGACACAGACAGACAGACATATTAAATCTGTCCCCACAGGGTATTTTTGTTTGTTTATAAATAAAAAAGTTTTATATATAAAATTTTATATGTAAAGTATAGTGAAAAAATAGAATAGTTGATTTTTTAGAAACACTCAAGCTATTGTAAATCTGTTTAAAAAAATGGATGTTTGGAAATATTCCATCATTGTGCTATTTTGTTAAATGATGAATCTCTTTAAAAGCCCAGAGTGGAGTTTTCTTCCTTGTTTTAAAAATCTCAAAATAGAGCGTTTAGACAGTGTGATCGGTGATTTCTTCCATTTGGTTCTACATTCATATGTGAGATACTTCCCCCTGCCCCAATAACAAGCATTAAAACCAGGTATAAGAATAAATTGAACTCAGAGCCAACCTTTGAATCACCATTTCATGAAGTTCAAATCAAGATTTTTAATAATAATGAATCATAGTGAAATCACATTCAGTTCAGTACAGTTCAGTCGCTCAGTCATGTCCAACTCTGCGACCCCATGAATCGCACCACGCCAGGCCTCCCTGTCCATCACCAACTCCCAGAGTTCACCCGAACTCATGTCCATCAAGTTGGTGATACCATCCAGCCATCTCATCCTCTGTCATCCCCTTCTCCTCCTGACCCCAATCCCTCCCAGCATCAGGGTCTTTTCCAGTGGGTCAACTCTTCGCATGAGGTGTCCAAAGTATTGGAATTTCAGCTTTAGCATCATTCCTTCCAGTGAACACCCAGGACTGATCTCCTTTAGGGTGGACTGGCTGGATCTCCTCACAGTCCAAGGGACTCTCAAGAGTCTTCTCCAACACCACAGTTCAAAAGCGTCAATTCTTTGGTGTTCACCTCTCTTCACAGTCAAACTCTCGCATCCATACATGACCACTGGAAATCACAGTACTATCTATTAAAAATAGAGTAAAAAGGTACTTTTTTGCCAGCAATTAATAGATTATTTTAAATGTTTTTCCTTTTTTAAAAAATTTCCATTTAACATAATTTTATATTGCATGCATTAATATAATGCATGTTGTACCCTATATAATTTATAAATGATGATTCTTGAAAAGTTTTTTTAGCTGATGGGCTATAGGATCAAAAAAGTTTGTAAATTGCTGATATGGATCATAAGTATCCCAGATCAAAGGAAGGCTGGTTTTCTCAGGGTTATTGTTGTTGTTTAGTTACTAAGTTGTATCCAACTCTTTCTGTGACCTCATGGACTGTATAGCCCACCTGGTTTCTCTGTTCATGAGGTTTCCCAGGCAAGAATACTGGAGTGAGTTGCCATTTTCTTCTCCAAGGTGTCTTCCCAGTTAAGGAATTGAACTTGCTTCTCTGGCACTGGCAGACCGATTACCACTGAATCACCAGGGAAGCCCTGTGAGGGTTAATAGCCATTAGAAAAGATTTATAGTGGAGGTAGGTATAAGGCTGAACCTGAACTTTTGCTGTTTAATAATAGTATTGTTCCTGATTAATGAAGCATCATAGTTAATTTATTTTGTCTGTCAGTTTGACTGAGCTAAAGGATACCCATATTGATGGTAAAACATTATTTCCAAGTGTGTCTTTGAGGATGTTTTGGGAGAAATTAGCACTTGATTCAGTGGACTGAGTAAAGATACCTGCCTTTGCCAGTGTGGGCGGGCATCATCATGATTTAATCCTTTGAAACAGAAAGGCAAAGGAGGGTGATTTGTTCTCTCCTCTGGAGCTGGGACGTTTATCTTCTCTGGCCCTCACACATCTGAGCTCTTGGTTCATGGCCTTTGGACTCGGGTCTTAATGCCAGTGTCCTCCTGGATTTCAGGCCTTCGACCTCAGACTGAATTATACCTTTGGTTTTCGTGGTTCTCTAGTTTGCAGAAATCAGATGGTGGGACTTTTCTCGGCCTCCATATCAGGTTGGTGAGCCAATTCCTTGAATAACTATCTTGTAAATATCCTACTGAGTCTGTTTCTCTGGAGACCCTGACTAATATATATAGAGTAATAAGTTTTCGTAGGAAAACATTTAGAAAATTCCAAAAAAGCACAAATGAATAAAAATTTCTTGTAACTTTGTCTTTGGAGGTAACCATTGTTAAAATTGTGGTATATGTCTGTGCATTTTTTTAAAATATGTATGCCTATTTTAAATTAGAAAATTGGATCATACTGACATAAGACCTATTTCCACTTAACAATATGTGAAACATTTTAATGTCATTCAGTATTTTGGGATTCTATTAGACATTTTTTTAAATTGTAAAAATATATGTAACATAACATTTACATCTTAATGATTTTTAGGTGTGCAGTTCAGTAGTGTTAAGTATATTTCACCTTGTTGTGGAGCCAATCTCCAGAACTTTTTCATCTTGCAAAACTGAAACATTATAACATATTAAACAACTCCGTATTTTCCCACCCCTCGCCCTTGACAACCACGTTCTTTCTGTCTCAGTGAATTTCACTGTTTATATACTTTGTGTAAGTGGAATCATGCAGCGTTTATCTTTTTGTGATTGGCTTATTTCACTTCATAAAGTGTTGTCAAGGTTCATCCATGCTATAGCAAATGTCAAAATTTCTTTCTTTTTTAAGGCTGAATAATAATAATATAGTATAGTGAAGTGAAGTCGCTCAGTCGTGTCCGACTCTTTGCGACCCCGTGGACTGTAGCCTACCAGGCTCCTCTGTCCATGGGATTTTCCAGGCAATAGTACTGGAGTGGATTGCCATTTCCTTCTCCAGGGGATCTTCCTGACCCAGGGATTGAACCTGGGTCTCCTGCATTGTAGACAGATGCTTTGCTGTCTGAGCCACCAGGGAAGTCCTAATAATATAGTATAATATAATATAATTATAATAAAGTATAATAGTATATATAATATACTATATATAGTATATACTAGTGTTTATATGCTTACATAGAAGTATATATGCTTATATAATTATAAATAGTATAATATAATTATAATATAGTATAATAATACTTGATGAACTGAGTTGATGGACATGAGTTTGAGTGAACTCCGGGTGTTGGTGATGGACAGGGAGGTCTGGCATGCTGCAGTCCATGAGGTCACAGAGTCAGACACAACTGAGCAACTGAACTGAACTGAATAATACTCTATTATGTATATATACCACATTTGCTTATCCATTCATCTGTCAGTGAACACTTGGGTTGCTTCCACCTCTTGGCTATTATGAATAATGTTGCTGTTATGTGAGCATACAAATAACTCCTCAAGATGCTGCTTTCTGTTCTTCTGGGGATATACATAGAAGTGGAATTGCTGTATCATATGGTAGTTCTATTTTTACCGTTGAAGGAATTGCCTTGCTGTTTTCTGAAATGGCTGCACCATTTTTCTTCCTACCAGTAGTACATAAGGCTTCTTGTACCTCCACATCCTTGCCAACACTTTTTGTTGTTGTGTGATTGGTTGGTTTTGTTTTTCTTGGATGGTAACCATCCCAATGGATGTAAAGTTTGCAATCCTATTTTTAATGATAGTGTAATCCATTGGTTGTACTGTAGCTTATTAAATAACCAGTTTCTTCTGATTTAGGAGTTTAGTTGTTTCAGCTTTTTCACTTTTAAAAATAATATTGAGATTATTTTTGTTCATAGTTTAGAATGTGTGTATATTTTTAATATCTATAATCTAGAAATGAAATTTGAAATGAACTTTGAAGGGAGAAGAGGCCATGAATAGGTAGAAAGATGGTATGAATAGTCCAGGAAGGCACAGCCTTAACAAAGACAAGGAAGCCTTGATAGCCTGATGGATTAAAGTGACATTTAGACCACCCTATCTAGAACAGAGATTATCCATGGGTAATAGGAAATAAGGTTAGAAAGGAAGGTAAGCATCAGACTGTGGAATTCCTTGAGTACCAACTTGTAGAGCTTGGCATTTGTTTGGAAAATAATAAATAATTTTAAAGGTTATTGATCTGAAGTATGACAGAATGAGAACATTCTAAAAGGTTAATCCTGAAGCAGTGCAGAATGGTTTAAACTGGAAGCAGAGAGACCAATTAGAGGACCACAGTATCATAGAAGGTCAATAGAGGGCAAGCAAGTTTAGATTTTATAAAGTAGGGTATATTATAAAGTAGAGTAATCACTTTTGAAAAATAGAAGGGAAGTAAAATGATTAGTTAGTATATCTGTGTTAACCGCTTTGGTGAAATGTTTTGTGTACATTGACATGGTAGAGGGGAAAAAAAAAGTCTGGCTATTACTTTACCTGTAATAGGCAATTCCATAGATAGTTAAGAGTTGGCTGTGAGTGACTTTGTAATATCAATGTTCTGTATAAGCAGCTATTACTTTAATATAGAAGCAAAGGAGATTTTTACATAGTACCTGGGTAATGCATCTAGTGAATGTTTCTCTGTCTCAGCTTCCTTCTCATTCAGCTTTTAAGGAATTCCAGGTTCTATAATGGTGTTACTCTTCTACAACATTAAAACCTGATTGAAATTTGTTGATTTTTCTTTCATATTTGAAGTTGTACGATAATGCCATCTTCAGGGCAAATTAGCAATTACAAATTTAATGTTTTTCCTTTTCTCTGATACTTATATTTCATATTATTTATTTAATGTTTGAAAAATATGAAAAGTTTCTTTCCCCAACTTTTTATTGTGAAAACTAAAAACATACAGAAAAGTGAAAGAATATAACATGTTATAATCATATGTACTTGACTTAGATAAACCATTTTTAACATTTTGCCATTTTATCTGTGTGTATTTTTTACTGAATCATTTGAAAATAAGTTGTAGGTGACATATTTCACTCCTGAATACTGTAGTGTTCATGTCCTGAATATAAGACAATTTTCCCATAATCTCAATATCATTAATGCACCTAAGAAAATAAATAGTAATTCCAAAATCTCATACAACATCCAGTCCACATTCAAAATTCTCCAATTGTTCCAATAGTGTATTAGAGCAAAATTTTTCTGAGCCAGCATCCAGTCAAGGCTCACAATTGCCTTTATTTGTCTTTATTTTAATATAGAATACTTTCCCACCTTTCAAAAATAACATTGATCTAAGTGTCCAGGCCAGTTTTCTCATAGATTATCTCACATTCTCAGTTTGTTTCCCCATGTTTGTTTTAAATCCAAATATCCTATTTCCATCTATTTTCTTAGACTGAAAGGTAGGTCTAGAGCAAAAGTAGTTAACCTGCAGTTCACATATTCTTTACGGTCTGTGAATAGAATTCAGGGAGTCTGAATTTTGGATGAGGAGAAAATTACATCTTTGTTTTAATTCAGTGGTTCTCAGCTAGGGTGAATTGTCCTCTTACTTCTCTTTCCCCACGTAGGAATGTTTCTGTGTCTGAAGGCATTTTAGTTGTCACAGCTAAGTGGAAGGCTGCTGTTGGAATCAAGTGGATAGAGGCCAGGGATGCATCTAAAGACCCTGCAATGTACAGAGGGGGAACCCCCAACATCAAAGAATTATGTAGATCAAAATGTCAGTGTTAATGGTGTCATGGTTGAGAAACCCCTCTTTAACTGAATTTGAGCATTTCCTTTAATTGTGAATGTAAGAAACCCCTCACACAGATGATAATGCTACCTATAACTTTGTTACCAAGTGAAATTTCACATGTTTTCATATCATATTAAATCATTGCAAGTATCTCAAAATATTTATGCTCATTTATTGCTTAAGAATTAGATGTTGTTGTTGTAGTTCAGTCACTAGGTCATGTCTGACTCTGTGACCCCCATGGACTTTATAGCACACCAGGCTCCTCTGTCTTCCACAATCTTCTGGAATTTGCTCAAATTCATATCTGTTAAATTGATGATGCTGTCTAACCATTTCATCCTCTGCTGCCCTCTTCTCCTGCCCTTAATCTTTCCCAGCCTTGGGGTCTTTTCCATTGAGTCAGCTCTTCACATCAAGTGGCAAAGTATTGGAGCTTCATCTTCAGTAACAGTTCTTCTAGTGAATAGTCACGATTGATTTCCCCATTCAGTCCTAAAGGAGTTAGATAGATTTGCATAATCAAAAAGCAAAAATAGAGGCAGTTCAGAACGGTGGAATAGAAGGGCATACACTCATTTCCTCCTGTGAGAGCACCAAAATCGCAACTAGCTATTGAAAAACCATCAACAAGAAGATGCTGGATCCTATTTAAAAAAGATATCCCACATAAAAAGACCCAGTAAAAAAATAAAAAAACAAACAGAAAAAAAACCCAAATTATTACTGTATTATAATTTAAAAAGATAATTTGATAGCTATATTTAAGTGTAATTTCGTAATCTTATGTATTTTATGCATTGTAAACATTATTCTGCTAGGGTTCTGTAGACTTCACCAGAGGGCTGAAGGAATCCACAGAACAGAGGCTTGACCCTCAATCTAGAGGGTTGATTAGATTGGGTTAAACATTTTTGGTGAAAGTGCTTCATAGGTAATGATATTTACCTCATATTATTATTTATGAATCACATAATATCAAGTTGTCTTACTATTATGAATGATGCCAAGTTTGATGACTTGGTTAATTAAGGTGGTGACAGCCAGATTTTTCTGTTTTAGAGATAATTTTTCCCCTTTGCATAGCAAGATAATCTTAAGGTGATATTAATTCTTAGGTATTAGGTGAATTTTCTGTTTTTGAGCAGCCTTTCACCTAATAGCTTTAACATACACTGGTGATTTTTACATTGGGGATTACAAAATGTTGATTTTCTGTTTCAGTCATTTCTTCACACTTACTGGCATTCCTCTGTAAAGAAGAGATTTCCTTTACTTACCCCACTCCACCCATCTTCTTCATTCCTCTTCCTCCAAGTATGATGATAGATTCATTTTTTGTTTGTTCAGTATGTTACACTCAGTTAGGGTTGTTTGTTTGTTTAGAGTGCTCAACTTGTCATAAATGTGACCAGTGGGAGCCCCTTTAACTTGGTCCTTGGTCCTTTTGATAAATCCTACTGGTCTTAGAGGATTTCCTTGCTTTCTGACACCAGAGTTCTCATGATTGACTTGTTTTTTCTATGCTCCAGGTTTGGAGTCAACTATTTCTTTAAAGAATCATTGTTTCTTTATAGGGAATGGTATTTAGAAACCGGGGTCTGAGCAGTTGGTGTGCTCATTGCTTTTGGAGTGACACTACTTCTAGCCCATTTTAATAGAACATCTTAACTAAACTTTTAGCATAAAAAGATATTTTGAACTACAGGAAAGAAAATCAAATGTTTCTGATTTATTCATCCTTCCAGTTTCTTGCTTTTGAAATGAATGAGTCTGTTTGTTCCTTTATCAGCCCAGACCTATGCTTTTATCTGTTCACTCAAGGATTATTGATAATTGTCTAATGTTTCTCTCTTCTGATCTGTCCTACATAACACCCATTTCGTTCTTCTGTAGAATATTATATACTGCCTATGTGATAGGAACTGTATTAGGCGTGTAGAATACACAGGGAAATGGAAACATCAAGAAGTTCACAGTCTTACAGGAATGATCTATATGAAAACCAAAATTTCAGCATTATTGGTACAAAATAGAAATACATAAACAGTGACTAAGTGTAAGAAATCAAAGAAGGCTTCAATAGAAGATATTTGGATATAGTATTGATGTAGTTATGAGAAGACTACCATGTGAAGAATAGTAGATCTCTTTATAGATTCTCATTGTTGGTGACCACTGGTTAGGTGCCCAGTTGGCATCTAGGTGGCAGTTACAAGTGCAAGTGTTATTAACAGAAATCAGGAGTTGCCTGCGTTTAGTGCTGAGAGCTTTCCTTTTTCCTGTATTCTGTGGTTTTTGTTTGTGTGTGTGTGTGTGTTTTTTTTTCTGAATAAACTGTTCTTTGCTTACAGTAAAACTTTCTTACTATGATACCTCATCATTTCTGTTCTTTAACCTTTCAGTGAAAGATTATTTCTTTGAAAGATTATTCTCCTGAAATTGTATGGTTTAGAGGCCATGTAGGTTTACTGTTTTTGTTTATACATCCATGCTTTTTGAATAAATCCAGTGTGTTTTATTACCAATGATTATACTTATTAAATGTCTGTATCATACTTGTTAAGTGATTATTAATACAAAGTTTGGTTCTTACTGTGTCTTAATAAAAACAGGGTGGTGAGAGGATTTGAGAGATGGTTAGAAATTGGGGCTCAGTCATGTAGGTAGTACTCTAATTTTACATAATCTCTTTATAGCTAGAGATTGTCCCTCTTTTCATAGGAATTAGGAAGGATGTAGGGGAAAAAACCCCAGAAACTTGTATATGTTAACCAATTCAGAAACTTTAAGGAGTAAATGAGATATCTTTATTTCTCCACCCAGGAGTGAGAAGTAACTTATAGGAGTCTAGAAATTTTTTTTTTAAGTCCTCATTTTCCCAAGTATTTCTAGATTCCTAAGATGGCAATTAGACTTTATTCTCACTGTAAAAACAACGTGATGGTAAATAGAATACATTGAAATATTAATGTGCTGTTGTTGGAATCAGTGTTTAATTTATCTGACATCAAGCAATGGGTGTTTGACATAAATACATTTTCCATATATTTGTAGCCTACATCTTTAAGTGTCAGAACATGTGTCTTTTAGCCATTTTATCTGTTGAAAGTAACAAAAATGTTAAACAGACTTAATGTTACATTTACAATTGTCTTTACCAAACACTTAATGTACAGGATTCTGTGTTATCACTGTTTCCTATCTTTTAGATATTTCTTTTTCTCTTAAACATACAAATGCTTTTATACAGAAGTAATTGTATACTTAATGTTTAGTTCAGTTCAGTCACTCAGTCGTGTCTGACTCTTTGCGACCCCATGGACTGTAGCACACCAGGCTTCCCTGTCCATCACCAATTCCCAGAACCTACTCAAACTCATGTCCATCGCCTCAGTGATGCCATCCAACCATCTCATCCTCTGTCATCCCCTTTCCTCCTGCCTTCAATCTTTCCCAGCATTAGAGTCTTTTTAATGAGTCAGTTCTTCGCATCAGGTAGCCAAAGTATTGGAGTTTCAGCTTCAGCATCAGTCCTTCCAGTGAACACCCAGGACTTATCTCCTTTAGGATGGACTGGTTGGATCTCCTTGTAAAAGGGTATAAATGCAATGGGCCAGTGGTACCTTTCAAATCAAGACCCTGATTAATTTTCCCAGATATGTTCATCATCGTATTCTTTTCCCCCTAAACTTCTAATGGCTCCTGTAGTCTGGGCATACTGTCTTTGTGTGTGTGTGCAAATATGGTTTACTTGTCAGTACTTTTGGTAGCATTTTTGTCAGCAAACATTTCTCTCTAGCCAAGTCAGTTTCCATACAGTCTTATGATTATTTCATGTCTCTCAACTTTTGTTCATGCTGTTTTTGCTTTCTGTTCAGGAATTTTGAGGAAATTATTTATCTCTGTTCTTTTCTTAGCAGCTTGTTTCTACTAGTCTCAGTGAATAATATAATTGAATGTGTTTCCTTTGTGTTAGCAGGACTGAAACAGGTATCCTGGGAACTCTGGGATATGTAATTTTAAACTTACTATCAAACTACAGAGGAGTTAGAGTGGATAACTTTTTTGTCACCAGTCTTACTCTTATATCTTTGCTTCTTATGTCTTACTCTTATTTTTCTATTCACTGCATTTCCTAAATTGACTTTGCAAAAAACTTGTTAAACTACATGTATCTTTGTAAACTACCTAGTCCTTCTGGGCCTTGCTATACTTATCTCTAGTACTGGGGAACTTAGACAAGGTGATCTCTTAAGTGCCTTTTCAAATAAAGGCTTCTGTTTATGTTCATTTATTTATTCCTTCATTAAAAATATTTATTGAATGCCTAGTGTTTGGTTGATATGATCAGCAATGTAAGAGTTTCTACTGTACAATAATAAAATAATACATATTCTTCATTATCCAGGTTATGTATTGCTTCGTTTGTAAAGTCTTACCTGACATTGTAGCATTTATTATGTAGTCTTGCCCACAAATTCTTTCTGTACTTGTTAAAAAGTGTAGACATAGATTAACTTCTGTTTTGTTTAGAGATTTGATTATTTTGATTACCTAATATAATTGTGAGTACCTTGAAGAATGACACTTCTTTTATAAACATTTAATATAGTGACTGTCACATAGTAATTGTAATCATAATGATAACTGACATTTGTGAACACTAACTTTGAGGCAGGCATTGTTTTAAGTGCTTTACATACATCTGTTCCTTTAATTCTTACAAAATGTTTATGAGATGAATCCTTTTCATCTCTATTTTTACAGATGAAGTAAAGCATACAAAGGTTAAATAAATTTCCTCAAGGTTATATTGCTGGTAAGTGAAGCTGGGATATGAGCTTAGTCAGATTTCAAAATTCCATGCATTTACCCATTTTACTGTAATGCTGAATTATATACTTGTTGAATGAATGGACTGTTTTCAATTTTAATATATATTGGGTTACAGTTTTGGTATCTAGTTTCACTTTGGATAAAAGGCTAAGGATATTGCACTTTGAGGAGAATGCTTTTTAAACAAGGACCAATAACTTTCATAGCAAACTAAATATAATGAATGACTCCCATAATTAATAGTATTCAAATTATGTGCTTACACCTTGATGGATTTTAAATAGTCTGTTTTTGAAAGAAAATTTATGACATGCATAATAATACTTTTAGGTAAATTATGACTTGTATTGTGTCTTGATTATTGTTTTTTGCTCATTTTCAGTTGAGTGGTGATTTATGCAATGGCTTCAAGCCACAGTTCTTCACCAGTGCCTCAAGGAAGCAGCAGTGATATTTTCTTTAAAAAAGAGGTAGACCCGACAAAACACATTCGACCTGTGCAGTCACTGCCAGATGTGTGTCCCAAGGAACCCACAGGTAATGCTTTTTTTTAAAGGAATTTTATTGTGAATTTGTGATAGTTAGATAGTTAGATTAGAATAGTTAGATTCCATATACTTAAAAGAGTTAATGTGAAAACTAGGATGACATATAATTTGGAAATAAATTGATTGGGAAATTGGAATATAGTTCTTTTTGTACATTTCCATAAAAGAATTCACTTAGAGAAATCGAAAAAAAAAAAATTGAAGATGAGGGTATAGATCGAAAGCTCTTCAGTTAAACATAGTACAGTCAATCCTCATTATTTGCAGTCTACATTTGCAAATTTACCTAATTCCTAACACTTAGTTATCACCCTCAAATCACTATTTGTGGCACTTTCATGGTCATTTGCAGACACGCACAAAGGAATGAAAAATTTGAATTGCCTGATATACACATTCTCACCTGAAATTGAGCAAAGCAGCACTCTGCCTTCTTCTTTCAGCTTTTAAGCTGTAAATACAGGTCCCTTTTGTGGTCTGTTTAGTGCCACACTTTTTTGTATTTTTGCTCATGATTTTGCTGTTCAAAATGGTTTCTAAACATAGCAGTGAAGTGCTTTCTAGTGTCTCTAAGCACAGGAGGGCTACATGAGGGAAATATGTTGTGTAAGCTTTATTCAGGTATGAGTTACAGTGGTATTAGCCAAGAGTACAGTGTTAAAGACTGAACAATATTTATTAAATAAGGTGTCTTTAAACAGAAACACATACAAAATAAGATTATATGTTGATTGGATGATGAAAGTTCTGGAGATTTATAGGAGCATAACTCAGTATTATGCATAACCTTTGTGGAAAAGTGAAGAACAAAAGAGCCTCTTGATGAAAGCGAAAGAGAAGAGTGAAAAAGTTGCCTTAAAGCTCAACATTCAGAACACAAAGATCATGGCATCTGGTCCCATCAGTTCAGTTCATTCAGTTCAGGTCAGTCGCTCAGTCATGTCCGACTCTTTGCGACTCCATGAATCGCACCACGCCAGGCCTCCCTGTCCATCACCAACTCCTGGAGTTCACCCAAACTCATGTCCATCAAGTCGGTGATGCCATCCAGCCATCTCATCCTCTGTCGTCCCCTTCTCCTCCTGCCCCCAGTCCCTCCCAGCATCAGGGTCTTTTCCAATGAGTCAACTCTTCTCATGAGGTGGCCAAAGTACTGGAGTTTCAGCCTCAGCATCAGTCCTTCCAGTGAACACCCAGGACTGATCTCCTTTAGGATGGACTGGTTGGATGTCCTTGCAGTCCAAAGGACTCTCAAGAGTCTTCTCCAGCATCACAGTTCAAAAGCATCAATTTTTTGGTGCTCAGCTTTCTTCACAGTCCAACTCTCACATTCATACATGACCACTGGAAAAACCATAGCCTTGACTAGATGGACCTTTTTTGGCAAAGTAATATCTCTGCTTTTGAATATGCTATCTAGGTTGCTCATAACTTTTCTTCCAAGGAGTAAGCGTCTTTTAATTTCATGGCTGCAACCACCATCTGCAGTGATTTTGGAGCCCCCCAAAATAAAGTCTGACACTGTTTCCACTGTTTCTCCATGTATTTGCCATGAAGTGATGGGACCAGATGCCATGATCTTCGTTTTCTGAATGTTGAGCTTTAAGCCAACTTTTTCACTCTGCTCTTTCACTTTCATCAAGAGGCTTTTTAGTTCCTCTTCACTTTCTGTCATAAGGGTGGTGTCATCTGTATATCTGAGGTTATTGATATTTCTCCCGGCAGTCTTGATTCCAGCTTGTGTTTCTTCCAGCCCAGCGTTTCTCATGATATACTCTGCATATAAATTAAATAAGCAGGATGACAAATACAGCCTTGACGTACTCCTTTTCCTATTTGGAACCAGTCTGTTGTTCCATGTCCAGTTCTAACTGTTGCTTCCTGACTTACATATAGGTTTCTCAAGAGGCAGGTCTGGTGGTATGATATTCCCATCTCTTTCAGAATTTTCCAGTTTATTGTGATCCACACAGTCAAAGGCTTTGGCATAGTCAATAAAGCAGAAATAGATGATTTTCTGGAACTCTCTTGCTTTTTCAATGATCCAGCAGATGTTGGCAATTTGATCGCTTGTTCCTCTGCCTTTTCTAAAACCAGCTTGAACATCTGGAATTTCATGGTTCATGGCAAATAGATGGGGAAACAGTGGAAACAGTGGCTGACTTCATTTTGGGGGGCTCCAAAATCATTGCAGATTGTGACTGCAGCCATGAAATTAAAAGACACTTACTCCTTGGAAGAAAAGTTATGACCTACCCAGACAGCATATTCAAAAGCAGAGATATTACTTTGCCAACAAAGGTCCATCTAGTCAAGGCTATGGTTTTTCCAGTGGTCATGTATGGATGTGAGAGTTGAACTATAAAGAAAGCGGAGTGCCAAAGAATTGATGCTTTTGAACTGTGGTGCTGGAGAAGACTCTTGTGAGTCCCTTGAACTGCAAGGAGATATAACCCATCCATCCTAAAGAAAATCAGTCCTGAATATTCATTGGAAGGACTGATGCTGAAGCTGAAACTCCAATACTTTGGCCACCTGATGTGAAGAGCTGACTCATTTGAACAGACCCTGATGCTGGGAAAGATTGAAGGCAAGAGGAGAAGGGTCGACAGAGGATGAGATGGTTGGATGGCATCACTGACTGAATGAACATGAGTTTGAGTAGACTCTGCGAGTTGGTGATGGACAGGGAGGCCTGACGTGCTGCAGTCCATGGCGTCACAAGGAGTCAGAGACGACTGAGTGACTGAACTGAACTGAACTGAACCGTGTATTTCCCATGGGAGCAAAGGTTCATTATTTGCTTATTACATGTTCTAGTGACTATAGAACAAACCGAATAATGAGAACCAACTGCATGTTTTTCTTTCCTCTATGGTTGATGTTACAGCAGCATTTCAGTTATCTAATTATAAGCTGAAAAAAAGGATATTGGAACCAGGTCTGCCATAAAACAATAGAAAAATATGCCTACCATGAAAAAATCAGGAAAAATTCTAATAAAAATAAAAATTCTAATAAAGAATAGAAAATATACATTAGAAGGTAGAAGAGTTTTGATGTTGAAAAAAAAGTTTTTATTTTGAAAAAAGATTAATTTCCTTAATTGTACATTAAGGAAAGAGATTAATGAAAGACGTTTTTCACCCCACTGTTCAATTATAACCCTCAAATTTTGTATATCCTTTATCTTGTACATATTTTTCCTCCCCTTTGGCAGTTGATATTGAAAGCTGAAGGTTAAGACAGTTGTTATAGAAGGGAGAGTTTAGCTGCTTTGTGTAATCTAAACATCTTTTTTTCTAGAATGTACTTTCAAACCTAAAACTTACTTTACAAAGTTCTCTTGTTTACTTTTTGCAGGTGATTCAAATAGTTTTTGTGTTGCCCCATCTCTAGTTACAGATCAACATAGATGGACTATATATCATTCCAAAGTAAATCTCCCAGCAGCATTAAATGATCCTAGATTAGCAAAAAGAGAATCTGACTTCTTCACAAAAACATGGGGATTGGACTTTGTGGACACTGAAGTCATACCTTCATTCTACCTCCCACAGATCAGCAAGGAACATTTTACAGTATATCAACAGGAAATCTCTCAGGTAATATCTAATCTTGAAGTAATAGGTCAAAAGTGAAATGTTTCTTTTTTGATGTATTCTGATAGGTGTGAGGTAGTATCTCACTGTGGTTTTAATTTGCTTTTCCCTGATGATTATTGATGGTGAACATCTTTTCGTGTGTCTGTTGACCATTTGTATGTCTTCTTCACATGGCCCCTGTGAGATTGTGACTCAGGCAGTAGCTGTGGGCCTACTGGAGGGGTGGGGCTGAGTCCCCATGTGGCTGTCTGCTCAGCCTGGGGTGGGCTCAGGGCTGGGTTCCCCGTGCTAATAGACTAGAGGGAGGGTTCCAAAATGGTGCTTACCAGCACTGGTGTCATTGCAGTACAGCATGCTCCCAAAATGTCTGCTCCCATTATCTCCATTCCCTGGAGGCATCCCAGTTGCCTCCTGCTTCTTCCAAGTTTATCCAGTGAGTTTCGAGCAAGCTCCTTTCAGATAGCTGTCTATGGCTAGGTCTCAGAGCAAATGAGATTTTGTGCACAGCCTTTCAGAGCAGAGTCTCTGTTTCCTGTAGCTCTCCAGCTCTCCTGAACATAAGATCCTCTAGTTTTTAAAGTCACACATTCTGGAGGCTCGTCTTCCCTGTGTAGGACCCTGGACTGGGGAACCTGAAGTGGGGCACAGATCCCTTGCTCCTTGGGGAGGACCTGTGTGATTGTGATATTTCTCCCATTTGTGGGTCCCTGACCTACAGGTATAGGTCATACTTTTACCTCTCCTACCTATGTTGTTGTGGTTTCCTTTCTATGTCTTTAATTGTGAAAAATCTTTTCTGATATTCTTCAGGTTCTCATTGATAGTTACTCTGTAAATAATTGTAATTGTGGTATGTCTGTGGGAGGAGGTGAGTTCAGATTCTGCTTCACCATCTTGGCTACCTCCACTAGTGGTTTTAAATGGTAAATTTTATGTTATTTCACCACAGAAGAAATAGGCAAGGGATCTGAACAGGCATTTCATCAAAGAAGAGATGCAGTTGGCTAGTAAGCATATGACGGAGAAGGCAATGGCACCCCACTCCAGTACTCTTGCCTGGAAAATCCCATGGATGGAGGAGCCTGGTAGGCTGCAGTCCATGGGGTCACTGAGAGTCAGACATGACTAAGCGACTTCACTTTCACTTTTCACTTTCATGCATTGGAGAAGGAAATGGCAACCCACTCCAGTGTTCTTGCATTGAGAATCCCGGGGACGGGGGAGCCTGGTGGGCTGCTGTCTCTGGGGTCGCACAGAGTTGGACACGACTGAAGTGACGCAGCAGCAGCAGCAGCAGCAGCAGCAGTAAGCATATGAAAAGTTGTCCAATATCATATGTCAGTCGGGAACTGCAAATTAAAATGAGGTGCCACTACATGTCTTTTAGAATGATGAAAATCCAAAAAGCTGTCAAGACCAAAAGCTGGCAAGGATGTGACTAATAGGAACTCTTATTCATCGTACATAGGAATGTAAAATGGTACAGCCCCTTTGGAAGATAGTTCTAGAATACTGCCATCAGGATTCTGAATATTACTAACCCAGCATTATTTTTCCTTACCACATTGCGCTTTCCCATATGTCCTATGTATGGTATTTGAAAAGATAGCAGTATAGTTAGTGGTCATCTAATCTGAAATCAGAGTGGGGTTTCTTTCTGACTTTTTTTTTTGGACTCAGAGGAGGTATTAACTAATAATCTGTCTTTCTATTTTGGGTATATAGGTTTAAAATTTTTCTACCTTATTTTAAAAAAGTTGTTAAAAAAAATTTGGCTGTGTTGGGGTCTTCATTGCGGCATTTGGGATCTTCCTTAGTAGTACATGGACGCTTCAGGGAGGCACGCAGGCTTGAGCTTCTCTTTAGTTGTGGGTGGGTGCCAGAGTGCGGGGGTTTCAGTAGTTGCAGCTCACATGCTTAGGTGCTCCAAGGCATATGGGATCTTAGTTCCTCCACAGAGATTGAACCCATGTCCCCTATGTTAGAAGGCAGATTCTTAACCATTGGACCACCAGGGAAGTCCTCCCATTGATTTTTGTTATAAAAATAAGGGTTTTTTAAATTGACTTTTCCACTTCATTCCAAATTTATGGAGATTTTGCTGTAACTGTATAAAATGGGTAAGTGTATAGACATTCATACATCCAAGTGATATTTGGTTTATTAAGCATACTTGTTACTTGTATTTAAGTTCAAGAGGCTAGTGATTTCATATTAGAAAATTTTAGAACTTATTTGGTATATTCTGATATTCTGTTGTTAAATATTTTAATGCTTTGAATACTCATATTGCCACATAGCATTGATAATATTTATTTGTCTTTTTAATAGAGAGAGAAGATTCATGAGAGATGCAAGAATATTTGTCCCCCTAAAGATACCTTTGACAGAACTCTCTTACATACTCATGGTAAGAATATTTGCTGTTTGTAGCATAGCATAAATATTAATGAACAGAATCTTAATTAGGGGACCTTGTTAACTGTAATAACTAATTTTTATTTCTAGCAAAATTTCTATAGCCTACAATCATAATCTTTTGTAAAACTGTTAAAAAGAAAAATCATGGATCTGATGGTAGTATTATCCTTCAGTTCAACAAATAGTTAATATTTAGGTACTTTGTACTTTGCTTGTTGCCTAAAAATACATGAATAAGAAATAGTCCTATCCTTACTAAGCTGATGGTCTCCTGAACAAAGTTAAACAAACCAACTGCAGCACTGTATATTGAGCAATAAGTTCAGCTTGGTAATATTGTAAAGAGTTCCTAACTTAGGTTTATGAAAACTCCTGGTTAATGAGGATTGTCTGTGTTTTAAACTATCAAGAAATTTTTATGTGGAAAAAGGCATTCCAGGAAAGGAAACAGTTTATGCAAAGTCATAGAGTCAAAGGGAAATTATCATGTTCTAGACCTGTAAGAACTTAGTATGCTGGCTCTACTGGGAACCAGAAATGAGCTGAAAAAGTAGGTAGGAGTCAGATCATGAAGAGCCTTGTATATCATGCTAAGGAATTTTTCTTTTCTAAAAGTAGTGTAGAGCTCCAAAATATTTTAAATCAGACATGCTTAGAGTTATGATTATTCATTTCACTGTAAAAACAGTTGTGGATAGTAAATTTATAGATGATAAAACTGGAGGCAAGAATACAGTTGAAGGCTATTGCCATAATACAACTGAGGAATCATGTGTCCCTAATAGCAGTTATAATGAAGATGGAGAAGAAATTAGATCTTTAAGATATGCCTCAGAAATGGAGACACAAGTTTTGGTTGTCAGTCATTCATTAGTAATGGAGCAAGATGGTTAAAGGATGATTCACAGATTTTTTACTTGGACACCCGGCCAGGTGAGAGGTACAGTTTGGTGAGAGAGGTAATATTGGAAAAGGAGGAATTCTGGAGGAGATGGAGGGTGGTTTAATTGAGGTTTTGCAGAGAAGGAGAAGTCTGGTGTTTAACCCGAAGCTCAGGAAAGAGATTTAGGCTGGAGATACCAAGTATAATAGATGTTATCATAGACCACATGCTGGCCAATAGCATGGTAGTTGAATCCAAGGACCTAGGTGGGATCACCTAGGAAGGTGTGAGTAGTAAGGAGAAAAGAACTAATGATAGAACACTAGAAAGCTGTCACATTTAAATGGCCGTAGAAAATGAGGTACTTGGAGACTAAAAAGTAGTGGTCTGAGAGTAGGAGAGTCAACCAAGAGAGAGTTCCACCTTAGAAATAAAAGGTAGCTAGAATTTCAAAGAAATGTGAATGATTAGTCCACAGTGTCAGAATTCTTCAGGGATAGAGCAAGTTGGCTCTCTGTGGATTTGGCAATTTGGGAGATCTTAGGGAGAACATTTAGACTGAAGTAGTGGTTACAGAAACGTCAATACTGTGTGCTAAAGGAGCAAGTATAAAAGTAAGAAGTGGAGACTGCCAGTATGAATGTGACTTGAAGATCTGAGATGTAGAGTTTTGATTAGAGGGAACAGAATCTCTAGTTTGTTTCTACTAGTAGTTGTGGTAGAAGGATGTTTTTGCAAGGCCAGGATTAGATGAGGCAAGAGAGATATTTGCATAATCCTGAGAGTGAGTGCTTCCTGAAATTTTGCACCTGAGATTCGCCTTTGCCTTAATCTACACTAGGCCCTGGGTTTTATCTTTCTTCATCATCACCTTTTTTTCTTTTAATGGAAAAGAACTGAGCATGTTTGTATGCCAAGAGGAAAGGGCTTCTAAAAGGTTAAAAGTATGGAGAGGCAGGGTAGTTAATGAAGTGAACTCAGAGAAGAGGCAGGAGAGGATGGAGTCCAAGTACAGAACGCTGAGTTTGGAAAGGAGGGTGCCTTGTCTTGAGATCTAATTGGCGAGATGAAGATAAAAGAGGTTCATTTTCAAGAAGCTTGTAGGTGATACAAATTAAGAAGTCCAAGAAGAAAACTAATATGGTATTAAAAAAACTGATCGAAGAAATTCTGGATGGGATGGTGGATATTTTGAACAATAAAAATAGTATTTCTGTAAGATAGTACCAAGCTTTCTGTGTCCATTTTAAAAAGATTTGAAATGTATTTAGTTGTTTTATTGCTACTATACAATTAATAAAAATTACTTGAAACAGGTCTTATTCAGCACTTTGCCTACTACTAGCAGCAGCAGACATAAGGAGGTATTTATTTATTGAAGAAAGAAACTTAAGTGCTTATTTAGTTGTGACCTAGTATAGTGTTGAATCTGTCAAATATGTTTTATGGAAATAAAGTGAAAACAAGTTTTAAAAAATCATATTTTTCCTTTTCTTTTTAAAAATAGATAAATCCAGGACAGATCTGGAGCAAGTACCTAAGGTAACAAAGCCTGAAAAATGAAATACAGCTTTTTAATATTTGATCTTAAATTTTGTCTTGAAAGAAACTTTCCCTGGGCTGTTTTCTGATGCTTTGACCACTTTGATTTTTCTGGGACTTTGTTGCATCACTTTTATTTGCTCTCTTTTGCATTATCAGTCTCTTCTTTATCACCAAAACCTACAACTATGTTTAAATCTCTTAAAAAAAATTTTTGATCTTATTGCATCCTCAGTTGCTAAGTTGTCTCTGACTCTTTGCAGCCCCATGGACTGTAGCCTGCCAGGCTCCTCTGTCTGTGGGATTTTTCAGGCAAGAATACTGAGGCAGGTTGCCATTTCCTCCTCCAGGGGATCTTCCAACCCAGAGACTGAACCCGCATCTCCTGCATCTCCTTCACTGGCAGGCTGATTCTTTACCACTGAGCCTCCTGGGAAGCCCCCATTGATCTTATTACCCCGCCAAATTATTAGAGATATCTTCTTTGCATGAAAATTTGTGTAGAGGAGTGTAATAGATGAGTGTGTTTTTGTTTTCTGGGGTAAGAGTCCATTGCATTCATCAGATTCTCAGAGGTCTATGATAACTGCTTTTTAGGGTAAGAAGAGACAGAAAGATGAAAGAAACTGGAAAGGGCAGTCATGTTTAAAGTTCTTTGATTTCTACAAAACAAAATTAAAACTCTGTCATATAAGGCCCTTAATTATTCATTTCCATCATAGTCATACTCTTTTGCCTACTAATCTTAGACATTTTTTATTTTTTCTTTGTTACACATTTTTTACTTCAAACTTTTTGCTGGCTCCATGCTTTATTTGCACTGTTCCTTTAGCCTGAAAGACTTTTATATCTCCACATCTTATCTTGTATAGTTTCTTGCTTAAATGGCAACTTGTATGAATACATTTCCCCCCAAGTGAAGATCATTGGACCCTTTGCCAAACTCTGATAGCATTTTATCTAGATCCCTACTGTCCCTTTTAAGACATTTGTTACTCTTTTACCTATAAAATATTTATGTATATGTTTTATCACATCTCTGTGGTGAAAGATCCTTGAGATTAGGATCTCTGTAATAATTTAGCTTTGTTTCCACCTTAGTGCCTAGCATAAGAATAAATCATAATCATAAACATATATTGAATTAATCAATCCTTTTAGTTATACTAGAGGGATTAGAAAATATACTCATGTCCCTAGTTCCTAGTTAGATTTCCCAATCATTTAGTTCAGTTCAGTTGCTCAGTCATGTCTGACTCTTTGTGACCCCATGATGACTGCAGCACGCCAGGCTTCCCTGTCCATCACCAACTCCTGGAGCTTGCTCAGACTCATGTCCATTGAGTTGGTGATGCCATCCAACCATCTCATCTTCTGTTTTCTTCTTCTCCTGCCTTCAATCTTTTCCTAATCATATTCATACTAATTTTAGATATGGGTCATATGAATCAGTGAATATAGTAAAATATAATATAGAAATTAATATGTTAATTGATTAAAACATGTTTCAAGCCTTATTCTGTGTGCTGGAATACAAAGATGAATAGTCTGTAAATCGAGTCTTATAGGAACATATGGTCTCTATGGGGAGATGTACATATTAAATAAATAATATTTATGAAGTATGAGATAAATAAGTATACTTGTGTTTAGAAAAGTGAAAGTAAAAGTCACTGAGTTGTGTCCTGACTCTTTGCGACCCCATGGACTATATAGTCCATGGAGTTCTCTAGGCCAGAATACTGGAGTGGGTAGCCTTTCCTTTCTCCAGGGGATCTTCCCGACCCAGGGATCAAACCCAGGTCTCCCACATTGCAGGTGGATTCTTTACCACCTGAGCTGCAAGGGAAGCCACTTGTGTTTAGAGATGGGGTTAAATAAATAAACTTAAATAAATGAACTTTCTAAGAGAGTTTGGTCTGTCAGTCATGGGAATTCACTGAGAAGTTTAAAAAGAGAAGTTGATGATAATAGTTACAGTTGTGTTTTAATGGTATGTCTGACAGTAGTATAGAGCATGGATTAGGGAAGGATATCAGTAAATAGCCATTTGCTGTAATCCAGAGATAGATTTTTGTATACATAGCTTGTTATCACTTCCTTATTCTGTATATGTCTGAGATTCAAGTTAATTATTTTAATGAAGGGGATATTAGATGTAAAGAAAATGTTTATCTAATTGAGGGAAATCCTTTTTTTTATTAGATTTTTATGAAGCCAGATTTTGCCTTGGACGATTCCTCAACTTTTAATTCAGTTTTACCATGGTCTCATTTTAATACTGCTGGTGGAAAAGGAAATCGTGATGCAGCTTCCTCAAAGTTGCTACAAGAAAAGGTAACTTTTATTTTTTCCATGTAGAAAACTATTTTAATTAAATAATACAATTGGGTTAGCCAAAAAATTCATTCAGATTTTTTGTGATATCATACAGAAAAACCTGAATGAACATTTTGGCCAACCCAATATTTGTGTGTGTTCATAGTTATTTAGTAGGCACTAATTTCTTTAATTTCATCCTTATTGTTACTGATAATTTGAAACCTTTAAATCTTAACTGATAAAGTAACAGTATTTTGTTTCAATGCGATACCAGTTGTGCTGTTGAAAAGGAAAAGCTTATTGTTTGAGTGCTTCTTATCCACATCAGCAGTTGACAGAAATTCAGATGAAAGGATGTAGTAGATAATGTAATTAATTGTTTTCAATTTATTCCAAACAATATATTGGCTAATTTTATATTCTTTATGATTTAAATCACAGAAAATGAACTTTTCCTAAGAAACTATTTTTCCTCCTTTACACATAGTAATGATGATTATTTTGAAGCAAAAATATCATAGTTAAAAATTACAGTGTTCATTTAGCTTTGCAAAGCTTTGCAAAGCCTAGCCTTTTGCATGTCTGCAGTTTTTCAAAATTTTGTAATGTTCTATATTTCAGAAGTCAACACCTGAAAGTCATTTAAAATGTAAAACTTTAAACAGAGCTCACATATCAAGACTCTTTTAAAACTGGAATAGGAAATAAAGACCTTTGATCTCTGTTCTTTCCTAGCACTCAGTTTAGAACATTCCTGAAACTGACTGTGGTTCCTAAACTGAGATGAAACATTCTGTTGTAGTCTAATGACAGCTTTTGGCAGTTTGAAAGCTTGTCTCATGTGGGGTATTCAATAAGTTGGGTCTAGTCCTCTTCAACTGAAGAAAGGGCGACTTAGGAAAGGAGAAGAAATGTGAGGAAAGAATTATGAGTATGCCTTCCTCATAGTTGAAAACGAGTTCCCTTTTTTTGGGGGGGCAACATTTTCATTTATGAAGTTTTTCCTTGAGTAAAAATAAATTCATAAATCTTAGGCAAAGGGTAGATTTATGGACATAGGCTCACTCCCAGACTGCTTTTTTATATTCCAAGTATATCCCCTTGTATACCTTAAAAGAGAAAAATAACAGAAGCCAATAAAAATTTCATCAATCTATACAAATATTTTTATGAATACTTTAAAAAATTGTTCCCTTTATAGAATTTTTAATAGGAAATTAATTATGAAAATATTATGTCTTTGAAAAGAATATATCAATGGAATATTGATAAATTGCAAAAATCTTTGAAACTCAAATGAAATACTTTTCTCATGCTAAATGGTAGAGTGACTAATGGATTTGTTTTTTTTGCTAAGTTGCAAAATCAGCTTTGTTACTGTTCCATTTTGTTTCCTTCTTACTCTGCTCTATTCTTAGAAAAGGAATGGAAAACAGGATTCCAAGACAAGATTCAAACTCACTATATGATTGATGACAATTGTTTTATCTTGCTAGCTTTAAAGAGGGGATGCTAGCAAGGATTAGAGAAATTTATATCTTATTGAAGTGCTGCTATTCAAAGTTGTGTTCTGCGATGAGATGGACAAGTTTGGTTTAGAATGTAAATCATTGTACTGTTTCCTTCATTAAGAAAGTCTTTCTATGAAAAATTCTAGCAAAGTTCCTCATTTCGTCATGGACCTCTTGAACAGTTCACAAACTGGCAGGAGCATGCGGACTGCATTCCGAGTAGCACTGTCCTAAAGGAGTTACTCGTTCTCCATTTTCTGAAAATCGAGTTACTTTAGCTTGTGATGTAACTAAGTACTTTCATCTCCTTAGCTTTTTAGGTAAATAAATGAGCAGTCATTGAAGATAAAAAGAACAACAGCAAAATAGTATAAATGCAAGAGATGTAAACTATGAAAGAATGTCTTGTTTGTAACCTATTTATGAATAGATTATTGAAGGAGCCTTATTGAAGATATGCATCATCCTGCATAGTTTTAAGGAAACAAGCTTGGTGACCAAATAATCTCCTAATTTTATGAGTCCTAAATGTAGAAAGCCCATTAACCCTTTAACACTGAATTCTTCTGAGATGTTCAGAGATAATTCTTAAAGTTTGAGCTATGGGTTGAAGACTCTAAAAGTAAAAAAATGAGAGACAAATAGAAAGATAATGTAGCCAATAAAAGACATATGCAGTTTTGAAGGAAGAAAAGACAACTCAAGTTTTAGGAGTCCATATTTGAAATTAGAAAGCATTTTTAATATATGTTACTCTAGGAATTAATTTTGATAGTGTTACCGATAAAATATATATGAATTAATTGTTTCAGGCATCTATCAACCATTTAAGAGGAAAGCACATTGGAAATAACCTGGATTTTACAAATTGATAAAATAATAATTGCTGAAATATAAAATAAACAGCCCTGGAAAAAAAAGATCCAGATGAATTCTGGTACATTCTATAATTGGTGACTTGATCACCAATCTGTCTTTCATGAATTCTGTAGTGTTTTGAGGCAGCATGGTGCAGTAGAAAGAACTTCAGTTTCTGAGTTAGACAGACCTGAACTCAAATTTCAGTTTTTCTGCTTACTAATTATATGACTTTATTCAAGTAATTTAATGTTTCTGAGCCTTAGTATCTTCATTTGTAAAAGGAAATAATAATAAAACCTATATTCTAAGATTGTTGAAATAATTATATATATATATATACATATATAAAATAACAGAGCCTAATACATAGAAGGAAGAAGTCAATAAATAATAACCTATAATTATCTTTCAGTTAGATAAATGACTTGATATTGGTGATAGCGATGATATGTAGAGGTTAAGGAAATCAGTCTTCTCTCTTTCAGATCTTAGAACTTCTGAAACTAGGTTATACTCTGAGGTGACTGTGGGATACTTTTACTTTCTAGAAAGTAGTTTGTATTTGGAGAGCAGTAGTAACAGGAGCAGAGGAAGAAGGTAAATCACCTACTATGATTTTGTCTTACATTTATTAATCTTTGGGCTCTACCTTTCATCATCTTTCTATTTTGTGTGCCTAGTATCAAGCATCATATAATCTAATGGTTCATACAATGGGATTTAAAATACATGTAGAAATATTGTATCATTTTCAGAAAACATTTGGATAGTTAAAATATACTTATAGTTCTACTTTTTTTTTTCCCTCTTAAGCTGAGCCATTATCTGGATATTGTGGAAGTAAACATTGCTCACCAGATCTCTCTACGTTCAGAAGCATTTTTTCATGCAATGACCTCTCAACATGAATTGCAGGACTACCTCAAGAAAACTTCCCAGGCTGTAAAAATACTTCGAGATAAAATTGCACAGATTGATAAAGTAATGTGTGAAGGATCACTACACATTTTAAGACTGGCACTTACCAGAAATAATTGTGTTAAAGTATACAATAAACTGAAGTTAATGGCCACTGTACACCAGACTCAGCCTACAGTACAGGTGTTGTTATCTACTTCTGAATTTGTTGGAGCATTGGATTTAATAGCAACAACACAAGAGGTTCTACAGCAGGAACTTCAGGGCATTCATAGCTTCCGGTATGTCCATTAAGTAAGCCATTAGAAATAATGTTAAATTTTCAGAGGATAAATTTTAGTGTGTAATGAAAACTGAAAAAGTAAGAGTGTATTTAGAGTTACATGGGTATTTTTGTCTTCTAGATTGACCTGTTTAATATTATCATTCTGAAATTTTAGTCTTACTAAAATAAAAAAAATCATAAGGACCAATATTTTCACAGATATTTAGATCAGTTCAGTTCAGTTGCTCAGTCGTGTCCAACTCTTTGCGACCCATGAATCACAGAATGCCAGGCCTCCCTGTCCATCACCAACTCCCGGAGTTTACCCAAACTCATGTCCATTGAGTTGGTAATGCCATCCAACCATCTCATCCTCTGTCGTCCCCTTCTCCTCCCGCCTTCAATCTTTCCCAACATCAGGGTCTTTTCAAATGAGTCAGCTCTTCGCATCAGGTGGCCAAAGTATTGGAGTTTCATCTTCAACATCAGTCCTTCCAAACACCCAGGACTGATTTCCTTAAGGATGGACTGGTTGGATCTCCTTGCAGTCCCAAGAGACTCTCAAGAGTCTTCTCCAACACCACAGTTCAAAAGCATCAATTCTTCAGCGCTCAGCTTTCTTTATAGTGCAACTCTCACATCCATACATGACTACTAGAAAACCATAGCCTTGACTAGACGGACCTTTGTTGACAAAGTAATGTCTCTGCTTATTAATATGCTATCTAGGTTGCTCATAACTTTTCTTCCAAGGAGTAAGCATCTTCTAATTTCATGGCTGCAGTCACCATCTGCAATGATTTTGGAGCCCCAAAAAATAAAGTCAGCCACTGTTTCCACTGTTTTCCCATCCCCATTTATTTCCCATGAAGTGATGGGACCAGATGCCATGATCTTCGTTTTCTGAATGTTGAGCTTTAAGCTAACTTTTTCACTCTCCTCTTTCACTTTCATCAAGAGGCTTTTTAGTTCCTCTTCACTTTCTGCCATAAGGGTGGTGTCATCTGCATATTTGAAGTTATTGATATTTCTCTCGGCAGTCTTGATACCAGCCTGTGCCTCTTCCAGCCCAGCGTTTCTCATGATGTACTCTGCATGTAAGTTAAATAAGCAGGCTGACAATATACAGCCTTGACGTACTCCTTTTCCTATTTGGAACCAGTCTGTTGTTCCATGTCCAGTTCTAACTGTTGCTTCCTGACCTACATCCAGATTTCTCAAGAGGCAGGTCAGGTGGTCTGATGAACTATGGACAGAGGTTTGTGACATTGTACAGGAGATAGGGATCAAGACCATTCCCAAGGAAAAGAAATGCAAAAAAGCTAAATGGCTGTCTGAGGAGGCCTTGCAAATAGCTGTGAAAACAAGAGAAGCAAAAAGCAAAGGAGAAAAGGAAAGATATACCCATTTGAATGCAGAGTTCCAAAGAATAGCAAGGAGAGATAAGAAAGCCTTCCTCAGCGATCAGTGCAAAGAAATAGAGGAAAACAATAGAATGGGAAAGACTAGGGATCTCTTCAAGAAAATTAGAGATAGCAAGGAAATATTTCATGCAAAGATGGACTCAATAAAGGACAGAAATGATATGGACCTACCAGAAGCAGAAGATATTAAGAAGAGGTGGCATGAATACACAGAACTGTACAAAAGAGATCTTCACGACCCAGATAATCACTATGGTGTGATCACTCACCTAGAGCCAGACATCTTGGAATGTGAAGTCAAGTGGGCCTTAGGGAGCATCACTACAAACAAAGGTAGTGGAAGTGATGGAATTCCAGTTGAGCTATTTTAAATCCTGAAAGATGATGCTGTGAAAGTGCTGCACTCCATATGCCAGCAAATTTGGAAAACTCAGCAGTGGCCACAGGACTGGAAAAGGTCAGTTTTCATTCCAATCCCAAAGAAAGGCAATGCCAAAGAATGCTCAAACTACTGCACAGTTGCACTCATCTCACATGCTAGTAAAGTAATGCTCAAAATTCTCCAAACCAGGCTTCAGCAATACATGAACCGTGAACTTCCAGATGCTCAAGCTGGTTTTAGAAAAGGCAGAGGAACCAGAGATCAAGTTGCCAACATTCGCTGGATCATGGAAAAAGCAAGAGAGTTCCAGAAAAACATTTATTTCTGCTTTATTGACTATGCCAAAACCTTTGACTGTGCGGATCACAATAACCTGTGGAAAATTCTGAAAGAGATATTTGGATAAAGAAGTAAAATTAAATTCTCTATTAGATGAAATTGATAAAGGGCCAGTCACAACTTTGAAACTGATAACATTTTGAAAACGTTGAAACGGCTTTGTGTCAAAGTAGAGAAAGTGGAGAAAGGAATACCGCTTCATTTTAAAAGCTATTGAATAAGTTTTAAATTAGGTAATTATTAAAATTCATTTCTCATTTGCAGTCTGTCACATTGCAAAAAAATTCACATGATGATGGAAGATACCCAATTTCTTTTGAGGCTTTATTTTGAAAATACCTTTAAAATTATAGTTTTAGTTATTTTATTTGCAATCATATCAGTTATTTAATTTGCAGATCAGACCAGTTTTAAGTCATCAAAATTTTTTGATATATTCTGAAAACCTTCAGAATATATTACGTTATAGAGCACATCTTCCATAAAACTTCTCTGTAGTCACTTAGTAGTGTAAGATTTAGGTGGGTTTCTCAACAGAAACCCACCTGAAGTCTTCAACAAGGACTTTGCAGGACTGCTTAACTGAGTGAAATCTTCAATATGGGCTTCCCTGGTGGCTCAGCTGGTAAAGAATCAGCCTGCAATGCAGGAGACCATGGTTCAATTCCTGGGAGGTATAGGCTACCCACTGCAGTATTCTTGGGCTTCCCTGATGTCTCAGACGATAAAGAATCTGTCTGCAATGTGGGAGACCTGAGTTCGATTCCTGGATTGGGAAGATCCCCTGGAGAAGGGAACAGTCACCCACTCCAATATTCTCACCTGGGGAATTCCATGGACAGAGGAGCCTGGCAGGCTACAGTCCATGGGATCAGAAAGAGTCAGATACAACTGAGCGACTTTCACTTTATCTTAAATATAAAATTATTTTAATTGAATTATAAGTTCTTACTAAGAGTAGGTAATTGGAGTATTTATTTAGAAAGCACTTTAAAAATATTGGCCCAAATTTAATTATGCAAGATTGATTCATTTATTTTAGAAATGGTAATTGATCATCTGTTACATGAGAGACACCTGGCAGAATACTGGGACTATAGCCGTGAACAAAGCAGAGATGCTTCTTGTTCTGTTTCTGCAATTTATTTGTCAGTACGGATACAGAAATTACTAGGTAGTTATCATATGGTGCAGTACAGTATGATGATGAATGTACGGATTGCTATGGAGTTTAACCTTAGGGGAAAAACCTTCTCCAGACATTTATGTTTACAGAAGTTTGGATTACAGATCTCTTTGAAAGTCTATTTTAAGCTGTGGTCAGACCTTCTTTCCATAAAAATATACCTGTACATAATATTTTGCAATCAATTTTGGGTGGTTTGTAGTCCTTTGGAGTCTACTTTGAATTTCTCAGCATGGATACCCAGGGTGACTAAATGATTTTTAGTTTCTCCTTTACCTCTGAAATTTTAAATATTTCTCTTTTAAATGTGTTCATGGAATATATTTTTTAAACTAATAATTTTGTCAGTATTTTAGCAAGATGGATTTCTGTAATAACAGATGTTTTTCACTTGTCACTACTATATAATTAAAATGTTGGTGAATATTAGCAACTGATTCTACAAAGTAGAATGCTTTATCCTCTGAACAGAGAAATAGAAACAAAGATTAAACGCTTGCCTGCTGAACGCAAATTCTGAAACTGTTCTAATTTTTACTCCAAAGGTCACGTAGTTTATTTCATTTTCTTGACTCATAACTTTATGCCCAGTAATATTGATTAAAAGTATAGTTATGCAAAGCTATCTGGAAAATATTTAAGAACAGGGTTGAAAAGGCAAAGTGAAAATTTTATAATCTTGTAATCATCTTGAGCTAGAACACAAGGAAGAGTTTACCTTTATTTTCAGGCTCACTTTTCGTTTATATCTTAACTCAGAGGACAAAATATTCTTCATAAAAAAATGGCATATAATTTTTAAAGACTTTCAAATATTCTAGTTGTCTACCTTTTGCTCATGTATCTTTCTAATATTTTTTAAGACCTGCACTTTTATAAAGATCATTTATTCTTCACATAAAATATATATGAAAATATATTTGATCCTTGAAATATTGCAGGTTTCGTGTAGAAAAGATTCAGTTATGTTGAAATTCAGGGGTATAATGTTATTTGCTATGTAGAACCTCTTCTCAGTTTTCACTGTTGTTAGTTTTTTTCGTTACTACTTACTACCACACCACTATAAAATCCAAGAACATTTTTTGAATACTTTGGTATTCTGTACAAGATACTATGCTAAGAATATTGTACGTATTGATATTATTTGACCCCGCTCCCCACTCCAGAAAACCCCTGTGAGATAGTCTTACCTCATTTTAATAGATAAGAAAGATAAAGCATTGAAAATCTTAGATAACTTGTTGCAAGTTATACAAATAACTTGCTCCAAGTCATAGAGCACATTATAAAACAGTAGAGTCAAAATTCAGTCAAGATCTCACTGGGCCCAAGGGTTATGTAGACTTTTTAATATATTTCATTGAGGTTTTATAGGATCTCAAATAGATCACTCTGAACATCAGTGCTAATTTTCTAGTGCAAGAGGTGTTTAACTGTGGGCAATTTACAGATTTGGTAAGCGAGAAACCTACCATAGTAATAGATTTTAAGATAAAAATTAATGTAACTAGTTTTTCTAGTTGTTTGCCGCCTTCTTTTTCTTTTTGAAAGAAAAGGTGGGAAACATTCAGAGTTAATTACAGGTTCCAGTTTACTGTAATATGATTTTATTGATCAGAGAGGCCACCTTAGGATTCCACTTAAGGGATTTTTATTGTTGGAAGTATTAAAAAATATTTAATACCTTGTTTGCTCCTGATATGGTCTTACATAATTTAGATTTTCAAAACATTATAATATAAAAACATCCACATTGTATGCTCTGAGATGAAGTCAAAACAACAAAATTTCTGCTATTTGATGAAAATAGTATTACTGTTGGGTTTATTGATATGTAAGTTTTTCTGATAAAAGCAGCACAGAAGTCATTGTGAACCCACAGCTTAGTAGAAGAGGTGAACTCATGTACAAATTGAGGCATATTAAAGTAGCAAGTATTAGAATTGCTCTGATTTATTTAGCTGGATATATGGACCTATGTATGTTTTTAGAAAGTTATTTTTAGTTATTTTGCATTCCAGTATATTTCTTCCACCACTCTTAATTACTGCATGTGATTATTAGGGTGGTGATGTTGTTTTTGTTGTTCAGTCGTGTCCAACTCTGTGATCTCATGGACTGCATCATGCCAGGCTCCTCTGTCTTCCACTGCCTCCTGGAGTTTGCTCAAATTCATGTCCATTAAGTTGGTGATGCTACCTAACCATCTCATCCTCTGCTGCCCATTTCTTCTCATACTTTTATTTTATTTATTTATTCTTTTAATATTTTGTTTTATTTTTAATTTTTTAAATTTTAAAATCTTTAATTCTTACATGCGTTCCCAAACATGACCCCCCCTCCCACCTCCCTCCCCACAACATCTCTCTGGGTCATCCCCATGCACCAGCCCCAAGCATGCTGCTTTTAAAATGAACTGTTAATGGATCTATGTTTAAATATTTTTGGTAAGGTTAATAATGTTCAGTATAATTGCATCTATTGATAAAGTAGTCAAAAATATTGTAAACACAGAGCAAGGACGAAAAGGTGAATCTTATAAAACCTTATAATTCTAGAAGTTTTGTTTAAGAATTCACTTAAATCTTTTAACATATGTTATCTTATACCTGTGAGTACATAATAAATATTATTTGATACTAGTATTGAAATTCATATCTGTTCTTCTTTATTTATCAGACTTTAAAATTACTTTAAGATGCATAGAAATGAAAGTACTCAGTTATTTTCAATAGTATCTGAGGTTGAATAGAACCTCACATTTAAATTATTATGCTGAATATCACTAGATACAGTCCGGTGGACTTCCTACTGTAATTATTTGTTGGGATTTGCTGAGGACTGTTATACCTGAAGGTAAGACATACTTGAGTGGTAACCGCTAGTCTACATTCAAAAGGAATTTATGATCTTTGTAAAAATTAATTGAGAACCAAGCATTGTTAAAGTTCTGTGTGGATTTATATCTTACCCTATTACTACTTTTTAAAAAGCTTGTTGAAAACTGAAACACACAAAAATAGAGGAAATTATATGAAGAGAGTTGTATGAAGCTGGGTAAACTGCATATCACCTGTGAATTATCAGCTCACGGCCAACTTTGTTTTCTCCATATTCCTCCCCCATTCTTGGATTATTTTGAAACAAATCCAAAATATCATTTCATTTTATCCACAAGTATTCCATTGTGTATCTTTGAAAGATAAGGATCTTTAAAAACATAATTCTAATATCATTTATATTTTCAAATAGCTAGTCAGTGTTCAAATTTTCCTACTTCTCAAAATTCTTTTCATAGTGTATTTGTTGAAATAGGTCCAAAATATAACTATATATTACAACTGATTGATATATTTCATGTGTCTTTTGATATTGTTCTCCATTCTTCTCATTTTTCCCCTTTCAAAATATTTATTGAAGAAATTATCTTTGTAGTGCTTCTCACAGTCTGAATTTTGCCGACTTCATCCACGTGTTTATTTGCAGGTTCTCCTTTTGCCTATACTTCCTATAAACTTGTAGTTCGATTTAAAGGCTTGATCAGGTTTAAGTTTTTCTTAGAAATCATATATCTGTTTGTCTCTTTTTATGATATAAGCAGCCATTTGAGGATTGTTGCCTAGATTTATCATCTCATTGTGGTTTGCAAATCATGATATTCTAATTCTAAACTTCCTTATTCATTTATTAATGGAATATTTATGTAAAGCCATATTTCTCCATAACAATTATTTGGTAATTCTGAAGGACAGTTCTTACAAGGATAGACAAGATAAATTCTAGGTTCTTTTCCTTTATCTGGCAGTTTTTGAAATAATGAATTGAAATCCAAATGTTTTATAAGTACATGGTTTTATAAATGTTTGAAGTATCAATGTTTTTTGTCTTTTTTTAAGCTTTATTTATTGGCTGTGCTGAGTCTTTGTTAGTGAGTGGGCTTTCTCTAGTTGTGAGTGGGGACTATTCTTTGTTGTGGTATGTGAGCTTCTCGTTGTGGTGGCTTCTCTTATGACACACAGGATCTAGGACTCGTGGGCTTCAGCAGCTGTTGCTTCTGGGCTCCAGAGCAGGCTCATATTTGTGGCTTATGGTCTTAGTTCCTCTGTGGCATGTGGGATCCTCCTGGATCAGGGATTAAACCCTTGTCTCCTGCATTGGCAGGAGGGTTCTTTACCATTGAGACACCAAGGAAGCCCCAAGTTTTTTGCTTTTAAAAATTTTCATTAGTATTCATTTTGTTCTTATATAGGAACCTCCTCAAATCCTTTTGATTCTTTGAGTAGTTGTTGATGGTTTTCTTACTTCATGTTATGATGGGATATTCATGTTACACTTTTTATGTTCCAGATTTGCAAACTGCCATTTCTCTAAGGAGCCCTAATTTCTTTTATTAGGAAATGGTACTTAGAAATTATAGTCTAGGTGCTCCTTGTAGCAAGGTGTTCCTTGCTACACCTCTGATCAAAGGCTGATTGGTTATGATCACCAAGCCTTTTTAGTGGGTAGAGCTAGAAAATAAAGTTTCCTTCTTAAAGAAAAAATATGAGTTTGTTCCAGGATAGTTCCACTGTGTACTGATAAATTTAGGACTGTAGAGTTTTTGTTTCTTCAACTTTGCATATATATTTACCTTTCCAGCAGCCTAAAAACTGTGCTTCCTAATGACACCAACATAATTACTCATTTGTTTTATCCAACAATATACATAGAATTGGGCTTCCCAGGTGATGCTAGTGGTAAAGAACCTGCCTGGCAGTGTAGGAGATGTAAGAGACACAGGTTTGATCCCTGAATTGGGAAGATCCCCTGGAGGAGGGCATGGCAACCAACTCCAATATTCTTGCCTGGAGAATCCGATGGACAGAGGAGCCTGGAGGGCTACAGTCCGTAGGGTTGCAGAGTCAGACACGACTGAAGTGACTTAGCACACACATACATAGAGTGCTCTCAGAGCTAACAATATTATTACTACAAACACATAGGATTTCTTTTTGTTTTTCTAAAGGTATATCCCTTGTGGGATGAATGGATAAATTACTATGTTTTAAAGTCACTTGAGATAATTTCCTCTTTTGTAGATTTGCCTCTAGTTTAATACATAGTTAAGCTCATTTATTTGATTTGCTTTTGATATTTAAGGGTTGCTGTTTTTAGGTGTAACATTGTTTTACAACTATGTTAAGTGGTTACATGGTTCCAAAATCAGATCTATGAAAGAAGATAATTCGGAGAAATTTAACTTCTGTCTTGGTCCCCTTCCTCTCTACTCCTGTTAGTCATCATTTTAAAAAGTTTTAGTTTATATTTATCCATCTATCTGTCCTTCGTCTTAGATAAGCAATTGCATATTGTACGTAGTTTTCTCCACCTTACTGTTTTTACCTTACATATACCCTGTAGATCATGCTATAGTACACATTCTCGATGGGGAATATCACCTCAGGGAGGGGAAATTGGTTCTTGAAGGGTAAAAAAAAAGTCTTGAATTTTACAATGGTTTGTTGTGCTCCAAAGGCCATGGTACCTAAATGGATATACAGTATATCTGTGATATTAAAACTTCATGGGGGATGATTAGGAATAAAAATATCTAAAAGGATGTTTTGGGGAGGCAATAATGACAAAAAGGTTGAGAAACTGCTCTGTAGCAGTATATAGTATATTCAGTTCAGTTCAGTTGCTCAGTCTTGTCCAACTCTTTGTGACCCCATGAATTGATATTAATTGCAGGTTAGTAGGGTCTTGCAGATTATATTTTGCAGATATATAGGGTCTGTTATGCTGCCGTCTATTGAGTCGCACAGAGTCGGACACGACTGAAGCGACTTAGCAGCAGCAGCATGATAAAACTAGCTTTCTGTTCGTCAGCATTTAGGTTGTTTCCATTCCTTTGCCATTATCAACAGTGCTGCAATGAATGTACATTCTTTTGTATTTTTTCCTATATACTTTTGAGACAGATTCTGAAAGTGAGATTCCTAGGTCAAAGGCCGATTGCCCGTAATTTTGCAGGACACTGTCAAATTCCTTTTATGGTAGTATTTTAGTTTATAATAGTGGATATGTTCTAAATTATAATAGTGGATATGTTCATTATGAGATGTCACCATTTATGAGAACCTTATTAGACTTCTAATTAGCTGTAAGAAATATAATTTTCATATTATAAAATTTCGCTTATCAGACTTTTTCAAATTATCACTATACTACTACCATATGTCGTTCATAAATGAAAAGCAGTGGATCTGTCTAAAAGGCCACATGCTTTAGACTAATTTTTTTAAATGTGCTGAATCTGTCTGGTCGTAGTCAGGACAATTGCTGACATTGAGTTTGTTTTTCAAGTAAATGTAGCATAAGATTTTAAAATGTTTTTTATTTAATTATAAATGTTTAAATTTAAGAGAGATTTCACTTAAGTTTTGAAATGCTTTGTACCAATTAGATTACCTGGTTTTCTTCAACCCATTGTTTTCATGAAACTATTCGATTATATGGCAAAACCCCCTTTGGATATGAAGCTATTCATCCTTAGTTCCCTTAAGAGCAGGGATTAACTACATGGAACCCTTCTTGTCATTTGGACCATACATGTTTTTTCCAGGGAAAAGGTTCCACATTTTTTTAGTAATACTTCCCCTTATTACCCCCACAACTTTGCTCAAGTTAGAGTCCCTCTCACTTTAATCCTAACTAGGATCTGCAAATATTAAAGAGGTAAGTTAAAAAGGAACATTATATTTTATGAGAAAAAGTTCCAGGGATAGATTGTAGCTCAGTATTTTTATTTTTTCATTCTTAAGTTCTGATGACTTTCAGTTTAACGGCCTGAGGGATGTTGCACAGTAACTCACACTGATTGTGACAGAGATTAATTGCATCAGACTATCCCTATAGTTCTTCAGATATTTATGTATACCCAGAACAGGGCCTGGTACACAGTATGCGCTTAAATTTATTCCATAAATAAATGACTGAGGAGCTACTGACATTTATATTCAGTAAGTGGTTAATGAGGAAAGGATTTTAGAATATCTGATTATTTCATCTGTGCAAAAAGGACTAAAAAAAACAGTCATGAAGTTTTGTAGAACCAGGTTTCCTATAGCATATTTAACTGTTTGGAGGTTAAAGATAGAAAGGGAAAAATAGAATTTGGGCGACAACGTGAAACTGTCACAGTTATTTTTGTTAAAAGACTTCATTTTATTAAAATGTCACCTTGTTGCACAAGTACTATCAACTACAAAAGTTTTGCTGCCTAGTTGATCCCTTGATTGTGGAGTAAATTTGGGTTTTTAGTAAATGTAGGTAACATTTCCCTCTTCCTTTGTAGGCATTTGGGATCACAGCTTTGTGAATTAGAAAAACTGATAGATAAAATGATGATTGCAGAATTTTCTACTTATTCTCACAGTGACTTAAATAGACCATTGGAAGATGACTGTCAAATTTTAGAAGAGGTATGTCCTTTGAACTCTAGAATGAAATTGATCTCATTGCTTAGTGTTATTTGCTAACGCATTGTATAGAACATTCTTCTTAGGTTATAGTGGGCAAAATTATCTTCAGTATCAGTCTGTGTGAGACCTATGAAATCTTTCACTATGTGACTTTAGTAAGCACTATACTTGTTTATTAACCTTTGAAATTAGAGAATAAATAATTTTATAGCTTAATTAAAAATGGAAATTAAAGTCTTTATATAGCTTATAACCCAAGTTCCAAATGTAGATATAGGATGATTAACTTATATCCTTGTGTATGCATATAATGGAGTGTGTCTTATAGAAAAAGTGATTGTTATTGTATGGTATTTTACCTGTCATTCACATTCACTGAGCACCTGTTATGAACATGTTTTATGCATGTGCATGCACAAATGTATCATATTTGTTAATTTATTTGGTAACTTCTTAATGCTGATTACTGCCAAGAACTATTAATAGTAAAGAATCCAAAAAGTCCTGATAGCAGCCTAATCAGTTAAAGAGATTTTTGTGTTAGCAGTTCAGTCAGTTCAGTTCAGTTCAGTTGCTCAGTCGTGTCCAACTCTTTGCGACCCCATGAATCCCAGCACGCCAGGCCTCCCTGTCCATCACCAACTCCTGGAGTTCACTCAGACTCACGTCCATTGAATCAGTGATGCCATCCAGCCATCTCATCCTCTGTCATCCCCTTCTCCTCCTGCCCCCAATCCCTCCCAGCATCAGAGTCTTTTCCAATGAGTCAACTCTTTGCATGAGGTGGCCATAGTACTGGAGTTTCAGCTTTAGCATCATTCCTTCCAAAGAAATCCCAGAGCTGATCTCCTTGAGAATGGACTGGTTGGATCACCTTGCAGTCCAAGGGACTCTCAAGAGTCTTTCCACAAATAATCCAGGTCATCATTCCAGTGTTGTAGACCACTAATTTAAAAGCACAGGGCTTATAGAATATTTATTAGTCATCAGGGTTTGAGAAGAATACTTTCTAGCTTCTTATTGAAACTAGACTAAAATAAATTGTTCTGCCCCCAAACCAGCTTCATTTGATCCACTGTAGTAGGATGGGATTTGCCTGTTTTAGAATAATGACTGCAAAAATCTGATGACAAGATCGCTTTGGAAAGGGGTTGTTAAGGCTTCTAGAAAATACCATATGCAATATAGAGATTTCAGGGTTAAACAATTGATTATTTCTACTTCTAAGTGAGATTATTTTGTACTTAAATTGTGACATTGTTACCCTTTTTTTTTTTTAATAGGAAAGACTAATCTCTCTTGTATTTGGACTTTTAAAACAAAGAAAACTTAATTTTTTAGAAATATATAGTGAAGAAATGATTATTACAGCAAAGAATATCATTAAACAGGTAATTGTACTTTTTTATTTTATAAGTTTTGGTCTAGAATCTTTTGTGAAGTTTATTTTTACATTATCTTGTAATATATTCAGTATCATAATATTTTCTCATTTATTTAAAAATTTTAAATATAGAAAACTAGAACAAAAAAAAATATAGCCCACCTAGTCAAAAAGATTATCATTTGACTATTTAAAAGTGTAAGTAGTTACTGGTGTTTTTCATTAATTGTACAAATATTTCACTTTGAATCATAACATAAACATTTCCTCATAAGCCTTCATAAAGATCACTTTTAAAGGTTATATAAAATTCCATCAACATCCTGTTACTTAAGCCTGTTTAACCTTTCCTCTGTGTTAAATATTTAGGTCATTTTCTGTTTGGTAGTATAAGGATCACTGTGACAACTTTGGTATAAAGTTTTGTTTGTTTAGTTTTTTCATATTTAAGACTGTTTTCTTAATAACTGATTCCTGAAGTAGAATTGTTGGTCAGAGAGTGAAAAGTATTCTTAAATTGTTTGATGCATGGAGTTGAATTGCCTTTTTTTTTTTTTACCAAAAAAAGATTTTACCAATAGTATATACTTACATCAGTATTTCTTCTTATCCTGAGCTCTAAGAAATTATCATTGTAAACTAAAATCTATTGTTTTTTTTTTTTTAGTATCTTAGATTTTTGTTTTGACTTTTCAAATAAATCTCATTCACTGAACTTTAGTTTTTCTGTATTTGAAAAATAACAATTTTGAATGTATTTGTTAGGCTTAACTGATCATCATCGTTAGGTTAAATGTACATTTTTTAGTTTCTAATGTTTAAATAAAACAAGCAAGAACTAAATATACACGTATCTTATGACTTAGCAATTCTATTTCTAGTAATTTACCCATCAGAAATTTGTACATAGACCACCAAAACAGCACAAGCATTTCATGGCAGTATATTTGTAATTAAAAAAAAAAAAAAAGTGGAAAAACCCAAATTTTTTCATCAGTAGGAAAGGTAAATAAAATTGTAGCATATTTACATCACTGAATTCTATAACAGCAATGAGAATGAATAATTACATGAAACAAACAACATGGATATTCACATACATACTGTGGAGCGAAGGAAGCCAGACACAGAGGAGTACACACTGTATGATTTCACTGACCTAAAAATTCAACCATGAGCAAAATTAGTCTATGATGTTAGAAATTAGGATAGTGATGGCTTTGGGGAGGAAGTAGTGACCAGGAGGGGAATAAGAGGGGATGACTGGTAATGTTCAATTTCATAATCTGAGTTCTGTTTAAATAGGTGTACTCTACTTGTAAAATAAATATTGAGCTATAAGTATAATTTGTTCAGTTTTCTGTATGTATATTTTAAACAGTTTTTAAAAACTGCTGTGCTTTAATTGCTAGACTTCTAAGTCTGAGCATTTATTTTTTTAAAACTTTAAACTTTCGCATGTATTATGAGGAAGTGTGACCTCCAAAGTGAATTTCTTTTGGAATTTTAGTATGAAGCTTAAACTATGTTCCTAAGAATTATAGTTCTGTGGGGACTTTTTGTGTGCATGTGTTGTGTGTTTGTTTCTGTGTGTACCTTTGAACAGTTTTGAACAGTTTTAAAAAGTAGGAAATTTTAATTAGTACAGTTTAAGCATTCTCTGGAGTAATTATTTAATAGGGTACTGCTGCAATTTGTAAGAGTCAAAAGAGAGGTTTGGTAGAATGATTATCATAGTCATTGAGGCCCTTATTAATAAATAATGAACATGTAGTACTTACAATTCTAAAGATGTTAATCAATTTTTTTTCCTTAAATTTTGCAGTGTGTGATTAATAAAGTTTCACAAATAGAAGATATAGACACAGATGTTGTTTTGAAGTAAGTATAAATATTAAGTTGGGGTTACCAGTCAGGGAAAAGATAACACATTAGATTAAGGATAGAATAAAGAGGATTTAGTTAAGGAAATATTTACTAAAGTATGGGCAGAGTATGGGAAAATACAAGTGATAGTGCAGTACCTTAAAGGGGCAAAGTGAAAGTGACCCCATGGACTGTAGCCTATCAGGCTCCTCCATCCATGGGATTTTCCAGGCAAGAGTGCTAGAGTGGATTGCCATTTCCTTCTCCAGGGGATCTTCCCGACCCAGGAATCGAACCCGGGTCTCCCGCATTGCAGGCAGACGCTTTACCGTCTGAGCCACCAGGGAAGCCTTAAGGGGCAAAGAGAGCCATTAATAGAATTCAGAAGGAGAAAACAATGTAAGTAGTTAGAATAATCTTGTAGTAATTGAATTGATGTTCAGTGGAGGGGGCCAGTCTTTCTGTGGTAACCACTCCGGGGCAGAGATGAAACTATCAGCACCTTTGCTCCTTTCAGTCTTTTGCAAGGGCTCCTCACTGGCCAAGTCCACAAGTCAGCCTCCCAGGGCTGAGAGAGGGTGGAGATGTACATAGATACGGAGGGTGGAAATTGAAGAAGAATAGCAGTGCTAAATTTGTTTAGCCATATAATTAAAATGCAGTTAACTTTGAGAAGTTTGAATGCATGACTTAGAATTGCCCGTGTCTGTAATTTTTTGTTTTCCCTTGAAATTTCTGTTCTTCTACTTTGAGAAAAATAGTGATAAGTATTTTATGACTATGAATTTCTTGTTCATATACATATATAAGTTTTATTAACTGGTCTAAGATATGAAAAGTACTATGGACAACTGTAAAACTTCTCTGGGCCAAGTTCATAGAATGAGAATTGTGGAGTTTTAATTTGCACACTTACCTAGTGAAAGCTCAGGTTCAGAATTAGTTGAAGCAGTCCTAATAAGGCAGGGATCACTAGTAGTTAGAAAAATTAAGTTACTGGACTATTGCTAAAGGTCCTACACACATGGAGAGTCAGTTTTTAGTTTTTTCTTCTGTATGAAATTTTCTTAACTTAGAGCACATCCTATACCTCAAATATATAGGAGTACCTTTTGAGAATAAATTCCTAAGTGTAGCATCATTAATTAAAAATTTAGAGTAATAAGTCATTATATTGTTCTGAAATACCTTTATGGAATTCTGTTTTTTATTTTAAAAATTGATGTCAGCTATAAAAATATTGGCTATACTTTTATATATTATACTAATATAATATTTAGTGTGTGTATATATATATATATATAAAACATTCTAGATATAAATATTGGCTAATACATAGCATTTTTTAAATTAATTGTGCAATGTCCTGAGTACTTATTGACTCAGTTAATACTAACATCTACCATATGTGGTAGCTTCTATCACTTTTTCCATATGAATTTCCCTGGTGGCTCAGTGGTAGAGAATCTGCCTGTAATGCAGGAGACATGAGTTCAGTCCCTGGGTTGGGAAGATCCCCTGGAGAAGGAAATGGCAACCCACTCCAATGTTCTTGCCTGGAGAATCCCCAAGGACAGAGGAGCCTGGCAGCCTATCTTCCATGGGGTTGGAAAAGAGTTGGACACGACTGAGAGACTTTCACTCACTAAGTCACTTGGCCAGAGTCATACAATTAGTTAAGTGGCAGGGCTGGATCTTGAACCAAGACACTGTGGCTCAAGAGCCCATACTCTTAGCCACTATGCCATGTTACCCTTCATATATAGAAAAGTACTTTTAGTTTATAGTTAGAAAAATAGGTTATTAAGTTTTTTAGGGGAGCTGTTATGTTTCTCATTTTTATTCCAGCATATATCTTTTCTACATTTAACCTAAATTAGTTTATTTCTCTATCCCTTTAATCAAATGACCACAAAGCATGTTCACATGGAATTAATACATGATAAAGATGTCTTAGGGAGAAGGCGATAGCAACCCATTCCAGTACTCTTGCCTGGAAAATCTCATGGATGGAGGAGCCTGGTGGGCTGCAGTCCATGGGGTCACTAAGAGTCGGACACAACTGAGCGACTTCACTTTCACTTTTCACTTTCATGAATTGGAGAAGGAAATGGCAACCCACTCCAGTGTTCTTGCCTGGAGAATCCCAGGGATGGGGGGAGCCTGGTGGCCTCTGTCTCTGGGGTCGCACAGAGTCGGACACGACTGAAGCGACTTAGCAAAGATGTCTTAGAGATGTTTAAACAAGGAGTTGTTTACTAATTGACTTCTTCATCTCTGTTGTATAATTGTAGATTAAATTGCATTTTATTCTTTTGTTACTAGATAGTATTCAGTGTAGTTTCTTCCAGCTTGTAGATAATATCATACTGGCCCCAAGACAGTCATTATTTTTGTTTGAATTTTTTCTCTAGGCTTGCAGATCAGATGAGAATGTTGAATTTTCCTCAGTGGTTTGATTTACTAACGGATATTTTCTCCAAGTTTACAATTTTCCTACAGAGAGTTAAGGTAAGCTTACGTGATTTATCAGTTTATCCAGGATATCCCTAAAATTGTCCTCTTTCTAGACACAAAAATTTGAATAAAACAAAATTTTTAATTTTTGCAATTTTTCTAAAGGAGCTTTGTTTTAAATAAGATTTGAAGTGCTTCAGAGTATTTTGGTAACTTTTTTTTTTTTAATGATTCTGAACGATTTATTTCATTTTAAAAAGAAATATGCTTCAGTTCAGTTCAGTCGTCCAGTCGTGTCCGACTCTTTGCAACCCCATGAATCCCAGCACGCCAGGCCTCCCTGTCCATCACCAACTCCTGGAGTTCACTCAAACTCTCGTCCATCGAGTCGGTGATGCCATCCAGCCATCTCATCCTCTGTCATCCCTTTTTCCTCCTTCCCCCAATCCCTCCCAGCATCAAAGTCTTTTCCAATGAGTCAACTCTTCGCATGAGGTGGCCAAAGTACTGGAGTTTCAGCTTCAGCATCATTCCTTCCAAAGAACACCTAGGGCTGATCTCCTTTAGAATGGACTGGTTGAATCTCCTTGCAATCCATGGGACTCTCAAGAGTCTTCTCCAACACCACAGTTCAAAAGCATCAATTCTTTGGCACTCAGCTTTCTTCACAGTCCAACTCTCACATCCATACATGACTACTGGAAAAACCATAGCCTTGACTAGATGGACCTTTGTTGGCAAAGTAATGTCTCTGCTTTTGAATATGCTATCTAGGTTGGTTACAACTTTCCTTACAAGGAGTAAGCATCTTTTAATTTCATGGGTGCAGTCACCATCTGCAATGATTTTGGAGCCCAAAAAACTGAAGTCTCACACTGTTTCCACTGTTTCCCATGAAGTGATGGGACCAGGCATTAAATATTATAAGTAATATTTCCTTTTGTGATTTTGTGATGCTTGAATCTATCTTGATTATCTATAGTTAAAATATTGTGAAATACTCAAAAATCTATCCCATAACACTTAATTTTTCTAGGAATTTAATATTAATATTATGCTGATACCATAGTATTTTTAACATACAGTTCATATTTATATTACTCTAATGTTCTTTATTGCAGGTTTTTATTTCATTTTTAAGCCTGGGGTCCAGTCATGTATCAGGCATCATATTTAATTACTTTGTGGTCAAGCCAGTTAATTTTCATCTGGTCAATATAAGGAAAAGAACACATGTCACACAGCATTCTTCAGAAGAAAAGATGTTATAGACTCTAGTATGTGGTGTTGGGATTACCAACGTGTCATAACTGTTTTAATAAGACAGTCCTTAGGAATTACTGAGTATAAGAGGCTGTTAGTGAAATGTGATATTCTTTGAATTATCAAGTGTCAATATTTCATTTATGTTCTAGTCAAGATCCCTGGCATCTCCTGAGTTTCATATTAAAAATGATCTGGGGGACTTAGGTATTTATCTATAATATGACTTTCTTAATAAAATTGGGATGATGCTCTACATCACATCTATAAGCTTTCTGGTTGAAATGGGAAAAGTTTTTATAAAATGTGATTCATTGCATTTAATTTAGACTCCTACCCAGATGTTGATCTTATCTATTGATAGTGATAGATATCAAACCTGTATCTGTGAATTGTACAGTATAAGGGCATGTTTTTACTTTTTCTTATATTCCCACCATGACTTCATCACACACTTCTGGATATCTAGAACTCCTACATTGCATAGTTGGAGTTGGCCAACTTTTTGCCAGTAATTGTTTAAATAGCCATCTTACTTTTAGATTCTATATCAGTTAAACTAAGCCAAATTACTATTTGATGTATGTGCTATATGAAAACAGTGATTTGTCCTAATTGTAGCTTCTCATTTTCACATTTAGACCACTTAAACTAATATTGTTGTAAAACATCTTTGAAGATGATGTTTGATTTCTAAATACAGTAATTTTTCTTTGGACAAGTTTATGATTCATTCTAGGGCATGATTTCACTGAAACATAACATTAGAAACCTCATTTTTAATGAAGATTTTTAAATAACTACAAATCAGAAAGAACTCTGATGTCTAACATAGAAATGGTAAAATTGGTTATGCCTAGTATACTCGCTAGGACAGAATGTCATGCAGGCAAGGATTTTTAATGATTGAAGAAAATGCATACATTATAACATTAAGTGAAGAAACAAGACAGAGATCTGTTTATGTAGCATGCTCTTAGCTGTGTTAAAAATGTTTTTTTTTTTATTTTTTTACCTCTTAATCTGCATAGACCAGAGACAGCCTGTCTTTTTGTGGTTGCCTTTAGATGGTAGAATTATGTGTAATTTAAACTTGTTATTCATTCTTTTCTCTTTTCCCTAAGTTTTCTACAGAAAGAGACATTACATTTTTGTAATTGAAGTATAGTTGACTTACAGTGTTGTATTAGTTTCTGGTATACAGAAAAGTGATTCAGTTATTCAGTTACATGTATTCATTTTATAGTCTTTTCCATTATAGCTTATTACAGGATGTTGAATATAGTTCCCTGTGCTATACAGTAGGACCACTGTTTATCTGTTTCATATAGTTTGTGTCTGCTAATCTCAAACTCCTAAGTTATCCATCCCCTGCCCTGCCCTTTCCCCTTTGGTAACCGTAAGTTTGTTTTCTATGTCTGTGAGTCTGTTTCTTTTTTGTTAATGAGTTCATTAGTATCTCTTTTTTCATGATAGTATCTCATGATAAGTGACATCATGTGGTATGTGGTATTGTCTTTCTGTATCTAACTTACTTCAATTAGTATGACAATTTCTAGATCTATCCATGTTGCTGCATGGACTGATGGCATTTTTCATTCTTTTTATGGCTGAATAATATTCCATTGTGTATATTTACCACATATTTTTACCCATTTATCTGTCAGTGGACATTTCCATGTCTTGGCTATTATAAATAGTACTGCTATGAATATTGGGTTGCATATATCTCTTCTAATTAGAGTTTTCTCCAGATATATGCCCAGGAGTGGCATCACTGGATCATATGATAACTCTATTTTTAGTTTTTTAAGGAACTTCCATACTGTTTTCCATAGTGGCTGCACCAATTTACATTCCCACCAGTGGTGTCAGAAGGAACCTTTTTCTCCACATCATCTCCAGCATTTATTATTTGTATACGTTTTGAAGATGGCCATTCTGATCAGTGTGAGGTGATACCTCATTGTGGTTATGGATGGTATTTCTCTAATAATTAGCAGTATCAAACATCATTTCATATGCCTTTTGGCTGTCTGTGTGTCTTCTTTGGAGAATTGTCTAGATCTGCCCATTTTTTGATTTGGTGTTGTTTTTTTTTAATTGACCTATATAAGCTGTTTGTGTATTTTGGAAATTAATTCCTTGTAGGTCACATAATTTTCAAATATTTTCTCCCAGTCCTTTCATTTTGTTTGTGGTTTCCTTTGCTGTGCAAAAGCTTTTAAGTTTAATTAGGTCCCATTTGTTTATTATTGTTTTTATTTCCATAACTCTAGGATTCAGCTCCATAAAAATACTGCTGTAATTTGTTTCCAAGAGCATTCTGCCTGTGTTTTCCCCTAGGAGTTTTATAGTATCCAGTCTTACATTTACTTCTTTAATCAATTTTGAGTTTATTTTTGTAGATGGTGTTAGAGAGTGTTCTGATTTCATTCTTTCACATGTAGCTTCTTTTCCCAGTACCACTTGTTGAAGAGACTGTCTTTTCTCCATTGTAGATTCTTGTATTCTTTATTGTAGATTAATTGACCACAAGTGTGTATGTTTATTTGGGGGCATTAATTGTATTTTGAATTTTTGTTTATTGTTTATACCCCATAGTTTAGTATGATTTGTATAGCTGAAAAAGAAAATAATCCTTAAATGCAGCTTGACAGTCTTTTCAAGAAATTTTTAACTCTGATTTTCAATTTGTTACATAGACAGATCTGGACTGTCATTTTAGAGGCTTAATCAATATGGTTACCAGATTATTTCATTCACTATTCTCAAGACTGGAAAAATTTATTTTAGTTGTTCTGTTATTTAAACATGAACTTAACTAAAATTGCTGCAATAGGAAAGTTCAGAAAGTAAATCATCTGCCTACATTTTTTTTAATGCATTTATTAGCTAGTTACTTTGTGCCAGGCACTGTTCTGAGCACATTATTTTTTTATTATTATTATTTTGAAATTTTTTATTGGGGTATAGCTGCTTTACCCTACTGTTGAATCTATTATGTATTGTGAAATCTTCTGGCATTCTTAAACAAGAATGATTCTGGACTTAAAAAAAAAAATCACAAACCTTTAAAACTTGTAGATATCGTGAAAACAGTGAAGAAGAACCCCTAAGAGATACAGCCAATACACTGTATAGAGAAAGTTTATTGTATTAGCTAAGATGTTGTCAGTTAAAAGTGGCAAAATGTCCAAATCAGACTAATTTAAACAATAAAAGAAATGTATTGTCTTGAGGAACTTAAAATAGTCCAAAAACGATAGACTTCAGTTTTGGTGTGGTCATTGTTTTCTTGATTAGTTTTACTGTTTTATTTTATTTCTACCTCCTCTTTTTTGACTTCACTTTTAAAGTAACTAACGTAATTACAGCAAAATATCTAAATATAACAGTTTCAAGTCTTCCACATTTGTATACTATACCTCCTAGAACAAGATTTTTTTCTTCTTCAGTCATCAAATGAAAGTCCCTCATTTTAAACCATTGGGCTAATTTGGGTCACATACCCAATCACTGTGGTAAAAAAAATGCTATGCACTGATTGGTTTGGGTCTGGATTTTCTTCTTATTTCTAATCCTGTGGCAAGGAGGTTTGGGAGCATATTGGGTGGCTATGCAGGACTGAACCTGAAATTGGAAGGTGGACTCAGTTTTGCATAGCTAGCCTATGAGTGAAGTGCAGAGTAGTTGCTGGAGGAGAGAAAGACTATGTTTAATTATTTTTTAATGAGAAAATTTTTTGAGAAAGAAAATCACTAAGAGAGAAGAGATAAGGGAGAAGAAAGGCAGAAATGAAGATGGGAGAGGTAGCATATTAAAGATTAAGACAGCAGTAAAGATTAAAAGCAGCAGTGGAATCGTTTAGCAGGGAGCAGGTTTGTGACAATAGAGAAGTTACTGATGAGCAGAGAAGATGTACAGTCTCCACAGACTTGAAGGCTCAGTATCTCTGTCTAATACTATATGGAATATTCACTTAGATTACATTTAGTCCCAAATAAACAGGAACAGTATGAAAAGGCAAAAAGATAGGACATTGAAAGATGAACTCCCCAGGTCGGTAGGTGCCCAATATGCTAATGGAGATCAGTGGAGAAATAACTCCAGAAAGAATGAAGGGATGGGGTCAAAGCAAAAACAACACCCAGTTGTGAATGGGACTGGTGATGGAAGCAGGGTTGGATGCTGTAAAGACCAGTATTGCATAGGAACCTGAAATGTTAGGTCCATGAATCAAGGCAAATTGGAAGTGGTCAAACAGGAGATGACAAAGAGTGAACATCGACATTCTAGGAATCAGTGAACTAAGATGGACTGGAATGGGTGAATTTAACTCAGATGACCATTATATCTACTAATGTGGGCAGGAATCCCTTAGAAGAAATGGAGTAGCCATCGTAGTCAGCAAGAGTCCAAAATGCAGTACTTGGATGCAGTCTCAAAAACAACAGAATGATCTCTCAGCAGTGGCCACAGGACTGGAAAAGCTGTTTTCATTCCAATCCCAAAGAAAGGCAGTGCTCAAACTACCGCACAATTGCACTCATCTCACATGCTAGTAAAGTTAACGCTTAAAATACTCCAAGCCAGGCTTCAGCAATATGTGAACTGTGAACTTCCTGATATTCAAGCTGGTTTTAGAAAAGGCAGAGGAACCAGAGATCAAATTGCCAACATCTGCTGGATCATCGAAAAAGCAAGAGTTCCAGAAAAACATCTATTTCTGCTTTATTGACTATGCCAAAGCCTTTGATTATGTGGATCGCAATAAACTGTGGAAAATTCTGAAAGAGATGGGAATACCAGACCACCTGACTTGCCTCTTGAGAAGCCTGTATGCAGGTCAGGAAGCAACAGTTAGAACTGGACATGAAACAACAGACTGGTTCCAAATAGGAAAAGGAGTACGTTAAGGCTGTATATTGTCACCCTGCTTATTTAACTTCTATGCAAAGTACATCATGAGAAAGTCTGGGCTGGGAGAAGCACAAGCTGGAATCAAGATTGCCGGGAGAAATATCAATCACCTCAGATATGCAGATGACACCACCCTTATGGCAGAAAGTGAAGAGGAACTAAAGAGCCTCTTGATGAAAATGAAAGAGGATAGTGAAAAAGTTGGCTTAAAGCTCAACATTCAGAAAACGAAGATCATGGCATCTGGTCCCATCACTCCATGGCAGATAGATGGGGAAACAGTGGAAACAATGGCTGACTTTATTTTTCCGGGTTCCAAAATCACTGCAGACGGTGATTGCAGCCATGAAATTAAAAGACACTTACTCCTTGGAAGAAAAGTTATGAGCAACCTAGATAGCATATTAAAAAGCAGAGACATTGCTTTCCCAACAAAGGTCTGTTGAAGGAAATGGCAACCTACTCCAGTGTTCTTGCCTGGAGAATCCCAGGGATGGTGGAGCCTGGTGGGCTGCCATCTATGGGGTCGCATAGAGATGGACACAACTGAAGCACCTTAGCAGCAGCAGCAGTCAAAGCTATGGTTTTTCCAGTGGTCATGTGTGGATTTGAGAGTTGGACTATAAAGAAAGCTGAGTGCTGAAGAATTGGTGCTTTTGAACTGTGGTATTGGAGAAGACTCTTGAGAGTCCCTTGGACTGCAGGGAGATCCAACCAGACCATTCTGAAGGAGATCAGTCCTGGATGTTTATTGGAAGGACTGATGTTGAAGCTGAAACTCCAGTACTTTGGCCACATGATGCAAAGAGCTGATTCATTGGAAAAGACCCTGATGCTGGGAAAGATTGAGGGCAGGAGGAGAAGGGGACGACAGAGGATAAAATGGCTTGATGGTATCACCGACTCGATGGACGTGGGTCTGAGTGAACTCTGGGAGTTGGTGATGGACAGGGAGGCCTGGCGTGCTGTGTTTCATGGGGTCGCAAAGAGTTGGACATGACTGAGCGACTGAACTGAACTGAACTGAAAACAGGAAACAGAGTGTTTTAAAGAAGGGGATTTATTAGTTCATATAACTAAAAAAAATCTGTAGGCAGGTCAACCTTTAGGTGTTTAATAGAGAAGTTGATGATATTATCAAGCCTTAGTTTTGTTCCCGTGTTTTTCTCAGTTGTGTTCTATGTATCTTTAGCTTTAAGCTCAGGTGGTTTGTTGGCTGATTGACCCACCTTGGACCCTTATCCTATCTTTGGAGACTTACATTTGGAGTCTACTTGCCTAGAACCATGTAGATCCTGAAAAAGAAATCAAGAATTTTGAGAAAGGGACAGCAAGTTATGAGAGTTCAACCTTGAATGTTAAAGTAGGAATATAGCTCCTTATTTCTTAATAGTCCATGAAGACATTGATTTACATAAATTTGCTCTTGATTCATCTACCTTTCAGTATTTATTAAGTACCTCCTCCATGCACAGTACTTACTGTTCTAGGCAGTAGGATACAGTATCTCATGGAGCTAACACTGTAGTGGAAAGAGACCTAGAACTAAAAAATTAAAAGATAGCGATAACTGATACTTTTAAAAAAAACGATTAATGGGATAGGATTAACTGGTAGGGGTTACAGGAGGCTTCTTTGAGGAAGTGACATTTGTGCAAGAACCTTAGTGATGAAAAGGAAAGATGTATGTAAACATCAAGGTGAAGAGCATTCCCGGCAGGGGAAACAGCAAAGGTACTGAGATGGAAACAGTGAAGTTTAAAAGAATAGGAAGAGAACCAGAATGTCTCAAGAACACTGAATGAGTGAGAATAGATGTGAGATGGGGAGAGATGGATATAAAAGTAGATATGGTAAGGAATAGGGATTGTGTTTTCTTTTTAAGTAAGCACATCAATGAATATGATCCTCTTATAGGCAAGTTATGTGCAATGTAACCTATTTAAGAAGTGAGAGAAATATGCACTGTATTGTAGGGAGATCACCATTTAAAAAATTAATTTGTAAGTGTAGCCCTATGCCTAAACTTTAAAGGGAACCCATCTCTTTAGCAGTTTGTTTTTCACCAATAAACTTTATTGTGTAATTGAAGATAGAAATTCTGATATGCATGACCTTGACTCATTTGTAAAATGCTCAAACATACACATACAGTTCACTTTTGAAACCTTGGGTACAAAATATTTTATACCAATTTAAAATGTATCCTGTTTTCTTCTAGGCAACCTTAAATATCATTCATAGTGTTGTTCTCTCAGTTCTTGACAAAAACCAAAGGACTAGAGAATTGGAAGAGATTTCACAACAGAAAAATGCTGCGAAAGATAATTCACTAGACACAGAAGTGGCTTATTTAATCCATGAAGGCATGTTTATAAGTGATGCATTCAGTGAGAGTGAATTAACACCTATAGCCATAGATACTACCTCTCAAAGAAATGCATCTCCAAATAGTGAGCCCTGCAGCAGTGATTCTGTATCCGAACCAGAATGTACTACTGATTCTTCATCCAGCAAAGAGCAGATATCATCATCTGTTACTCCAGGAGCTGTGGATATTATGTGAGTATGGTGACTGTTGCCAGATTAACAGAACTTTGAGTCATCTTATTAATGGTTTAAATAAGACTGATTATTCAGTTTATTGAAAAACCGTGTATAGTTCGGTCTTTTGGAATTTAACAAAAATAAATAAATTTTATGAAACATACATATTTTTGAAAATTTATGGATGGTAAGGAGGTGAGTTTTGGAAATAATTGAGAATTGTAAGTCTGGGAAGAAACCAATTCAATTAAATGCCCTCAATTTGGAGAGTTTAGATGGCTTATTTAAAGTCATTAGTGGCAGAACCTGTCCTGGAACTCAGGTCAATATTTCCTTGGTTATATTTCTTTCTTTTACTGTATCACCTTTGTATTTTGTATATAGTAAAGATGTATTTGGTTTACAATTTTCAGTTGTTCAAAGGCATGAGTTTCCAAGTGGGTCACACTGTCTTTTTAAATATTACTTTTTAAAACTTATTTTGAAATAATTTCAGATTTACAGAAAAGTTGCCAGAATTATTAAAAAAAAAAAAAACCTCTAGTATACCCTTCACCTTGCTTCCCCAGTTGTCTATATCACATTGCCCTCTTTCTCCCTTTCTCGCTCTCTTTTCATCTCTCCTTTCTTTGTCTCTCATGTTAAAATTTTTACGCAGTCATTTGACAGTAGATTTCAGACTTGATGTCCCAAATACTTCAGCATATATTTCCTAAATACAATAGCACTTTCTAATAACTGCAGTATACTAGTGAAAATCAAGAGAACACTGATCGATTATTACCATCTAATCCATACACTTCATTAAGTGTTTTGAATAGAAAGAACAAAAGCAAAATAAAGCCAATAAAATCTTTCTGGTCTGAGAACATCGTTTATATTTTGTAATTATTAAGAGTAATAGCAACTCAGGTTTTTGTTCATTTTGGTATAAGTCAGATTATGGCCTAGGAGCTTATAAAGGTTGAAGTTATAGTGTAGAGTCAACTATAACACCTCCTCTCCCCACTATCAGTCAAGCAAACCCTGAACTACCTATAAATAAAAATTTTTCTTTCTCTGTTTAGGCTTATATTTTCACATATATTGATTAAATATATTGCTGTTAAAACAGAAGTTAAAACGTTTATAGTTTAAGCAATATATTAATAGAATTTTTTTCTCTCCTGAAAGAGTAAAGAGGTAGGAAGTTTTTTCTGGAGCTGAGAATGTAAATCTACCATCTCGTTTTGTGGCTTCAACCTGTGTCTTAGGAGGCTGCTCCAGTTTTATCATCTCATTTCCATCTGTAGTAGCAGGAAGGAGAGGAAAAAGGCTGATACTCTTCTTACTTTTTTGTTTTGATTTTTTTAGTTGGAATGTAATGCATATATAGGGGAATGCACCAGTTATAACATTCAGCTCAATTTATTATAACAAAATGAACATGCTGGTGTAATCACCACTCAAGTTAAGAGACAGAACATTACCAGCTCTTTTGAAGCACCCTGTTGCCACTGTGCTTTCACTTTTTCCCAAAGAAAACCATTAAAACTATTGATTTTTTCCAGGTTTTAGACTTTTATGTAAATGTAACCATTAAATTATGGTCTTTAGTCTCTAATTTCATTTCCCATTATATTTGTGATATTTTTCTAAGTTGTTGCATATAACAGTAGTCTATTTGTATATAGATGTTCCACTTTCTGACTGCACAACAATGTGTGTATCATTCTGCTGTTAATGGTTTGGATTATTTTCATTTTGTTGTGACTGTTCTTGTAGATGTCTTTGGTGTACATGTCATAAGTATTTCTGTTGAATATATATCTAAAAATGAATAAGTATGTGAATAGTCAATTTAACTAAAGCCAAATAATTTCCCAAAGTGATTATATGCCTTTACAATCCTATCAGCTGTGTGGAAGCATTCCTGTCTCTCCACATCTTCATTCATCTTGGTGTTGTTAGTCTTTCACATGTTAGTAAAACATTTTTGCATGTCACACGTGTAATAGTGTAAATTTCTATTTCCCTGATGATTGGTAAGAGGACCCTTTTCATATATTTACTGGCTGTTTGAATATCCTCTTGTGAAGTGCCTATAAATCCTTTACCCACTTCTTTCTTGGTTTGCCTTTTATTTCTTACTGATTATGGGAATTCTTTATGTAGCCTCAACACAATCCTTTGTCAGTTGGTCCATGATGCAAATTCCTTCTCCCACTCTGTGGGCTGGCTTTTCACTTTTTATTGGGGTCTTTCGTTAACAAGAGTTCTTAACTTTAATATAATCTTATGATTCATTCTTTCCTTTAATGGTTTATGTTTTTGTGTGTGTCCTATTGAAGAAAATCTTTCACTACCCTCAGACTTTGATGATATTCTCTTGCTTTTTTCTGGAAGATTTGTTGATGTCCCTTGCACATTTAGATCTACAACATATCTGAAATTGATTTTTGTGTACAACGGTTATTTTCTTTCTTCCCATGTAGTTATCTTTTTGACCTCACACCATTTATTGAAAAGACTGTCTTACCCATTGCTATATAGTACCACTCTTGCCTTAAATTAAATATTCATATATAAATGAGTCTGTTTCTAGACTCTGTTTTGTTCAGTTGTCTTTCTTTGCACCAGTACCATTAAGGAAGATTATATTAGTTATGATATCTTTTTAATTAGCCTTAATATCTGATAATTTCTCCTACTTTTTGTTGTTCTCCTAAGATGCCTTAGATGTTACAAATCTGTATATATTTTAGCTTTGTTAGCTCTCTTGTTACTGTCACATAAACTTGTTCATATTTTTCCTCTCTATTTAAGAGCACAATTCAGAATTTGCAATCCCACGTTCTAGTGGCTAGGATATTTTCACATGTCTATATATAGCTATAAGAGAGGCTTGAGAAATAGTGTATAGCTTGTTGGCTATTTGATAGCTAAAACTGTTACTGTGGCAGAAGAGAGAAGAGATATTAAAAGATAGCTGGAAAATGTGCCCGTACTGTTTGGGATTCCTTTAAATCAAATGCAGTCTCAGATTTTAACCCACCCCTCTCACCTCCATTGTGGCTCACTATGCTCTTTAGGGCTTCTCTGGCTTTCCACAATGACGTGCTCCCATAGCATGATTACAGAGCATCTATAAATTGTTCCTTCTATGTTTCATAGTGGAGAAGGCAATGGCACCCCACTCCAGTACTCTTGCCTGGAAAGTTGCATGGATGGAGGAGCCTGGAAGGCTGCAGTCCATGGGGTCGCTGAGAGTTGGACACGACTGAGCGAATTCACTTTCACTTTTCACTTTCACACATTGGAGAAGGAAATGGCAACCCACTCCAGTGTTCTTGCCTGGAGAATCCCAGGGACAGGGGAGCCTGGTAGACTGCCGTCTGTGGGGTCACACAGACCTGGACACGACTGAAGTGACTTAGCAGCAGCAGCATGTTTCATAGGTACATAAATGTCTGGAAACTACCCACTTTCCATTGCCAAAGGGGCAATGGATTTATTGAATGTATTTATACATTTAAGCCTAACTAGTTCTTCCCTGTGTCAAGTGTTTTTTCAGTATGTAATAGTGTCACAGATACAGTACATGTAGAAATGATGTCTGATTTTTGTATCTTTGTTAGTATTAGATTTTCCTTGTTTTCTTACATTATCAAAATAATCTACGACTTTGTAAGTTTTTGCAATGTAAATATGGACACAAAAGAGTAACTAATTTCCCAGGCAGGAAATGGGAAAGAAAAAATAATGGATGGGATTAGAAAGTATTATAGATTTTTAAAATTTTTTATTTTAAATTATGGTTAAAAAAACACATGCAGTTTATCATCCTAGCCATTTCTAAGTGCACAGTTCAGTAGTGGTAAATATATTCACATAGTTGTACAACCAATCTCGAGATTTTTTTCTTCTTGCAAATCTGAAACCCTGTGCACATTAAACAGTAACTCTCCATATCCTCCCCTACCAATCCCCTGGCAACTACCCTTTTACTTTGTATCTCTATGAGTTCAGTGACTCTAAGTACTTCATATAAGTGGAATCATACACTGTTTGTCCTTTTGAGACTGTCTTATTTTGTTTAGCATTTATGTCTTTAGGGGTGTCCTAGGTGGCACTAGTGGTAAAGATCCCGCCTGATAATGTAGGAGGCTTGGGTTTGATCCCTGGGTAGGGACTATCCCCTGGAGGAGGAAGTGGCAATCCACTCTAGTATTCTTGCCTGGAGAATTCAGGGACAGAGGAGCCTGGTGGGCTATAGTCCATTGGTTCCCAAAGAGTCGGACAGGACTGAGCGACTAAGCACAGAGATGTCTTTAAGTTTCATCTGTATTGTAGTGTGTCAGAATTTCCTTCTTTTTTTGAGGCCGAATGATATTCGGTATTATAGGTATATACCACATTTTACCCATTGATCTGTCAGTGGACTCTTGGATTGCTTCCATCCCTTGGCTGTTCTAAATAGTGCCACTGTGCACATGAGTGTGCAAATACCTCTTTGAGATCCTGCTTTCAACTCTTTTGTATATGTAACCTGGTTCATGTTTGTGAGCAGTTTTTTGTTTTTCCTGTCAACAGTAAAGAGATCCAATTAGACTCAAAATTTTAAAAATCTTTTTTAAAAGCAAAATTACAAATAATTAAATAATTTATGAAGCTCAAACTTCCCAGCTTTATGGGAAGTGGTACTGAAATAGCACTTGGGCTGTTTATAGAAGTAAATATTGGAATAGAGGAAGCTTAGCAGGTTAGAAATATAATTAGACTAATTCTGGGTTCTAGTCTCATGCTTTTAACCTTGTGACCTTGGGTAGATCACTTAAACTTTCAAGATTCAGTATCCTCCTCTGTTAAGTAGGAGTTTATCTGCCTCAGAGTGTGAGAACCAAGTTAAGATACTGTATCTGAAAGTGTTTTGAAAATATTAATCCTTATATTATTTTAAGTACTAGTAAATAAACTTAATGACATAACTTTAAAGGATAGCAGGTAATAACTTTCTTCAATACCTTAACCCAGTGGTTTACCTCAAATTAATAGACATCACATCCTCTTTGAAATGTCTTTGAAAGTTGTCGTTCTTTGGTCACTAAGTTGTGTCTGACTCTTTTACAACCCCATGGACAGTAGCCTGTCAGGCTTCTCTGTCCATGGTATTTCCCAGGCGAGAATACTGGAGTGGGTTGACATTTCCTTCTCCATGGGATCTTCCCAATCCAGGAAACAAACCCATGTCTCTTGCATTGACAGACAGAATCTTTACTGCTGAGCCACCACGTAGAAAAATTATGCTAAGGCACTGCACTTTAACACTAAGCTGAATTTTTGGCACAAAATCAGTGGTCTTTATACATGCTCTGAGGGGGTGGGGTGGGGAATGCATAAAAAGACAAAAAGTCTTTACATTTCTTCCTCAAAATTGGAATAAATGCATTACATATTATTAATACTCCTATTTAATTGTAAGTTCCTTAAGAAAACATATTCCCTTCAGTGTCTAGTACTTAAATACAATAAATGCTCAAGAAATATTAGTTCAGTTGATCTAACTGTTATTAGTCATTCATAATTATAAGCAAAAAGCGGGCCTGTTTGTTCCTTCCTTCCATTTCTTTCCTCTTCCTTCCACTATGTCATCCTGGGCAACCTGTGTACAACCTGCCATAGCTATGACCTTGTACCTAATGTTTTGTTTTGTTTGTTTGTTTTTGGCTATAGTTTTTGCAGAATTTCTAGTCAGAGTCTGAATTAAGTATTAATAATACTACAGCAGAGAGAGAAGATTATTCTTAAAGATTAGGGAGAAGTTTATTTGTACTATCTGAACTTGCTTATATGATGCCCTGCCACAAAATTAAAACTGTGTGACACATCAAAACAGATTTTTCCCTTAAATGTAAATTTTACAGCTTTTTGTTTTTTATTGGTATGTCATCTGTGGAGATCAGTGTGTTCACAGCTTTTCTTGACTTAATCTCTTTTTGTCATTTTCAGGGTCAATGAAGATGTGAAATTAACTGACTTAGAGCTAGGAAAGCTGGCAAACAATACCCAGGAGTTATTGTATAGTGCCTCAGATATATGCCATGATCGAGCCGTCAAATTTCTCATGTCAAGAGCAAAGGTTATTTGTTTTGATAAAGTTTAGATATTTTTTACATAGTAAAATTACTTTGAAAATATAGAATATATCCTTGCTTGTATCCCTATATTCTGCATAATGTATATTATATTTTTAACAGTTAATAGACCACTATTTTAACATCTAATAGACCACTGGTGTGGTCTGTTAGGGAGTGGTCTATTAGGGAGGTGCTAAAATGCAAAATAATCCAAATAAAAGAAATAGTAAAACTTAAGCTTGAATTTCAAATAAATGATTAAAAGGCAATAAGTATTTGAAATTAATATGCTATTTTTATACATATATATGTATTACTAACCAAATAATTTATTAAGAAAATTAGTCATTCTCCAGTATGATGAATAAAATTTAGACATCTTAAACTTTTAATGGTTGATCTCTGGGACTAAAGTATTGGGAAATTTCATTAAAAATTATCTTCAAATAATTTTTAGGAGTTAGTATAAGTATTATAAATTAATATTAAGTTGGTTTTATAACTATTCCATATTTTGTATTATACTAACTCATGAATATTATATTATCTTTAAAATTTAGGATGGTTTTCTTGATAAGCTAAATTCCACGGAATTCATATCACTTTCCAGATTAATAGAAGCATTCATTTTAGAAACTGAACAGATATGTGGAAGAAAAAGCATGTCATTACTTGGAGCACTTCAGAGCCAAGCAAATAAATTTGTAAATAGGTTTCATGAAGAGAGAAAAACCAAACTCAGGTATTATTACCATGTCCATTCTGTTCATTTTTTCTCCTTTTTCTTTATAAAACACAGTTATATTTAAAAGAGGAAACTTCATTGATTGGCCAATTAAAACCCGTGACAGTTATTTTTCTTTTTAATTATAGACATTGTATAATTAAAATCACCATTTCTTGGCTTTTGAAAGTGGAGTTAGAATGTTTATTTCCATGAAAGTACTTATCCTGATAGACTGACTTTTGCTTTCCCACTCAAAGTGAAGTTAATTATGTTTTACCATTCTTCTTGACTAGGCTAAGAGATATAAAAAGGAAAATATTTTCTGAAACTATTTGTACTATTTATGAATGACCTCAGTTTATTAAGCTGTTCAGCACTTTTTAAAAGTCTCATGTACTAGCAACAGCCTATGACCGTTACTGTTTAGAAAGTCAAATGCCTTGTATTGCATGGGCTCTACTTGAATTTAACTAAGATACGTGTAGTCTTAAATATATAAGTCTTAAGTACTCACTTGGCTTTTCTTTTTCTTTTCACCCTAAGAGATAGGGTTGAAATATCATTAAAGTTTATCTTTCTTTTTACTTTTGAATAGCCTTCTCTTAGACAATGAACGCTGGAAGCAAGCTGATGTTCCTGCAGAATTTCAGGATCTTGTTGATTCTATATCAGATGGAAAGATTGCTTTACCTGAAAAAAAATCAGGGGGTATGTGTACTCTTTCACACATTCTGTTTCAGTTTTATATTGTTTGTTAATTTTGTAAGAGTGCTTAATATTTTTTTAATTGATAGTGCCTCTTAGAAACCTTAGAACTCATATTCCCAGCTTAGTTAGTAAGTAGTTGACTTGAAAAGTATGTGGCAATTTATAATAATTTAAAATATTTATTGACTATTAACCGTATTCCAAACATTGGACCAAGCGCTTTACTTGCATTTACTCTCCCAACAACCTATGATAAAGATACTATTGTTACCTTATTTAATACTGAGGAGGCATGAGGCTGCCAGGGGTTACAGAATTTGGTATAAATGAAGATCTGTGGTTTGGAGAAGGCAATGGCACCCCACCCCAGTACTCTTGCCTGGAAAATCCCATGGACTGAGGAGCCTGGTAGGCTGCAGTCCATGGGGTCGCGAAGAGTCGGACACAACTGAGGAACTTCACTTTCTGTTTTCACTTTCATGCATTGGAGAAGGAAATGGCAACCCACTCCAGTGTTCTTGCCTGGAGAATCCCAGGGATGGGGGAGCCTGGTGGGCTGCTGTCTATGCGGTCACATAGAGTCGGACACGACTGAAGCGACTTAGCAGTTGTGTAATTTTATAGCTGTGTTCTTAACCACTGTACTATATTGTTTAGAGAATATGTATTATACTGGTAAGTTTCTATTATGTGTCAAGATATTGAGACATAGATAAAGGTATAATTTTACTTTAATAGGGCTAAGTCTAATGAAAAATATATTTATTAGCAATCAGAAGTAAGGTAGTAGTGATGTGATAGAGAAAACCAAAATGTAAAGAAACATAGGAAAAAAAAATTATGAAGGAGACTACAGAGGAAGGGCAGGGAGGCAGGACAATCTAGAAGACAAAAGTTAAAAAATTAGAGTTTCGAGAAGAAAATTGTCATTGGTATTAAACATCAATCAGGTTTCTTGTGAAAGATACACAATGGCTAGAACTATTTTTGTATGCCAGTTAAAGTGTAATACCAGGATGCATTGTAGTTATGAAGTTCTTGAATGTTTTCAATGGAGGAGGCAGTTGCACTTTCAGTTTTTATGCATTTAATGAAAGTTTAATATTTTTACATAGAAATAGTTTAAAATTGTATACTGTATCATAAAATACAACTGTATTGCAAGAGAAAGAGTGATAGTGACCACTTGTTTGACACACAGGAGATAATTTACAGTCTTTTTAATTCAGTGGAGTGATAGAGCCAGATTGTAGTTCATTGCTGAGTAATTCAAAAGTTAAGGAAGAGCAGACGAGTGTAAGGCTACCTTTTCGAACAGGCCTTTCAAGTTTGGCCCTGAAGGGAAAGTAAATGATGAAATGGCAGCTAGAGACACAAGAGCTGTTAGAGAGACTATTACCTTTAAATTTCCTTAGGGAATTGAGAGAATTTTAAGATAAGAGAAACTGAATTATACTTCTATGCTTAATAGAAAGAGGAAGAAGGTTGATTTAAAATAAGAGTGACATAGAATGATTCTAGGGGTAGGACCCCTGAAATTGAATTCACAGTTCAAGAGAGGGGCTCCCTCTGTCCACTGTAACTAGAGGGGGTGAGGAACAGGTGAAAATTAGAGTAATTCAAATATAGTCGAGAGAGAAATTAAAGAAATCAAGTAAATTTCTGTTTAGTGACCATTTTTAGTAGATAACAGTGTTGGGTGGTAGTCACAATTTTTAAATTGATTGTATGATATTAGCAAAGCAAAAGTGTTTAAGTGGTAAAGACTAAAAGAAAAATAAGATACTCTGATCATCCTAAATCACAAACTTGAAACTATAGGACTTATTAGCCATCTGTTCTTTCAAGCTGTATTTGATTGGAGTTCACTATCCTGAACACATTCCAATTGTGAATTAAAATCAGAACTCTAAAAGTGTTTTAATTTATCATGTGTTTTTCCCACAGAGTGAATTCTTTATTTTCACTTCCTCTTTGTAGGATACGGACAGTAGAAAGTTTCTCTTACAAACCCTGCTCTGTCTTTTGTTTTTCTCTGACCAGGAAGAAAGTATATGCCATTAGAAATTCATTAATGTTTTACTAGTTCATGCAAAGTGAAGGATCCTGGGTTATATTCATTCACCTATCATCCATTTATTGAGTTACTAACTACTTATTGAGGCATGGGGAGATGAAGTTTAATGGATAGCAGTAAATATTAATTTAGTGCTTACCCAATGCTAGACAGTTTGTTCTAAGCACTTTACATGGTTATCTCATTTACAGGTCCATGAGCTGTAGTATTCCCCTTTAACAGATATGGAAACTGAGGCACAAAGAGGTTAAGCAACATACCTAAGGTTACATGGCTAGAAAGTGGTAGAGCTGGGATCCAACTGCAGGCAGACTGATGTTAGGGCCCCTTTTTAACTACTGTGCTAAGTCACTTCTCTGCAGTATTGAGTGTTGGTTAAGACACAATCCCTGTCCTCAAGAAACTTTAATCTGACATATAGAGTGAATTGTGGTTAGAAATTATATCACACTGAATTTCTTTACTTGAAAGAAATGAAGATGTAGATATTTAATGTCTTAGAACAAAGGGAGTTGAAACTTAGGGAATCATTATGACTTACTTGCCCATGGTACTTTGTTTAACTGGCTGATTCAAGACAGTAATCCAGTCCACTGTTCTTTTCACCTCAACATACTGAATTTTGTTTTTTAATGATAAAAAATACCATGTACTGAAAATAAAGTAACTTTTGGATAAAGATCATAAAAACTAAATATATAATCTCTCCACTGAATTTAGGTATTAACTTGTATTCTAAAGATTATAATAAAACCAGCTGAAATGCTAGTTATGCCTTTCCAGCTAATAACACTCTTTTACTTCTTATAATAACACTCTTTTACTTCTTATCAGCCATCTGCCATGTACCAGACCTAGAGGACAGCTAGTTTGTAAGCATTATCTCTTTCACTGACAACTACACTTAAAGATAGATATCATTGTCTATGTTTAATGGATACAGATACTGAGACTCTAAAGAAGTAATTGGTCCAAAGTCATTTATCCAGTAATTGGTAATACTGGAACTCAAATTCAAATTTCTCTGATTCCAAATCCAATATACTTTACTTACTTTGTGCTAAATTGTTTTCCAAGAAGTAGGTTTATTTGCAAAAATGAGGTTGTTCCAGGCCTTAGATAGGAACTTTTTCAGGTTTTTTCCTAGTTTAAATTTTTTATACAGTATTTTGTTTCATCTTATACCCATGTCTCTTTATTTGTTTTAACTCTTTAGCTACAGAAGAAAGAAAACCAGCTGAAGTTCTTACTGTTGAGGGGCAACAGTATGCTGTTGTTGGGTGAGTGACACATTTTTCTTTGTTAGTTAGGTCAAGTATTTAAAATATAGGTCTTCTAGTTACCCCTTGATGTGAACTGGAAATTTTAGATTAACAACTGTAAATCTTACAAAGAATTTTAAATAAATTTTGTGGATTCCTTTTTATTTTGTAGTATTCTGTATGCATTAGAGACTACACTGGCTAAACAAAAAAGGTGTTGGTTAATTTTTCTCATACAACAAGAACTTTGAGGTACATCCAAATGGCAACCCACTCCAGTGTTCTTGCCTGGAGAATCCCAGGGACGGGGAAGCCTGGTGGGCTGCTGTCTATGGGGTCGCACGGGGTCAGACACGACTGAAGCGACATAGCAGCAGCAGCAGCAAGGGTGCTACAGTGGCTCTCTGCTGTAAATGTCTCAGGCTCTTTCTGTCTTTTTTACCTGCAACTTTTCTTGGTGTGCAATGTGCAGCATATTGAAGACGTGAGCTCTGGAGTCAAACTGCTTAGGTTTGAATCCCAGCAACTCTGTTACTTTGTGACTTTGGTCAAGTTACTCTGTGAGCCTTAGTTTCCTTCTTTGTAAAACAAAATCTGGGCAATAGTACTGTACTTAGAATTATTGTGAAACAGGTAATTCCTGTAAAGCATCTTGCACAGTTCTAGTTCACCTAACAAGAAGTTGATAGTTGTTGGTAGTTATTTCCATTACCATCATTTGTCATTAGGTCTTTTATTCTTTTACCAATAACAGTATTTCAAATTCAAGTTAACTAAGAAAAATATAAATTCCAGTGTTGTTTATCTAGGGCTTTATGCCTTTTATTAATAGATACTTAAGATGATATCTTCATATACTTTCATAACACTTAATAGTTTAGGTATTTTCATATATATGATCTCATTTGATCTCTCCAACCACACTATGAAATAGACATTTCAGGTATTATTGTTCCCTTTCTACAGTTAAGAGGATTGGAGCTTAGAAGTTTAAGTATTTAATATAAAATTACTCACATGGAGCCAGAATTAGAATCAAAATCTAGCTCCCATTATCTATACGAGAATTCTTTTTCGCTTTTCTTCTTTGTTTCTTGTCACTGCTGCTGCTAAGTCACTTCAGTTGTGTCTGACTCTGTGTGACCCCATAGATAGCAGCCCACCAGGCTCCCCCATCCCTAGGATTCTCCAGGCAAGAACACTGGAGTGGGTTGCCATATCCTTCTCCAATGCATGAAAGTGAAAAGTGAAAGTGAAGTCACTCAGTTGTGTCCGACTCTCAGCGACCCCATGGACTGCAGCCTACCAGGCTCCTCAGTCCATGGATTTTCCAGGCAAGAGTACTGGCGTGGGGTGCCATCGCCTTCTCTGGTTTCTTGTCACTAAATGAATCTTTTCTGAAATAGCCATCCCCTCCAGGAAGAATGAATGATCCTCGCCTTGTAACTCTGTGTGCCTCTATCATGGCTTTCTGCAGTGTAGTAGAGTTACTTATGTGTATGTATCTCCCTGGTTATTATCTGAATTCCTCATTTACCATTTTATGGGTAAATGGGTCTCATTTACCATTTTAATTTTTCTTGGTACCTAATAAGCACTCAATTAGTGTGAATAGAATTTATGCTTTTTCTCAACCTGTATATATTCTCCAAAACTCCAAAGTACAACCATTGTAAGCTGAAGCTTCCATTCCTTTCTTTTCTGGAATTCTTTTCCATTTCTAGTAGAACAAAACTTTTTTCAACCTCACTGTAATCTTACTCCTTCGGTCTAATTGTCATTTCTTTCCGTTATTACCCATTGCGATTGGCCCTCAATATCTGCAGGTTCTGCATCCCACTAACCAGCATGTAGAACCCATGGATATAAAGGGAAGACTTTACTATGCCATTTTATATAAAGGACTTGAGCATGCATGGGTTTTGGTATTCACAGGGTATCCTGGAGCCAGTCCTCTGGGAATACTGAGGAAGGACTGTGTCTTGTTACTCTTCCCTTACTTAATGGAAATGGTCCCCTCTAGCTATCTGTCTTTCTTGCTCTTTAAGCTAAGAGACTACCACCAAAAAGATGAACTCTCTTGCTAAAGGGGAAGTATTGTATATTCAGCAAGAAGATTACAAAAGATAGCAATGGACTGCTGCCCAATAAAGCAGACTCTAGGATTATGCATGGAGAGTAATGTATAGTCTAACAATTAAGCTGTTATAAAGGCTAGATAGTCTCCTCCTTGAAGCACTGCTCTCTCTCCTTCAGACTTTTATAAAACATTATTTTACATGGATCACTCATTTCTCAGAATCTCATTGAATTTTGATGTCCTGTAATGAATGGCTGTTTCCCCCTTAATGTCAACCTTATTTAACCTCCAAGTGGTGTCTCTTTTCAGCTTGTGACATATCTTGCTAATGAGCTTATAACTTTCTCATCTTTGGAAAACCTTTTGTGACTTACCAATAAGCTTCTTAGGAGATACATTGTTCTCAGAAGCCACAATTTCTTTTATCTCACTTAGAAAATCTAGACTAGGTCCTTCCTTAATTCAACATTTATAATAACCTGCTACATAATCAGAAACACTGCTTAAACTTTTTTCAGTATTGGCCAAGGATTTTTAAATTGGCCAAGGAATGGGATACCTGCCTTACTGAAAAGACTTACTGCAAGTGTCACACAGAGAGTGATGTGCTCATAGCACAAAATTTAAGGAAGTACCCTTTCTCAGTGTCATGAAAGTACATGCCCTACAGTTGCACAACCTTGAAACTGAGTGCCTTCTTAATATTACACCCTAGAGGTTTTCTGTTACCTTACTCTAGTCCCTACTTGCTCTACTTACAGGCAAAACCCATCATTGAACGGTTGCCAAAATCAGTATTGATTTTTGTATGTGAAATCAGTTTGATTTTTCTTGTTTTGAGTGCCTCCTGGTTCATCTCTCTCTCTCTTTTTGGTAGAACTGTATTGCTGTTGATAAGAATTATCCTTGAATATTGCCAGTGTGTGGATAATATCCCATCTGTGACTACTGACATGCTCACTCGTCTATCAGACTTATTGAAGGTATGTATGATTTCACTTTTATGGAAAAATAGTTGGAAGAAGTAATAGATTAGGGTGTGAGTAATCTTCCAACTCTTAGACATTTCAAGGTCATGGTATCTTTAAGACATTAATTTTGTGACATTTGGCTGTGGTTGATTCACAACATGTTATCTGAAGGCCACCTTCTTCCTTCTCACTCAACGTTTAGTGATTCCTCATTACACCTATAGAGTTGTTAATGACATTGGAGACAGGAGTTGATTTGTTCGTTAGGTGCTGAACATGACTGAGGCCACTTAGGTCAAAAAACCTGGACTGGTTTCAAATGTGCATGGAAGGAATTCACTGAACTTTACAAAATTCATCTCACTAAGGTTAGAGATTTTTCTTTAAATCATTCTTTCAGAACCATTGATGTGAACTGAAACTGTGGTGATAGTTTTATTCAGCCATTTGATATTAATAGATATTTTAAACTGCTAGATAGAAAAAAGGCTTTATTTTTTCAAATACCTAATCTATCAATTAATTCTATCCCAAAGTTGTCATATTTTAGTCCAGAAAGATTTTGTTACCCTTTTGAAAATAGGACTATCCAATTACAAAGACTAAAACAACAAGTTTTGTGATTGCAAATTCAAGATTAATTTTTGAACAACTGATTTTTAGAATTTCTCAACTTTTTCCTACCAGACTGTAAATACTATTATTGGGAAACATCCCCTTTTTTTTTCTGTCATTACATAAACAAATCCTAATTGCTCCTACTAGAAAAATTCATTTCGTCCTTGAATAAGAGAAAAGAGGAATGTATTATTAGAATTAACACATTGCCAGCATATAAAGTGTAGTTTTTAATAAATTGTTGGTTTTTTTCTCTTCCTTCCTTTGTTAGTACTTCAATTCAAGAAGTTGCCAGTTAGTTCTTGGAGCTGGTGCACTGCAAGTTGTTGGACTAAAAACAATAACTACAAAAAATTTGGGTATGGATTCTTGCATTTAATTTACATGCTGAGGCATTTCAGTGATGTCACTATGCTTAGGTTTTTATTATATGTGGTTTTTTTGTGCCTCTAACCAAAGGCTCTAAAAGTAGCTGTTCTACTTTACTTTTTTTATGTATTGCCATAATTGAAAAATAACTTCTGGAGAAATGTTACAAGGAATTTTTAGTTTAATAAATGTAAGTTATTAGAAGTTACACTACTGTTAAAAAATGTTAAAATATAATATGTATTAAGTACATAAGTGTGTATGGGGTGAAAGGTATCAATGTCATGAGAATCAGTTGTCCCCTTAGCTTCCTCATGCCATTCTACCCACAGCTTGAGTCCATTGGGAAAATTAGCATAATTCATTACATCATTCAGTATCAAATGATTTTCTTCAACAAAATGAAATATGTTGCTTTCTGTCACTGTGTCCTCCATTTATGTAATAAACTTGGGTCTGTAGAAAATTGATTTTTTACATAGTTTGATAGGTAATTAAAGTCAGCTAATACCTTTTTTTCCTCCATGTTATGTCCATCTCCTGGATCTTCAGCTCTTTCTTCACGCTGTTTGCAGTTAATTGTGCACTACATTCCTGTGATCCGGGCTCATTTTGAAGCTCGACTGCAACCTAAGCAATACAGTATGCTTAGGCATTTTGATCATATCACTAAGGTACCTTTTCATGTATTTTCTACTGGAGTTTCATAAATTTTAACTCCTTAATTGTTAAGTATTTTAGATGTGTCCCAGGTCTTTAATGTACAATGTTATTTCTCATTATAGGACTACCATGACCACATAGCTGAAATATCAGCTAAGCTTGTAGCGATAATGGATAGCTTATTTGACAAGCTGTTATCTAAGGTAATGATTTATGGAAATTATTAAGCTTTGCTTAAAAGCGTTGTGACTTTTCACAGTTAGTTCTAACAAGTCAAAATTCTTCAGAATTTAGGGAAAAACTTGAATGTTCAGATCACCCAAATAGTTGATCTTCATTTCCTAAAGGATTTGAGGATAGGGATGAGGGAAGATGATTTCAAAGATGAGAGAGACCCTTTATAGAAGTAATTTTATATTAGCTGCATTGAAAATTATGTATCTTCTTAAAAACATATTTTAGTTTGAAAGCTTCCAGAGATAGAATTGAGAAAATAAAAATCAAAATAGGGAAAAAATTAAATTATTTGTGATAAAGTGTGTTACTTTATTTTTTAGGCTAAAAAGCAGAGCCTGAAGTGCTGGGTTATTTCTATCATAGATACTCAGTTTCAGTATTTGTTTCTTATTTGCTTCCCATTCTAAATAGGTCATTAAAAGTAGCACTGTTTTCTAAAGAATTCTTAATCACATGGAGAGTATCTTCAGAAAAATGTCACTTAATCAGGCCTAGTCACTTTTGCCCTATCTCTCACTCTTTACTTTCCCTAAATTACTCAGTACATGTTTTAGAGAGAAAGCAGAAATCTCATAACTTGAGAGTTTGAAGCTTTGTTTAGTTTATACTTTTGCCCCAGAGCATTTTTAGAGTAATCTCATAAAGCAAGGCACTTTGATATGTTTTTCCTTCCACTTGGATCCTTCAAATTCTGAGGTGGCAAGAGCAGCAGACACATAAAAATTATAAAAAGACGAGATACAGTGGTGCCCATTAATACACAAATCTTTGAAGTTGACAGTGAGAAAGCAGTGATTGGAAAATAAGATTGTGTTGTTTAATGTTTAGTTCTCAAACATTTTGGTCATAGGACCTCCTTTACATTCTTAAAAATAATTGAGGACCCCCAAATAGCTTTTGTTTATGCAGATATAGCTATTAGTGAGTATCATATTAGAAATTAAAACTAAAAAGATTTAAAACTCATCTAGAAAAATGGTACTGATGAACCTATTTGCAGGGCAATAATAGAGACACAGATGTAGAGAACGGATCTGACACAGTGGGGAAAGGAGAGAGTAGGATGAATTGAGAGTAGCGTTGAAATAGATATATTACCATTTGTGAAATAGATAGTTGGTGGGAAGTTGCTGTAGAGCACAGGGAGCTCAGCTTGGTGCTCTGTGACAGCCTGAGAAGGGTGGGATAGGGGTTTCAGGGCAAGCTCAGGAGGAAGGGGATATATGTATGTAGATGGCTGATTCATGTTGTTATATGGCAGAAATCAGCACAACATTGTGGAGAAATTATCCTCCAATTAAAAATAAAAATTTGTTTTAAAAGAATAAAGAAACTTAAGGAATTTACAGTTGTGTGCAGACATACCTATATTATGCCCTCTAAATTACTAGTTTTGTGTGAAGAAAAATTATTTAGAAATTCTCTATTTTCTTCATGGTTGTGAAATGCAAGCTAAATTCAAAAACAGTTCCATTCCACCAGTTTCCTCTTTGATATATGACATTCTTCTGTGTGCCAAAAGTCAATGAATAATGCATGTAACTACCCTAAGAAGTTTACCATCTAATACAGCAGAGGACTTAACACCTAACAATATAGAGTAAAGTGAAAGTGAAAGTGTTAGTCGTTCAGTTGAATCCAACTCTTTGTGACCCCATGAACTGCAGCCTGCCAGGCTCTTCTGTCCATGGAATTCTACAGGCAAGAATACTGGAGCAGGTTGCCATTTCCTACTTCAGGGGATCTTCCTGACCCAGGGATAGAACCCAGATCTCCTGCATTGCAGGAAGATTCTTTACCATCTGAGCCACCAGGGTGATAATGTGAAAATGAAGTCGCTCAGTCATGTCCGACTCTTTGCGACCCCATAGACTGTAGCCTACCAGGCTCCTCTGTCCATGGGATTTTCCAGGCAATAGTACCGGAGTGGATTGCCATTTCCTTCTCCAGGGGATTTTTCCAATCCAGGGATCAAACCCAGGTCTCCCGCAATGAAGACAGACGCTTTACTGTCTGAGCCAAATGTAGAGTAAGGTAAATGTTAAATAGTGAGACTAATAATGAGCTGGGGAATAGAATGAAGCAAATCCAAAAAATGCTGGTACTCTTAAAACCTTTTCTTTATTCTATCAGGTCATCCAGAGTTTTTGAACAAGAATTGGGACTATGGCTAGACTTTTTCCTATAACATTTTATTGCATTCTTTTTGGTAAAGAAAAATAAAGAAGATAATGTAATGGACTTCCCATGTATTTATCACGTGTATTTAACTATCATTAACATTTTTCTTTTTTTGTTGAAATATTCTGTGGTTAGTTTGAGGCCCTGTAACATTTCATCCCTAAGTACTTAAGAATATATTTCTAAAAATTTGGGGAGGGATACTTTTTTTATATAATCACATGACTATATCTAACCAGCAAAATTTACAATAATTCCTTATTATCATCTAATACGTATTCCTATTTGAAACTTATCAGTTGTCCTAAGAAGTTATTTTACAATAATTTGTTTGAACAAAGGCTTTTACATGATCTACATATTACATTATGTAGAGGTTATTATGCCTCTTAAGTCTTTTATAAACTTCAAACATCTCCCTCCCCATTTTTTATGTCTTTTTTTAATGTTAAGAATGTGGCTAGACATTTGCAACTTTGTGTTTTCTTTACTACCATCCCCACTGATGACTTTTCATGTTACCCCTACATGTTACATTTTCCCTGTATAGCGCTCAGTCATATCCAACTGTTTGCGACTCCATGACTCAAGTCTGCCAGGCTCCTCTGTCCCCAGGGATTCTCCAGGCAAAAATACTGGAGTGGGTTGCCATGCCCTCTTCAAGTCTCTCAGTCATGTCCAACTCTTTGTGACCCCATGGACTATACAATCCATGAAATTCTCTAGGCCAGAATACAGGAGTAAGTAGCCTTTCTCTTCTCCAGGGGATCTTCCCAACCCAGGGATCAAGCCCAGCTCTCCGACATTGCAGGCAGATTCTTTATCAGTTGAGCCACAAAGGAAGCCCTGTATTATCAAGTCTGTATACCACTCCCTGCTCTACTTGCTTCCATGGGTTGCCCAGGAGTTTGGTCCAGTTTTTAATTCATACCAAAATAGCAGAGTGTTTGATTTGGGTTAGTCTCTCAATTTTTAGCTTTTCGTTTTCTTACCTGGAATTTTAATTTGGGGAAAGATGAATAGCATAGTAATAAAATATAGGTTGATTCTAAGAAGCTAGTAAGTAAGGGTACGTTTCCTTGAGCAGAATAAAGCATTAACATCTAATGATACTACTGGCTAGACTAATGTCCCAGCCACCATTAATTCATGTTGAGTTAAATTGTGTTAGGTTAACAGAGATACACAAAAGTGAAGGAACCTTTTATCTTGTCCCCAAATAGTAAAATATCTAGTATGATAATTATATCAGTAACTATTGCAGGAGGTAGATTATATAAAGTATCATAATAAAGTAAGGAAATGATTCAGTGCTGTTGAAGCTTTTAATGTTTTGAAAGACATGGTTGTTAGCTGGGGAAGTAGGTCTGGGAAAGCTTAATAGATGAGGCATGCATATAAAGTTTGCTTTTCACAATTAGAATGGGCTTCCCTGGTGGCTTGATGGTAAAGAATCCACTTGCTGATGCAGGAGACACAGGTTCAGTCCCTGGGTTGGGAAGATCCCCTGGAGAAGGAGATGGCAACCCATTGCAGTATTCTTGCCCAGGAAATCCCATGGAAAGAGGAGCCTGGCAGGCTACATATGGTTGCAAAAGAGTCGGACATGAGTTAGCAACTAAACAACAACAAGTAGAGCCGATTAAGTTGAGGCAAAGAGATACACTGAGGTAACAGCGTGAGTAGACATATTGATTGGAATCATAATAAGGAAGTTTAGTGTCAGGTTTTGGAGTTAGGTAGACCTAAGTTCAGAGAAGGCAATGGCACCCCACTCCAGTACTCTTGCCTGGAAAATCCCTTGGACAGAGGAGCCTGGTAGGCTGCAGTCCATGGGGTCGCTGAGAGTCAGACACGACTAAGCGACTTCACTTTCACTTTTCACTTTCATGCATTGGAGAAGGAAATGGCAACCCACTCCAGTGTTCTTGCCTGGAGAATCCCAGGGATGGGGGAGCCTGGTAGGCTGCCATCTATGGGGTCGCACAGGGTCGGACATGACTGAAGCGACTTAGCAGCAGCAGCAGACCTAAGTTCAAATTCCATGTTTGTCACACATGAGCCATTGAAGAACCTTCAGCAAATTCTTAATTTATTTAAGCCTCAGTTTCTATCTCTAAATGGGGATGATAATAAAAATCTCATAAAGATGTAATGAGGATTTATGAGATAATATATGTGGAGCACTTTTCTTTTATCATATCTTTGTATCTGACTAGAGACAGTTCCAGTAAACATTGATTGCTAATGCTTTTGCTGTTGTTTTTAATAATAACAAAAGTAAGTAATTCTATATAGCTAATGTATTAGGGTGGGTAAGCCCAAGAGTAGAGTGGGAGATATGTTGGAAAGGTAGAAGAGGGTGTTGACTACCAGTGGAAAGCTAAGCAGTTTAAGTCAGGTTGATGGAGGTACAATTTATGTTGAGTAAAAGTCATCCTCAGTATATAGTTTGATGAATGTTAACCTGAATGAGGTAGTAGAAGGACTACTAAACACCCTCTAGGGCATTTTTGAAGTTAATCCTTTCCCAATACCCCAAAACCATGACAACCACTGATGTGATTTTCTTCTATTTAGTTTTGTCTTTTCCAGTATGTCTTATAAATGGAATTATACAGAATTAACATCTTGTCCCAGGTTCCTTTCATTTAGCATAATGCTTTTGAAATTCATGGATGTTATCACATGTGTTAATATCTTGTTCATTTTTATTATAAAGTGGTATTGATTAAAGTACTACTATTTGTTTATCCATTTGATAAATAGATGTTTGGATTTTCTCCAGTTTCTGGCTGTTATGAATAATATACATTCATGGACACATCTTTGTATGGGCATGTGTTTTCTTTTGTGTTAATGCTTGAATATATTGATGTTGGCATAGAAATGTAAAACTTTATGGCAACTTTATTAAAAAAACTGCCAAATTATTTTCCAAAGTGACTGTACAATTTCATGATGTGTAAGACTTCTGGATACTCTTTTATCTTCACCAGCTCTGTCTGTTGTCTGTTTTTTAACATTAGTCTTCTAGTGGGTCTGCATTGAGTGATATCTCATTGTGGTTTTAATTTCTATAATGACTAATATGTTGAGTATCTTTTCATGTGATAGTTTGTCATCCGTACCTTATCTGTGGCAGTTTTTTGGTTGTCACAGTTTCGTGTGGAATGGTACTAGTAATTAGTGAGTAGAGACTTAGGATGCTACCGAATATCCTACAATACACAGGACAGCCCCCACAACAAAAAATTATCTAGCTCAGAATGTCAGTAGTGTAGAGGTTTAGAAATTCTGACCTAGAGTACTAACTAATGCATAAAATAATGTAAAAGTATAATTGGTGAGACTTAGTCACTGATTCAATACAAGGAAACAAAGAAAAGAAGGGGTTAAAAACTTAAGTTGGAGATTTCAAGTCTGTGTAACCAGGAGGATGGTAATACTGGTAATAGTAATTGAAACAGGTGAGAGAGCAGGTTTGGGAAAGCTCATGGTAAGCTCAAATGTGGATTGGAGCATGTAACGAATGTAATAAAGGGGAGCATGTAATAAAGTGGTTCATAACTAGAGATATATTAGAAGTCATGGGATTGAACAACATTGATAAGAGAAATGTGAGGAAGATAAGAGAGGATTAATATTAAAGTTGCTTTGCACTTAGGAGCAGAGAAGGCAATGGCACCCCACTCCAGTACTTTTGCCTGGAAAATCCCATGGATGGAGGAGCCTGGTGGGCTGCAGTCCATGGGGTCGCTAGAGTCGGACACGACTGAGTGACTTCACTTTCACTTTTCACTTTCATGCATTGGAGAAGGAAATGGTAACCCACTCCAGTGTTCTTGCCTGGAGAATCCCAGGGACGGGGGAGCCTGGTGGGCTGCTGTCTATGGGGTCGCACAGAGTCGGACATGACTGAAGCGACTTAGCAGCAGCAGCAGCAGCAGTCCATCTCTAGGGCTTCCCAGGTTGCACCATGGTAAAGAATCTGCCTACCAGTGCAGGAGATGCAAGAGATGCAGTTCCATCTCTGAGTCAGGATCCTCTGGAGTAAGGAATGGTAGCCTAGTGCAGTATTCTGGCCTGGAATATTCCATAGACAAAGGAGCCTGGTGGGCTACAGTCCATAGGGTCGCAAAGAGTCAGACCGTGACTGAGCAACACATCACACGGCCCTCTTATGAAGGGGAGCAGTCTGTGTTCTTAGCCACTAAATTATGCTGGCTGTCTCAAAGTAGATTAGAATTTTTGATGAAAAAATTTTGAGATTTGCATGAGTAGCACAGAAATAGTTGAAGTGTAAGCTTCAACTATATCAGAGTTAGATGTGTAAGGGCAGAAAATAATATGTTTTAGGGAACAGTGGGGATAGTACATATTACAGAGGACATGAATATAATTCTCATTATTTTTCCCTGCCAGTATGAAGTGAAAGCTCCCGTTCCTTCTGCCTGTTTCAGGAATATTTGTAAGCAAATGGCAAAAATGCATGAAGCTATATTTGATCTCCTTCCTGAAGAACAAACGCAAGTGAGTAGTAATTCCTAAAACTATTATATATATCATAATATACATGCAGAATTGAAGTGTTTTTATATACTGTTGGCACATGTAAGCTTAGTTCATGTTCCAATATGATCATTATTATTTTTTTCCAGTTGTTATATTGACTTGTGGAACATGGATAGAAATTTCTGATTTCAAAGCCCTCCTTGCCCTGACAGGCTAGTGCAGTGGTAGCTTTGCTCTGTGGCCAGCCATTCTAAAAAGCACATTTTTATTTGTCCATTGGGTCATCAGAAGTCCCAGATTCTACCAACATTATTTATTACGTTATTGGTTTGAAAATCAGGGTTAGCATTTAACCAGTGAATAGTAGAATAAGTTACACATTGATTATAATCCAAATTGGATAGGGAAGGAATTACTGTTTGACTTAATAACTCAAATCAGTATACTTTAATGTTTGTTAGGTCAGCATAAATGATGTGTAGTAGGCACAAATCAGGAAAAATAGCAAAATGGGTAGACTTTAGCATCTCTTGCCTATGAAGTATCCACCCTCTGCCTCTACTGTTTTCCCTACACTATCATCAGTGTTCTCTTCACTTTTCCATGACATTCCTACCCCTGACTTCCCTCAATTCCGTTTCCTAGTAGTACTTTAAAGGTTCTAGTACTTCTTTTTTTCAGTCTTCTTTATCCACCTTAGTTTGTTCCCTTTATACCAGGTGATCAATCAAGCTTAGTTGTATTTAGGGTCTGGAAGATCCCCTGGAGGAGGGCATGGCAACCCACTCCAGTGTTCTTGCTGGAGAGTCCCATGGACAGAGGAGCCTGGCGGGCTACAGTCCACGGGCTTGCAAAGAGTCAGACATGACTGAAGCGACTTAACAAACACAGTGTTATAATTAGTACAAGCCTAGTTGTTATATGACTAATGATCTTAGCTTTCACTGGAATTTTTGCTCTTCAGACAAATTTCTTATTTCAGTTTGTCTCTAATTGGTTGAGTGCATAGCATTGGTATTTGGGAGCAAAGTGTAGGTTTTGTAGTGTCTCTTCCCTGCTTTTTCTTCTGCTGGTCTCCTTTTCCACACCACCTTGAACTTCCATCTTATACTAGCTATTACCATCTTCTCATGTTTTCCTAGGTTTTTATTAATCATACTAACTTTATGAATAAATATCATCCACCATCTCTGGGGTCACTGAGGACTTAGGAGGAGCTTTGAGATATGGAGCACCCACTAGGGTCTCTTTTTTCCTTTCTCAGTCTTCCTAGCCAAACCATCATTTTCATTCCATATGCAAGATCCCCCACCTCTGACATTCCGACCTTCTGAATTTGCCCTCTGAGTTCTAATTCTGGAGCAGGACTTAGCCAGGTCAGTGAGCTGAATACACAGGTATTTCGTGTATTTTTATCTGCATCTTCATGTAAAGTGAACTCTTTTCAAACCTGGGCACAAAGTATAGATTTTATGTCGTTATTGTCATTTGAGTACCAGTGATTCCATAAAACTTCTTCATAGATGACTTTATATATTTTTGTCATGGAAAATATATTTCACAAAATTGTTCCCATAGATTAATTTTATATAATTTCAGGTCAGGCATTTCCCAAAGAATTACTGGGCCATTGCATTAAAAATCTGCATATGGAGTGATAAAATACTTCCAAGTAATTTAGAAGGGTAACAATAGCCTTCCTTTTACCATTGTGACTTTTTTCTCTGTCAGGTTCCTAGTTAATGCAGAATTCTCCATCTTTTCTCTATTCTTTTTACCTGTATGGTTCATCCCATTTACATATTCCAGAAGACTTTTAAGGGGCAGAAAGGCAGTAGTAAATCATATCACTAAAAGGAGTACTGCTGTGAAAGGCAAAAAGAGCTTTTACCCAACTAAGGAGAAAAACTATACTGAAATAGCAATTCTGTACTTTCAGAGGAGCATTGTAAAAGTATATGTCAAAGCAAAAAAATTTTCTCCAAATAATATTAATTACTTTTATCTTCTGTGTCAGTAGAGCTTTAAGAATCTTAGTTTTGTTTCTTTTCCAGATGTTATTTTTAAGAATTAATGCAAGTTACAAACTCCACTTGAAAAAGCAATTATCTCACTTAAATGTGATAAATGATGGAGGACCTCAAAATGGGTATGTTTTCAACATATTTTTACCGCATACTACCATATTGAGTTGTTTGATTAGTTTTTATTCATTACAATGTCCTTTACCACTGTAATCTTGCCAGGGCCCGACAGTTGTAAAATCAGCAATCTTTGCCTTTTTTTTTTTTTTTCCCTCTGTGGAGGTGCTGTATCTCTATATCTATCTGTCTGTTTATGTTAAAGTGTTTTATAAATGGTCAGTTAGTTAACTGACATTACAGGTCTACTTTGAGGCAGTGTGCATTAGTAGCACCTCCTTAGGTAGGTCACCCAGTAGTCTTCAGCTGTCCAGACAGGACTTAAAGTCCTACTTTGTACCTGTATGACCATGAGAAAGTCACTTAAACTCTGCCTTATGTATAAAATGAGAGTGATAAAAATCTCTTTAATTCCTCCACAGGGTTACAAAAAATAATGTGCATATATTTTCTTGTAAGCCATTGAACAAATTTTATGTATTATTGGTAAAATAATATGACATATAAAACATAAGATTTAGAATCAGAAAACTTGGGTTAAGTTTGGCCACTTACTAGCTCTATAACTGAGCAAGTCACTTAATATCTCTGAGCCTTAATATTTCTTATATTGGGAATGATAAGTTCTGTCACAGAATTTTTCTTAAGAGCAATGTAGGTTAGGATATGAATTTAAAGATTATATAAAATGCAAGGCACTGATCATATAAGTTACACCTTAGTATGATTTCTGTACTCTGTTACCTGTTCATGGATTTTTAGGAATGGAATATTTTTTTTCCCCATTAAAGACATTCAGGCTTAAATTTCAAACTTACAGGGACAAATGTAAAAACCATATTTTGGAATCAGAAGTTGGCTTTGCCCTTAAAAAAAAAAGTATGTTTGACCCTTGAATGGTAGGGAAGGGCATTAGGTGTGCTGCCCTCTAGCAGTTGAAAAATTTGAGAATAACTTAAGGACTTGGCCCTCCATATACAGGGTTTCTCTGTACCCACAATTCCATATTCACAGATTCAACCAATTGCAGATCATATAATGCTCTAATATTTACTATTTTTAAAAAATGGACCCACACAGTTAAAACCTGTGATGTTGGAGAATACAGTAAATTGATTTTGCAGAAAACTATTTGTAAGCTTCAAACTGCTGAATTTGTCTGCCAGGCTGAATTTAAGTTTTATGTAAAAATCTGATTTTCTTTTGATTGTTACCTGGTTCTTCTTTTTTTAAAGAATGATTTTATTTTCAAAAATTTCAAAGCCACAGAAAAGTTTAATGACAGTATAATGAATACCAAATATCTCTCAGACACTATTCAAAGAAACCTAATACTGTTTTAAAGTCCTATTCCTCTCATATATTCCTACTTTTATTCCCATAACTGAATCTTGCTAGTTGGTTGTTTTCAGACCAGTAGATCTGAAGCATCCAAATTAATTCATCACCTGTTGTTTTCTTTGTTAATATAACTGTTTGGGGATTGGCACCTTCAAGATCTTCATTGTCTCACACTTTTAAAAACAGTAATACTTAGTAAGTCAAATATGTCTTTGACTGATCCCTTGACGGATAGAATTTCCTGAAAACTTACCTCTAGACTCTAGCCAAAGACAGGAATTTTTTTTCCTGAAATGGCTCTAAAATTTTACTTTTTTCAAGCTGAAATTAGGACATAACATAAACATTTCACAGTTAAAAATTCAGTGGCCCTTAGTGCCTTCACAAGCAACACCTCTGTGCAACCACCAGCTTTGTCTAGTTCCACACATTTTACAGAATGAAGCAGGGAAAAGGCTAATAGAGTTCTGCCAAGAGAATGGACTGGTCATAGAAAACACCCTCTTCCAACAACACAAGAGAAGACTCTACACATGGACATCACCAGATGGTCAATACCGAAATCAGATTGATTATATTCTTTGTAGCCAAAGATGGAGAAGCTCTATACAGTCAGCCAAAACAAGACTGGGAGAGGACTGTGGCTCAGATCATGAACTCCTTATTGCTAAATTCAGACTTAAATTGAAGAAAGTAGGGAAAACCGCTAGACCATTCAGGTATGACCTAAATCAAATCCCTACTGATTATACAGTGGAAGTGAGAAAAAGATTTAAGTGAGAAAAAGATCTGATGGACAAAGTGCCTGATGAACTATGGATGGAGGTTCATGACATTGTACAGGAGACAGGGAGCAAGACCATCCCCAAGAAAAAGAAACGCAAAAAAGCAAAATAGCTGTCTGAGGAGGGCTTACAAATAGGTGTGAAAAGAAGAGAAGCCAAAAGCAAAGGAGAAAAGGAAATATATATCCATTTGAATGCAGAGAATAGCAAGGAGAGATAAGAAAGCCTTGTCAGTGCAGAGAAATAGAGGAAAACAATAGAATGGGAAAGACTAGGGATCTCTTCAAGAAAATTAGAGATAGCAAGGGAACATTTCATGCAAAGATGGGCTCGATAAAGGACAGAAATGGTATGGACCTAACAGAAGAACTGTACAAAAAGGATCTTCATGACCCGGATAATCACAATGATGTGATCACTCACCTAGAGCCAGACATCCTGGAATGTGAAGTCAAGTGGGCCTTAGGAAGCATCACTACGAACAAAGGTAGTGGAGGTGATGGAATTCCAGTTGAGCTATTTCAAATCCTGAAAGATGATGCTGTGAAAGTGTTGCACTCAATATGCCAGCCAATTTGGAAAATTCAGCAGTGGCCACAGGACTGGAAAAGGTCAGTTTTCATTCCAGTCCCAAAGAAAGGCAATGCCAAAGAATGCTCAAACTACTGCACAATTGCGCTCATCTCACAGACTAGCAAAGTAATGCTCAAAATTCTCCAACCCAGGCTTCAATGATTCGTGAACTGTGAACTTCCAGATGTTCAAGCTGGTTTTAGAAAAGGCAAAGGAACAAGAGATCAAATTGCCAACATCTGCTGGATCATGGCAAAAGCAAGAGAGTTCCAGAAAATATCTATTTCTGCTTTATTGACTATGCCAAAGCCTTTGACTTTGTTGATCACAACAAACTTTGGAAAATTCTGAATGAGATGGGAAAACCAGACCACCTGACCTGCCTCTTGAGAAATCTGTATGCAGGTCAGGAAGCAACAATTATAACTGGACATAGAACAACAGACTGGTTCCAAAGAGGAAAAAGAGTGTCAAGGCAGTATATTGTCAGCCTGCTTATTAACTTATATGCAAAGTTCATCATTAGAAACGCTGGGCTGGATGAAGCACAATGTGGAATCAAGATAGGTGGGAGAAATCTCAATAACCTCAGATATGCAGATGACACCACCCTTATGGCAGAAAGCGAAGAACTAAAGAGCCTCTTGATGAAAGTGAAAGGGGAGAGTGAAAAAGTTGGCTGGAAGCTCAACTTTCAGGAACAAAGATCATGGCATCTGGTCCCATTACTTCATGGCAAGTAGATGGAGAAACAGTGGAAACAGTGGCAGACCTTATTTTTTTAGGCTACAAAATCACTACACCCATAAAATAAAAAGACGCATACTCCTTGGAAGAAAAGTTGTGACCAACCTAGACAGCATATTAAAAAGTAGAGACATTACTTTGCCAACAAAGGTCCGTTTAGTCAAGTCTATGATTTTTCCAGTAGTCATGGATGGATGTGAAAGTTGGACGATAAAGAAAGCTGAGTGCCGAAGAATTAATGCTTTTGAACTGTGGTATTGGAGAAGGCTCTTGAGCATCCCTTGGACAGGTAGGAGATCCAACCAGTCCATCCTAAAGGAATTCAGTCCTGAATGTTCATTGGAAGGACTGATGCTAAAGCTGAAACTCCAATACTTTGGCCATCTGATGCAAAGAGCTGACTCATTTGAAAAAAACGTGATGCTGGGAAAGATTGAAGTCGAGAGAAGAAGGGGACGACAGATGATGAGATGGTTGGATGGCATGACTGACTCAATGGACATGAGTTTGAGTCAGATCCGGAGTTGGTGATGGACAGGGAGGCCTGGTGTGCCGCCCTCCATGGGGTTGCAAAGAGTTGGACACGGCTGAGCAACTGAACTGAACTGAAAGTTTTTACTACCTCAAGAGGAAATCCCAGGCCTGTTAAGTGTGCATGCTTGTGTCCGACTCTGCGACCTTATGGACTGGAGCCTGGTGCCCTCCTCCAGGGGATCTTTCCCACTCAGAGATCGAACCTGCATCTTTTATGTCACCTGCATTGGCAGGCGGGTTTTTTACCACTAGCACCACCTCCAAAGCCCCATTAAGCAATGTTCCCTTCCTTCTCCCCTTTCCCACACATTTTCTTTTTAATGTGATTTTCTTTTTCTCCATTTCAAGGCATTTTAAAAGTACAGAGACATATGGAGAATATTTGTATTTCTGTTACTTAGAATTGATCAATATTAACAATTTTAATTTTCACTTGAAAACAAAGTTCAGCATTTTTTAAAATTGGCATTCCAAACAAAGCTTGAGTACCCCTTGACCCCTATCTCGAGTCCTTTTCTCTTTTTCCCAGCCCTTCGGCAGTGTTTCTAGTAGATCTGGTCTATATCCTTTAAGTTCTTCTCATTTACCTCTTTATCTCAGAAAAAATGGGGAGCTGCTTTATTATTTACATGATATTTTGTACATATACTGCTTGCTTTTTCTATTATTTATTTATGCTGATATATAAAAATCATCCATTTTTTATTGCTTTATTGTGTTCTTCCACATGAATCAACCATATTAATGTATCCATTTCACCTAGTGATTGATTTTAGTTTATTATTTTTTTCCATTACAATCACAGTGAAGATCTTCCCTTATACATGTCTAATGATGTGATGTTTTCTTTACGGTTCATATCTAGAAGTGAATCAGATGTACATTTTCACTCCACTAGGATTTGCCAGAATGCTCTCCAAAGTGGCTGTACCAAGTTTGCATTCCCTTTTATTCTACATCTTGCCAGCATTTGCTGTTACATTTTTAAATTGTTGCCAGTCTAATGGATACAATGGTATTTTGTTTTGATTTGCATTTCCTAATGTCTGTCTTCACATATTTGTCATTCAGGTGTTTTCATCTGTGACTTTTTGTACTTTGCCCATTTTTTATCTGGGTGTTTTTTTTCTTGCTGATTTTAGATTTTTGCATATGCCTTCAAATTAATCCTTCATTGGTTACATATATTGCACATATTTGCTTTTCTTTTTTGTCCTTTTACCAAACAAAAATTCTCAGCTTTGATGTACAGCATATACTTTCTATATACTTTCTTCTATAGACTATAGTTTTGTTAAACATAACTTGATCTTTTAAAATGGAGATTTATGTTAATTTTGGTTAATTTTTAATGTGGGAAACTTGCCTTAAAAAGACTTTGTTCTTTTCAGAGCCTCTGCTGTTAGTTTCAGTGTATTTACTGATCCTATTATCACAGAAAACATAATTTATTCTTTTATGAATTATAAAGCACTCTGAACCAGAAATTTCAAACAAAAATATGGTTGTAACTAAATTCTGCCATGTGACAAAAGCTGAAACATTAAGTACACAAGTACAAAGGTATCTGTAGACTCTAGTACATAAAAATATCCTTGCCCCCTTGTAGTCCAGCAATCCAGACCTTACATGCTCTTTAAAATATCAAAGCTGTGTTTGTTTCCTCTTTCTTTATAAAATACTAAATCAAGATCTGGTTTTTTTCTCTGTGGGCCACATCTGTCAACATATATGTCTCATCAGACTGGTCCCTATTTCTTGTGTGTGGAGCTATGATATTTATCTGAGCCTTCTTTCCAGGAGTGTTTTTTCAAGGATAAGCATTAATATGACAGCTAAATACTCAAAAGTGTAATTCTTGGCTTTTTGTCAAGTATTGTTATATTATCAGTATCAAGTTTTGTATCCAGTAGTACTTACATGTGAGTACCAGCCTTCATTTTTTTTAAGATGGAACTCAGGAAACCTTGTCTTTCTTTTTCTTGAGTTCACTAGTGACATACACGTATACTCTAGTGACAACTGATCCAAAAAAAAAAACTTATACCATTATTTTTCTGTTTCATACTGTTTTAAGATAAATTTATTTATGAAACTGACTCCAGTCTTTTGGAGAGACAGAATTGTTTCAACAAAACTGTTGAAAGAGACAGCATTATATGATCTAACTATATGATAGTAGGAATCCTACTAAGAGAAATATATTGACGTTTGGTCCCTAGGGCATCCAAATTTTAAATCACAGTCAGTCTAGAAGCTAGGATAGGTCTTTTACTTTGTGAGCACAGCTACTTTATTTGAAATGAAAGCATGAGATTAAAAAAATTTTCTCTCCAATGTTTAGGTTGGTCACAGCAGATGTAGCTTTTTACACTGGAAATCTTCAAGCCTTAAAAGGCCTTCAAGATTTGGACCTAAATATGGCCGAGATCTGGGAACAGAAAAGGTGATGACATACTGGAAAACTGGGTAGTTCATCTGACCAGGGGATGTGTGTTTATGATGGAAACATGGACGCCTGTGACTCAAGAACTGAATCTGGAGCCCACCGTGAACCGGGATTGGGGAAGGGGAAAAGGAGTGTGTCAGTGTAGGGAAAGTGGGATTCAGTGGGATCTACAAGGAATGCCATTTGTGTGCTTCCTTCAGTGAGGAGTAACTGATCAGGTGTCTATAACATTTTTCATTCTCTCTGGAAACAGACTCAGGTTTCTTTGGACCAAATCCAAAAGAACACATAGCTGTAACACAGCTGTAGTTGACTAGAATGCTCTGTATACTTTATATTAAAAAATGCTTTGCATTTCTTCCAGTGCAATGAAATTCATATGGTGTCCCACTTTATTTAATGATGGTACAATTTAAAATATTAAAATCTTACTCAACCTCTGTAGAAAGTTTTCTCTATGAAAGTAAAGCTGTTTGAAAAATTATTTTTTTACAGATCTTTCTATAAAAAATAAACATCTTTTGATTGCTTGGATTTAGGAATTCAGTTTTTGTTTTAGTGACCAATGTTAAGTTTCAGGCTTTGTGTGTTGCAAATTTTATCTTCTTATCACCGCTCTATGTCAACTGCGTAAAGCCTTCCAGAATAGTCTAAATACTTGAAAGGCTAATCACAAGTAATAATTAAAGAGTAAGATTTTGGTGTTTATTTATGCAACTATTAATTTAAATACTTATCAGATGTGGTATATGAAAGCCTGCAGTTTAACAGCTGTATTTTTATAAAAGTATCTATGAAGGGTTGGGGTGTTTCTTTCCTTTTTATTTTTAGGGGCAAGAATACATTTTCATATATTCTGCCTAATTTTGAGTTCTCATTTTAACATTTAGATAACATTGAAGTATGCCCCCCGCCTCCTTGGGTTCTTGTTTGTAAGTTACTTTCAGTGTGTATATGAACAAAGACCAGGGATAGATAGAACTTTTAAAATATAGGCTGCTGTGTTGGGGCCAGAAATATAAGGTGATGAGTAAATTACTTAAATTAAAGACTTTTATAATACCTACCTTCAAAATTAGAATTAAATGAAAGTGCCTGTGCCTCACTTCACACCAGGAATCTTGCCTAACCCTGTCAGAGTGCCTAACCTTGTGGTGATTATGTACAATGAAATAGTCTTATTTTGTGCTCTTTGGTTTTCTAAAAGGAAAGCCTGTTTTCTTTCTTTCCTTTATCCTTATTACAGAGGTATGTCATTGGTTCTTCAACTGTCTGTCTAAAATAAAGCTGTAAAAAATTACCAGACTTTAAAAGACAACTTTTTTTAATAGTATACAGTAAATTTTAAATAAGCAGCTTACTCAAAAACAAGCATGGAAGAACTGAAAAATGTAATCGATTCTTAGAGAAAAGCCAAAATTCAAACTGTCAGCAGACCTGGATTTGGAAGGTTATTCAAGAACATTTTCAGTGACAGCAAAGCAGCTTCAAGCAATGAAGCTTCAAGGAAAGGGAACTTTTTTATAAAGTTACGCCCTCACCCTGCTATACTAGAGAACAAGGATGTGAAAGAAATGCACTACCTCTGCCCACCCCACCCCCTTCAGCTGGGAAAAGAAATACCACTTTGTTTCAGTAAATGGAGAGTCTGTGGAAAGCATGGCAGGCATCCCAGTTTCAGAACTAGATGAAAGATATACCTTCAAGTTTAATTCCTATGGAAATAATGACGTGGTTAATTCTCAGAAATGTAAAAACTGGATTTGTTAGGTAACTGGCCAGTGAGTACTTATATATTCCAGGAGCAAATATTTCAATTGATAGAGTAAATCTTTCAACTGTTTGGCAAGAGTAAACCAAATTTTTTCTTCAGCATTTCATAAAGTTAGCATTGAAAAGTATGAGTGTACACATGTATTGCTTCACAGCTTTATTTTTGAAATCACAAGCAGTTCAAAATGACCATCACTGAGGCCTCTGTTAAAAGATTTTCCAGCAGAGCTGCCTCAGTTTTAAGATTAAACAATATTGCACTTTCAGATGAATTAACTTTCAGGATCTTCTTCCAAAAAGAAAAGTATTGCTTCCATCTGTGCTTTTCTTAGACTAAAAGCATACTGCAGAAAACTCTACTTTAAAAATTAACACTGCAGGGTACAGTAACATAGAACAGTACCTGCCTATTTTATAATCTTAGAGGAACTTTTCATTGTGAGAAACTGTTTAGCCCATAATGAGTATAAAGTGTGTACAGTATTTTTCATTTCAGTGGTCCAAGATACGCAGGTTCCCAGATACAATCTTGTTCTCTAATACTGCTCCAGGTGGGATGTCAATTCGGTCACCGTGATTTGCAATGATGATAACCGTTCCCTAAGTGACAGAAAAAACAAGAGTAATTGCAACGGCAAGCTGAAATGCAGTTGATTTTCATACAGTTATCAAGTTTATGTAGAACTTCACTTACAATGGAGTAAGCATATTTATAAGCAATATGAAATATGAAAAACAAATGGCCTGTTAAAGGAAACTGTAATGTGTCCTGTCACAGCGCTGGCAGTAGTTCTGGTACCATCTCTGATAAGGAGGCAAGGAATCTAGGAGTGGGAAGTGGACCAGTGCCACAGCATGACTGGCCCTTTCAAAGAACTACTTGCAAGGCCACCAGCATTATCTGCCTTCAGAAACTACACGGTGCTTGGTTTTTATCTACATACAGGTTTGTTTGTTTTTTTAAAGAACAGTTTTATGATTCATATTTAAGTAACACTGTTTAGATAAGGCAGTATCAGCAATAATTATATATATCTTTTTGTTTTTTCAAGATCTTTAAGTCACTTTAATAAGAACACATGAAATCTAGGTATGAAATTAAAAAAATACTTGATTAGGAAAAAAGTGTTGTATCTTTGGTTCTGAACTTGAATATTCACACCCATAGTCCTTCCTATTCCTTATGCTAGGCTGGAATGATACTCAAAGTACTCAAGCACTGTAGTAATGTGAACGAACATCTTCATACTGATGACATTTTACTTTAACAGGAATAGATTATAATCAGTATAAATGGAGTTGTTATTTTTTTCTACTTTCAAATAGTCATCTTTAGTGAATGCTAATTTATCAGTGATTCAATTTTAAAGACTGTCATATTTCAATAAAATAGTACCAATTCAATTATTTAATAGTGTTTGCTTTCCATTTGAATGCTATGTTCCACAGAATTCCTATACACAACAATTATGATTATATTTTGACTATGTTGTATGTCTATGGATGACAGTATTAATACTAAATATTGAAGGAAGCTATTTCATTTTGAAAATGCGTATCTTATAAGTGTTGTATGTCTATGGATGACAGTATTAATACTAAATAATGAAGTAAGCTATTTCATTTTGAAAATGCATATCTTATAAGCAATCTGGTACAGAGTAAGAAATATTCCTTAAAATAAAGGTAAATTTAGGACTAGAGGATGAAACCTGTCTTACAAAACTATAAGAACTATAATTTTCATCATAACACACCTTTAATGAAACATTCTTGCCAAATGTCACATCTCCTGAAACTGTGAGGTGATCCAGTTCAAGCATATCTGGTATACTTTCAAATCTTCTTAGATAATCCTGAACCTGAAAGAAAAATGGAAACATAAAAATTGTTTCAAAAATCGGTTAACAGAAAAACAGGGATTAAATTAACAAGGTTTACGGTTCAAGTTTAACATTCTGTTTATGGCCAAGCTCAGGCCTTTTATGGGAAGAACCCTATTTATTAAGGACTCATTATGTGAGTAGTGAGAGCTTATATAGCCTGTGTAGTAGAGACCAGGAGGTAAACTTTGTCCCCACAATCAAGTGTTTATGCTACAGCTGAGTAGATTGGACATTAAAATAGTAGTAGGTAAAAAATAACCACCATGCTAAAAGCCAGGTGAGTGGTTCACATAATCTGGAGTTAGTTGGAAAAGAGATCATCATGGTTTGAAGCAAGCTAGACTGGAGCTGGGCTTTATGAAATGGGTAGGATTAACAAGAAATGGAATACAGTTCTGGAAGAACACCAACACAAAGTATCAAGATCACTATCTTTGCCTCTTACTTCCTTAGATTTACTGGCACTAGAAATTGTCCTCTATGGCCTTGTTTCCTATTTTGCTGAGAAGCACAAAAGCAACAGGAAAATTTACACTGGCCTTTACCACTACCACCCACTTGCTCTGGAGTTACCTGTCTCTCCTAGTTCTGGGGTCAGACCATTTCTATTTCAACTTAAGACTAACCCTTCTTATGGTTACTGCCCAAAGATACTGTGAAGCAATGCTCCTTTCTCCCTCTTCAGTGCTCCTTCCCTCTTGATTCTATCAGTTTGCATCAATGTGTGAAAGTGAAGTCGCTCAGTCCTGTCCGACTCTTTGTGACCCCATGGGCGGTAGCCTGCAGGCTTCTCCGTCCATGGGATTTTCCAGGCAAGAGTACTGGAGTGGGTTGCCATTATAGAACATGCTACAAATTCTCCCAACTTAAAAACAGAACTCGAAAACCTTATATCCCTCTCTACCTATAGACTCATTTTTATGTTTTTCTTTAAGGCAAAACTCTTGAATAAGTTTTCGCATTCAGTATCTTCAATTTCTTTTCTATTCTCTCTTAAATCCATGCCAGTCAGGCTCCAGAACCTCTATACTGTTACAGCAAATTGTGAGTTCTCACTCATCATCCTTGAGTTGGCCACAGCACTTGACTACAAATGACCAGTTCCTCTCTCGTGAAACATTTTCTTCATTTGGCTTCAGGCCACACACAGTCATGGTTTTCTACCCAGTTCTTCATCTGCAGCTCTGCAGTCACCTTTGCTGCTTCCTCCACCATATCCGCATCCTCCAGCCTTGGCGTTCCTCAGGGCTCAGTTCTTGACTCCCTACCACGCCATTAACTCCCTCAGTGATCCTTATGGTTTTAAATACCCAGTTATAAACTGACAACTCTCAAATTTACCTTGTTTCTAGATTTTTCCTCTGACCTCCAGACTCATATATTCAGCTTCTCCATTTGAAAGTCCAAGTACACTATCTCCAAAATCTAACTGTCCATTATGCTCCCCCTAAACCTGCTCTATCCAAGCTTTCCACACCCTCAGTAAAAGACAACTCCACATTTCCAGTCACACAGGCCAAAAACCTTAGAGCCATCTGTACTATTCTCTTTTACCCTCCTACCCAGTAAATCCTGTAGGTACAAATTACAAAATATTTCATAATGTTACCGTTTTTCACTATTTCCCCTGCAGCCTCCCTGCTCCAAGCCAGAATTCCAGTGACAGCCTATTCCCTGGTCTCCCTGATTCTACCCTTGCTCACCAGGTTGGTCACTTCATCCCTTCATTGACTTTCTCCAATGGCTTCTCAACCCCGAGAAGAAAAAAGCCACACTCCCAATACTCAATTACAAGGTTCTACACAATCTGGCCTGTTATGTCTTTGACCATCTATCTCCCACCCCCATTGCTCACTTGCTCACTGTGCTTTAGGAACCCTAAAACATGTTCTTCCTCAGAGCAACTAGCCATTGCCCTCTCAACCCCTGTTCTCAAACTGAGACAGCCTAAAGTTCTTATCTCTTGCAGGGTATGGAAGAGGCTAGAAAGAGTGGGAGGGAAGGAAGGGAAGATGAGGTTAGGTGGAAAATGGAAATTCCATCTCAGGATCTGGGAAGATGGCGGGTCCATGTAGCACCATGATTTTCCCAGCCTGAGCAGGCAGATGAGGGAGGCACCAAAGACAGGGAGACTTCTAAAATGCATGATGCTGTCCTGGAAATTCCAACCTGGCCACAGGACCCAGAATCACAGCCCAGGAATGTATAAGGGCAGTGCAGATATCCGAACCAGGTGACACTAAGCTACAAGCAGGACTAGAATAGACTTGGATGGCATAGGCCACACAAACGCTAAACCCTGTCACTTCATTAGCCTCACAGCATTTTATGTGATTACATTTTTTTGGATTCCACTTAACACATCAGAGTCAGGTTTTACTATGCTTGCTATTCCTCTTGCCTAGAATATGCCCCGGATACCTGCAGATAAACCTCTGAGGCCACCCAATGTAAAATGTCACCACCACCACCACGCCCACACGTTCCCCACTCCTTTATTTAGCATTTGCCACCTCTTGGCATATTATACGTTTGACTTACTTGCTTCTTACCCCACTAGAATATCCAGGAAGGCTAAGATTTTAGCCTGTTTTATTTACTGCTAAATACCTAGAACACTGCCTTGCACATGGCAGAGGCTCAATAGGTTTTGTTAAATCAGAATTAACATTCTCTCACTGATGAAAGCAGTAATGGTCTTAGATAAGACATAAGATATAATATCTTAAAATGGAAACATTCTTTACTGCTCTATACAGCAAGCAGTTAAAAAGTGAGTTACATCTTCCTCTTCTATGGTTGATTAAAAGATATCAGAGTTGGAGGAATATAATAGATTAGCAGCAAAGACTGTAATCAGACTCCACGTGTGTATCCTATCTTTCTAATTACACATGAAGAAATACAAATTCACATGTATATCATATTTATAATTACATACCTTTGTGAAAGAACTGCCTAATTTAACCAAGGGCACTGTAGGAAATTCCCGCTTTTCACTCATTGTCAAAGATCCTGCATTAAGGCTATAGAGGTTTGACATCACAAGCAAGAGATCTGACGTGGTTTTGACAGGCAGAAAACGGCTTCTAGGAACATTAATACCTAGAGAGTTCTCAAAACTTTTAATGGCAGCCCCTACTGCAGTCTCTAACTGAATGACATTCAGGCCTCCATCCAAAGTCTGTAAGAAAGGGAACAGGAGAAAGAAACAGGTTTTAGTAACTTGGTTCTATATGGGCTAGTTATCTGGGGAGTGGTTTCAGAGATCCACTGAAGGAAACAAATTTTGAGAGCTGATATCTCTGAAGCACTGGGAGGTGCTTAGACATATGTGATCTTTTTCAGCATCATAACTCTCTGGTTCAGTAACATTTCCATTTTACAATAAAGAGCTGAAGGTTCAGAAAACCCATGCAGATGACTGGGGCCAAGAGGCCTCTAAGTACCAGAGCATCAAGACTGAGGTAGATCCTCTACTTTGGGCCCCAGTGCTCTTGCCGCTACCACAGCCCAGGGTCAAGTAAGGACACCACGGACTGCTTGGCAAACTAAGGGATGGGTGTCGACTCAAGGAGAGGGCCAGGAATGGAAGAAACTAACTAGGCCAAAGGGAGTGACCCAGGGACTAGATGGGCCAGAGGCAGTGGACAGTGAGTCTGTGTGTGGTGTGCTGTGACTGCAACCAGGGAGCCCAGTGGTCTGCAACTTTGGCTTACCTTTGGATTTACAATGATTTCCATGTCAATAGCATTCTGCTCCTGCAGTCTTTTAACTGCAGCAAGAGAGATCCATAGGTTGTTTGTGTTAAATATTTTGAATTTTGATACAGATTTGAACTCATCAACATGCGCTTTTGGCACTTGAGCAATTTCCACCAGTCTCAGTTTGCCTTCATACTGAGTGAGTGTCCCACCCTAGAAAGGCAGAGAAGAGTGAATGCTTCCACATCGCTCCCAATTATAACCAAACCACATTGTTTACAGTCTATGAATGATACAGAAAAGTCACTGCTGACAAAATCCCCCAGAAATAAAAGGCAATGGCAGTGATTCGATCTGGGATACAAAGTAACACATGTATGAAAGTAGAACCAAAGAAAATAATTCAGGTTGTCAGTTGTTTTGTACTCCCTCTTGTCCATAACAGAAGTCCTGGGGGTACCTCAGCGTTCTCCTTACTTTCCAAACAACTGTTCCAGAAACAGACATTCCTCTTATTCTCAAACCACTGTCCATCACCGAACGACCAATCCTGCCACCTCAGACCCTGCTCTGACTGCGTCTGGGATGAGGGGAGTAAAGTCAAGACAGAGGCACAAGTGGAAGAGAAGAGATTTCAGAGTGGCCTTAGCCTAGAGGCCGTGAGGTGCAGGAAAAGGGGAATGTTCACTCGTGTGTGAGGGGGACATCTGCAAGAGAAACAGAACCCAGCCCAAGGACCAGCCATAGTATCACACACTGCCCACTTTTCTTACGCCCTGGAGCTAAGTGAAAAACCTTGTGCACTATTCGATCAAAGGCCAAATATCATCATCACTAAACATGCAAGAGGAAAAAAACTAACTTTTGCTTTGTATAAAACTGCTCTTTTTGGTTTATAACAAAAGATATTACAGTGATAAAACATATACAGAGAGAAATACATACTGTAGAAATAGAAGTAAATTTCCATTAAAAGAACAATTAAAAACACTTAAGCATCCAACTAGAATATTAATGGTTGGAACAAACAGTGTTTTCACATATGTTTCAGATAATCCTATAAATATGTGTGGAATTGTTTTTTAGTTAAAATTGCCCATATAGATTGTTTGAAAAAGAAAAATGATTTTACTACTATTAAATCTGGATGTATATTACACACTGTTATATCAGATAGAACTCAGGATACTCTAGAACACTATCCCACTTTAGCTTACAGTGATGTTATCAAGTTTCTAAGCTTAGAAACTTTTCAATAAAGAATTGCAACTATGAAATGTGAAGATGTAAATCCCCAAACTGCTTCCTCTCAGTATTTACCTTTACATCCGCTCGGGTTTTATTTGTGACTTCCATGACAAATTCACAAGGTTTTCCATTGGGTGGGTTCATGAGATGATTAAGAATATAAAGATCCACTGTGGCACCCAGATTATCTATGTTGGACACAAAAATATATTCTTTGCCTTCTCCTATAAAGGTGTCAAGCAAACCAGAGTTGTAGAAACTGGCATAAATATCTCCATGACCCGGAGGATACCAAGCTTCTGTATTTTCCCCTGAGTATGATACATTCTTTGCTACAGGCAGTAATGATTCTTTATTAATCCTTGGGTACCTTAAGAAAACAAAATTTCTTTTTCAGTATCAACTCTGTAGAGTATTCCAGATGTTCGAGTAAAAAACAATGCATGTAAAGTTAAATAAAATTTCCCTCCTTTTAAATCCATCATAGTAATTTAATCATAAGTCAATCTATTTAAGAAAATCTCTCATTATCTGTGTTGACCAAAAAACCAGCTTCCTACATAGTGATATTTGCTGCAAAAAAGAATTATTCCATGGTCATTCAGATGGGAAGACACCCCATATTTTTAAGATATTCATATGTTTTATGACTCTTCAAAAGGAAAGACATATTAAGTAAATTTTCTCAAACTTATTTGGTGGTGAGGTTGTTCTTTTCCTTGAAAAAAAAGGAAATGCTCTCTATTTGGGAAATGCTGTCCATTCTTACCAATAGATATATTCAGGGGTGGTTCTCTTCCTTTCCCAGAAAATCAACAGCAGGTTGGTACTCAGGGATGTCTGCTTCTTACCACTTTTGAGAACCAAAATCTCAGGCAGATTCTCTTTTAAGAAGTTCAAGTTACATACCCACAGAGTGATTATAACTGCCACGTATCTGTTAACTAATGTTTAGCCTTTAAAGGCATTTAAACACCTGTAGACAGTTTGGCACATGTACATCTTGAGGCTGCTCTGTTTAAACAAAACAAAGAAGTCCTCCTTTCTGGAAGTAACATCCCACAGAGTTAATTCTTTTACTCCTTGTACCTGCTTTGATTAAACGTGTAGATTTTCACACGACAGTGATTATACTTCTGTAGTATTTTTTTGGTATCTTCATCCGTGTTAAAAGAGTTCATTAGAACAAGAGGAACATCAGTATCGTAGGTTTTGTTCAAGTGCTAGGGAGGAAAACGACAATCAGGTCACTCAGACTTACTATTCTTTTGTTTCAAAGTATAAAATTAACTCTCAATGGTTGATCACAAAATGTTCATATCATCTATAACAGCAGAATATATAGACTTGAAATAAACTATAACTGGCATCTTCACCATGTACTTGCTCATTACATCCCAATCCTGTGAGACAGGAACTACTGCCTCCATTTCATGGATGGCTAAACTGAGGCCCAGAGAAGCAGCAGGTCAGTGGCAGAGCCAGGACACCCCTCCCAGCCCCCAGAGTCCAACTCTGGGGCTGTGTGCCAAGCCACAGTGCCCTGTGGCCTCACTGGATGGGCAAATACAGACTACGTATTTATTCTGTGTCCAAAGTACTGTGGGAACGAAAGTACAAATGTTACAAAGACGTCTCCCTATTCTCAGGAATCATGTGAAGGACTGTGAATAATAGCCTAACTGATATCTTTTCTATCTCTAGGAAGAGCTAAGAGGCAGCACAAAGTGAGGAGAAAATACAATCTTAGAAGTCAGACTGCTCTGTGTTCACTGTTTGATTCTGCACTTACTAACTAGCTAGGGAGGCCTGGGCATAAATCAACCTCTCTGTGTCTTGGTTTCCTCATCTGTAAAATGGTTATGATAACAGTGCTTATCTTACAGAGTTGTTGAGAGGAGCAAATGAGTCAATTCATGTAAAGAGCTCAGAATGATACTTAGTAAGTGCTGGATAAATGTTAGCTGCTGCTGCTGCTGCTGCTGCTAAGTTGCTTCAGTCGTGTCTGACTCTGTGCGACTCCACAGACAGCAGCCCACCAGGCTCCTGCATCCCTGGGATTCTCCAGGCAAGAACACTGGAGTGGGTTGCCATTGCCTTCTCCTTAGCTGCTGCTACTGCTATTATAATGATTGCTGGCACTGTATGAGAAACTAGGGATATAGAGATGAAAAAGACAGGGGCCACTGCCTGTTAAGAGCTTATGGTCTATGACTAAGGACTTTATGATTGATGTAAAAGAGAAGTCAGTGACAGTTCTTAGCATCCAACGTACCCAGGCAGATACATGAAATTCTCCCCAGCCTCCAAAAGGGGGCTAATAAAGTCAGATCATCCCAGCTCTGATGAAGGCTACCCCTAGAGAGAAGGAGGGGAGAGAGGCAGGGAGATCAAAGGAGAATCTGAAGAGACCCAGAGATTCCAGCACCACAAACGCTATTTAAAGATCAAAAGCTTTCACATCACTCTAAGGATTTGCTTTTAGGAACACCAAACCTTTTTTAACACACTAATAAAGAGACTAAAGATAGCATGCTCCTTGACTAGCTCAAATCCTCATCTGTTATTTTCTAAGGTAACATTTACAGTAACCTGAAAACTGAAAATCATTTTGGTAGCTCATGAGAAAGGCTCAACGTTCCAACTCACTTCGATTTGCTGAACGGTCAGATCCAGAAAGGTATTCTCGTTCCTCACGCCAATCAGACTCTTTGGGCCTTTGCAGCCCATGCTGGTTCCCAAACCGCCATTGAGTTTCACCACCACCAGCTTGTTCAGCACAGAGGATACATTATCAGGTAAGCCCCTGGCCTTTATCTTCTCATAGGGCTGAATCTGAAAAATTTTTTAAAGTTGTTAAGAGGTTAAACCAAATCAACACCAAGGTTATTTCCATGCTTCCTTGAAGAGGTTTGCTTTTTCTGTAGAGTTTCAGCTACATTTTCTTTAATGTCCAGGGCCCTTATGGTCAAAATTAAGTTCTTATCAGCAACTTCCCTTGCACACAGAAGTAGTTCAGCGGTTCACTTACAGTACAATGGAGCACAAGAGGGGGAAAAGTTACAGTCTACAAATATTTTGGCTGGCTGGTGAGAATATACTTCTCTTGGACTACCTTCAAAAGCACTGAATTCTCAATGTGCATCAACATAGCAAACAGGATGCACAAATTCATTCACATCTGTACATGTTTCTGGTGCACTATGAGTCTGCTTAGGTTCTGGACAAGTGTGTATATGATCACACAGTTCTGGGTAACATACTCGTGAAATCCTGGAGACAGGGCCAAACACTCGGAGCAGGCTACCAATGCCTGCCCTGGTATGGTTCACAAGGGTGTGATTTTTTGCAATCTGAAAGTTTTTTTTTCAACAAAAGCAAGTTTGCCTGAAAGAAAATGAGCTGTGTAAATAGTAAAACAAGTTTGAAATGAGCACAGAGGCTTAATCTTCAATTTCTTCCTCACAGGAAAGGAACAATGACAGTGGAAGCTCAAATTCTTCTGTTAGAAGGAGAGGCACAAACAAGTCTAAACATCTTGTTTAGATGATAAGAACGGAGCTTTTAAAAAGATCACAGTGTATTTTCTATCCATTTACAGAACACTTGTTGTTACTTTTCTTTTATGAAATAGGTCATCAAATGTACTCTTTAGTTACATCATGGTGGAGGATAGATAATACTTAAGGGGACTGAAGAAATAAAACCAGAACTCTTTCATCCTGCAAAACTAGACCTAAATTCATTAGAAAACAACGAGAAACAATGAGAAAAAACTTTTCTACTTTCTATCTCCATGAGTCTGGCTACTCCAGGTGGCTCAGACATGAGTCACAATGGACTTGTCTTTTGTGACTGACTTATTTCACTTAACACAATGTCCTCAAGGTTTAATTAGCGTTCTTTTTTTTAAAGTGACTTATTTATGCTTCAGGAGATTCCAAATTAATGCAGATTTTTCCAGACAATTGCTTTCATTTAATAAAGTTGATATTTGTGTATGCAGCAGATCTGAGAGAAGGGGAGACTGACAAAGAAATGTAATACAGGTTGACAGATTCTATGGCAAATCGAGCCTTAAGTAAGTTTTTTTATTCCATTTGTAGGTGTTAAAATTGAATAGAATACATGTTCTGAAGTCTTAGTTTAGTGAATCAGAAAATGGATTCTCTTCATTTGAATTTAAGAAACAATATACCCTCAGCTTTGAATTAAAAGATTAAAAGAATGAAAAATAATACTACAAGTGTAACCATGGTTCTAAAAGTGTGAGTCTGAGAAAACGCTGCTCTTTCAAATACAGTTAATAACAGTACAAAATGGCAGGGCTTAGGGTTTCAGACACTATTCAACACCTGAGTTATGAGTTTTCCATTATCTCTTAGGAATGGGCAGCCTGTCATTTCAGGGCAGAAAATTTACAAAAATGTAAACAATGTAAAAAGAAATTTCTTCATATTTTTAGGTATGCAGTCAAAAGATCACCAGGATAGCATTTTTCACCATTTTGTCACCCTCCAGACACAGTGCTAAATGCAGCTGAGTAATTGAAATTTTAATTTTATTTAATATTAATGTAAATCAACATACATGGCTAGCAGCATGTGTAGTTCTAGATGGCCTGTTAAAAAATATCAACCAAACAATCAGAATTATGTTTCAGTTTTAATAAAACTCTGCCAAAATCCTTTTTTTGTTCAATATAACCTTTTTTCTTTTTAACTTCAATGACACTGACTCATATCATCTGTGCAGATGAATTAAAAACCAAAAGTCAACCCTGGAGCCTTAAAGTTTCACCAGGAAAGGAAAAAACCCCAATATTACATATATTCATTATAAAACATCTTTGATCCACATATGATAAAGAATATAAAGTATTTAGGGAAAAAATGTTTTTTTCATATTAATCAAACTTCAAAACATGCATTTTACTAGAATGCTTTAAGAAGACAGTTCCTTACGACTGAGTCTATGGAGGCTAAACAAATTTTCTTGTATCCCCCAAATTTAATCTATATATAATGGTGATCATGTATCCTCCTTTATTCTCTATGTAACAGTGATCAAAGGTCCCAGCCTCACAATGACTTTAACACTAGGCCATCTGCCTTCAGCCAAAAGATATATTAAATACACTTTTGGTCTTGATTCAAATCTTCCCAAGATTGGTATCTTGAGAACTTCAGTTTAAATTTAAAATTTACTTCTAAATTAGCTTTCAAATATTTGGGGTGAAATAAAATAAGCTGATCCAAGAACAATGTTAAATTCCAAAACTGAGCTAATGGAGACTTTTGGGCCCAGGTACAGGCAACTCCCAAGTAGAAACTTGTTTATCATTTAGGTGGGAGCCCAGAATTCTATGTGAAGTGCCTTACTTAGAACTTTGTACACCAAGTTAAGTGGGTAGGGAGTCACCTAACCCCTACAAATGTCAAGGAACCATGGTTCTTTAGGTGGTGCTTTCAGTAATACCTACTTGTCTTGCTATAATATAGCAGCTAATTAAATACAGGCCCCACTGAAGAACTGACTGTTAACAAGAAAAGGACTATGGAAAGAAAGGGAAGAAGTCACAAGGTGTGAACTAACAACGTACAGCCAGGGAGAAGATGTCCAGAGTCATCGAGTCAGCATTGCTATTAGAAACCTCCACTTTAAAAAAAAAAAGAAACCTCCACTTTCACTTACGTTTCAGCTTAAATTCACCCGACTCCGCACACAGACACAAACACACAGAAAGGCAGCAGTCATGCATGGAAGGAAGCCAAGACAGTTTTGGTCTACAGCTTACTGCAGTTTATATTAGGTGGCAAGCTCAGCTTTCCTCACATAAATCACCCCATATACCAATACAAGTTCCCTCTGTGGCTGATGCTGTCCACACCCACCACCAGGGACCTCACCAAGCAATCCCACAGAGCTCGGTTTATTTCCAGAGCCAAGAGGACCTGTGTTAGAAGACTGTTTGGCAACAGCTGAAGTTATGCTGGACACACCTAGTCCCAGGGACATTATTAGATCTGTTCTCCACTATTCCCCTCTGAGCTCCCCCAGGAGAATGAACAAAGACATCCACTCAGGCAAAGATGGATTGGGTTGGGAGATGACAGGGAGTACCATGCACTGCTGGATACAGCCTAGATGTTACTCTCACTGAGTCACTTTAGTCAGTCACAGTACTCCCCAGATGGCGTCAGTGGTAAAGAACCCACCTGCCAATGCAGGAGAAGTAAGAGACACAGGTTCAGTCCTTGGGTGGGGAAGATCCTCTGGAGGAGGGCATGGCAACCCACTGCAGTATTCTTGCCTAGACAATCTCATGAGCAGAGGAGCCTGGTGGGCTACAGTGCAAAGGGTCACAGTCAGACAGGACTGAAATGACTTAGCACACACAGTGCTATCTCTGCTTTCAAGCCTGATCACCGTGTTTCTCTTTCTCCAAGACACGAATAGAATTCAGTGTTCTATGAAGACCTCTGTGGCACTGTAAATATACAGCAGGGCAACATCTACAGGTAAGGTGGGGCAAACCTCAGGAGGCTCCCTGCAAAATGTGCTGCTGCTGCTGCTAAGTCACTTCAGTTGTGTCCACTCTGTGCGACCCCATAGACAGCAGCCCACCAGGCTCCGCCGTCCCTGGGATTCTCCAGGCAAGAACACTGGAGTGGATTGCCATTTCCTTCTCTAATGCATGAAAAGTGACAGTGAAGCCTTTCAGTCGTGTCTGACTCTTAGCGACCCCATGGCAAAATGTGCAGGGGAGACAAAACCACTCACATTATCCTCTCAGTAGGAGAAAACTATGAGTCAAATACTCAACTTCCTCTGCGGAATGAACAAAGAAAGTAGCTGTGAAATTATGAAAAATCATAATTTAAACAACATTCTTCCCTCTAGGATGTAATCTAGTTTTTCTGCAGAAACTGAAATACTTTTTAAAAGATCTTTTAAAAACTGTCTACTATGACCTGTACCTTGCCAAGTCTGTTCACAACTCAGTTTCCAGTTAGAAGAAAAGCTGAATTCATTACACAGTCATGGAGACACACTGTCCCCATTAGCAATAGTATAACCCAGTTCTTGGTAGCATATTCCTGCTATTCCTGGAGACAGTGCCAAATACCCAAAACAAGCTAACAGTACCTGCCCTGTTATGGTTCAGAAGGGTATGATTATTGAGAAAGTTGTTTTTTTCCAACAAAAGCAAAATTTTCCAAAAAGAAAATGAGCTGTGTAAACAGTAAAACAAGGTTGAAATGACATTCCATATGTACAGGAAGTGTGCCAAGAACATCCGCGTATTCGGCAAGCCCTACTGGGCAGCCTGTGTGCCAAGGCCTGTGCTAGGTGCTTTCTCACTTCGTCTCTTCATTTCGCATTTCTAAAGGTAACAACCAAAATCTGGGTCACGTGAACACTCCAACCAATTACCTAGACCAGAGATTTGTTTTCTTGTTCAGGAAAAGCTGGCAAATCACATACATGATCACGTGATCCACCAGCAAACTTGCCAACACCTTGTCAGCCACCGAGATAAGCTCAGCTCCTATTCACAGGACGAACAAAACCATCCCCTACTACAGTGCCCTCGACCTTCTGCCTCCAGAACAGATCCTCAGGACCTTCCCGCATCACCACCTCTGTTGCTTCCCCTTCCTTCTGGTCACTGAATAGCTGTCCCCTGCCCCAAAGTAATCTCTCTGCTAGTGCCCACCTAAGATTCCCACTTCATCAACCTCCCAGCCTCAGAGTCAGCCTTTCCCTATCTATTCCTTTCCACAGACACAAACACACTCAAATATTTTACATCTAAAAAACAAAGAAAATAGCAAAACATACACTCACCCCTTTCTGTCCTTTTTTCTCCATCTTCTTAAAGTCAAAGCTTAAAAAGCTGCTGCACTCACCTCTACTTCCTCACCTCACCTCTTTTTCACTCAAACACCTGCTATAATCTTGTTTTCTCCATAGTTCAGTGAACTGCTCTTACCAAGGTCATTAACATCCTCCTCCTTGCTAAATCTAGTCAATAATAACAATGTTTCTCTTAAACTTGAGCTCTCAGCTGCATCTGAGACAACTGACCACTCCCTAGACCTTGAAATGCTCTCTTCTTGACTTCTGAAAGGCCACATTCTATTTTCCCTCTCTTTCTGCCTGTTCCTTTTCAAGTTCCTTCTAAGTAGACTTCCTCTTTCTGGAAATCTGCTCCTGTCTCTGGCACCAGAACATACTCAACTGCCAAGCCAAGAGCCTGCTCACACCTGACCAATGACCGAGGCCCGTCAGCCTCAGGAAACTCTCTGTTGCCACGGCTGCCATCCCACCTACCTCTCATCAATGCAGTGGCCTCCAGTCACCTTAACTCCCTCCAGGTTAGGGAGGTGGAGGTGGAGGTCACCTTAAGATGGAGGTCACCTTAAGCTCCACCTTGCAGGTGGTGATCTTTTGGAAAAGAGAATTTGAAGATGTTTCTCTCCTGATTACATCATTCACAAAACAAAGCAATGACACAGCACAGCAGAGATTTTTAGCTGCCTACTCCAATGTCATTTCCCCCCTCCCATTTTAGGACCCCGATTTTCAGCTGGGCACACTACCACCCCAAATAAAAGACCACATGTTCAGCTTCGCTTAGAGCTATTTGTGCCAAAGTCCTGGTCACTGAGATTAACTGGAAGTGAGCTGAAAGATTCCCAGGAAGTCGCTGTGAAAGGGCAGGGGACAACATGCCCTATCTCCTCCTTCCTGCTGTGTGGAACAAAGACACGGTGACTAGAGTTCATTCAGGCGGCCACCGGGGACCGTAAGGAGATGTGCTGAGGGTGGCAGAGGGGTAGGACAATGCGTGTGAAGTGCTCAGCACAGTGTGCGGCCCACAGGAAGAATCCATGTGCTAGCACTACGTCACCTATTCAGACACATTCTCCACCCCACTGCACGTTTTAACATTTCTAGAACCAGGATGAATCATACAGCCAGTGCGATCTTATCAATTGTTTGCACTTCTTCCTTTCTCAGCGGTACATAAAAGGTACACCTTATGATCAGTGGCACAAATTTCATAAATATGGTATTGAATCTCTCTTTCTGCTCCAAGTCACCAACCAGCTTAGCAATCTCCCAGGTACGGGTTCTACCTCATCACTCTCCAGTTATGTGTAGCCTGAGGATAGTTTCAAGACAAGGGTCAACAAACTATAGCCTGTGGGACAGCTGGACCTACGGCCTGTTTTCACAGAGAGTTACTGGAAGGCAGCTGCTCCTGTAAGTTTACACAGCATCTAGGGCCGATTTCATGGTACAGTGGCTGAGGTGAACAGCTGTGACAGGATTGCACAGCTTAAAATATTCACCATCTGGTCCTTTACAGAAAAGGTCTGCCAAACCCTGGTTTAAGACAGTCTTCCGTGGTGATAAAAACCCAAGTTTTGATAACATCTCTGCCTGTTCAAACTTTGCTCCTCCTAAGGCTCCTTGCTGGGTACGGACTTCTCAGGATGGCAGAGACCTGAAGCCGCCACAGGTGATGTTGGCCTGTGGCGCCACTGGCAACAGCACAGCCACAGAATAACCCCTGGGGTTTTTTCGTCTCCTCATATTCATCCAGGAAAGCAAAAGCAAGGATTTGTAATTGGTAGCAGAACTCTGGCAACTTTCAAAACAATAGAAAGTAAACCTAAGATTAAAAGGACGTTTATCTACTCACATGAGGGTTGAATTCATAGAGACAGAAAGCAGAATGGTGGTTGCCATAAGCTCGGGGGAAGGGGAGAGGGGAAGTGGTGTTTAATGGCTACAGAGTTTTGGTTTTGCAAGCTGAAAAAGTTCTGGACACTGCGCAACAAGGGGAATATATTTAACCCTACTGAAGTGCACACTTAAAAATGGCCAAGATGGTAGACTTTGTTATGAGTATTTTACCACAATTAGAAGAATTTTTTAAAAAGTCAGTCTTCTGTGTGCATGTACACGTGCAGCTATACACATACACTCTGTCAAGGCGCCAGAGAACCACAGAACAAAATCACTTTCCCTCATACGACCAGGAGTGAATCTGACAAAGCACTCACTTCCCGCTTCAGGTACTACCAGCTGCTATCAGTAATCATTACACCGTCTCCCAATTTGTCTGTCTGGTGCTCTGTATCTGTTACATGACTGTAAACTCCAGGAAGGCAGTACCAGCCATGTGATACTCCCTCCACCATATCCATCACCTTTAATTATGTGTCGTAGTCTTCAGTAGCTCTCATCTGTTGAGTAGATAAGTGAATAAATGAATGGAGCAAAGAGAGCTGTTACTAAATGCAATCTATTCTCTGGAACTTATTTCTTATCTTATTAAATACTAAGGGTGAAACAACAGTGGTGCCATCATTATTTAGAAAGCTGATTACAAACAACCATTATTTTAATTTTTAAAAAGTACTGAATTAGAATACATCACATACAATTTTCATAAAGAAAACCTAAATCTAAAACTATGCTCTGCATAAAAAATAATTTTTACAAGCCATAATTTAGTGTCATAATTTAAAAAGATCCCTCTATGATAAAGAAACAAATAGAATGATCACATACTAAAATTATAAGCTGAGCCTGGAAAAGTACAATTCCTAAGAGAGTTCTTTTGTCTTCTTCCGCTTATAAACTATAAAAACACAGGACAAACTATCAAATCAAGTATGTATTTTAATTTTGCCAGATATTAATTCCTACATCTTTTGAGTTTTTAAATTTTGATTATTTTAAAGTAGACCTACAGACAGGAAAACATGAGGGTAATTTTTCCAGTAATAGAAGAAAACCAGCTGTCCCATTCATACACTGAGTCTACACATATCCCAAAGCAAAAATCTGTAACAGAGCAAGTAAACAGGTCCTTTCAAAGAATAAATCAGAAGTCTTGGCAACAACACTGTTCTCTAAACAGTTATACTCATCAGCACCTATCCAACAATTCACATACATACAATATCCTTCATTACATTCTGCTATCGCAGTTACTAAAGTTGATGTTAGCGAAAATCTCAGAAAGAACCAGGAGCCAGATTCATAAAAATCACTTATTTTCATCTTAAGTCTCATATTGCCCTCTCGGGGGAGCCAAACTTGAATACTGTGCCTTTTTGTTATATAAAGGTAAGGATCATAGCAACTCAAATCCAATAACTAACAGCTAATACAAATAAGCTAAAGGAAAAAAATCGACTTAAATATCAAATAAAAATTTTAAAACATTTTTCATTTCAACTGGCAAACAGTTTTAAAAATAATAATACTTAATGCTTTAACAAATGTAGCAAGACTGACAATAAAATGGATTGTAGGTCTCTACTAAATGCTAGTTCAGAGAGGCCTTTCTTCTCTCTGCCTATTCTAGCTACATCACCTCTACTCCCTCACTCCCTGTACCCTTTCTTCTTGAATGTCACTTATCACTACTTGAAACTCCATTTCGTATCTTTTACTGTCTACATCTCTACTAGAGGTTTCTAGATACTAGAAACTAGATGAAGGCAGGCCTTTATTAGTACGGTTCTCTACTAATACACAGTTGGCACTCAAAATAACAGCTCAAAATTAATGTGAACAGGAGTACAAACTGTAAAGCAATTTGAAATGCCTAACCGGAAACTTAAAATAAGTTTATAGCCTCTGAACACAAAACCATTTCTGAATATTTATTATTAGAAATAATTCTGAGATGCAAGGATTTATATATAAGTATATTCACTACAGAGTTCTTTTAACAGCAAAAAAGTAAGAGTAACCTACAGGGGAAGGAATACACGCACTGATACACTTGTACAAACTCCTAGCTCTCACACTTCTGACAACTGCCTCTACTAATACATTTCCTTCAAGTGGTGAGTTAGAGTCATTATCTTATTTCTGACCATTAAAAATTTAAGAAAGAACATTTGATTTCCAAAGTTTTGCCATGTCCAATGACAAGTGACCAAAGAATCCTATAATGGTCATCAGCTATCCTTCCTATTTTCACCTAAGCTTTGATAATACAATGCTATGAACACTTAACAAAGCCTCCCCTGCTCACTAAACCTTACACCCTACAATGAACACACAAATCCTTGAAATACCTAAACATCCACACAGTATAAGAATGAGAGCCCAATTCTTTTAATAGCTACCATAGTAGCTGAAACAAGGCCAATCCTTCTTATCTATCTTGAGTTTAGTGGATAAAAAAAATCCATAAATATGGATGGAGTTGCCAGTCAAAGACAATTCTACAGATACCCTAGGGCTTTCACTATGTGGATCTTCAATGTAACTCATAGAACAGTACAGTTAATCATTTTCATAATGGAGATCATTTTTTAGCCACAGGAGCAGAGACCTCCTATAATCCAGAAAGTGTAGGAATTTCCTAAATTTTACCTCTGCAATCAGGAAAAATCATTGGAGACAAATGAACTTGATTATAACAAAAACTGCAAACTACCAATCCATTTGACACAAAAGAATTACAGGGATGGAAATTATGGTTTACTTACTTGGAATATTTTGTAAAAACTAAGAAACATAGAAAGAATTAAAGTATTCATGATCATAAATAAAATATATATCAAATTTAAAATACTAATATACTGATAAAAATATATTAAAAATCAAAGACAAAGAATATTTAAATATGAAAGTTATAGAATTTTAAAACAAATACCATCTGTATCCTTAATACAATTCTGTTGTTTTCACTGTGTCCAGGATAGCACCTGACATCTAAGAGGTATTTAGTAAACACTTGTTAAATGTGAACATTTATTCAATTCAGGTCAGCTGCTCAGTCGTATCCGACTCTTTGTGACTCTACTGCAGCATGCCAGGCTTCCCTGTCCATTACCAGCTCCCAGAGCCTGCTCAAACTCATGTACATCTAGTTGGTGATGCCATCCAACCATCTCATCCTCTGTTGTTCCCTTCTCCTCCTGCCTTCAATCTTCTCCAGCAAACATTTATTGAGTAAATGCAAACACTTTACATGCAGTCTCAATAATAGTCATTAAAATCTTACTTTTATTATGTCTACTTTTTATGAGTGAGGAGACTGAGACTTAGAGCAGTTAAATAACCTGCTGAACGTTACATGGCTAAGAAGTAATGAAGCTGGGATTTAAAACTCTCATCTGTATTCTCGACCTCACTGCCCTTACAGTAAAACTGGAAAAAATAAAAAAGTACACTTAAGGCAGAATGAACTCAGTGTGCATCTTGAGGTGGTTTTGTAATGGTGGAATATATTAATGATTGACACTGAGCATGAGGTTAATTTCTCACATCAGTTCAGTTCAGTTGCTCAGTTGTGTCCGACTCTTTGCAACCCCATGAATCACAGCACGCCAGGCCTCCCTGTCCATCATCAACTCCTGGAGTTCACTCAGACTCACATCCATCAAGTCAGTGATGCTATCCAGCCATCTCATCCTCTGTCATCCCCTTCTCCTCCTGCCCCCAATCCCTCCCAGCATCAGAGTCTTTTCCAATGAGTCAACTCTTCGCATGAAGTGGCCAAAGTTCTGGAGATTCAGCTTCAGCATCAGTCCTTCCAATGAACACTCAGGACTGATCTCCTTTAGAATGGACTGGTTGGATCTCCTTGCAGTCCAAGTGGACTCTCAAGAGTCTTCTCCAACACCACAGTTCAAAAGCATCAATTCTTCGGTGCTCAGCCTTCTTCACAGTCCAACTCTCACATCCATACATGACCACAGGAAAAACCATAGCCTTGACGAGACGGACCTTAGTCGGCAAAGTAATGTCTCTGCTTTTGAATATGCTGTCTAGGTTGGTCATAACTTTCCTTCCAAGGAGTAAATGTCTTTTAATTTCATGGCTGCAGTCACAATCTACAGTGATTTTGGAGCCCAAAAAATGAAGTCTGATACTGCTTCCACTGTTTCCCCATCTATTTCCCATGAAGTGATGGGACCGGATGCCATGATCTTAGTTTTCTGAATGTTGAGCTTTAAGCCAACTTTTTCACTCTACTCTTTCACTTTCATCAAGAGGCTCTTTAGTTCCTCTTCATTTTCTGCTATAAGGGTGGTGTTATCTGCACATCTGAGGTTATTGATATTTCTCCTGGCAATCTTGATTCCAGCTTGTGCTTTTTCCAGCCCAGCGTTTCTCATGATGTACCCTGCATATAAGTTAAATAAGCAGGGTGACAATATACAGCCTTGACGTAATACTTTTCCTATTTGGAACCAGTCTGTTGTTCCATGTTCAGTTCTAACTGTTGCTTCCTGACCTGCATATAGGTTTCTCAAAAGGCAGGTCAGGTGGTCTGGTATTCCCATCTCTTTCAGAATTTTCAACAATTTATTGTGATCCACACAGTCAAAGGCTTTGGCATAGTCAATAAAGCAGAAATAGATGTTTTTCTGGAACTCTCTTGCTTTTTCAATTTCCAACTCCTTGACTACTCTTTTCCTGCTACTCTTGTACCAGAAACCCGTCTATCCTAAACACTCTAGGACAGGTAGGCAGTTAATTTAAAAAACAGGTTCAAACATGGGGTGATGAAAAAGTTTTTGATACTTAAATTACTTTAGCTTTTTACAAATAATAACACAATCATTCACAAAGATCTTTTCCTTTGGTATGATATAGATCTGCTGACCAGAGCTGTCAACTTATGTAACCACACCAATAATACACTATCTGTGATTTCCAGTTTCATTTCTTCAAAGTGGACTAAGAATTTAGTCAATTGTGAAATAATCTGCATGCAGAAGAATCATTCTAGACTGATTTTCTCAATCTTTCATACTTATCATATACACCTAATTACCTTTTTTTTTTAAGGTTACTCATCTTTATCCAATTTTCTCAAAGCATTCAACTCAACTTTCATGGAAATAACTTTTTAAAGCCCATTTCATTGGTGTACATAAAATTAATTATATCATCACAAAAATATAACTAGTATTAACAAGTTTGGGAACACAATTAAGTTTGGGTGAACAAATCACTTCACTTAGTAAGACAGAGCTTATAAAGAACAGACCCAAGCTTTCACAGTAAGTGGCGAACACCAGCTAATCTCTCTAGGACAGAAGCTAGTTAGTGAACTGTCTCTGAAACTACCCTCATAGCTTTTGTACTATAACCACATCTTTGTGTAAACTGAGAATTCCCCAGTAAAGCAAAAATTCAAAAAATGCATGCCTGTGTTGTTGGTATCTTTAACCCTCCAGGCAGCTGCACAGAGCCTGAGGCAGCAAGAGCCCTCTTCCTAGCTAAACAGACTCTCACATTAACTAAGTTCATTTTCTGTGTATGTCATTACATGGGAAAGGTTGGGAAGCACTGCACAAAGTTGTAAGCTATTTAAGAGAAGTGACTGTCTTTATTTTTGCATTCCCCAAAATTAAAATAGTGGGTATTTGATAAATTCGTAGAATAAAAGTAACTAAGTAAAAGAGACCCTTCATAGCCTCCCACAGTGACTACAGGTAAACAAAAGACTTCAGCCAGGGAGACAGACGTGACCGTTGACCTTAGCATGGGTCAGGACAGCAACAATGGGAAATGAGCCTTTAGAATAATCTTATTTACTTACACATTTATAAGTTATTTCTCTCCCACCAGAATGAAGCTCCAGTGAGTGTTGGGCCCTTGTCTATCTTGTTCACTTGTATCCTGATGCCTAGAAAAATGCTCACCACTCAGTAGCCATGTAGCCATTTAATAAATATTTGTTAAAGGTGTTGCTGTTAGAATTTCAAAGTGAGGAATTTGAAGCTCTAAGGGAAGAGATAGAGCCTACTTAACAGTTCTGCTCAAAGAAAGATGGAGTAATGATAGAAAAGCCACGCTTTAAAGGCTTTCAAGTTCCTTTCAAAACACGGATGGCAACTGGTGACTGCTCTATAACATACCAGGGTGGTTAAGAGCTTGAGCTCAGGCAGATCTGGGCCTAAATTCTGTTTCTGCCCCTTACTTAATAGCTAAGTAAACCACTCAGTCTTGGAATTTTCTATTTTGAAACAGAGATAACAGTGAGCTCCTACGATCATTTGCAGATCTTATAAGAAAATGCACATGAGGACAATGCTTGGCACATTACTGTAAAACAAATGTCTGCTGTTATTGCTATTATTACTGCTGTTGATAAGCACACAAAGTACACCACATTCCACATTTGCACTAGAGAGGAAGACAGGACTGTACTCCTTGAAGAGCTCCATTATCATTACTAAGGGATACCAAAGAACCAGGTCTTTGGAGTCTGTCACCTGGTTCATATCAGGGATTTCTTTCGTTCAGACAAGTCACTAACTCTGAATGTCAGTTTCCTCTTTTAAAAATGAGCATAGTAATAGCATCTATCTTCCAGGTCTGTTGTGAATATTAAATGAGATCATGAACACAAAGGATTCACTACATCTGACATAACATGTACCCTAACATGACACTAAGCATTAACTACAGAATATACAGCTGTGCAGACATAGGTTTTTATAAGGTTTTTAATGAAAAATGCTTAGCGCTCTGCTTCATTAAAGAATGAAAACTTCTAGAATGGTGTTTGCTTCATGCTCTTTTGAAATAATAGAAAACTTTCCAATTTCCCAAGGGCTTTAGGACGGTATACAATGAAGACACTTTTCTTCCACAAGCCTATCTATAAGAAGAAATCTTTGTTAAAGGCTTATCTCCATCTTTTTCCATATTTAGTCCAGTCATAGGTACCCCTCAGGCATTTCCATGTTTTTTCTCAGCTATCTTTTTTTCCCTGAGCATGGAAGAAACATTCCATCAGCATTTTCAGCAATTATTTTGTGTTTCTCCTGACTCAGCAGGAAGTTTAAAAATGGGATATGGGTAACAAAACTTAGCTTGGATAGCTAGGTAATGTTTCCAGTTAAAAACACAGTGAATCTTTGCAATTTTTCTAGAAATCAAACTACTCTAAAGTTAAAAGTTTATTTAAACACATACTATAAATTGTTAACTTATAATTCTCATGTGTTTACCTACCTATATAGCATTTTGTTTCTTACTCGATACTTTTGCCTCTCAAAGTCCCATACTCACTGCCCTCCCATTAAAAACTGAAGTAACTTCCAAAATGCCAAAGAGGTTTAAAATCACAATACTCTTATTACAACTGTATACTTTAAACCTCATAAACTAGAGATGAGATGATAGTAGAAGAACTGACAGAAAACTTAGATGACCAAAACATTAAACAGTGATTACAGATGGCAATGATCCTACAAAGGAGGAAGTTAACTGTGAAGAAACGGTGCCAACCGCTCCCTAAACCTTACTATAATCTAGATTTTTTAATAGACACTCTAGGAAGTTCAAAGACTTAAAGGTATTTTTTTAACTGCTAAAGGCAGAAGTTATACATTACGGATAGTAAAAAAATTCAAGCATTGCAAACATATGTTCATCATCCTTTTATAGAAGCAAGCTGAAATCATAAACTTTGTCAACCTTGTGAAACATCTGGCCCATGTCCTTATCGGCTAAGCTGGTAGATTTGAAAGAACATTCCACTTCAGTATGGATTAGAAAGGACAAAGGCGGATGATCAGAGAGTTGGAAAGGAATTCTAACAGAAGAATCCGTGTATGTGATGAGGACTAGCTCTTTACTAAAATCACCTTGCCCATATAAGTCAACTCTCGTGTTAGTATAACTGTGGACAAAAGATGCTTCCAAATAACTGTGACAATCCTAAATTTCCTGAAAAGTAAAACTGAAGCTTCTAACATCAAATCCTATTTATGCTCTAGGACTTCCCTGTAGCTCAAATGGTAAAGAATCTGCCTGCGCTGCAGGAGACCAGGGTTCGGATAAGGGAGTGGCAATCCACTCCAGTATTGTTGCCTGGAGAATTCTATGGATGGAAGAGCCTGGCAGGCTACAGTCTGTGGAGTCACTAAGAGTCAGACACGACTGAGCCACTAACACACACGGTTTTAAACTCTAATGTACTAAATAGCAGTGTGATGGTTTTAAACTCTAATGTACTAAATAGCAGTGTGATTAAAGTGTTTAAAGCAGTGAGCATTGTTAGTTTAATTATATAATTCACACTGTTGGAGCAGCCCTGGAGAAGTGAAGGTAGGGCAGGGAGGAAAGGCCAGAGGCTATTAAAAGAAAGTTTTATGGAAGATTAAAGAGCAGGTGTAGGAGGAAGACAAAGGCCTGATATAAAACTGAGGGTGGAGGCTAGGCTGACCTTCTTCTTAAAGAAATTTAAATGAAGAAAAAGGCAAGACTTTAGGAAGACATATTTGCTTAGCATATGTGTTTAAGGGAAGATGCAAAGTGGAAATCAAGCCCTGCAGGGTTTAAGAAGAAGCATATTTTAAAGCTGAGCAAGTAAGTTGCTGGGGATAATGGAAAAGATCTATATGTTGATTGTGATGGTAAATTACACAACTGTATACATTTATAAACTCAGAAAACTTACACTAAAAAGAACAAATTTTACTATATGTAAATTATACCCCAATCAACCTAACACTAAAAAAAGTTATTAACAACTAAAATGCTGATTAACCTTTAAAAGTTTAAAGGTTAAACCCATGAATCGCAGCACGCCAGGCCTCCCTGTGCATCACCAACTCCTGGAGTTCACTCAAACTAACGTCCATCGAGTCGGAGATGCCATCCAGCCATCTCATCCTCTGTTGTCCCCTTCTCCTCCTGCCCCTCATCCCTCCCAGCATCAGGGTCTTTTCCAATGAGTCAACTCTTCTCATGAGGTGGCCAAAGTACTGGAGCTTCAGCTTTAGCATCGTTCCTTCCAAAGAAATCCCAGGGCTGATCTCCTTCAGAATGGACTGGTTGGATCTCCTTGCAGTCCAAGTGGACTCTCAAGAGTCTTCTCCAACACCACAGTTCAAAAGCATCAATTCTTTGGCGCTCAGCTTTCTTCACAGTCCAACTCTCACATCCATACATGACCACAGGAAAAACCATAGCCTTGACTAGGCGGACCTTTGTTGGCAAAGTAATGTCTCTGCTTTTGAATATGCTATCTAAGTTGGTCATAACTTTCCTTCCAAGGAGTAAGCGTCTTTTAATTTCATGGCTGCAATCACCATCTGCAGTGATTTTGGAGCCCCAAAAAATAAAGTCTGACACTGTTTCCACTGTTTCCCCATCTATTTCCCAAGAAATGATGGGACCAGATAACACGATCTTCGTTTTCTGAATGTTGAGCTTTAAGCCAACTTTTTCACTCTCCTCTTTCACCCTCATCAAGAGGCTTTTTAGTTCCTCTTCACTTGCCATACGGGTGGTGTCATCTGCATACCTGAGGTTACTGATCTTTTGTTTACTTGAACTTATTTTTAATTGAAATACAGCTGATTTACAATGTTCTGTCAGTTTCAAATGTACAGCAAAGTGTTTCAATCATACATAAATCTTGTTTTTTATATATATATTATATATATGTCATATGTATTTTTTAATTCCATTAAAGGTTATTATAAGATACCAAATATTGTTCTCTGTGATATATAGTAGGACTTTATTTACCTATTGTACATATACTAGTGAGTATCTGTTAATCTCAAACTCCTAATTTATCCATCCCTCCCATTCTTTCCCCTTTGGTAACCATAAGTTTGTTTTCTATGTCTGTGTATTTCTGTTTTGTAAATAAATTCATTTGTATTTTTTTAGATCCCATATATATGTGATATCATATATTTGCCTTTCTATGTCTTACTTCACTGAGTATGATAATCTCTAGGTCTATTCATGTTACTGCAAATGGTATTACTTCATTCTTTTCTATGGCTGAGTAATATTCCACTGTGTGTGTGTGTGTGTGTATGTGTGTGTGTGTGTGTGTGTGTGTGTATACCATATCTCTATTCATTTTTCTGTCAATGGACACTTAAGCTTGTTGATACGTCTTGGCTATTATGAATAGTGCTGCTATGAACATAGGGATGCCAACTTACCTTTTCAAATTACAGTTTTCTAAGGACATATGCCTAGGAATGGGATTGCTTGATCATATGGTAACTCTGGTGGCTCGGTGGTAAAGAATCCACCTGTCAAGCAGGGGGCATGGGTTCAATCCCTGGATTGGGACAATCCCCTTTAGAAGGAAATGGCAACCCACTCCAATATTCTTGCCTGAAAACTCCCATGGACAGAGGAACCTGACGGGCTACAGTCCATAGGGTTGCAAAAGAGTTGGACACAACTCAGTCACTAAGCAACAACAAAAACAACATGGTAATTCTATTTTTAGTTTTTTAAGAAACCTTCATACTGTTCTCCATAGTGGCTATACCAGTTTACATTCCCACCAACAGTGTAGGAGGGTTTCCTTTCTCCACACTCTCTTTTATTAATATTATTATTATTATTTGCAGACTTTTCAATGATGGCCATTCTGACCAGTGTGAGGTGACACCTCACTGTAGTTTTGATTTGCAATTCTCGATAAACAACATTGTTGAACATCGTTTCATGTGCCTGTTATCTGTATGTCTTTGGAGAAATGTCTACTTAGATCTTCTGCCCATTTTTTGATTGGGTTATTTGTTTACTATTGAGCCATATGAGCTGTTTGTATATTTTGCAAATTAATCCCTTGCCAGTCACATTGTTTGCAACTATTTTCTCCCATTTTGAAAGTTTCTTGCATGGAAACTTTTAGTTTGGGTGATGGGTTTCCTTTATTGTGCAAAAGCTCTCACTTTAATTAGGTCCAGTTTGGTTATTTTTGCTTTTAGAACAGCATCTTTTAACTATTTGGGATGTTTTACCATGTTGAAAAATCTAACCAAACTCTTGGTTTGCAAGAAGCATGGTTTTGAAATTCCACCATTAGTGTCTCTCTTACATGGAAAGTTTAGTTTGTGACATTTCTCGCATGTGACCCAGCAGCTGAGGTTCTCAGCCAGAGACTGGAGCTGCAATGTCAGGCAAAGAGACTCAGCATACGGCTTTCTCAGGATCTTTCTTCCTGCTCTAGACACGGAGAAACAGACACATCTACCATATGCTCCACAAATAGAACAGAAACTACATGCTATAAGCTTATTTATTTCTAGACTCCTATTATGCTCAAAGCTTTTTTCTCTTTGATTATCCTCCCATCCTCAGAGAAATCTTGCCTCACAGTTATCCCAAGAATCTACCTTAATGCCAGGAAGTCTTTCCTGAGCTTCCATGCCAGTTAGAAGCTTCCATAGCACACTATGGACTGCTTCTCATGCTGTTTCATAGGTAGCTGTTTCTGAATCCATTTCCTCTTACAAACTCAAGGCCAAAATGCTGAAGAAGGACCAAGACTTTATTTTTTTGTAGTTCCAGCATCCAGCTAGTTCCTGGCAGAGAGGAAGCACCCAAAAGAAATTTCTTGAATAATATCCTAAAATGGTACTTCTATCCACTTTGAAAAAAATGAACATTTAAATACAGGTTTACCTATACATTCAAGAAATCTATCTAGGGCCTACAATCCCTGCAGAGACTTCCTGGGGTCAATGCCAGGTGTAAACTTATTCCAGTCTCACTGTGGCTCTACAATGGGGTAAGCAGAGTAAGTTGTCCATATCTGATTTAGAATAAGTAAAAGGAATCAGTAAAATATCCCCAATGAATTACAGAGCAGAAAGGTTTAAGGGTAGGTATGGGCCACCTATCTTATATTTTATAAAAATTCTCCCAGTACCAATCTTGCAGGTTCAGCGTTGTCCTATATTAAATAAAAATAATAAAAATTCCCTCACATTGTACACAGATGAAGATGTGGGATACGAGAACCTCACAGATATATTTTTCTCATCTGATTATAAGACACAAAATGTTTATATAAAAGCTATACTTGGAGAGTATAATAATAAAATGATCTGTATTAGGCCTTGCAATACATAAGCCAAGGTCCAAAAAGATTCTCTGGGGCACTGGGGAGTGGGGAAGGGTAATGTTCAAAGAAGTGGTGCTACTACCTATATTCATGCTATGATTTTCCCAAGGAACTTGATTCCATGGGATGTAACCATTCCCAACTCTAGAGAGTGGTTAGAGACCCTGGTCTACTACTATTACCTAGAGTCTCTCCATGGGATGGATGTTAAAGTGGCCACATATTTACTATTTAACTATTGTCTTCCCTGGTGGCTCAGAGGTTAAAGCGTCTGCCTCCAATGCTGGAGACCCGGGTTCAATCCCTGGGTCGGGAAGATCCCCTACAGAAGGAAATGGTAACCCTCTCCAGTATTCTTGCCTGGAGAATCCCAAGGACGGAGAAGCCTGGTAGGCTACAGTCCATGGGGTCGCAAAGAGTCGGACACGACTGAGCGACTTCACTCACTCATTCACAATGAAATAACTCAGCATTCAAAAAATGAAGATCATGGCATCCAGTCCCATCACTTCATGGCTAATAGATGGAGAAATAATGGAAACAGTGACAGACTTTATTTATTTGGGATCCAAAATCACTACAGATAGTGATTCCAGCCATGAAATTAAATTACGCTTGCTCCTTGGAAGGAAAGTTATGACCAACCTAGACAGCATATTAAAAAGCAGAGACACTACTTTGTCAACAAAGGTCCATCTAGTCAAGACTATGGTTTTTCCAGTAGTCATGTATGGATATGAGAGTTGGACCATAAAGAAGGCTGAGCACCAGAGAATTGATGCTTTCGAATTGTGGTGATGGAGAAGACTCTTGAGAGTCCTTTGGACGTGCAAGGAGATCAAACCAGTCAATCTTAAAGGAAATCAGTCCTGATTATTCATTGGAGGGACTGATGCTGAAACTGAAACTCCAAGACTTTGGCCACCTGATGCCAAAGGGTCACTGGAAAAGACCCTGATTCTGGGAAAGACTGAAGGCAGGAGGAGAAGGGGACAACAGAGGTTGAGATGGTTGGATGTCATCACCAACTTGATGGACATGGATTTGAGCAAGCTCGAGGAGTTGGTGATGGAAGGGAAGCCTGCCATGTTGCAGTTCATGGGGTCGCAAAAAGTTGGACTCGACTGAGCAACTGACCTGAACTGAAAGTGAAATAATAAATAAATAACCAGAACAGAAGGAAGATTCATAGGCCTGTGGTCAGCCTCCTTAGCCACAACCCCTTCCTGAAATAAATTTCCTGTTTAAAAAGGCATGTGAAGGAAGATAGTCCTGGGAAAATTAAAGACTACTGAATTCATTTTGGAATCAAAAGGTAGGGAATCAAGAGTTTTAGCAATATTTGCTAAAAAGTATCAGTGTATTAGTTTATATTAGTAATTCTATATATTACCATTTTAAAATTTTACATCAAGAAAAGGATGAGGTTCTTGCCACCTATGTCCCCAGGATAATTTCCTTAAATGTCACTACCTATGTTCTTTTTATGGAATATGTGTACATTCAGGATCTCATATTATTTTTACACACACACAAAACAAGTCACTAATGGCTTTGCCATTAGCTGCTGGCGACAACTGGGAAATCTTCACCATGTTCAAAGCAAACCATCCTATGTCACATCATGGCAGATCCTTAGCCAAACTGCCTCCAGTAAGGCTTTCAAAGTAGATGTGCAAACGTTAGCTGCAGAATACATTGTGATTCACCTTCCAGAAAACAAATAAGAAAACCTGTATTTTTACTCTGTACATAAACACTGTAACTTTCTCAAAATGTCTTATTATTTAAAAACACATGTTCACATTTTAATGATTTTGTAGTGATAAGACTAAGAAAAGCTCTCAGTTAATTTGTAGGGCAAAACAAACAAAAAATCTTTTGAAGCTAAATACCACAAGATATATATATTTCCCACACCAATTCTCTGACTTGGTCAAACAAACAACAAGAGTTAACCCTATATAACTCCTCCCCATACACAAATACACTCTCACCCTTTTGAGGGCTTTAAAACAAGAACAATGACAATCGTAAATCAACCATTGATTCTGTGTTCCTATCTAAATGAAAAAGCCTTTAGAGAGTATTTTTCACATATATGATAATGTCCTTTATTATCACCAGAAGTCATGGCCAGCCAAGTGATAACAGGTTTTATGTTATGATTCTAAAGAACCTGTCAGGCCCAAAACCTCCTTGAGTAGGCTCTGTGTCTTCCCGTCTCTTTTTTCTATTTCCCATCCCTCTCCATTCTTAACATGTAAGCTTAAACATTAAGCTTGGCCAAGAACAAGATACTCTTAAAGACTCTCTAGAAAGCACTGTACATGGTGATGGTCCCTCCTTGCTAGTCTAAACCTAACCTTAGTATGCTTTTTAAAAAACTTTCCTTTCCTTAAGCAGCTAAATATCAAGATAATCTTGATTACTACATTCATTTAGTTAACACTCACAAAATGGGAGCAGAGCATTATCCATGGGATAACTCCATAAAATGCATTCTTCCTCTTAGCATAAGTCAATAAAATATGGACTCAATAGTCTTTTCAAAAAACATGTATGTCAGAGAACAGATTAGTGGTTTCCAGAGGGGAGGAAGGAGCGAAGTGGGTGACAGGGATCCAGAAGTACAAATTTTCAGTTATAAAATAAATAAGTCATGGGGATGCAAAGAAAAACATGGAGAATACAGTCAAATACATTGTATTAACTCTGTATGGTGACAGATGGTAACTAGACATACTGGTCATCATTTAGCAATGCATATAAATGTTAAATTAAATCACTATATTGTATATCTGAAACTACTAAAATATTGTATGGCAATTATACCTCTCTCTATGTATGTATATAAATGAATATATATATCTATATATTCATTTCAGACAGAGCTAAAATGAAGTATTCAACAAAGTAAGCAAGAGTAAGTAAAACTTGACAACATAAAATGTCAATGTCTCTCTATAAGTATACTCTCCAATCTACTATTTATGAAAATAAAAAGTGTTATCTACAGCGTTATCATCTGAATTGAGAAAGGCATTTGAGTCTGTTCCTGAATGTGCTGGATCTCGTCTGATCTTGGAAGACCAGCAGGGCTGGGCCTGGTTGGGATCAGAGTACTTGGAAGGGAGAAATGCATGTGAGGTCAGTTTTCTGGGACCAAAGAACTAAGGAAAACTACTGAAGATCTTCCAAAAATAAATATACTAAAATGGGGTCAACAAACTTTTTCCATAAAGAGTCAGAAAGGAAATATTTTGGGTTTTGTAAGCTGTAAGGTCTTGATCACAAGTATTTAATTCTGCCATTGAAGTATTACAGCATTGTAATAGCCACAGACAATATGTAAAGAGTAAGTGTGGTTGTGTTCTGATGAAACTTTACAAAACAAGGTGGCCAGCTCTACTCAAAAATATCGATCCTCTGTTGTAACAATTTTTGTACACACCTTTGTTGCAAGCATGACATGAGAAATGTCACTCTAAATGGCTATTCTCCCACAATAATTTCTTTTTAGTTAAGAGGGTAAAGTATTACCTGCATTTAAAAAATAAAAACCTGTGTATACTATATAATGTTATTTTGAAAGGAAAATTGATCTCTATATAAACTCAATGAGCAGAGAGAAAAAAGCTTGGGGGAAAGGAGAAGAGAAAAGGGATGGAACTGGAGGAGTATAGGGGAAGCAAAGTGAATGAATATTAATCTACAATTTCTATTCTCAGAACTATTTGCAAAAGCTGGTAGTTAACATACAGAGTATATAAGACCCACTTGTACCCTCAAAAACACATGACATAGTTAAAAGAGCAAACCTGTTTTTTCCCTCTGCATTTCAAAACTGTAAACATTATAGACATATGGGACTGTAAGCATTTCTTTTAAAAAAATCTAGGCTTTATAAATAAAGACATATTTTTAATGGAGATTTACATTTTTATAAACAAAAAGAGAAAAGACTTGATAAAATCATATTATACCCAGAATTCTATTTTCTATTCTTTTTTTTTTTCTATATCAACTTAGTATTTCTATCAGTAACCATGGTTCACTGCAGGGGCATAGCCTCCTGAAAGGATCTGTTGCTGGCATGGTGTTTGGAATGGTGGTGCTGAACTGGAAAAGGCCCTAGGTGGTTCTGACTCCTATACCTGCTTCCTTCCCCATCCTCCAATCCCCACTCTAAGAAATCCTACTATATATCATAATCTCTCAAAATACACAAAGGCAGATTTCTCTATTGGCAAAGCAGAATCTTGAATCATAAAATATAGTGAAAGTAACAAATTTTGGGGTCTTCTTTCAAGGTAGGCTCTATCATAAAAAGGTTAAGTTTGTCTAACAAGAAAAAAATTCCAAGTCAGCAAGAATTTAGAATAAAATCACACCTTTATCCTCGGTATGTCATTAATCAAAAAAGTGAGGCTATATCAACAAAGAATAAATTCCAAGCAAAAATATTAAGTATTTAAAGTGGAAAAATACATAATGTCTAAAATTTTTATTGTAATTTTAGGCCTGCTCCCAAACATTCTTTTTTCTAATCTGACTGAATTTACAACTAGATCCTTTTAAAAATTATATAACCTATCCAGAAGATTGCTCGAATTTTTTCAAGAGAAAATATGACTACTTCTACCACTTAAAAACAAAGAAATAAATCACAATACATTACTAGAGCAAAGGAAATCAAGAACTAAAATATAAGTCCCTAAAAAAAAGCATGCTGTAATTGATAAGCAGTACAGACAAGAGAAATTTTAACTTTAACATCAAAAATGAGAGACTCCTCAAGGTGAACTCTTGGGCAGCATTTTTTTTCTTTGCTTTTTTTACCATGAGCATGTAATTCATAATTTTTAAAAGTTTAATAACTGAAAGACATTAAAGAGGTACTCTTTACCAGTAAACTATATTTAAGATTTTCTCATTTGAAAAAATATGAAGGACTCCATTAGCTTAATCCACCAGATATGGTATACAACAGAATGTGTGCACGCTTAGTTGTGTCGGACTCTCTTGCAACCCCATGAACTGTAGCCCTCCAGGCTCCTTTACCCATGGAATTTTCCAGGCAAGAATACTAAAGTGGGTTGCCATTTCCTTCTCCTGGGGGTCCTCTTGATCCAGGAATCAAACCTGAGTCTCTTGCATTGGCAGGCAGATTCTTTACCACTGTGCCAGCTGGGACACGCTATACAAATGAGCACATGCAGTTATATTCCAATAAAACTTTACCAACACAAGCAGTGGTATAGTCTTCAGACAGTAGTTTACCAAACTTCTGCTCAAAACAAACCTGTTTTTAAACCAATATTAGATTATCTCTTACTCCATAACAGATAAACTATCTACATACAATTATTCCACTCCATCAAGTCTTGTCTACCTTTAGTGAAAACTGCCATAAGCAGCAGTGATCAAAATTGCTGGAAAGGAAAGAAAAGTCAATGTGTTAACCTAATCTGTCCCTGAAATAATCTCTTTGTTTAGATCAATCATTCACCTCAGGATACATGGTCTCTTGGCCTCAAAGACTAGTAGGAAGACAACACACGCATACAAACCACTGATTAGGCCAACTAAGTAACACAGTATAGAAATAACCACAAACTCAGCAAAATGTTTCATGGTTTAACATATTTCCAGACGTTTCTGAACAGAGTCTCATAAATCCTATAAAGTACAGAAAGCACTTGGTATTATTCTCATTTTATATAAAGCTCAAAAGCAGTAGAGCTGGGATTAGAACCTCTGAGACTATTGTACTGCATCTCTTCAGAGCAGCTTTATTCAAGGGGGCTGAAGACAGAAGTGGAGGCATTTAGACTGGGCCTCAAAGAATGAGTAGGACTAACAGGCGAAGAGCCTATAATGTTCCAAGGAAACAACAAACACAAAAGACTAGAAGCAGGGAAATCCTATGTGTGTGAAGGGAATGTCGGGCTGGTTCAAGAAAAGCAGGTAAGGGATATACAGTTAGAAATATGGGTTGAAAGCATGGGAAGAGCCCTGAGTAACTGACTTCATGTCTGTACATGACCCTAAGGACAATGAGAAATTAGATGGGTTGGAGAAAGAAGGAAGAGAATGTAATGAAGCTCTTATTGTGTGTCTGAACAAAAGAACTGCCTCATACTAAATCATGTTAAGTTATGAGGTAGTGTTATAGGGAAATTACACTTTCATAAGTGCTCTGCAGGACAGGATGGATGAATCTAACAAAGGAAGTGGCAGAAGGCTATCTCTGTAGTTTCAGAGTCTGAAGTGATGGTTCCTACAGGTAGCCTATAGTGCCCCACCCCCAAAAGTGACGACAGTGTTCTAAATTACCTTACATTTTCCTACAGTTTATCTAAAACTTACCGAATCTTCCGGAGGTCTCTGGATTTTCCCCCAATCCACAGAAGGTCCCTTTTCTTGCAAAAATCTGTGAAATAGCTTCCGAAATCCATCAAGGTCTTTTTTAGTGTGCTATGAGAACAGAAGTCATTGTTAACAGAATGCTTAGTATTTAATAAAAACAGATATATTGTACATTTAAAATACCTTTCAGAGAAATTCTTACAGCTTTAAAACATGGAGTACAGCAGAGACTTTTTTACACTCCAATTTAAAACTAAAGAGGAAGAAAGCCAATAGGAAACATACTTAAAGGAATACAAGCAAAATCCCCATCTCCCACCAGTATCATGTAATCTGAATACCATTTGGTCTACTGGAATTCCAACTGGTTCTCTACATTTACTCACCAATATAGTTCTCTACTTCCTTTAGGTGCAAATTAATCTTCACCAAAAGAATAAGAAAGAACAAAACACAGCTAACCTCAAAACGCTAAGTACAAATTTAAATTTGAAAATGAAAAGGATAATTTGTTGATTTATAAGTAGAAAAGTAAACACTTGCCTTTTCTGGGAAACCTCTATCATAGCTGTCAGAGTAGCCCAATTCTGTTAGAACAGGCTCTTTGGAAAAGGCATCCAGGATATAAGGTTGATAAATTAACTTCTCACAATTTTAACTGGACACTTATATCCATTTTTTCCTCCCAATGATATCAAAACACAGAAAAATAAATTGTAACTTTGTTTTGATTCTTTTAACTTTAGAAACTTATCAGAATTTACAATATTAAAAAGATAATGGTTTTATACTGAGCAAATACTGAAAATCCTCATATTAAGCAATCTTAATTTTTAAAATATACCATTACATTTTGCAATTATTTCAGGCTAGATGATCAGTGGTAGCAATAACAACTCAGCATGTAGATGGATGAAAGCAAAACCATAGTGTAGGGTCCTTACTTCAAATTCATGTGATGGTGCTGTGGTGAGTATCTTTTCTAGTTCCTTCTTCACAGATAATTCTAGTTCTTGTCGAATGACTTCTTGGAACTGAGAAGCACCATCCTGAGACATTGCCTTGCTGAGATCTAAAACAAAAATGTAGAAACCACAAACTGAGAACTGACAGCCATTCAAACAGCTGGGAAACCACAACCAATTTATTTCTGGTGTGTCAGTTAAATGAAAAGGGCTCAATCCTCTGGTCCTACCAACCTCAAGGAGGATTTTAGCATTGCCAACTACTTATGACTTGATAATCATACTGGCTCAAATTTGACTGTCCGGTATATCTATATGCTTTCTGAGTGTATCTAAAATAATAAAGGATGATGCAGGCGGAAGTAAAAGGATTGATCTTCATTTGAGCATATATTAAATCATTCCATCTCTATTAATGTTTCTGTCCTAGCTATCAAAGCTGGAGACAAATGAGAACATTCAGAATAACATTCAGTTCAGTTCAGTGACTCAGTCTTGTCCAACTCTTTCTGACCCCATGGACTTCAGCACACCAGGCCTCCCTGTCCATCACCAACTCCTGGAGTTCACGCAAACTCATGTCCATTGAATTGGTGATGCCACACAACCATCTCATCCTCTGTCATCCCCTTCTTCTTCCACCTTCAAACTTTCCCAGCATCAGGGTCTTCTCAAATGAGTCAGTTCTTCACATCAAGTGGCCAAAGTATTGGAGTTTCAGCTTCAACATCAGTCCTTCCAATGAACACTCAGGACTGATCTCCTTTACGATGGACTGGTTGGATCTCCTTGCAGTCCAAGGGACTCTCAAGAGTCCTCTCCAACACCACACATCAAAAGCATCAATTCTTTGGCACTCAGCTTTCTTCACAGTCCAACTTTCACATCCATACACGGCCACTGGAAAAACCATAGCCTTGACTAGACAGACCTTTGCTGGCAAAGTAATATCTCTGCTTTTTAATATGCTGTCTAGGTTGGTCATAAATTTCCTTCCAAGGAGTAAGCATCTTTTAATTTCAAGTCTGCAGTCACCATCTGCAGTGATTTTGGAGCCCAAAAAAATAAAGTCTGACACTGCTTCCACTGTTTCATCTATTTGCCATGAAGTGATAGGACTGGATGACATGATCTTAGTTTTCTGAATGTTGAGCTTAAAGCCAACTTTTTCACTCTCATCAAGAGGCTCTTTAGTTCTTCTTCACTTTCTGCCTTAAGGGTGGTGTTATCTGCATAAGTTATTGATATTTTTCCCAGCAATCTTGATTCCAGCTTGTGCTTCATTCAGCCCAGCATTTCTCATGATGTATTCAGCATATAAGTTAAATAAGCATGGTGATAATATACAGCTTTGACGTACTCCTTTCCCAATCTGGAACCAGTCTGTTGTGCCATGTCCAGTTCTAACTGTTGCTTCCTGATCTGCATACACGTTTCTCAAGAGGCAGGTCAGGTGGTCTGGTAGTCCAAACTCTTCCAGAATTTTCCACAGTTTATTGTGATCCACACAGTCAAAGGCTTTGGAATAATCAAAAAACCAGAAATAGATGCTTTCCTAGAACTCTCTTGCTTTTTCAATGATCCAACAGATGTTGGCTATTTGATCTCTGGTTCCTCTGTCTTTTCTAAATCCAGCTAGAATATCTGGAAGTTCACGGTTCACATACTGCTGAAGCCTGGCTTGGAGAATTTTGAGCATTACTTACTAGCATGTGAGATGAGTGCAATTCTGCGCTAATTTGAGGATTCTTTAGCATTATCTTTCTTTGGGATTGGAATGAAAACTGACCTTTTCCAGTCCTGTGGCCACTGCTGAGTTTTCCAAATTGGCTGGCAGATTGATTGCAGCACTTTCACAGAATCATCTTTTAGGATTTGAAAGGGCTCAACTGGAATTCCATCACCTCCACTAGCTTTGTTCGTAGTGATGATTCCTAAGGCCCACTTGACTTTGCATTCCAGGATGTCTGGCTCTAGGTGAGTGATCACACCATCATGATTATCTGGGTCATGAAGATCTTTTTTGTACAGTTCTTCTGTGTATTGGTGGCTCCAAGGTTAAAGTGTCTGCCTCCAATGCGGGAGACCTGGGTTCAATCCCTGGGTCGGGAAGATCCCCTGGAGAAGGAAATGGCAACCCACTCCCATATTCTTGCCTGGAGAATCCCATGGACAGAGGAGCCTGGTAGGCTACAGTCCACTGGATCGCAAAGAGTCGGACATGACTAAGTGACTTCACTTTTCACTCTCACTTTTCTGTGTATTCTTGCTACCTCTTCTTAATATCTTCTGCTTCTGTTAGGTCCATACCATTTCTGTTCTTTATTGAGCCCATCTTTGCATGAAATGTTCCACTGGTAACATTCTATTCAGTTCAGTCGCTCAGTCGTGTCCGACTCTTTGAGACCCCATGAATCACAGCACGCCAGGCCTCCCTGTCCATCACCAACTCCCGGAGTTCACTCAGACTCACGTCCATCGAGTCAGTGATACCATCCAGCCATCTCATCCTCTGTCGTCCCCTTCTTCTCCTGCCTCCAATCCCTCCCAGCATCAGTCATTTCCAATGAGTCAACTCTTCACATGAGGTGGCCAAAGTACTGGAGTTTCAGCTTCAGCATCATTCCCTCCAAAGAAATCCCAGGGCTGATCTCCTTCAGAATGGACTGGTTGGATCTCCTTGTTGTCTAAGGGACTCTCAAGAGTCTTCTCCAACACCACTCAGCTTTCTTCACAGTCCAACTCTCACATCCATACATAACCAGTGGAAAAACCATAGCCTTGACTAGACGGACCTTTGTTAGCAAAGTAATGCCTCTGCTTTTCAATATGCTAATATGTCCTTAGGGATCTGCTGCCTCATAGGAGAGCTGAAGGGTTTGGCAACTGAAACAAAAGACTCCTTCCTCCAGGCCAGATGAAAAATTTAAGGATTCCTTTCCATTTTAGAAGTGGGGTCACTTCAGTTTATATTCTTCCCTAAAGAAGAACTCTTGAGAGATACTGGCAATTCCAAAGTGCCTCCACTTGCCTGGCATAAAAATTTTCATTTTAAATGAAGGGCACAGGGCTGCCTCCCTGTTTCTAGCTCCTAATTAAACTTCTATGCTTATCTGTGTCGAACAAGACTATCAGGACTTTTGGCATAGCCAGGCACCTCTGTAACAGATGGATCTCACTAAAGGTGACAGAAATGTCTGTTAGGTGAAAACAAACAAAAATAGAAAAACAGAAAAAGGAAACAACCCAGATCCAAGTACCTTGGGAGAAAGATACTAACACAGGCTGTTTAATATACTTCATCATCTAGACAGAAATTCTGTCTACTTCTTATAAAATAAGGAAGAGATGATTGTTCACGTCCCCCATCTTCAATACCTAACTCAATGTTACAAATGTGTTTTGAAGCTACATTTCACTGATAGCTTGTCAGTTCTACAAATGTTGGTTAATTTAGAAAAATCGTATATTAATAATAGCTAAAAACACTCCCACATGCCATAAATTCCTTAATTTGTTATCTGGGCAGAAGGAAACACATAGACAAAATTAAAGGCAAGATAATCAATATTTTAAAGATAGTTTTCAGAGCAAAAATTAAATTACTGTTAACAATTAGTAAATATTTAACTTCTGAGGTGATTTAATGCAGACAGCCTCTCCCAAATACTGAAAAATATTAATAAATGAGATATTTATCATAGCTCTTCCAAAAAAAGTTTATACACAATTTCCACCATGTTAAAATCTTTAAAAAAAAAAAAAAAAGAATTTGGTGAAAGCACACAATCTAATCCTAAAATAGTATATTCTAACTGTACTCTTTCTAAAGGCTAAGTTTATTGACTCCAGTAAAACTACCAAAATGACTCAAACTGTGGTTCATAAATAACTTACATGTGAGCTAAGAAACATCATAAGAAACACACATGGTTATGTTCCATAAACAAAGATATGTTTCAACTAGCAATTTGCAATTTGATTATAATCTATAAAAAATGATAATGAATGAGCACACTGGTACAACTTTTTTTGCACATAAAGAGTTTAAGTGTTTTAAGGATAGGATAGAGTCACATAATTATAAAAATTACTTACAGAATTAACAAATTGATACTGTCTATATTTACAAATGCAGAGAACAGGTAACCATCTACATGTTGTGCAAAGTAAAATTAAAATTAAAAATGAATTAAAGCTTGAAAGATGAAGTAATTTACCAATTTTAAAATGCATACAAAAAGACCTCTGAACTATACACGCTTGTTCAAACTGAACCAATGATGGAAAATACAAAAAGTGCAGCATTTCTAAAGAACCAGACATTTCTACCACAATTATTTTCTGTTAAAAGAATTTTTCCTGTTCTGTCTGTGGAGAACCTTTTTTTTTTTCCCTACGACAATCATCTTAAGAATGTTTTCAGGCATTACAGTTTGTAACAATCAAAAAACAGTCTTCTAATGGGTCCACAGTATTCAAGAGATTAAAGCCCAATGCACTTCGGGGTTCAGCACCACTATTACTGTGACAGGTAACTAAAAACCCCTATAGAGCATTTTAAACTAGAGTTAATGTGACATCAACCACACATGTTATCCTCTGGCTAACTTAGCTGTAATTTAGAGTTTGTCATAGGTTAAGTACTAACTCCCATATTAAATAAAAAGTGACTTGGAATAAAATTCTACTAAATATAAAACCTCTAAAGAACATATATATCATTTGATTCTATGTCACAAACTGATTAAAACAGATCAAGAAGTTACTATAAAACAATTTAAAAAGTATTTTGTTAGACTCAGAAACATCTACAAGACTCTGCTTTGTTGAAGTTAGATCCTGAAAGCCAGCCTGCATAGTCACATGCCTCCAAATAATGATGGAAACATTTAACTTACTTTATATTTTGGGCAAATGCCAAAAATGAGATAAAATTTAATTACAAAGTCTGAGCTGTTTGAGACATGAGAAAAGCCCAGAAAACAGAAAAAAAAAAAAAAGACAAAACACCACACCAAACTTTAGAGACTCATCCTGCCAAACAATAGCCTATCAATATATGTGATTGAAGGCTAAAAATGCACAGAACCCATGTTACTATCCTCCCTTCCAAGCCTAGCAAAGAAAGACCGAAAGCCTCACATTTAATTAATACTAAATAAATAAATACTTAAAAAAAAATACTACATGTGATCTTTGCCAGCTGCAGTAGGTCCAACCTTCAAGAACAGATTTGAAGAAACCCAAACACAAGACTCAAACTTGAGTTGTGACAAATATTCCAAACCTTATTCCTCCTGTTTGTTCGATATGAAACCAAAAGCAAATAAAGAACAACCTGCATTTCTTCTACCCCTCTACAAATCTGAACAGCTTTTACAATAGAAGAACCAACAAGCCCATTACCTCTTTCACCTCTTTCCACTGCTGTTTCCTTCCCTTTCTCCTGTGTGAGGTGCTACTACAAAGTTCTGATTTTAAGTCATTTAAGAAAGGGCTTTCAATGAATAAAGAATTTTGAAGAATAAGGAAGTGTGTTTAATCAAGAAGAATGTCTATTATTAAGCACCTGGCACAGACTAAGAAGCACAGCACTAGAACCCATTTCCCTTTGCAGTGACCTTCTTTATCCATTTCTGAATTCTTTAAGAAAGATTTGGAGTTTCTGGTAGGAAAAGAAGTATAGAATTTAGAAGCTTTTTTAGACCTAACATTCTCAAGTTACACTTCTGGCAATGGCAGCTGCGTTTTTAATGGAAGGTCATTAAAGAGTCCACTGACTAATACAAACTAGAACCTAAGATGTTTTGTCCCTCCTCACTTCCTAACAATAGAGAAATGATCCCCCTCCACTTCAGATAGAGAGCATTTTAGGGACAAAACACTTCATTATCTCACTTATAAAATCAAGACATTTTTAGAGATGAGAGAGAGCATTTAATCTACCCTCAACATTTTACAAATGAGGAAACTGAGGTTGAAAAGTTAAATGCCCTACCCAAGGTCACAGAGCAGACTAATGCTGGAAACAAAGCCAGTTTATTCTGAGCCCAATTCCACCACAGTGAGGTATAAATATCCTGCTCATTTCTTCCAACTAGTCTGGCTCTCTCTAATCTTTGGCACAAAATCCCTAAGTAACATTCTCCTTCAAAAGCATTTCTATCAGAATGTCGTCTAATTACAGGAAGCTCATATCAAACTGGGTTTACAAGTATTGTCTTAGTTGACTTAATGACAGTTTAGCCAACTGAGGATAGAACAGGCAGTCAACCTCCTAACTTTTCTGTTCATGAGTACTAAGATTTGAACATCATGGACTTTTCCCTATCCAAGTGGTGCCAAAAAAGCAGGAAAGGGAGGAAAAGGGGAGGAGGAAAGCAAAAGAACTGAGAAGTATGAGATATTCAATCATACAAATGATTGTATTTGTTTCTTAATTCTGTTATTTCATTTTATCCATTTCAGCAACTAAGAAGTATACATAATACCCTTCCCCTAATATTCTGATACAGACACAGACAAAAACTTCACATTTCAAAGCAGAAAGCTAGCTTCACAGGGAGCAGGCCAGAGAGAACACCAAGAGCAAGGAAAGTGAGGAACCCTCCTTCCCAGGCCACCTCCTATCACTCAGATCCAATTAGTCCTAACCTTCCTTGAAAATGCATAAGGAGAGATACCCAAAGTCATAGAACCGGCGGGCTCACTTAAACCAGGAAATGACCTGCGATCCAAATAAGCATGAAACTCTAGGAATGCAGTGGCAGCCAGAAATAAGCATGAAGAAAGCTGAGGATGGGCTTCCTACGTGGCACTAGTATTAAAGAACCCACCTGCCAATACCGTTTAGACACAAGAGACATGGGTTTGATCTCTGGGTTGGGAAGATCCCCTGGAGGAGGGCATGGCAACCCACTCCAGTATTCTTGCCTGGAAAATCCCATGGATAGTGGACCCTGGCGGGCTACAGTCCATGGGGGTCATACAGAGTTGGACACAACTGAAGAGACTTAGCACGCACGCACAAAGCTGAGGATATATGCTGACTAGATTTATGACCTATTAAAGCTAACCAGCCTCTCCTGGGCTCTTACTGCAGTCCTTTAAACTCAGCTGTTTGTGAATATTCCTCCTAAAAAAACTCTTCTTCTATGGATTCAGCTACCCAGTATTATCCTACATCATCTCCTCTCTCTTATTATAACTATGCCTCAATTTCCATAACTGGCTCTTCCTTTCTTCTCCTACTCTCTGGGTTTCTAAAGATTCTGTTCCCAGACTATTTTTCCCTTCATTCATTCCCTTATTGATCTCCTTACTGATAACTCCCAAATACATGCCCCATCCTGATCTTTTTTCCTAAGCTCCAGGTTAACATTCCCTACCACTTCTAGACCTTTTCCACCTGGACACCCAGTTGGGTACCTCAAACTCAACATGGAAACCAAACTCATCATCTAAACTAAATTCATCTCCCTGCCCTGGCCTCCACAGCATTGACATTCTGCTAATCACTGGTAGGTGACCTAGAAACCTCAGCCAATTGGCTCGTCCTTCCTTTTTCTTCACATTACATCCAAATCCAATACCAAACTTAACTGAATCACTACCATTCCATTTACTGCTTTTAATTCCTATTGCTGTGACCTTAATTTCACTCTAGATTATACTCCAATTATCTAAACATGTTTGTAGCAGCCATGCACGTCAATGGTCTTCCTATCCCAGTGCTATTCTGGTCATCTGTTCTCTGTTTCAAGGCCTTCAAAGATGGCACTAGGCCCAGACTGGTTGAAAGCCTTCCCAAGGATTGGTTTAAATGTGAAACATAAAATGATTCTGGCCAGTGAGCCTCAAAGATATAGTTTGCCAAAGGACTTTGGATAAAGGCATTCCTCACTGAAAGAACAGAAACCTGAGAAAAATGAGTATGTGTCTACCCCTCACCTTGGGTTTCTTCTGATATTTAGTGACTCTGAAGAAAGCTGACCCAAGAAGGAGGCAAACATACTTAAAAGGACAGAAGAAAGAAAAGACTGATGCTGTTTTTGTACTGAATTAAACAACTCTGGAACATCCCACTTCAAGTCTCTCATTTTTTTTTTTTAAGCCAACTGAGTCAGTATTTTTCTGCTGTATAAAATTAAAACCATCCTAACTATTGTAAGACTGTTCCAAAACACATATCTCAAGTGTCATTCAATGCTTTTAGAGAAGGGTGGGCAGAAATGAGGAGGAAAAAATAGAAATTAAAGGCCCAGTTGTGAATTCCAAAATCATAAGAATCATCCCAACAACTGGGAAACCTCTCTGATCTCTCAGCCCCCCAAAGCTTAAACTCTGTGTGACCTGTTAGCGTCTCCTATTGTCGGGGGTGGCACTCCTACAGTTCTAGGTAGTTAAGTAGCTTCTGAACATTCAAAGAGGTCCTCCTTTCTACCCTAACTCTGCTATGTGGAGGTTTTAATCTGTACTGTATCAGACACATATCAAAACCCCCAAAAACTAATTCTTTGATGAGATGCCTGTCTGTAGCACTGTAGTGGTTTGAATAGCCAATAATATATCATTTGTCAGTGTTTAGTTTAAATGTAACCTCTTCCTAGAAATCTTTCTAAACTAAGCACAGTTGCCCATCATGTTTTCAGGTGGTAGATCCTTGAACCTCCCCTTTATGATATCATATTTTCTAGATTTATTCAATGTATATCTTACCCAGTAATATCCAAGAATATATCATATGTATTTTGTTCACCTCTGTAATCCCAATGTATTCTTAAAACAGAGTTAGAAACATAGCAGATTCTCAAGTAATGTTTATTAAATCAATGAGTAAGAGTCTATTATGATACAACTATGTCTGGGTATAAAGATGTTAGGGTCCAGTCCAGTGGAGGTAGTACCTGGTAAGGTCAAAGAGACAGTGTCAACAGCCATGATTTCCAGCCATGGAGAAGAAGGGCTAAGAAAAGTAGGGACAGTGTCTTGAGTACTTGAAGTCCCTAAGGTTTCTCAAGTAGAGGCTGATTTATCAGGCAGTTTCAGGGATGTGGTCAAAGAAATTTCAAGCTTGTAGGCCTAGACAAAATGATCGCTGAAGTTTTTTCAATTCTTTATTATTGTGTATAAATGTCACTGTAATGTCTTCACAAACTTTCGAGATTAAACAAAAATGGGTAATGTATATATTTTAATTTAGCTTGATTCAGGAAAAATACAGAAAAATAAAGTCCGTGTCATTCAATCATGAAGAAAAATCAATTAGTTGATTTTATACAATTTTATGTGATCTTTTAGTATTAAAAGTATTGTATTTTATATTTTAACCTATTAGTGTTGATTATTTTATATTATAAACTATGATTATTTACATTTGCAAAGACTTTTAATGACTCATCCATGTATATCCTAACACTTGCACAGGTAAAAGCCATATGAATGCTATAAATGAGTTTTAACAAAAATTAAAAGGTACCAACCAGGCTTTTCAGAACTGTTCTAGCACCAGATATGCAGAGATACTTGATTATCAAGATTTTTGTTAATCATGCATTGCATGCTTAATTTTTTTTAACTGTTAGAATTTATACATAAACCAGATTTCTCATTAATAATTACTTTTAACTTTGCTCTCATACAAGATGGTAGCTCTTAAAACTAAAAACAAAAACAAAAAACAAACATACAGCAATTAAAAATCAAAAGAAAAACCCAGAAAATATCATTTCTGGAAAACAGAACATTCAGGAGAGATGTGCCAACTAGTTAAATAACATCACTTGGCATCAAGTTTCATGGATAGTAGGGGCCTATCATACCCATTTGTTGAGAGGACAGTAAAGGGATACAGTATAAAACCAACATAAAGGACTAAAAAATGATTTAATAGGCTTGCCCTATAATTTGATATATGTACATTTATATAAAAAACTTAACCTTGGAAAGGCTTTAAAGTCAGTTCAGTTCAGTTGCTCAGTCGTGCCCAACTCTTTGCAACCCCATAAGCTATATAGCATACCTACAGGTCTCCCTGTCCATCGCCAGCTCCGGAGCTTACCCAAATTCATATCCATTTAGTCAGTGATGTCATCCAACCATCTCATCCTCTGTCGTCCCCTTCTCCTCCTGCCCTCAATCTTTCCGAGCATTGGGGTCTTTTCAAATGAGTCAGCTCTTTACATCAGGTTGCCAAAGTATTGGAGTTTCACCTTCAATATCAGTCCTTCCAATGAACACTCAGGACTGATCTTTAGGATGGACTGGTTGGATTTCCTTGCAGTCCAAGGGACTCTCAAGAGTCTTCTCCAACACCACAGTTCAAAAGCATCAATTCTTCAGCACCCAGCCTTCTTTATAGTTCAACTTTCACATCCATACATGACTACTGGAAAAACCATAGCCTTAACTAGATGGACCTTTGTTGACAAAGTAATGTTGGTCTGCTTTCTAATATTCTGTCCAGGTAGGTCATAACTTTCCTTCCAGGGAGTAAGCGTCTTTTAACTTCATGGCTGCAATCACCATTTGAGTGATTCTGGAGCCCCCCAAAATAAAGTCTGTCACTGTTTTCACATCTATTTGCCATGAAGTGACAGGATCGGATGCCATGATCTTAGTTTTCTGAATGTTGAGCTTTAAGCCAACTTTTTCACTCTCCTCTTTCACTTTCATCAAGAGGCTTTTTAGTTCCTCTTCACTTTCTGCCATAAGGGTGGTGTCATCTGCATATCTGAGGTGATTGATATTTCTCCTGGCAATCTTGATTCCAGCTTGTGCTTCTTCCAGCCCAGCGTTTCTCATGATGTACTCTGCATACAAGTTAAATAAGCAGGGTGACAATATATAGCCTTGACGTACTCCTTTTCCTATTTGGAACCAATCTGTTGTTTCATGTCCAGTTCTAACTGTTGTTTCCTGACCTGCATACAGATTTCTCAAGAGGCAGGTCAGGTGGTCTGGTATTTCCATCTCTTTCAGAATTTTCCACAATTTATTGTGATCCACACAGTCAAAGGCTTTGGCATAGTCAATAAAGCAGAAATAGATGTTTTTCTGGAACTCTCTTGCTTTTTCAATGATCCAGCAGATGCTGCCTATTTGATCTCTGGTTCCCCTGCCTTTTCTAAAACCCGCTTGAACATCTGGAAGTTCACGGTTATGTATTGCTGAAGCCTGGCTTGGAGAATTTTGACCATTACTTTACTAGCGTGTGGGATGAGTGCAATTGTGCGCTAGTTTGAGCATTCTTTGGCATTGCCTTTCTTTGGGATTGGAATGAGAACTGATCTTTCCCAGTCCTGTGGCCACTGCAGAGTTTTCCAAATTTGCTGACATACTGAGTGCAGCACTTTCACAGCATCACCTTTTAGGATTTGAAATAACTGGATGAGTCTAATTCCACTGAAAATGAAACAGGGCCCTAGAGATGCTGATTTGCCAAAGGACACAGTTACAGTGACAAGCAGGAATCCCAACCCTGCTGCCTGGTGCCCTGCTTCTTCTTCCTGGAGGAAGTTCTCCCCTTTCTCTGTTACAGTGCGTTTATTTACGTGGCTTGCCACCTCCAGGTTGTATGCTACCAAATCTGAAGGAAAACTGACAAAAATTCAAATATCTCTATTAAGTGAGGTTACTGCATAAGGTGAAAAATGAAAAACTACACATCAGAATAAACATTCTCTTGTGCTCTTCACTTTTCCTTCTATATTGTTTATTTTCTGGGCAATGAAAAATCGAAGAAAGCTTTTATGTACTCTATAAATATTTTATTACCAGGACTAAGCATTTTACCATTGGCATAAATGAACCCGCAAATGAACCCACATTGCAGAACTGTGTTACTCTGTTTTCCTGCACTCTTTGGAAGTTTTAAAATTCTAGGTAGGGTTGTAACATAAATGAAAATCACATCAGCCTTTGCCAGGGCAACAACCAGAGAGAAACACAAACTTCAATTACCTTTGTGACCAAAGAGCAAGTAGAACCATTGTTAAACAGAGTGTCCCCTAGAATAGCATTTTTTACGATTTGAAGACTAACAATTAAACAGTAGACTGAGCATAATGAATATGTACATGAATATAACGAATAGTGGTTTTTTTTTTTTTAAGATACAAGTTAAAAAATCACAGAGAAACATGGAACTCTGTTGATTTATACAGAAAAACTAACAAGCATCTAGCAAGGTTTGGAAAACAAAACATTTCGTTGTTTATATAAGTAACTAAGATGACAACAGTCAATTTTTCCGTGACTCTCAAAAACAATCCTTAATTGTCAAAATGGTTTTGGGGGCACAGTCAATTTCATTTGGCAGTGACTGAGAAAAACAATGGGACTATTGGCAGAGGCAGAATTTGAGTCCTAGACAATTACTGCTCAACAAACTAAAAGAGATGCCTGCATCACCGGTCAAGAGAACTGGGAAACAGATTTCAAACAGAGCATTAACCCCCTTTTCACACATAAACCCAACTAAAAAACACATAAAGTTTAATTTTCTTTCAATAGTTTAGCAACCCAACTTGCAAAGAATTTAGTAAGCTATTAATAGAAAGATGCATGGCTGGTGGTAGAATTTTAGAGATCTAAGACATATGGTTTCAATTAATAGTCACTGTGCCTGGGATAATTACCCAAGACCAAGACGTCCAAAATTCCAAATACCATTACACCAAGTTCAAAACATGATAGTTCAGAAATGAAACTGTAGGCTGTGACAAAAGGACACAGTCTAGAAAGCTAAGCTTCTACAGAGATCCCAAGCAATCAAAAGGGTGGAAAGTGAATTACATTTCCACATTCATTAAATCCCAAATTTTCAGAGGATTCTCTAACAATTTTATTCTAATATCACTGGGATTTTCCCCACTAGCATAAATTCTGGATATGAGGATGAATCATGTTACACAAGGTTAATACAGTCAACTCTTAATTATTCATATTTACAGGTAATCCAGAGTTAAACTTTCAAATACTTGTTTATACTAACTTATCAGAAATGGAGAGATCCGATGGGAACTCCTAATACCTGCACTTCCACAAAAAGTACCAAATTCAACTTGGTGGAAGCTGGAAAATTACAGTATATTATTCTTTGACTCAGAATATTTTTATTACAAGCCCAACTAATGTTCCTCAAACAAATAAGTATCTTTTAAGCAAAGTCATTACAATTCACAAGTTACTGGAATTTTCTATGACGAAAAATAAATACAGAGAGAATGGGAAGTGAGTATGAACTGTGAATGTGAACTATTAGTATATTACAAGAAAAATGTGACATAATATTACAAAATTAATAGTTTGTAACTGGGCCACCAGGGAAGCCCAAGAATACTGGAGTGGGAAGCCTATCCCTTCTCCAGGGGATCTTCCAGCCCTAGGAAATCAAACCAGGGTATCCTACATTGCAGGCAGTTTCTCTTTACCAACTGAGCTACCAGGGAAGCCTCAATATTACAAAATTAACATTGTAATTTCCTTTTAAAGTTATTTTTCAATTTACCTTCAGAATATTAAAATGGCACTTCCAAGAAGTATACCAGTTAATATTTCTTATTTCTCTAATGTTCAATTTCTTTTCTTTATGAGTGCTCAGCTCAGTCGTGTCTGACTCTTGCCACCCTATGGACTGTAGCCCTCCAGGCTCGGTCCGTGGAATCTTCAAGGCAGGAATACTAGAGTGGGTGGCCATTTCCCCCTCCAGGGGATCTTCCTGACCCATGAATCAAACTTGTGTCTCCTGAATTGGCAGGTGGATCCTTTACCACTGAGCCACCTGGTAGACTCCCACAAATGAAAATCATCCATTTTACTGGAAGAAAGACCCAGTTATCAAAATCACCCATTTTACTGGAACAAAGATGATCTGACCAAGATCCACATTAGAAAACAAAGAGTGTTCATCAGTACAACTCTTTGAATTTCTTTTAATTTTTCATGTATAACTGTGTCTATGAATTTAACTAAATCCTTCTCTTTCTCAAGCAACATAATGAATGCTAAGCTACATCTTTAAAAAATGAGAAGTGTGCCTTAATCATTGCTTTGCCACCTCTAGCCTTGCCTCAAATCCATGCCACAATCTCCCTGGGCTGAAAACATCCTAGTCATCTAAATAGTCAGCTACAGGCTAAATTTGGTCTCAGGATTTGAGAAGAACCAGGCTTAGGCCTGACCTCTACAACCAAGCCCCAGAATGCTTCTCACCCCGATGTTCATCTGAGACCCCTCCTGTTATAATTAGTTCAACTAATCTTCCCTGGCTAGCTGCCATTGACCAAACAGGAATCACCAAACTAAAGACACGAAAAGAGAATTCCAACAAATGGAAAAGTTGACAGGCCTCAAATATTTTTTAAGTGACACAGAGGCACTCAAATGGCTTTTCCTGAAATAGAAGGAAGGACTTCAACTTAAGAATATTAAGGGACATTTTTATATAATTCAGATAGATTAAGTTTTTTTTTTTTGCTTTTAAGTTCCTCTAGGGACTTTCCTGGTAGCTCAGTAGTTAAGGCTCTGCGCTTCCATTTCAGGAGCATGGGTTTGACCCCTGCTTGGGGAACTATGACCTGCATGCGGAGCAGACAAAAAAAAATTTTTTTAATTAAAAAAAAAAAAAAAGAAAGAAAGAGATGTTTCAAAGTTCCTCTAAATTACAGCATAAGTAAATAACACAGCCTTAGTTGGCTAGATGACAATAGGCCCAGCACCATTTATAAGTTTCAAATCATGTATGGAGACTGCCCCGTAGCTCTCAGACCCTTTGGGAAGCCAAATTCCAAATACACCCATTGACACACCTGGCAAAAGTCCTAGCTGCTGATGAACCAGCAGGTCACAGGAAGAGGTGTCACCTCCAACTATGACAAGTAGTAGATACATTTATTTAGTACTCAATCAAATAGTAGTCACATTTATTTAGAATAATTGAGGACCCTGCAACAACCCCTGGGATGGAGAAACCTAGCAAATGGAGACGAAATTTTACAGGCAGACAGAAGGTGACATGAGGGCAGAATACACCAATTAGGGAATTAAGCCAGAGATCCAATAAACAATCCTCCTATGAGAAGGAATCTTAAGTGCCTGAGGAACACAGACTTGAGAGATGCCCAAAGTAAGTTAAATCTTCTTCTGGCTGAGTATTACATATACTGAGAATTCTCCTACCTACTGATGTTAAATATTTTTATTAGTTAAACATTTCTACCTAATAACTTACAGTCAAAGTGCTTAAGAATGGAAATACTTAGCATTCTAATAATGTACAGAGCCTAGACTTGAGACAAGAGATTCAAGCCAAGTGTAGAAACCAGATTTCAGGACATTTAAATATACATGCACACAACACACAGGTATAATACCCAGATCTATGCCCATCATAAGGGATACAAGAGAAATCCCAATTTAGCATATTAGAAGAGCTCAAAATTTTGTTGTTGACTGGACTGAAACAAAAACTGTCACCAATTATGTATTCACATCATTGTTCAAGCTTTCCCCTCCAACTCCATACTTTAAAAATATATGTATCACCAAGTTGCTGGAGGCCTGAACACCAAAACTGGAACAGGAAAATAAAGAACTGTCATAGGTGACTTGTTCTGCTTCTGTTGGTGGCATGTGGTTATATTTATGGTGGCAATGCTATCCAAAAAGCCATCATCATTTTAAGAAAGGAAAGGAAAGTTTACTGCCCATCAAACTGCACTCACATAATTCGTCTCATTTCAGCTTCTCAAAAACCCTATGGCATAACTGTTAATACACAATGTTTATATAAGTATTAATAGAAATGAAGATTCAGAAAAGTTATGTGTCTATGATCACCTATCAGTAACAGGATTCAAAGCTGGGTCCATCCCTTTTACCTTTCTCAGCAACTATGTTAGAGGTATTATTAATAAACTACAACCAAATGTGGGCTAAACTACTAAAAAAGTACAAGAAAAGTGCTGTGTTTCTCATCTGTCATCTGTGACAGGTTCTTACAGAGCGTCCACCACTTCAAGACACTGTATTTCCCCCAGGGATATAATATTATCTTTGCCCACAGGGAACTAACAGTCTAGTTGGAGAAAGGAGCCATTGTTCCTGATAAGTTTTTAGCTTAGGAGGCAACAAAAGGTACTAGAATGGACAAGTGTTAAGACACATTTATATACGAATTTAAGATACTTAAATTTCATCACCTGTAAATATACTACCTCTCAGGGTTCTTGTGAAGCTTAAATGAGACAACATACGAAAACAGCTTCAGTTCAGTTCAGTCACTCAGTTGTGTCCGACTCTTTGCGACCCCATGAATTGCAGGCCTCCCTTAGGGGCCTAATATTTGTCCATTCCTTCCCTTATGAAGTGGTACAAGCTAAGTATCAATGCACAGAAATATCAATAAGTACAACAGCAAAGATCAATTTCATCTACTACCAAAAAATTCAAAACCAAAAATCCCAACCCTTTTACTTAAAAAACTGATATGTGGAGACAATGGATTTATGTGCCAATAAAGTTTATCACTTATCACAGCAACAGAGTTAATACACAGAGAATTTACTTGTACTTGAAGTACAAATTTAAACAATGATAAACAGGAGCAAAATCATGTTAAAATTTTTTTTCAGAGGGGAGAGGTGTGCCATCTTTTTGTGCAAAATTGTCAAATTTTAAAATGAAAACTACCATTTAGAGCAAAATTGGATGGCAAGTAAATGCAGTGTTGGATCGAATCATGGGAAGTCTGTCTGTGGTTCAGTAACGTTACTGGTGATAATTTCTTAGTTTTGATGTATGTGAGACTTTTTTTACAAATCTAAAGGTATCCCAAGATAAAAAAGTTTATTAAAAAAGAAAAAGTGGATGACAAGAGAAAGGAATAACAACATACCCAGGTATTGCCACTTAATATCTCCTGAAAGCAGTTAGTTAGCCATTAACAGCAAAAGACTTGAAACCAGTCAACGTGCAGCACCCCTTCTGTAAGCTGCTCTAAACCATAACAACCAGGAACATCTGGAGTTTAATAATATTCTCAATCCTTAAAAAGAAATGACTTATCCACTTTTCTCTAGCATATTATTTCAATACTGGCTTTCTGGTAATTAAATGTTATCATTAAAAAAACAAGCAAACTTCTGACAGTTACCTCTACTTTCTGTTCTTGACTAAGACATTTATTCAGTCTGAACATAAAGAAGCATCACATATAAAGCATAATATGAATTTAGAAGTTTAATGAAAAGTGACATTTCTGAGCTTAGTGCTAAAGGCAGATAAGAATCCCATCTGTTTTCAAAATAATGCAGGCAGTCAAAGTCTCTTATTATACAAAACTCAAGAGTTAATAAAGTGATATAAAACCTACTATGACATTTTTATTCCCAGGACCAAATGATGGCCATTATTGACACAATTTTTTAAAAGTACATCTGCATTTATTCAGAGCCACATTAAGTGGTTCTGAACTTTACTAGCTGTGTTTTCAGCAAGATGGCTGAAGCTTTCACACTCTTGGGTCCTCAAAAAAAGGGCTTCCTTGCATACAGAGAAGACAAGTCCCATGCTACACACTGGTGTCAGAGGTTTAAGGTAGCACCAATTTCAAAGTGTACACACACACATACACACACATAACATTACTGCTTAATTCAGTTGAGATGCATTCTTTAAACCTTTTCCAAACACACACGTAGAATTAGAGAGCAATTTGCTAATTTCAAAGAAACCGTAATAATCTTTACAGATTTCAAAGGAGGGAAAAAACAAACAAACAAACAAACAGCAATGCAGCAAAGTCATTTCTTCTGCTGAAATGACCTCCAACTTCTACGAGCTACTCCCTGTTTCGCAATAAATGAATCTGAGACTCAGACCACGTACACACAAACGGAGAAGCTGAGAACACTAAAGCTTCCCCAACCGTCCTGGCTAAACCCACCTGCCTTTCCTCAACCCTCTCAGTTCCCCTTCCCGTCCGCACCCAGAGTTACCTCGACTTTGACCACGAAAAGAGTACAGGGATCAATCGGCAGCCAAAATCCTGTTTTATCATCATTCACAGCCACTATCCCGGGAAGCCAGGGTGCTACTAACCTGATTTCAGGGAGGCAGAACTAAAAGCAGCAGAGTACAAGGGTATAAATGATACGTTATCTGAAACGCCAACCCAGCAGCTCAAGACAGCTCAAATGTCAATTTATAGAAGAGGGTTTCGCAAATAGTATCTCAAATGAACATTTCCACTTCCAAACCACCCACCAACCTCTCCACTGCCGGTCCCCAAGTTCGGTACTGCTAGAGCAACCCGGGAGATAAGAAGCGTGTCTTACCTTGTACAAATCTCGACATTTTAGGGATTTATTAAAATACTCTGGCTTACAAATATATTTAAATGTCTAGAGGAGTCAACGCTATAGAGGTCTTTCTTCCACTTCTGCTTTAACAAATGACGAATTCTTTCTTCTCTTCCTATGTTTGGCCACTTAGAGTATTTACTCAAAAAACTAAAACTGCCTCCAAAAAAAACAACAACAACAAAACTTAACCCCCTTCCCCACTTTCAAAAGACAGAAACTTGGTGCGACTGAGTCTGCTTGGAACTCCAGCCTACACTGCACCCCTGACACAAATAAGGGCCAGCTGGAGGCTCCCGGAAAAGGTAAAATCACACGAACTTAAATTTCATCAATGAAAGAGGCGGATCTAGAGCGGCTTCACCGCCCCCCACCCCGGGTCCCCACGCCCTCGGGGGCTGGACAGCCGCAGGCACAGGCGGGCCGCACCCCTACATCCCCTCCCCTTGCTGCCTTCCGGCCTCAGGACGGTTCCCGGAGAAACTCAGGCCAACAGCGGTCCCCGCCCCAGCAGGGATCGGGAGGAGGGGGAGGCCTGCCAAGGGGGGCGATGCAGTCCTTTCTACCCGCTCAGAAACATCCCGGGACTTGGAGGCGCTAAGAACTCGGCGTGCCGTCTGGAGGCGGGCGGGGGCCTCCAGACGCCAGCCTCCCAGCTGCGAGCGGCCGCGGCTTTTTCCCGGGAGGGGCCGAAAGCTACAGAGCCCCTCCCCCGCTGCGGACACTAGGGGGCCACCCGCGAGGCGAGAACCCGTGTGCCGCCCCGAATCCGAGGGACAGGAGTCAGCCCCAACCCTCACACATTCTAGTTTCTCTTGGCCGAACCTCAAATTCGGCCTCCGGGGCCAAAGTGCAGGTTGAGTAGACGGGCTCTACAAGCCTCAGAAAGGGCAACACACTCGCCCTTAGAGTGGTGGGAAGCCCGCCCCGGCCCCTCCCCAAACCGCCACCGAGACCCACCTTCCTCCTCTTCCTTTAGCAGCTGGGAAACTGGGGGCGTTTGTGGCGCCCCTGGAAGAAGACTTGCAGGCTGAGAGAATGTCACCTCTGAGGCACCCTTCTCTCTCCCTCTCTCCCCTCACAAATGCACACCTCGAGCCCCTCGCTAGTTGTCACAGCCCAGCTGCTGACCCCCTCCGTCCACCTAGCTGCGGGATTCCGACAGCCAAAGCCCCCACTTTCTCCTAAACACCTCCCATCCCCCTCCATTTGGAGCAGCCCCTTCAATGCGGAAATGTCCCCACCTCGCAGACAGACAGGAGCAGCCTCCAGTCAGGAGCCGAGGCGGGTTCAGGGCCTGGCCTATGAGACGCACGGAGGTGGCAGGGGGTAGGGCGTCTGCGGCCTGAGGCAGCCCAGCGGAGCCGAAGCTGGGATGGGAGCCGCGCGTTCTGCGGTTGTGAAAGGAGTGTTTCACCAGTACAACTCCCAGCCTTCCACAGATACTTTAGCAAGAGAGAGAACCTGAAGCACGATTGGTTATTTTCGTACTGCTTAAAAATGTTTCCGCTTACCAGAGATTGAAGATAGTCGTGTACCCGGCCGATAGAGCCAGATCGCCCTCCGCCCCCCCCACCCCCGCCCCCAAAAGCAACTACCCTGAGAGCCAGGCCCTTCTCAGTAAACGCAAACTCTTCTCACACAGCTGGTGTCGGGAGGGTGAAAATTCGGGAGGGTTAAGGAATAAGCAGTTGGATGTGTGGTACTTACTAACAGGAGGAGAAATGTAGGGCATCGAAGAAAATGCCATGTGAAGGCTCTCGCACCAGAATACCACCCCGGTTCCAATCCCTACAGAGATTTTCGCTGTGCTAAACGGTTTCCTTTTCTGATAAAAGGGGAAATGGCTTAGGTTACCCAGCATGAAATGCTTACCGTTTAGTAGACTCTTGAAGTCCTCAAGGAAAGAGGATTTTAAAAGCTAGAACGTTGGCAGTGACTCGGGGACTGCAAGAGGGCCCGCCCAACGCCGCTAAATCACACCTGGTATTGCCAAGCCTATATGACCCAGTGCGCCGGCCATTGGGTGTATCTCAGACTTTACAAGTCATCACTCAACCCGCCTGCACTGGGACAAGTGAATTGTCAGCGCTATCTTAAGGTGCCTTCTATAAATCAAGTCATTCTAGAAGAGTTTGAGGCATTGGAAAACACTAATCAACCAAGGTAAGCGAGAGTTTTTAAGTGACTCATTCTGTAAACAAACTAATCTTTTTACTGCTGCATATTCCTATGGGAATGTTACTGAAGTAACATAGAAAAGACCAGTGATTCATTTGCCATGCTGGAGAACAATAACCTTTCATATAATATTTTTTCTGTGAAATCCAAAAAGATCACACCCGAAAACCTCTCAGCTATAAAAGTAGTTTCCACAAATAAAACCAAAGAAGTGTAGTAGAATGTCTACACTTCAATAGAAGCCTTTATGTACAGTAGAGGAATTTTTCCAGCACTAGGTGAGCAGTATTTATCCATCAGGGTCAACACCAAAATAAAATACTACCAAAAAATTTGAGCCCCATAGCGTTGCTTAGCTGCTGCTGCTGCTGCTAAGTTGCTTCAGTCGTGTCCGACTCTGCGCAACCCCATAGATGGAAGCCCCCCAGGCTCCCCCATCCCTCGGATTCTCCAAGCAAGAACACTGGAGTGGGTTGCCCTTTCCTTCTCCAATGCATGGAAGTGAAAAATGAAAGGGAAGTTGCTCAGTCGTGTCTGACTCTTAGCGACCCCATGGACTGCAGCCCACCGGGCTCCGCGGTCCATGGGATTTTCCAGGCAAGAGCACTGGAATGGGGTGCCATTGCCTTCTCCGTTGCTTAGCTGAAAGGTAATAAAGTTGAAGAGTGGTGAAGAGTCTTTAATTATGGAGGTTTTATTGTAAGAAGGATGATCAGTTATTTTCTACCTACCAAAAGATTAAGGGAGAGGAATTGAGTTTTAATTGCAGCAAGAGTTTTTGGTAAAATTTAAGAATGACATCTTGGTTTATGAACGATTATATATTAAGATATAGTATCAAAGGATGTTGTACACTTGCTGCCTCAAGAAATCTCTAAAAAGAAACTGCCTGTCTTCAGTGGTTAAATCATATCAATTCAGAGGCTGGCTCTTAGAGAAGTAAAACTCTAGAAGCTGTATTCCCAAATATTATTTCAAATCAGTTCAGTTCACTTCAGTCCCTCAGTCGTGTCCGACTCTTGCCAACCCCATGGACTGCAGCACGCAGCCTTCCCTGTCCATTACCAACTCCCAGAGTTTACTCAAACTCATGTCCATTGAGTTGGTGATGCCATCCAACCCCTCATCCTCTGTCATCCCCTTCTCCTCCCACCTTCAGTCTTTAGCAGCATCAGGGTCTTCTCAAATGAGTCAGTTCTTCATATCAGGTGGCCAAAGTATTAGAGTTTCAGCTTCAACATCAGTCCTTCCAATGAACACCCAGGACTGATTTCCTTTAGGATGAACTGGTTGGATCTCCTTGCAGTCCAAGGGACTCTCAAGAGTCTTCTCCAACACCACAGTTCAAAAGCATCAATTCTTCTGTGCTCAGCTTGCTTTATAGTCCAACTCTCACATCCATACATGACTACTGGAAAAACCATAGCCTTGACTAGACGGACCTTTGTTGGCAAAGTCATGTCTCTGCTTTTTAATATGCTGTCTAGATTGTTCTAACTTTTCTTCCAAGGAGCAAGCATCTTTTAATTTCATGGCCGCAGTCACCATCTGCAGTGATTTTGGAGCCCCTCAAAATAAAATCAGCCACTGTTTCTGCTGTTTCCCCATCTATTTGCCATGAAGTGATGGGACCAGACGCCATGATCTTAGTTTTCTGAGTGTTGAGCTAAGCCAACTTTTTCACTCTCCTCTTTCACTTTCATCAAGAGGCTCTTTAATTCTTCACTTTCTGCCATAAGCGTGGTGTCATCTGCATATTTGAGGTTATTGATATTTCTTCCGGCTGTCTTGATTCCAGCTTGTGCTTCATTCAGCTCAGCGTTTCTCATGATGTACTCTGCATATGAGTTAAATAAGCAGGATGACAGTATACAGCCTTGATATACTCCTTTGCCGATTTGAAACCAGTCTGTTGTTCCATGTCCAGTTCTAACTGTTGCTTCCTGACCTGCATGCAGATTTCTCAAGAGGCAGGTTAGGTGGTCTGGTATTCCCGTCTCTCAGAATTTTCCACAGTTTGTTGTGATCTACACAGTCAAAGGCTTTGGCATAGTCAATAAAGCAGATATAGATGTTTTTCTGAAACTCTGTTGCTTTTTCAGTGATCCAAAGGATGCTGGGAATCTGATTTCTGGTTCCTCTGCCTTTTCTAAAATCAGCTTGAACATCTGGAAGTTCACGGTTCACATATTGTTGAAGCCTGACTTGGAGAATTTTGAGCATTACTTTACTAGTATGTGAGATGAGTGCAATTGTGCAGTAGTTTGAGTATTCTTTGGCATTGCCTTTCTTTGGGATTGGAATGAAAACTGACCTTTTCGAGTCCTGTGGCCACTGCTGAGTTCCAAACTTGCTGGCACATTGAGTGCAGCACTTTCACAGCATCATCTTTTAGGATTTGAAATAGCTCAACTGGAATTCCATAGTGCCCTGTAAAATGGAATTTCTGTATACAGTGCTTTAAGTTTAAATTCTGAACCCCCAAACATTTTGTAAAAGAGCCTCTTACTCCCTCAGAACCTCTAGAAACAATCTTACTTGGCAGACCAGATGGGATTAAGGGGAAAATATCAGGGCCATGGAGAAGTTTCAAGTCTTCTTAGAAGGCTATTGTCTATTTCTGAAATATATTTACATATTTTAATGACTGAAAAGTCATTTTGTGTGTGTATGCGTGGTCTTTTTTTTCATAATACACTACTGTGAAATTTTCGTTTAGGGTCCATGACACTGATAGTCTGTAAAATTAGATATTTGTAATGTAAATGGATAGATTTACAGATGAAAGTTTTAAAGAAATTTAGGTGTATGTGTGGGGAGCGGGGGCAGAATCTAAAGGAAGAAGTAAATGGTGACCTGGGAAGGAGTGTGTGTACACACAGGGATGAGTTGAAATGAAATTAACTGTAAACTAAAAAGAATGCTGGAAGCCAATTTTTCACTGGTACTATATACTACCATCCAAGGATGATATAAATTCTGCTTATAATTTTCTCATTCTTTCTTCTACTTCTGAGTAGAAACTTGAGAAAATTCAGTTTAATTTACCCAGTTCTATGTCTGGGATATATAACAACCTTGTTGTATCTTTTTCTTTAGACAGGAACATTCTATCAACACAAGGAAATAATGGCTCCTGCCTTATTTCTAAGCATCCCTTTTTTGGTGCCTATTTAGATTTAATGCTTGACATAGTATCTGGTGCATAGCAAGAACTCAATAGATTTATTCTTTGTGACCAGTCTAGTGCCAATAAATCTTTTCAACTTGCAGTGTTGTATCCTAGTCTCTACCCTTTGAGAGCTGTAAATAAGATTACATTTTAAACATAAATTTAGAGGTAAAGAATTTTTAAGTTTCAGTTATTTCCACCAAGAATGTGAACTTGGGCCAACGTAAAAGAGTAATAGCAGAAAATGCACCATCCTGATGACTTGACAGTAAGCTTTCCTAACTACCTAACTACCCACCATAAGCATTATCTAATATGTGGTGGTTTAGAAATTGCTAAAGTATGAAATTAGTGTACAGATCAGCAATGTGTGTGGTCTTTTAATTCTTTTCCTGTCTATCTTGACCCTGTTCCCCACACACAAGAAAATAAAGCAGTGCAGTTTTGGAGAACATGTCAAAGACATAAAAATTTCTATGTCATGCCCAAAGTTTAGCCAAGAGACCAAGCAACAATTACACACTAAACTATTGCCCACATTCAACATTGGCACCCATCTATACTCATCTAAATCCTAGGCCACCCACTGAAAGAAGAAAAAGGGGACTACTATTTATTAGTCAGAAGTTGCCAGTTATTGACTAGACATAACAGTAGGGCATTTTACTTGAGTCAAAAAGTGACCAAACAGGGTTAACTGGAAAATGATATCAAGTAATATCTGTGAAACAGACTACTAGAGGAAATGAATGATGTTTCCAAATACTTGAGGAAGAGAAAGACTTCATTCTTTCCTGTTGCCAACACCCTGTTGTTAATGAGTCAGGAAGTTTTCTGAAACAAGTTGTGAGTTTCAATTATAACATATCCTTCCATTTATTCATAGTATGATTTTTAAAATTACATTTGAAGGTTATATAACTTTATATCACAACAATATTGCTTTATATCACAGCAATTATTTCAAATAAGATGTTTTTAAAAACAGAGTTTTTCACATTATCTCAAGAGTTGGTAAACCAATCTTCTGAGTAGTATTAATAGTCACCAGGCTTGCAAAAATACAGTTTAACCACAACATGCATCATCTTGTTCATGCTTATGGATAATTTCCTTCCCGGTTCTCCTTTGAAAGTTGCATAGAAGTCAGGTTTTTTCTATGTTGTCTCCTGTTACTCTTATTCTACATGTTGTCCAGAGGAGAATGTTGGTGACAAATGGTGATGCCCATAAATTGTTAAATCTCACTTCTATGCCAAACTGCATATAACCCCTTGATTATAGAGGTATAATGAACAGGCCCAGGAATAACTGTAAAGAATAGTCTGTATTCACTCAGAGTTTCTAATAAACACAGATTGTTATATAGTCATAATTCAGAAATATGAAAAAACTCATTAAGGAATAATACATCTCTTGCTGCTAAGTCGCTTCAGTTGTGTCCGACTCTGTACGACCCCATAGACGGAAGCCCACCAGGCTCCCCCATCCCTGGGATTCTTCAGGCAAGAACACTGGAGTGGGTTGCCGTTTCTGTTACTAAACTTATAAGATAAAATAAACCTTATACTTCTTTACTAAGGTGATGTATACATAGGTGATAAAATTACTTATTGACTTTGAAATCCTCAAAAAGAACTGATAAATAGAAAAGTATTCAGTTTAATCCTGTTTTTCTTCCTCTTTTAAACATATTAAAGATTCCCCACTGTGTATTCCATCAAACATCTTTTGATAGCTTTCCAAACATCTCTGCCTCTCGTCTAGCTTATTAAATTGCCTGCCAGTGCCACCACTGGGAAGGAAAGGATAAAGAATTTCTGTTCCCTCACTTAGGCTCAGGGAATTTATTTTAAGCATTTACATTCACCACCCTAACTAAATATTAAAGAAAAGATCCTCAGGACTGTTCTTTGGATGAAGCTTAAATAACTAGGTTAACTGTGCCATTAAAATGGGTAATATGATTAGCAAACAAAAACTGTTTTTTTTTTTTTTTCCCTTCTTAGAATGAAAAGGAGTAGGACTGTCATATTAGAGAAAAGACCATAGGAAAAAATGTGGTATATGTTAAGTTCTGATATCATTTTTGATTAAACTTTTTAAAAACTTTTCAATAATGATGCTCATCTTAAAAAAAAAAAAAAAAAAAAACGAAAAACAACTAATGTACCAAAATGCCTATAAGGAATAGCAGTTCTCTCCTGCTCTGCCTTTCTTTATTCCAATCCTGTTACCCAAGGAGACCATTATTCTTCTGACAGTTTACCTCAGTTATACCTGATTGTTATTTTTAAGTGCTTATTTTGCTATTTCTTTGGTTTCTGGATTCTTGTTATTGTACATTTTAACTGCTTGTTATAATAGATATGGACTTTGCTCACATATTCCTTGGACATTCTTTCCTCCATTGTTTTAGTCTCCTAAACTTTGTAGAACTATATTTCCCAACCTTTCCTCATCGTAAGACAGAGAGAATATGGTATACTATGGTAACCTGAAGGGAATTTGTAGATATCTATACTGGACTTGCTGAAAAATTAACCACTTTAAAAATATATATAAAATAATGAAAATAAAAATAAATGTAAAGTAATATGAAAAATATTAACTGTTAAATTTGTAAAAAAACCTGAGATAGTGAAGGACAGGAAAGCCTGGCATTCTGCAGTCCATGGGGTTGCAAAGAATCAGACACAGCTGAGCAACTGAACTGAGATGAAACCTTCAAATTTTTGAATGAGAAATTTGAACTTCTGTACCTGAACATATTATTTTAAAAATCAAGTTTAATGCCTGAAATAGCTCTACATGGGTTCTGATAAAGATTTTCAACTGTTAATCTCTTCAAATTCTTGAGAGTCACTGTAGTAGGCTGGAAAATGCCTCCCAATGATATCTAGTTCTTAATCCCCGGGACCTATGAGTATTATCCCGTCCGGTAACAGGGACTTCAAAAACGGAACTAATTTAAGGATTTTCATGTGGAGAGATTATCCTGGTTTATTTGGGTAGGTCCTAAATGTAATCACAAGTGTCCGTAATAAATGTATACAGAGGGAGATTCGAAGACAGAGAAGAAAAAACCATGTGATGATGGAAGCAGAGGGAGAGAAAGATGATGTGATTCAAAGCCATGAGCTAAAGAATGAAGATGGCCACCATAAGCTGGAAAAGGCAAAGAAATGTTCGTCCCTTAGAGCCTCCAAAGGTTGCGTGGCCCCTCTTACATCTTAATTTCAGCCCAGAGAAATCCATTTCGACTTCCAGAACTGTAAGGGAATACATACATGTTGTTATAAACCACTTGGACTGTGGTAATTTGTTTCAGCAGCCATAGGAAACTGATGCAGTCACCATTCATGAGGAACATTGCACAAATACAAGGTAAAAAAAAAATTTAAACCTTTTCTTTTGCAACCGTTCAAAAATGTATAATGATTGATATTCTATTCAAAGAATCTGACAGCTTTTTTATCTATGAACACAGTATTATGATAAGGCAAATGGATTTTTTAATCCAACTGAAGTTTTTTCTAGCAAGTATTTTAAAATAATGTTGAGGCTTTAGCTTGTGAAACACACGTGCATTGTTGGATCAATCAGGCTGAAACTACTTCGCATGACATTAAGAGGGCACATCAGCTGCAACCAATCAGAAGAGTCTGATGTCTGTGAAGTCAGAGTTTCAGAGCCATCAGAGTGGCACCATCCTGGAGCTCCATGCTGGTGACAATGTGCTGAGTACAGTCAAGGATGTATTCTACCATCTGGACGTCTATTTCAGCAGCCAACTGCTGAGCGTACTGCTGTTCACCTTGGATAAGAGGCCTAGTGGAACTACTAGACATTTCTTATCACCCATTCCACTTCTGATTTCTTTGGGCCATCTTCTGATAAAGCCTGTGAGCAGCTGGAGGCAGGCAGTCCAGGGGGTCGCAACTGCCTGTCCCAGGCCTGAAAGGCTTAATATCATGCTTCACAGCTATAAGCCATTCAAAACAAAATTAGGAAATTCTGGTTTGTATTACTCCTCCCACAACTGCTGTGTAGTATGCCAAGAAAATAAGAATTTGGAGCAGAGAGCAGTGCTAGGAGATAGAGGCTCTTCTCAGTTATCAGTGACTTTCAAAAAGAATGTTACAGAGAAAACATTAGAGGTTGACAAACCTATTGAAGGTTTGGCTTTGCATGGACAAATTAAAAACTAAGATTATTCAAATAATAGAAATAAATTTATTGAAGAACTACTGTCTGAATTTGGAGCATCACAGACAGATTTAGAGATTTAAGTTGTTTGATATGTAAGCTTTTTTAACACAAATCAGCATGGGATAGAGACCAGATAAAGGCACAAATGGAGTAAGAGGATAATGAAAGAAAAAAGGATCTAACTAGACCATAACTTTCCTCAAGTCATGTTAGCTTGAGGGCTTTTACCAGTTTCCTAGTGAAAAGGAATAAAACAATAATAATTATTTGAAAATTTCATGTATATGTGTATGTATGTTGGTATACATGCATATTTCATATATTTGTTTATAATTTATATACTTTCTTATTCCAAAAAGAATTTGAGGCCAAGACACGTATATTCTTAAGTTCATTGCTTAGTAAACTGCAATGAATATAATTCATTCTGTAGTGGAAATTCAGTTTCATCATTCTCATCTAATCTTTCTTGTTATCTATAGATAGCCATGTTAAAGGAGTCCTTTAGGCATTATTTTTTAAATGGCTTTTTCTCATTAGCATGACCCCAAATGATAACAGTCCAGATTCTAGGGTTCAGAGAGATTTAGGAAGTAAGTGAACTTCATTATTGTATATTAGGTATACTAGATTAGGTGTGTTATACATTAGAGTTGCCCCTTGAATAACGTGGTGGTGGCAGGGGAAGCGGCATTGCCTCTACCTATACAGTGGAAAATCCAACTACTGCTGTTTCTGTCTCAAAAACAAAGCAACTGATAAATGATTCACCCAAGGGTAGGAGGCTAAAACAATTTAATTAGAATCAAGACTGAAACTCTAGTTCTTAGGATGCCACATATTGTGATCTCTAATTGAGCACAAACTTTCCCCCACACTTAGAGATCTATAAAATGAAAATTAAGGTACTATGTTGAGAAAAATCTGTGTATAAGTGGACCTTTCCAATTCAAACTCCTGTTCAAGGATCAACTGTACATAATCAGTCTCTAAAGCTGTAAACACTGAAGTCCCTTTAGAAGTATCCCTACAAAATATGTACTATTATCCAAGGGTTCCCTGGTGGCTCAGACGGTAAAGCATCTGTCTACAATGCGGGAGTTGGGAAGATCCCCTGGAGAAGGAAATGGCAATCCACTCCAGTATTATTGCCTGGAAAATCCCATGAACAGAGGAGCCTGGTAGGCTACAGTCCATGGGGTCGCAAAGAGTTGGACACGACTGAGCGACTTCACTTCACTTCATCCAAGGGTTAGTTTGTTTTAATTTATTGGTATTTTTTTCTGTTTCAGGGTCTATAACAGTATTGATTTCTAGGGAGGCAGAAGAGTGTATTGGAAAAAGCAGACTTTAGAAAATAGCCTGTTTTTTATTTTTCGTCTGCCACTTAGAACTTGAAAACCCTGGATAAATTACTTGGTTAACTTTATTAGCCTTAGTTTCCTCACTAAAAGATGAAAATAACAACTAATATCCTGTCTTGCCTCCTACAGATATCATAAAGATCATCTTGGTCAGTGTTGGCAGGATAATTATTTCAACTGATGGTTTCCTGTATTGTTTGACATAAATTAATGTCGTATGTGTTATTCCTCGACTGTTCAGTTCAGTTCAGTGACTCAGTCGTGTCCAACTCTTTATGATTCCATGGACTGCAGCACTCCAGGCTACCCTGTCCATCTCAACTCCCAGAGCTTGCTCAAATTTATGTCCATCAAATCTGTGATGCCATCCAACCGTCTCATCCTCTGTCGTCCTATTCTCCTCCTGCCTTCAGTCTTTCCCAGCATCAGGGTCTTTTCCAATGAATCAGTTCTTGACTGTAATTACTTATTAAATATTTGTTTTTCCCTCCACAGACTGTAAGCTCCTTGAGAACAAGGACCATATCTATCTTGTATCCCCAGAGCATATCACAGTCTTTGGCACATAATAGGCACTCAAAAGAAACTTGTTGAATAAGTTATCAAATGAGATATTTATGAATGAATTTTAAAAGCAGTGGAGTGCTATACAGGTCTACATTAGAGTTTTCCCATAATTTCTTTAGGAAACATATTTGGGATGGTAAATAATTGACTTATAATTTTACTTCTGGAATTCTAAAGGAGGCATTTCAAAACAAGTTTGTTGTAATAGAATATTTGCAAAGATGGTCATAATTCTTCCTACCTCTGTGTTCTGCTCCTTTGCAACATCACTTCACCACTCCTGTCATTAAGAGGTAGAATCTTTCCTCCTTACCTTGAGTCTGGGTGGTCTAATGACTTTCTTTGATCAATAGAATGAGGCCAAAGTGATGTGTGACATTTAGGCCTTAGCCTTAAGAAACTTTCCAGTAGTTCATCTCTTCTGTTGAAATGCTGCCCTGACATCACTATGTGAAGAAGCCCATCCTAGCTTACTGGAAAATGACAGCCCACTTGAGGTAGAAGAGTAGTTAAACTATAATAGGTATATTTAAAGTCAACATAAAAGGATACTGCTGCTGCTGCTGCAAAGTCGCTTCAGTCGTGTCCGACTCTGTGCGACCCCATAGACAGCAGCCCACCAGGCTCTTCTCTCCCTGGGATTCTCCAGGCAAGAATACTGGAGTGGGTTGCCATTTCCTTCTCCAATGCATGAAAGTGAAAAGTGAAAGTGAAGTCACTTCAGTCGTGTCCGACGCTTCGCAACCCCATGGACTGCAGCCTACCAGGCTCCTCCGTCCATGGGATTTTCCAGGCAAGAGTACTGGAGTGGGTTGCCTTTGCCTTCTCCGTAAGAGGATACTATCAGTCATTAAAAGGTGTGGTGGTTGTACATATGCTGACATGGAAAAATATTCCCTTTATCTTCAGTGGGGAGAAAAGTCCAGTTAACTCTCATTTACCCTCCCCTCCCACCCTGCTCCCCCCATTACTTCTGCTCAGGCTTTACCCAGGAACTTGCAGTAGACGGAGAAGCATGGTCTGTATTGTCATTCCTCTCCCCTCTCCTCTGGTCCTAGTTCCTCAGGAGCTGAGAGACTGGAGGAAAAATGTGGAAGAGTGATATCTTTTTAGTTCCCTGGTTTGCAATTACAGTTCTTTGTTAGTTGTTACTGCTTTACTTCTACATGGCAAAGATGTAAATGCCAGCTTTCTAATGCAGCATTTATAAGATTTGTGAGAACAGGAGGAGGGTGCTTGCAATGTCTTCCAGCTATGCAGTTCCCTGACCTGGGAGATCTGGTGCAAACTCGACTTCTTTACCCTACCTCAGCTCTTATAATTTGTAACACACCCACAGACTCTGCTCTAAGGATCCCCTTACCCAAAGACTGCTCTCTTAGGTGGAACATTAGCAGGATGACTTAAATCCTGCTTCCTTCCAAGGAGTCTGTTGGCTAATGAGAAAATCCTACTTCCTTGCGACACCAAATAGTCTGATAATACACTTCTCCTTTGCTTCCTAGTTTCCACTCTGTCATCTCTTTCTTTTCTCCTTTCTCCACTTAAAGTAGTACAGGGCAGATCAACAGGAAGGCTACCTAATACTGATGAACCTATTTTCAGGGCAGGAATAGAGACACAGACATAGAGAATGGACACAGTGGAAGAAGGAGAAGGTAAGACAAATTGAGAGAGTAGCATTGACATACGTACACTACCTTTTTAAAAATAAATAGCTGGTAGGAAGCTGCTGTATAAAACAGAGTGCCCATGCTCTGTGATGACCTAGAGGGGTAAGATGGTGGGGAGGCAGTGAGAGGGAGGTTCTAGAAGGAAGGGATATATGTATATGTGTATATATATATATATATATATATATATATACACATACATACATACTTATGGCTGATTTGTGCTGTTGTATGGCAGAAATTAATACAACATTGAAAAGTAGTTATTTTCCAATTAAAAATTATAAGAAAGATAGCAACCTAAAAAATATCCAACAAGTTGATGTTGATCTTCCCTTCTTCTGGGAAGTGATTTTTCAGTCTTTATAGCTCCCCTGGTTTGGAAAGTAGGAAACCCACTTCCCTGCTCCCCATGAAGAAGGTGCTGTACTCTGGCCTACAACAATGCAGACAATTTCTGTTTTCATTATACTTCCTCAGTCTTCTAGTCATAGAGACTGGGGATAGGTGGGGAAGGATTGGAATTGGAAGCAACAAAGTTCCAATTATTGAAGCTTTCTCTTTAAAATGAAAGATACTCAACACCTCTGTGCTCAGCTTGACATGTCACCAACTCTGGGGCAATGTGGTAAATCCTACTCAAATCCTATGATGTGTCACAAAAAGTTTTCAGGTAACAGAAAAATTCAAGGGGTGGAAATAATTAAATAAAATGTGGAGGAAAACAGTTTTCAGATGACGTGTGTTAATGAAAAACATAACTGGACAACTTGAACCATTTTATTTTTCACCTTCTTATGAAATTTCCAAGCATGGTTTCATTCATTTATTCATCCAACAAATATTCATTGAACACCTACATGAATCAGACACTAGTAGGCCATAAGTTTATGGTAGCAAACTTGATAAAGAAGTTCCTGACCTAAGCGAAGGTGACAGACTATAAACAAGTAAATAATAGTTAGTTAATACTGTAGATTGAATAAAAAGCTGTGAAGAAAATAAATTGAGTGCTGTGATCCAGAATAAGAAGGAGCGTTAATATGGTAATATGGTCAAGAAAAGCCTCTCTGAGGGCATTTAAGCTGCTGCCTGTAGGGGCTCAAATATAGTCCATATGGTGCTCTCCAGAAAGGTACCTTTTCCTAATTACAAAGAATCCATGTGTGGGTTAATGTGAAGGCTCTGAACATTTAAGCCAAAACCTGAAGGATAAAAAGGAGTCAAGTCAGTCATGTAAAGACCTAAGGGAAAAAGTACTCCAGATAGAATATCAAATGACAGAGGCTCTGAGATAGAAAGAGCACTGTGTGTTCTAGGAGATGGCAGGAGGCTGGCGTGAGGAAATAAGAGAAGAGTGGCATGAGGTGAGAGATGCATCTGGAGAAGTAGGAAGGAATCAGACATTCAGGGCAGCTGTATAGGTTTTGGATTTTATCCTCTCCTTCATTTAAAGCAAGGGACTGACATGGTCTGATTTACATTTTTTAAAGACAATAGAGCTATATTTTGAAAGTAGAAATAACAGGAATTAACAATGAACTGGATGAAGGTAGAATTCGATGAGGAGGCAGGAGTCATGGGGAGTGAATTAAAAGGGAAGAGTCAAAAGTGGCAGTTCATCATAGCACCAGGTATTGAGATGGTCAAGGCTGAGGGGGATTCAGATTCAAAGAGAGAAAATTCTGTTTGGTCATGTTTAGTCTGAAATGCCTAGGAGACATAAGGAGATGCTAAGTAGATGTTTAAAGCTGTGAATCTGGAGGTCAAAAAGAGGTCTAGCCTGCTTATATAAAGTTAGGAATTGTCAGCAGATAGTTTTTAAAGCTTGAGGACTTATATAGGAGAGAAGACATATAGAATAGAAAAGAGGGTACAGGAACTACAGCATTTAGAATCACATTAGAAAAGGTGGTGTTACAGTGTTCTTGCCTGGAGAATCCCAGGGACGGGGGAGCCTGGTGGGCTGCCGTCTATGAGGTCACACAGAGTTGGACACAACTGAAGCGACTTAGCAGCAGCAGCAGTGGTAAAGAACCTGCCTGCCAATGCAGGAGACCCAAGAGGCTTGGGTTCAATCCCTGGGTCAGGAAGATCCCCTGGAGAAGGGCATGGCAGTTCACTCCAATATTCATGCCTGGAGAGTCCCATAGATGCAGAGGAGCCTTGTGGACAGTCCATGGGGTCACAGAGCGTTGGACAAATACTGAACAACTAACAAATAAGCAAGAGCAAGAGTAGCCAGTTATTTAAGAAAACCAGCCTAGTGTGCAGAATAGAGCCCAGCAAGGAGAGTATCAGAAGAGGCCAATTATGAAAGTTTAATTAAACTGAGTACAGAAAAGGGAGCCAAATTGAGATTGTTACTTTCATAGGAGTGATAGGGAGATTGAAATAGGGAGATTGAAGTTTGCCATTTATCTTAGCAACGCTAATTGTAAGAAGGCAGTGGAACCTCAGAGTTCTGAGAGAAAATTAATTCTGACCCTAGAATCCTATAGACAGACAAAGCATTGAAGGATGAGGGCAAATGAGGGAATTTTAAACTATTTTTTTGACCTCTCATATATCTTTTCAGAAAAAAAAAGAAACCTGGGAAGCTGGTAATAGGATCTACTCTATGAATGCAATAAAAAAGATACTTCAGTGCAAATATTTAGAATTCCAAGGTGATCAGTAATAATAAGAATGAAAAGTAAGAAGGATCTCAGAAGAACATCTTTAAGAAAAAAGTAGATTCATTTTATACAATAGCATGTTTAAAAAACCTTAATAATTTTAATGAGAATGACGTTTTTTCCTGCCATCAACCCCCCCCCCCCGCAAAAAAAAGACAATTAAAATCTTTAGTAAAGGCAAAAAATTGTGTAACTCATGGTCCAAATATGAAACTAAGATGTGACAGTATTATGAGAAATCAATGGAAAAGAGAATCTGACATTGACACCTAGAACATTCTCCTTCAATAAGCATAAATTTAATAATATGGCTTACATTTGTCTTTTTACAAGTCTGTTTATACAATTGATTCAGCAGTGAATAAGATTTACAAAATTGTAATATTGAAAAAAAATCACTTTTAAAAATAAGTTGAAGGACAAAATACAAAAGACAATTATCCTGACACAGTAAATATTATAATTATTGACTGTATAAAAGTAGTGGTACAGCTAATGGAAGTTGGGAAGTGGAGGGAAGTGAAAGGATGCAAATGCACTAATCTTACATAATGGAGGAATTAAGAGACATTTTAAAATGTGTGGATGAACACTTTCAAATGGTAGGTCAAGAAATAGAGGTTTAACGACCCAATCAAAAAATAGGCCAAAGAACTAAACAGACATTTCTCCAAAGAAGACATTCAGATGGCTAATAAACACATGAAAAGATACTCAACATCACTCATTGAGGAATGCAAATCAAAACCACAGTGAGGTACCATTTCACGCCGGTCAGAATGGCTGCTATCCAAAAATCTACAAACAATAAATGCTGGAAAGGGTGTGGAGAAAAGGGAACCCTCTTAGACTGTTGGTGGGAATGCAAACTAGTACAGCCACTATGGAGAACAGTGTGGAGATTCCATAAAAAACTGGAAAAGAACTGCCATTGACCCAGCAATCCCACTGCTGGGCATACACACCAAGGAAACCAGAATTGAAAGAGACACATGATGAACACCCCAGTGTTCATCACAGCACTGTTTACAATAGCCAGGACATGGAAGCAACCTAGATGTCCATCAGCAGATGAATGGATGTGAAAGCTGTGGTACATATATACAATGGAGTATTACTCAGCCATTAAAAAGAATACATTTGAATCAGTTCTAATGAGGTGGATGAAACTGGAGCCTATTATACAGAGTGAAGTAAGTCAGAAAGAAAAACACCAATATAGTATACTAACGCATATATATGGAATTTAGAAAGATGGTAATGATGACCCTATATGCGAGACAGCAAAAGAGACACAGACATAGAACAGTCTATTGGACTCTGTGGGAGAAGGCAAGAGTGAGATGATCTGAGAGAATAGCACTGAAACGTATATTATCATATGTGAAACAGACCACCAGTCCAGGTTCGATGCATGAGACAGGGTGATTGGGGCTGGTGCACTGGGATGACCCTGAGGGATGGGATGGGGAGGGAGTTGGGAGGGGGGTTTAGGATGGGGAACATATTTACACCCATGGCTGATTCATGTCAGTGTATGGCAAAAACCACTACAATATTGTAAAGTAATTAGCCTACAATTAAATAAAGTAATAAAAAAGAAATAGAGGTTTAAATATATTTAAAGCAATTAAGTAAGAAATAGAACTTAATGTACTGTAATAAAAATTGCAAAGACGAGACTAGGGAAAGAAAAATGGAGGCTGATGTAAGTAAGCTAAGTTCTTATTGTTCTTTTTCAAAGAGTGGACTCAATTTTTAAAAAGTCAGGAATTGAATCTAAATGTGGCAGTAGGTGTGTATTATTTTGGAGGATAGAGGTATCTATCAGAAGTACTAAAAACAGTTTCACGTAGCTATCTTTAGAGTAGTGGTTTTCAAACTGTGGGAGTGAATCAAGTTAGTGGGCTACAATCTACATTAGAAGGGCAAAAAAGAAAAAGTATGAACAAGTAAAATTCTTGAAACTTTTATCATCTGTGTGTGTGTGTGTGTGTGTGTGTGTATGTGGGTGTAAAGTGTATTTCCTACTTGGGTCCTCGTCAAAAAAGTAATCCAGAGGGAGGGAAAGATGGCGGAGGAATAGGACGGGAAGATCACGTTCTCCCTCACAAATTCCTCAAAAGAACATTTCAACGCCGAGCAAACTCCACAAAACAACTTCTGTAGGCTGGCAGAGGACATCAGGCAACCAGAAAAGCAGACCATTGTCTTCAAAATCAGATTTTTAATCTTTGTTGTCAATTTTGTACATTTAAAAACCCAAACTTCACTACCCAAGTTTACCTGAGAGCGAGATTACTGGCTTGTCCACTCTCTCCTCCTCTGGCCTCTCCTTTTTCTCCACCAGGTGGCCTCTGTCTCTTTTCTCCCCCATCTCTTCTCTATCCAACTCTGTGAATCTCTGTGTGTTCCAGACGGTAGAGAACACCTAAGGAACTGGTTACTGGCAGGATTTGTCTCTCTCCTACTCATTCCTCTCTCTTATCCTCCTGGTCACCTCTGTCTACTTCCTCCCTCTCCTCTTCCCCGTATAACTCTGTAAATACCTCTGAGCGGTCCAGACTATAGAGCGCACATAAGGAAGTGACTACTGGCTAGCTTGCTCTCTCCTCTCTTGATCTCACCACATCTCATTCCAGTTACCTCTAACTACCCCCTCCATCTTCTCTTCTCCTTGTAACTCAGTGAACCTCTCTGAGTGTCCCTCAAGGTGGAGAAACTTTTCATCTTTAACCTAGATGTTTTATCATCGGTGCTGTATAGATGGAGAAGTCTAGAGGCTACTGTGAAAATAAAACTGAAAACCAGAAGCAGGAAGCTTAAACCCAAAGCCTGAAAACATTAGAGAACTCTTGAATTCAGGGAACATTAAGCAATAGGAGCTCATCAAAAGCCTTCATACCTACACTGAAACCAAGCTCCACCCAAGGGCCAACAAGTTCCAAAACAAGACATACCACACAAATTCTCCAGCAACACAGGAACACTCCCCTGAGCCTCAATATACAGGCAGCTCAAAATTATCCCAAAACCTTTGATGTCTCATAACCCATTACGGGTCACTCCACTGCACTCCAGAGAGAAGAAACCCAGCTCCACCCACCAAAACTCCAACACAAGCCTCCCTAACCAGGAAACCTTGACAAGCCACTGATAGAACCCCACCCAAAGTGAGGAAGCTCCATAATAAAGAGAACTCCACAAATTATCAGAATATAAAAAGGCCACCCCAAACGCAGCAATATAACCAAGATGAAGAGACAGAGGAATACTCAGCAGGTAAAGGAACAGGAGAGTTGCCCACCAAATCAAACAAAAGAGGAAGAAGTAGGGAATCTACCGGAGAAGGAATTCCGAATATTGATAGTGAAAATGATCCAAAATCTTGAAATCAAAATGGAAACACAGATAAATAGCCTAGAGACAAGGATTGAGAAGATGCAAGAAAGGTTTAACAAGGACCTAGAAGAAATAAAAAAGAGTCAAAATATAATGAATAACACAATAAATGAGATCAGAAACACTCTGGAGGCAACAAATAGCAGAATAACGGAGGCAGAAGATAGGATTAGTGAAATAGAAGATAGAATGGTAGAAATAAATGAATCAGAGAGGAAACAAGAAAAACGAATTAAAAGAAACGAGGACAATCTCAGAGACCTCCAGGACAATATGAAACGCTCCAACATTCGAATTATAGGAGTCCCAGAAGAAGAAGACAGAAAGAAAGATCATGAGAAAATCCTTGAGGAGATAATAGTTGAAAACTTCCCTAAAATGGGGAAGGAAATAATCACCCAAGTCCAAGAAACACAGAGAGTCCCAAATAGGATAAACCCAAGGCGAAACACCCCAAGACACATATTAATCAAATTAACAAAGATCAAACACAAAGAACAAATATTAAAAGCAGCAAGGGAAAAACAACAAATAACACACAAGGGGATTCCCATAAGGATAACAGCTGATCTGTCAATAGAAACTCTTCAGGCCAGGAGGGAATGGCAAGACATACTTAAAGTGATGAAAGACAATAACCTACAGCCCAGATTACTGTACCCAGCAAGGATCTCATTCAAATACGAAGGAGAAATCAAAAGCTTTACAGACAAGCAAAAGCTGAGAGAATTCAGCACCACCAAACTAGCTCTCCAACAAATTCTAAAGGATATCCTCTAGACAGGAAACACGAAAAGGGTGTATAAACCCGAACCCAAAACAATAAAGTAAATGGCAACGGGATCATACTTATCAATAATTACCTTAAACGTAAATGGGTTGAACGTCCCAACCAAAAGACAAAGACTGGCCGAATGGATACAAAAACAAGACCCCTCTATATGCTGCTTACAAGAGACCCACCTCAAAACAAGGGACACATACAGACTGAAAGTGAAGGGCTGGAAAAAGATATACCACGAGAATAGAGACCAAAAGAAAGCAGGAGTGGCAATACTCATATCCAATAAAATAGACTTTAAAACAAAGGCTGTGAAAAGAGACAAAGAAGGCCACTACATAATGATCAAAGGAACAATCCAAGAAGAAGATATAACAATTATAAATATATATGCACCCAATATAGGAGCACCACAATATGTAAGACAAATGCTAACAAGTATGAAAGGGGAAATCAACAATAACACAATAATAGTGGGAGACTTTAATACCCCACTCACACCTATGGACAGATCAACTAAACAGAAAATTAACAAAGAAACGCAAACTTTAAATGATACATTAGATCAGTTAGACCTAATTGATATCTATAGGACATTTCACCCCAAAACAACGAATTTCACCTTTTTTTCAAGTGCTCATGGAACCTTCTCCAGGATAGATCACATCCTGGGCCATAAATCTAAACTTGATAAATTCAAAAAAATCGAAATCATTCCAAGCATCTTTTCTGACCATAATGCATTAAGATTAGATCTCAATTACAGGAGAAAAACTATTAAAAATTCCAACATATGGAGGTTGAACAACACACTTCTGAATAACCAACAAATCACAGAAGAAATCAAAAAAGAAATCAAAATATGCATAGAAACTAATGAAAATGAAAACACAACAACCCAAAACCTGTGGGACACTATAAAAGCAGTGCTAAGAGGAAAGTTCATAGCAATACAGGCATACCTCAAGAAGCAAGAAAAAAGTCAAATAAATAACCTAACTCTACAACTAAAGCAACTAGAAAAGGAAGAGTTGGAGAACCCCAGAGTGAGTAGAAGGAAAGAAATCTTAAAAATTAGGGCAGAAATAAATGCAAAAGAAACAAAAGAGACCATAGCAAAAATCAACAAAGCCAAAAGCTGGTTCTTTGAAAGGATAAATAAAATTGACAAACCATTAGCCAGACTCATCAAGAAGCAAAGAGAGAAAAATCAAATCAATAAAATTAGAAATGAAAATGGAGAGATCACAACAGACAACACAGAAATACAAAGGATCATAAGAGACTACTATCAGCAGTTGTATGCCAATAAAATGGACAACGTGGAAGAAATGGACAAATTCTTAGAAAAGTACAGTTTTCCAAAACTGAACCAGGAAGAAATAGAAAATCTTAACAGACCCATCACAAGCACGGAAATTGATACTGTAATCAGAAATCTTCCAGCAAACAAAAGCCCAGGTCCAGATGGCTTCACAGCTGAATTCTACCAAAAATTTCGAGAAGAGCTAACACCTATCCTACTCAAACTCTTCCAGAAAATTGCAGAGGAAGGTAAACTTCCAAACTCATTCTATGAGGCCACCATCACCCTAATACCAAAACCTGACAAAGATGTCACAAAAAAAGAAAACTACAGGCCAATATCTCTGATGAACATAGATGCAAAAATCCTCAACAAAATTCTAGCACTCAGAATCCAACAACACATTAAAAAGATCATACACCATGACCAAGTGGGCTTTATCCCAGGGATGCAAGGATTCTTCAATATCCGCAAATCAATCAATGTAATTCACTACATTAACAAATTGAAAAATAAAAACCATATGATTATCTCAATAGATGCAGAGAAGGCCTTTGACAAAATTCAACATCCATTTATGATAAAAACTCTCCAGAAAGCAGGAATAGAAGGAACATATCTCAACATAATAAAAGCTATCTATGACAAACCCACAGCAAACATTATCCTCAATGGTGAAAAATTGAAAGCATTTCCCCTAAAGTCAGGAACAAGACAAGGGTGTCCACTTTCACCGCTACTATTCAACATAGTTCTGGAAGTTTTGGCCACAGCAATCAGAGCAGAAAAAGAAATAAAAGGAATCCAAATTGGAAAAGAAGAAGTAAAACTCTCACTGTTTGCAGATGACATGATCCTCTACATGGAAAACCCTAAAGACTCCACCAGAAAATTACTAGAGCTAATCAATGAATATAGTAAAGTTGCAGGATATAAAATCAACACACAGAAATCCCTTGCATTCCTATACACGAATAATGAGAAAGTAGAAAAAGAAATTAAGGAAACAATTCCATTCACCATTGCAACGAAAAGAATAAAATACTTAGGAATATATCTACCTAAAGAAACTAAAGACCTATATATAGAAAACTATAAAACACTGATGAAAGAAATCAAAGAGGACACTAATAGATGGAGAAATAGACCATGTTCATGGATTGGAAGAATCAATATAGTGAAAATGAGTATACTACCCAAAGCAATTTACAAATTCAATGCAATCCCTATCAAGCTACCAGGCACATTTTTCACAGAACTAGAACAAATAATTTCAAGATTTGTATGGAAATACAAAAAACCTCAAATAGCCAAAGCAATCTTGAGAAAGAAGAATGGAACTGGAGGAATCAACTTGCCTGACTTCAGGCTCTACTACAAAGCCACAGTCATCAAGACAGTATGGTACTGGCACAAAGACAGACATATAGATCAATGGAACAAAATAGAAAGCCCAGAGATAAATCCACACACATATGGACACCTTATCTTTGACAAAGGAGGCAAGAATACACAATGGAGTAAAGACAATCTCTTTAACAAGTGGTGCTGGGAAAACTGGTCAACCACTTGTAAAAGAATGAAACTAGATCACTTTCTAACACCGCACACAAAAATAAACTCAAAATGGATTAAAGATCTAAATGTAAGATCAGAAACTATAAAACTCCTAGAGGAGAACATAGGCAAAACACTCTCAGACATAAATCACAGCAGGATCCTCTATGATCCACCTCCCAGAATGCTGGAAATAAAAGCAAAAATAAACAAATGGGATCTAATTAAAATTAAAAGCTTCTGCACAACAAAGGAAAATATAAGCAAGGTGAAAAGACAGCCTTCTGAATGGGAGAAAATAATAGCAAATGAAGCAACTGACAAACAACTAATCTCAAAAATATACAAGCAATTTCTGCAGCTCAACTCCAGAAAAATAAACGACCCAATCAAAAAATGGGCCAAAGAACTAAATAGACATTTCTCCAAAGAAGACATACGGATGGCTAACAAACACATGAAAAGATGCTCAACATCACTCATTATTAGAGAAATGCAAATCAAAACCACAATGAGGTACCACTTCACACCAGTCAGAATGGCTGCGATCCAAAAATCTGCAAGCAAGAAATGCTGGAGAGGGTGTGGAGAAAAGGGAACCCTCCTACACTGTTGGTGGGAATGCAAACTAGTACAGCCACTATGGAGAACAGTGTGGAGATTCCTTAAAAAATTGCAAATAGAACTACCTTATGACCCAGCAATCCCACTTCTGGGCATACACACCGAGGAAACCAGAATTGAAAGAGACACATGTACCCCAATGTTCATCGCAACACTGTTTATAATAGCCAGGACATGGAAACAACCTAGATGTCCATCAGCAGATGAATGGATAAGAAAGCTGTGGTACATATACACAATGGAGTATTACTCAGCCGTTAAAAAGAATTCATTTGAATCAGTTCTGATGAGATGGATGAAACTGGAGCCGATTATACAGAGTGAAGTAAGCCAGAAAGAAAAACACCAATACAGTATACTAACACATATATATGGAATTTAGGAAGATGGCAATGACGACCCTGTATGCAAGACAGGGAAAGAGACACAGATGTGTATAACGGACTTTTGGACTCAGAGGGAGAGGGAGAGGGTGGGATGATTTGGGAGAATGACATTCTAACATGTATACTATCATGTGAATTGAATCGCCAGTCTATGTCTGACGCAGGATGCAGCATGCTTGGGGCTGGTGCATGGGGATGACCCAGAAAGATGTTATGGGGAGGGAGGTGGGAGGGGGGTTCATGTTTGGGAATGCATGTAAGAATTAAAGATTTTAAAATTTAAAAAAAAAAAAAAAGTAATCCAGGAAGTAGAACTAAGTTGTGGACAGTAGTTGGGCAACATTTTAATCTTTTATTTTTCTACTCCATGTATTTGAATTTTTAACTCATGCGTGTATTAATTTTGTAATAATTAAAAATATGTATCTGTATTTTAATATATTAAAAAATTCATAAGCTTTCATAAGATAATGTGGTATATTTCCTAACAAAAGCAGATACTAGGCAATTTTCTTAAGAAACAGAATGACAGGCAATCTTACCATCACTTAGCAAGAAAGGAAAAATTAACAGCAAGTTTTAAAGATTACTTAAGGCTTAAGAAAGGGAAGCCTGGGGCAGGGCCAAGAATTTAAGACTTTAGGAGTAGATTAAGTGGATAAAAGAAATAAAAGTTCAAATATCACTTTCAGGATATAACCCAATACTAAGAATGACCTTGAATCAACAAATAATTTTACCTTATTGTCTCTATGTAATGTTTCATCTATCAGTGAACAATATAATTGCTTGCATTTCTATGGTGGCTTTCAACTTTCCTCAGTTTGCATCAAATATGATACAATTTTAGAGCACCTGTTTGCCCAGATCCTCCATTTTCTAAAAGCTTCTACTTCACTGGGGTGAGATCTCTGTGGCCATGTGCAATTTGTGACCTACCACCTAGCCATAAGAGTGTTGGTCCCTTAGTCAGTCATGTCTGACTCTTTGCAACCCCAGGGAGTACAGCCCACCAGGATCCCCTGTCCATGGAATTCTTCAGGCAAGAATACTAGAGTCAATAGCCATTCCCTTTTCCAAGAGATCTTCCCCAGGGATCAAACCCATGTCTCCTGTGTTGCAGGTAGGTCCTTTACCATTTGAGCTATAAGGGCTTCCCTGATAGCCTGCAAAGTGTTGGACATGACTGAGCAACTAGACAGAGCACACACCTAGCCATACCTGCTTTGACCAAGGAGACTCCAGACCCAATCTGTACTAGTCAGACTTTCTCTCCTAGGAATTTAGAACTGAGAAATGGTGGTCATTTTGTACTGATCCCCTGGGGAATAAGGATATCATTCTGAGACAGCCATATCTTGCCCATTCATATAGATACCTGCTCTTCCCATGCCTTCATGTTCACACTTCCTTTGTCACCTTGCTTACTCCTTGCACTTTGCAGTGTTAGATACCCGAGATTCTGTCATGTACCTCTTGGGATACAGAGTTGATATGCATTGGAGATCACGTCTGTGTGCTTTGAGTACTGTTTTCCTGTTAGGACCAATCCTAAAGGAGTTTATTCCAGAGGGCCGGGACACATAGGAATCAAAAGAAAATGGCACCAGAGGTAACTGACAAGTTTATATTGTACCCAAGGAGCAGAGATGATATTAGCTGAAAGGCTGATTTCTATCTTCCCTGTTGCCTCTGCTGGGGCTCCTGTGGCTGATAAGGTGAGGTAAGATTTCGTTATATGGTCGATCAGCTAGCTCTAGATCCCCTGCCTTTGCTTTGTTCTTTAGTTGCTAAGTCATGCCTGCCTGTTTTGCAACTTCGTGGACTGTAGCCCGCCAGGCTCCTCTGTTCATGGGATTTTGCAGGCAAGAATACAGGCAATTTCCTCCTCAAGGGGATCTTCCTGACCCAGGGATTGAACTCGCGTCTCCTGCATTGCAGGTGAATTCTTTACTGCTGAGCCACTGGGGAAGCACCCCTGCCTTTGCTGGGCCCTTAACACCTAAGATGACCATATATCTGATTTACTTGGGAGGCAGTTTCCCCACAGCCCTAATACAATTATTAGTGCTCTTTCATTCCTAAAAAGGTCCTGGTTTGGATGATAAGTCATATGGCCACCTGTTCATGATCATAAGAGCTGTCTGGCACTCTGATAGAAGTAAAGCCTTAGTCTCTTCACTCCTCCTATTCACTGTTGAATGCCTCAGCTGGAAAAGCCTCCAAGCCTCCATTCTCCCCATGTCAGGTCTTTCAGCTGCCACTTTGAAGGTATAAGTTTGAGAGGCAAAGAGGTTGGCTAGTCATTTTTCTCCTTGTCCTAGAAACCACCCCCTCCCCCCTCGAAAAAACTGGCTGAAACCATTAAGAAAATGCTAGATCTAGAAGCTAAGTTACCTCCTCCTTTCCATATACTTCCTCTTATAGTTCTTGTCCTGCTATTCACTTGTACATTCTTTTTTCTTTCTTTTCATTTTTTTGTTCTCTAATATTTGGCTGTGCTGGCACCAGAGGTAACTGACAAGTTTATCTTCATTGCAGCGGCTGCAGGCTTCCCTGTTTGTGGCTTGCAGGCTCCAGAGTGCATGGGCGTAGGATTTGCAGTGTGCAGGCTTCTCTCTAGTTGTGGTGCTCAAGCTTAGTTGCCCTGCAGCCTGCGGGATCTTAGTTCCCCTCCCAGAGATCAAACCTGTACCCCCTGCATTGGAAGATGGATTCTTCACCTCTGGACAACCAGGGAAGTCCTCTTCCTTTCTTTCTTTAAAAACTCTTCCTGTGGGTTGGTTTTTTCGCAGAGTTGATTTTGAGGAAATGCATTTTGACGAATGTTTCTCCACTGAGTTGGAATTTTTTTCCTGAGGTGTTTTTAACCCAAAGTTATGTGATATAGATATTAAAACCATGCTAAAGGTTTAGTTTTGTGAATTATCTATCTAGCACCAGGTAAATTTGGAATAAAAGTTTGACTCTTTCAAGTGCATAGGTTAACCTGTGAAGAGTTTTCAGGTATTGTAGCTTTTCAGGTATGTGGGCAGTTGGCTGTAGAGTATCTCTGATGCCAGGTAATGTCATTGAAGAAGTTTAAGAGACCTAGGTTAAAGGCCTGATTTCACCTGTCTTGTGATCTTAGCTGCTGATGTTCTGCCCCTGTGGAATCATGCAGTTTTATTGCTGAAAAGAACTAATGATCATCTAATTGAACCCCTTTAGTTTTACATGTAAGAGCATAAAGGAGTAAAGAGGTAAAATGATTAGCCCAGTAGCTCACAACTAGTAAGCAGTACGAGCAAGATTAAAATCTGGGACTTATGACATGGAAAATACGAGGTTCTGCATTTACAAAGGACTTCCTCGAAGTGGCTTACTCCACCAGTACATTTTATCTGCAATTTTATTGTCTCTGGGGCTTCCCTGGTAGCTTGGACGGTAAGGCGTCTAATGCCTACAATGCGGGAGACCTGGGTTTGATCCCTGAGTTGGGAAGATCCCCTGGAGAAGGAAATGGCAACCCACTCCAGTATTCATGCCTGGAAAATCCCATGGACCAAGGAGCCTGGTGGGCTACAGTCCATGGGGTTGCAAAGAGTCGGACACGACTGAGTGACTTCTCTTCACTTCACTTCTTCACATACACAGAAAAGAATTCAGCTACCTTAAAAGGAAAGAATAAAGCGCAGATGAAAAACTATTAATTCATTAAGTCAACAAATACTTATGAAGTGCCTGCTGTTCCAGGTACTATTCTAGATACTAGGGATATAGCAGTGAATAAATCTGAGTCTGTGCCCTTGTGGGTATATATTCCTGGGAGAGGGAGGCAGATGATGAACAAATAAATATTTTTAAAAATGTCAAGTAGTAAAAGGTTCTATGAAGAAAAATAAAGGGTAAGAGAAGAAAGTTTGACCTTGGGATCAGGGAAGGCCTCTTTGAGGAATTGAGCAGAGATTTGAACCAGTTGCATCAGCAAGCCAAAAATATACCTGGAGGAAATTCTTTCCAAGCTGCAGTTCTAGGACACACAAAAACTTTGACTTGGGAACAGTCTTGGGAAATTTAAGAGATATAGTGGCAGGAAGAAAGAAAAAATATTCTACACTTAGATAAAAAGGAGATTTTAAAAACATGCAAAGAGAAAAGATAGATTCAGTTCAGTCGCTCAGTCATGTCTGACTCTTTGCGAACCCATGGACTATGGCACACCAGGCCTCCGTGTCCATCACCAATTCTTGGAGTTTACCCAAACTCATGTCCATTGAGTCAGTGATGCCATCCAGCCATCTCATCCTCTGTTGTCCCCTTCTTCTCCCACCTTAAATCGTTTCCAGCATCAGGGTCTTTTCAAATGAGTCAGTTCTTTGCATCAGTTGGCCAAAGTATTGGAGTTTCAGCTTCAGCATCAATCCTTCCAATGAATATTCAAGACTAATTCCCTTTAGGATTGACTGGTTGGATGTCCTTGCTGTCAGTTGTTAAATAAATAGGTTAAAGATGCCCTCTGTATATTGGTCCTTATGTTGTTTACTTATTCACAGCAGGCTAGTACCATTATTTTAAATCTACCAATATCAAACTCAAATTTTTATATTTTTATTTATATAAAAACAATGATAATAATGACTCATCAGGGAATATAAAAATAAGATAAATCTAAAATACTAATGGTAGTAACATGTATAATGGGATAGAGTGAACATATTAATAGAACTATCCTAGGTCTTTGTTTTATTCATAATCAAGGTAGATATATTTATCAATTTTAGACTCTATAAATGTTTATATTAAAGATATAACTAAAGGATATATGTAGAATGTACTATTCCAAAATATAATACGGAGTAAGGTAAACACAGTCTATTTAATGCAACAGATAGTAGCAAGAGAAAAAGCAGGTTTTTTAAAGTAAAAAGAGTTTATTTAACTTTTAAAGAGAAAAGCATGAAATAAAGTAAGAAATAAATCCAAAAATATCAGTAAATGGACTCAATTCACCAATTTAAAATTAGATATTATCAGATTGATATAAAAAAATAAAAATGTACCTGAATTGAATTTATAGGAACTATGTCTAATATGAAGATGTAGAAATACTCAAGTAAGTAAAAGAAGAAGTTCTATAGTAAGGCAGAAAGAAGAAAAGTTAAAGGATTGGAAGGAAATTAATAAAACGGTCATTATTTGCAGATGATATGATTGTCTACATAAAAGAATCCAACAGTCTGCTGACAAATCATTAGACTTAATCAGAGAATTTGTCAAAATGTCCAATACAAGGTTTATATACAAAATTTAAATGCATTTTATATGCAATTAGGAAAAATAATATTTTAAGAGATAATTTTTATAATAGCAAGAAAAAATATAACATCCTTTGGATATTAGGCAAGGCTTTATAGAGAAAATTATAAAACTTTAATGAAAACATAAATATATTGAGAAATACATTGAGAAATATAAACATATCATTGGCTAGAAAGATAATATTGTGAAGAAGACAAGTCTTTCAAAATTGATCTATCCAAATTTTGATTGAAATCTTAGATGAATTTCTTAACTTGACAAGTTTGAGAGAATTTATGTGAAAAACCAAAGACCCAAAAATAGCCAAGATATTCCTCAAGAATAACTAGGGAAGATTTGCTGTATTACATATCAAGATTTCTTATAAATTTATATTAAGTAAAACATATTGGCAATGACCCAGCAATAAAAAATTGACCAGTGGAACTATATTAGAGTCAAGAAACTGATCCATACATATATGGTAACTTGATTTATGCCAGGTGGATAGCATAGATGACTGAAGAAGGATGAATGTCAATAAAGAGTGATAGGTTTTGAACTGCTGCTTAGTCGCTTCAGTTGTGTCCTACTCTGTGCGACTCCACAGACGGCAGCCCACCAGGCTCCCCCATCCCTGGATCCTCCAGGCAAGAATACTGGAGTGGGTTGCCATTTCCTTCTCCAATTAGGTTTAGAACTACTTACCTTCAATTTTCTAGTTAAATGAGATCATAAATGTCTACGTTGTTTAAACTACTGTTAGATTTTTCTGTTACTTATAGCCCAGAGAATTCCAGATACAAGTCCTGGCTTCCTTTGGTCCCTGATGAAGTCCTAGCATCCTTTGGTCAAGGATACATGATTAAAATGGTGCAGTCAGAGTGGATCCCGAGACTTGTTAGGGAACGACAGGGAAGAGGCTATGCTTCTTCTACTAAATTTGAATCTGAGTGAATATGTGCCTGAAATTTCTGGGGACTACCACGTGGAACTTGAGAGGGAAGCCAACACAGGGGAAGGGAGAGTGAAGGATGAAAAGAAACTGAGTTTTGATTACAAGAGTTTGAACCTTTTAACTTAATGACCCAGATAACAACGATGTTGTAGCCTCTCAACTAGAGACAGCCATCCTGGAATGTGAAGTCAAGTGGGCCTTAGAAAGCATAACCAAGAACAAAGCTAGTGCAGTGATGAAATTCCAGCCAAGTTATTTCAACTCCTAAAAGATGATGCTATTAAAGTGCTGCACTCAACATGCCAGCAACTTTGGAAAACTCAGCAGTGGTCACAGGACTGGAAAAGGTCAGTTTTCATCCCAATCTGAAAGAAGGGGAATGCCAAAGAATGTTCAAACTACCACACAATTGCACTTGTTTTGCATGCTAGCAAGGTAATGCTCAAAATCCTTCAAGCTAGGCTTCACAGTATGTGAACTGAGAACTTCCAGGTACACAAGCTGGACTTTCAAAAGGCAGAGGAACCAGAGATCAAATTGCTGACATGCCAACATTGAATCATAGAAAAAGCAAGAGAATTCCAGAAAAAAATCCCCTTCTGGTTCATTGACTATGCCTTTGATTGTGTGGATCACAGGGAACTGGAAAATTCTTAAAGAGATGGGAATACCAGACTACCTTACCTGCCTCATGAAAGACCTGTGTGCAGGACAAGAAGCAACAGTTGGAACTAGATATGAAACAATGGACTGGTTTCAAATTGGGAAAGGAGTACATCAAGGCTGTCTATTATCACCCTGCTTATTTAACTTATATGCAGAGTACATCATGAGAAACGCTGGGCTGGAAGAAGCACAAGCTGGAATCAAGATTGCCAGGAGAAATATCAGTAACCTCAGATATGCAGATGATACCACTCTAATAGCAGAAAGTGAAGAGGAGCTAGAGAGCATCTTGATGAAGGTGAAAGAGGAGAGTGAAAGCTGACTTGTATAATATCATATAAGAAACAAATCACCAGTCCAGGTTCGATGCAGGATACAGGATGCTTGGGGCTGGTGCACTGGGATGACCCAGAGAGATGGTATGGGGAGGCAGGTGGGAGGGGGATTCAGGATTGGGAACATGTGTACACCCTTGGTGGATTCATGTTGGTGTATGGCAAAACCGATACAGTATTGTAAAGTAAAAAAAAAAAAAAATACTATTCTTTAACTACATCATATATCACATGTAAAAAAAAGAGCTCAACATTAAAAAATTGAGATCATGGCATCCAGACCCATCACTTCATGGCAAATAGATGGGGAAACAAAGGAAACAATGACAGATTTTATTTTCTTGGGCTCCAAAATCATTGTAGACAGTGACTGCAGCCTTGAAATTAAAAGACACTTACTGCTTGGAAGAAAATCTCTGACAAACCCAGACATCATATTTAAAAGCAGAAATATCACTTTGCTGGCAAAGGTCTGTATAGTCAGAGCTACGGTTTTTCCAGTAGTCATGTTTAGGCATGAAAGTTGGACCATAAAGAAGCTTGAGCATTGAAGAATTGAAGCTTTTTAACTGTGGTGCTGCAGAAAACTCTTGAGAGTCATGGATATTGAGGAGATCAAACTGGTCAATCCTAAAGGAAATCAACCCTGAATATTCACTGGAAAGACTGATGCTGAAACTCCAATACTTTGGCCACCTGATGCAAATAACTGGCTCATTGGAAAAGACCCTGATGCTGGGAAAGATTGAGGGCAGGAGGAGAAGGGGGCAACAGTGGTTGAGATGGTTGAATGGCATCACTGACAATGAACATGAGTTTGAGCAAACTCTGGCAAATAGTGAAGGACAGGGAAGCTTGGCATGCTGCAGTTCATGGGGTCACAAAGAGTTGGACACAGTTGCGTGACTGACCAATAACAACAACTGAGACCCACCTTCTCCTGTCTCCTTCTCCTATTATGTAAAAAAGAAAAATTATGTAAAAAAATTTATGTTAAAAATAATTACATAATTAGATTTTTCAATTATGTAAGCCAATACATTTCTTTAAATTTATTTAAGTCATTTTAAGTTGAATTGTCTGTCTTATGCAACCAAAATGATCTGACTAGAAATGGTAAAAACTCAGCTCACTTTATCAAAAAGCTTATCATCGAAACCATAATCTTACACTGAATTGTTAAAATGTTGCTTATTGAAGATGAATGTAACTAATAAAGCTAATGTGTAACCAAAAATGCAGTTGAGACTACAAGAGCAGTAATTAGTTTGAAACATTTGGGTCATGGTAATATTTACATTTTTTGGAAATTCTAAGAAAGAACAAAAGACTCTTTTATGTTTTAGTCAATAAAACCAAAGCTGAAAGGTTGAGAAGGAACTATGATATAAGGTTAGAAGGCGAGCTTAATTTTGTTTGCCATGTAATAAAGTTGCATGGAATTGTAGAAAATAAACTCTTGCCTCATTCTCTATAGAAACAATTTTTACAAATATGTAGTTAAAATGCCTTTTAAAATTCAGGTATTTTGTTAACTAGTCTTGCTAGGATGGCTTACAAAGGAGAAGGAGAAGAAAGTCTGAAAGTCATGAGACACAAGAAACTGTGTTTGTGTTTTTAGAGGATTTTTCACAAGAAAAGAGACCTTAAAGCCAAATAAATACCAAATGGATTCATGACAAAGAAAATGGTCTACAATAGTAGTTCTCAAAATTAATTTTAGCATTGGAACTTTTTTCCAAATGAAATCTTACAGAGAATTTCACTATGTAAATTAGACAAATGTATTTGTTACTATAGGTTTTTTAATGTAACTGTATAATGTTTGCTTGTTAAGGAGAAGAGGAAGGATGCTACCTTTAGTGTGTTTGTTGAACAAATTAAAATTTTAAAATCAAGAGTTATTGATGACAGTTCCCATCTTTTATCATCATCAGGATTTAGTTTATTTCTCTATTTAGTTTAGCTATGCAGGAGTAAGATGGACATTTGCAAATAGTAACTTTAGGATACTTTTGAATTAAACTGACTCAGAAGCCTGAGAAAGGAATAGTAGATTTTCCAAAATTTTATTTAAAAGTTAAACCATTAAGCATGTCTACTATTGAAAGTAATTATCTTATATATAAAGGTTAGAGAAGACAGAACTAAAAGTTACAAGGGTTGCATAAAATGCTTATAATAGGATACAATATTATGACATAACACTTGCTTACTTGTTAGTCTGTTGTTTTTGTTGCATAATTGGCTGTTTTGCCTCAACAGAGAATTTGCCAAATGATATGTCTGAACATTTAACTGTTTTTAAACTGAGCATGATGCATGTATGTTATGGATTTGTGCTCATTTGTACAATTTTATGTCAGTAAATGTGCTGATATGTCTTAATTTAAAAAAAGATTAACAGAAATGCAAAACCATAATTTTCAATTTAATCTTCATTTATGAGAAATTTCAGAGAAGGCAATGGCAACCCACTCCAGTGTTCTTGCCTGGAGAATCCCAGGGACGGGGGAGCCTGGTGGGTTGCTGTCTTTGGGGTCGCACAGAGTCGGACACGACTGAAGTGACTTAGCAGAAGCAGCAGCAACAGCATAAGAAATATAAGTGAGCACACAACACATTGATGAGGAAACACAGGACTGTTCACAGATATTTCAGTTCTCTTCCTGGGTATTGGTAAGGTTGTTCTTCCTGGCCCACTTTGGAGCTGGTTGTTGCCATGAAATGTGAAATGTGAGCAGCAATAATACTTCTGGCAGCACTTCTGGGCAGATATTTTAAGTGTCCCTGCACAGTTCTTCATGTCTCCTTTCCTCTGCCACAGTGATCAAAGAAGCACTCGCATGAGGAATCTCCATCAGCTTGGATTCCTGAGTGATAATGAACAGAATTCCCTGCTAACCTGATCTGAACTTGTGTAAAGTCAGAAACTATGGATTAGCTGAAACAGCCAGTTAGCTGAGAGGGGAGAGTGGTACAGACTTGCAGAGAAAATCTGAGATGCTGTGAGAGAGTGATGAGAGGGAGCACCGGATCCCTAGAATTTCTTTGGTTCCACGATTCCATGTCCCATGGGTTCTAACACTAAACCCTGTATAATCCAATGGAGCTTGAACAGGACTCCTGATACAGTTCAGTTCAGTTCAGTTGCTCAGTCGTGTCCAATTCTTTGCGACCCCATGAATTGCAGCACGCCAGGCCTCCCTGTCCATCACCAACACGCCAGGCCTCCCTGTCTATCACCTCCCGGAGTTCACTCAGACTGACGTCCATCGAGTCAGTGATGCCATCCAGCCATCTCATCTTCTGTCATCCCCTTCTTCTCCTGCCCCCAATCCCTCACAGTATCAGAGTCTTTCCCAATGAATCAACTCTTTGCATGAGGGAGCCAAAGTACTGGAGTTTCAGCTTTAGCATCATTCCTCCCAGAGAACAACCAGCGCTGATCTCCTTCAGAATGGACTGGTTGGATCTCCTTGCAGTCCAAGGGACTCTCAAGAGTCTTCTCCAACACCACAGTTCAAAAGCATCAATTCTTTCTTTGGCACTCAGCTTTCTTCACAGTCCAGCTCTCACATCCATACATGACTGCTGGAAAAACCATAGCCTTGACTAGTCGGACCTTTGTTGGCAAAGTAATGTCTCTGCTTTTGAATATGCTGTCTAGGTTGGTCATAACCCTCCTTCCAAGGAGTTCAGTTCAGTTCAGTTCAGTCGCTCAGTTGTGTCTGACTCTTTGCGACCCCATCCTCGGTCGTCCCCTTTGCCTCTTGCCCCCAATCCCTCCCAGCATCAGAGTCTTTTCCAATGAGTCAACTCTTCACATCAGGTGGCCAAAGTACTGGAGCTTCAGCTTTAGCATCATTCCTTCCAAAGAACACCCAGGGTTGATCTCCTTCAGAATGGACTGGTTGGATCTCCTTGCAGTCCAAGGGACTCTCAAGAGCCTTCTGCAACACCACAGTTCAAAAGCATCAGTTCTTTCTTTGGCACTCAGTATTCTTCACAGTCCAACTCTCACATCCATACATAACTACTGGAAAAACCATAGCCTTGACTAGATGAACCTTAGTCGGCAAAGTAATATCTCTGCTTTTCCATATGCTATCTAGGTTGCTCATAACTTTTCTTCCAAGGAGCAAGGGTCTTTTAATTTCATGGCTGCAATCACCATCTGCAGTGATTTTGGAGCCCCAAAAAATAAAGTCTGACACTGTTTCTACTGTTTCGCCGTCTATTTCCCATGAAGTGATGGGACCAGATGCCATGATCTTCGTTTTCTGAATGTTGAGCTTTAAGCCAACTTTTTCACTCTCCTCTTTCACTTTCATCAAGAGGCTTTTTAGTTCCTCTTCACTTTCTGCCATAAGGGTGGTGTCATCTGCACATCTGAGATTATTGATATTTCTCCCAGCAATCTAGATTCCAGCTTGTGTTTCTTCCAGTCCAGCATTTCTCATGATGTACTCTGCATAGAAGTGAAATAAGCAGGGTGACAATATACAGCCTTGACATCCTCCTTTTCCTATTTGGAACCAGTCTGTTGTTCCATGTCCAGTTCTAACTGCTGCTTCCTGACCTGCATTATAGGTTTCTCAAGAGGCAGGTCAGGTGGTCTGGTATCTCCATCTCTTTCAGAATTTTCCACAGTTTATTGTGATCCACACAGTCAAAGGCTTTGGCATAGTCAATAAAGCAGAAATAGATGTTTTTCTGGAACTCTCTTGCTTTTTCGATGATCCAGCTGATGTTGGTAATTTGATCTTTGATTCCTTTGCCTTTTCTAAAATCAGCTTGAACATCAGGAAGTTCACGGTTCACGTATTGCTGAAGCCTGGCTTGGAGTATTTTGAGCATTACTAGCATGTGAAATGAGCGCAATTGTGCAGTAGTTTGAGCAACAATGAGCTAAATAAAACGTGTTTCAGCGTAACAAGTGTCGTCAAAATGCACATGCTGAATCAAAAGTTATGGGCATTTTAATATTTAATGCCAAGTGTCACCCACTAGCAAGGATGAATATGGCCCTTTCACAGTAGTCTTGACCATCCTGGATGTGTACATTAAAAAATAAAGCAAAGTGAGGGGAAAAAAAACTACTAATAGGTCCAAAAAAAAGTTAAATTTATTAGTTAGCATTTTTTATTAATGAGGCTGACTTTTCCAAATGTTTCTAAGCCATTCCTTTTGTAATTTAAATAATTTCTCTTGCTAATTCATTTATTAGAATCAAAGTTTTCTTACAGGTGTATGTCAGTTTTCTGTATAGCAATACTTATAAATATTTTCCCAATTTGGTTTAGCTTTCATAATTGTTATGTTGGTGGTTTATGTCAATTTTTAACCTTTGTGTAGGTTATTTTCCTTTACTAAGCGGCATATTATCCAGTACTTTGTAAGCATCTCCTATGACTGTTTATTGTATAAAATTATTCTGCCTACTTTTGTGTGCTATGTAAATTGACATCTTTTATATGTAACTACTATTGTTATTTCCCATATTTTTCCTTCTAAAGATCACACTGATTCACAAACCTCAAATCTTATTTTTACTTTTTTGAATAAAATGTCTAATTATTTTACTGCACATCCTAGCAATCATACTCCTCTGCCTTTACATGAAGATGGTTCAAATTTTAATTTTATGTTAATTATAAGGCTGCTAAAAATGATTTTACTGACCACCAAAGAAATACACCTATCTTTACCCCTGAACTTCATACCTAATGTGTGTGTGTGTGTGTGTGTTTTTTCTGTCCAATGGATAGGGCCTTCAGTTTCAGTTCATTTCCAGCAATTGTTCCATTTTATATAACTGCTGAAAACAGTTTAAGGCTACAGGCAAATCAAATATTTGGAAACAATGGTGGACAGCATTCTGTCTCCTGAGAAATGTTGTGATCTAATCCTAACTTGACTTTTGTCCAGATAGTTCACTATGGTTCACTCTCTGTCCTGTTGATCATGCAGTTGTTGCCAGAACACAAACCCTCATCTAACTCTGCTGCTTGCAAAGCTCCCAGTCACCTGCAGGTAAAGTCAAAACTCTTTAGAACAGAAGAAGAACCTTTCATCATCTTGCCCCCCTACATTTTTATCTTCAGTTGCACCCCTCTTTAAAATGAGCACAGAAGCTGCAGCTATACAGAGGTACTTGTCAGTCTCAACAAATTAATTCTCATATCTGAGCTTTTGCACTTGTTATCCTGTTTACAATGTCCTGCGCTTCTCTTCCCACCCCACCCCAATTCTTAGCATCCTTCAAATGCTGACTCAAAGTTCACTTCCATAGTGACAACTCCAAGTTCAGACTGCCTGGCAGTCAGTCACCCCTTCCTCTAGGAACTAGACAATTATTATCAAGTGGGGGAGAGAGATGTGGAAACGAATAATCAAATACAGGTTAAAAAAAAACAAACAAACATGAACTCCTTAAGGACAAAGACCTCATCATTTTTTCACCTCTCTGTCCCCTGCATCTGCCAGTCACACAACAAATAAATGTTGAATTGAATTTAACTGAATCATGTGTAATGATTTAATAATTTCATTTTACCTTTAAGAATATCCACTACGTGGTTTTCTAAAATTATAGGTTCATAATTTGACCTTAAAAATACAAACTAAAAAGTGGTTGTTAAAATTTTACAAATGTTTGTATTATGATTTTTAATAGATTTCAGTTAAATATATATATTATTATTTTTTAAATTATGTAGTGTTTCTTTTCTACTTTAAGGAGGTCTGTATAATTCATAGAACCTATGTAAATGTCTCAGGGTATTTTTAAAGTGTATAAAGCATATAAAGAAATAATATTGAAATTAATATTTGATACTTTTTTTTGCAAACATGCTCCTGAAAAAAGTTAAAGTCATAGCAATAATGGTGGTGATGGTGGTTTGGTCGCTAAGTCGTGTCCGACTCTTGTGACCCCATGGACTGAAGTCATTCAGGTTCCACCATAGGATTTTCAGTGGTGACTGACATTTGTTTGAGTGCCCTTAATGTCCCAGATGCTTTGCTTTCTTGTCTCCTTTATTTCTCACAGGAGTTTCTGGAAAGAAGGTGACTTGAACACATTTTCCTGACCCTGCCCCATCTCCTTCTTTCCTTCCTCTAATTCCTTACTGTAGCAACTTAGCAGCAAAGAGCAGCAAACCTTTGCTTGTAATATATGTTTCTGAGGAGATTCATAGGAGAGGGTAGATACTGGACAAACGGGGTCAGTAACTGGGGAAAGCCAACTCTCTTTGGGAAAAACAGGGCTGCACAAGTGAATGGAATAATTTTCCTTCCAAGTGTCTGAGTAAAGTGTTTCTCTGCCTTGTATTTGGAGAGCCTGAGAATAAAGTATAGAATATTAGAGTAGAGGTTCTCAAAAGGTTGTCCCTGCACTTGTAGCAATGACATCATCTGGGAACTTCTTAGACTTGTTAGAAATGTAAATTCTTGGGCCTCACTGCTTATAAATCAGAAACTGTGGGAATGTGGCCCAAGAAGCTGTGTTTTAATAAGACCTCCAAGAAACTGTGATGAATGTCTTCAAGTTTAAGAACCATAGAACTGTAAGAGCAGACAGCTTAATATCCCCACCTACTGGAAACCTCAACCAGCTGACCTAAAAAGGTGCTGAGGAACTCCTCTCCATTAGTAGGGTGCAGGAACTTGCAATGTATTTAAATAAACAATAAATTGAGGGAGATTTATCCAGCTGACCAACCAGTGAGGGTAGCTCCTTTAAGACAGAAAGTAACTTAAATGTAAATAACAGTTCTGTTAGCTCCCTTAATAGGAATCAGAGCTTAGGTTAAATAACTGTTCAAGGTCATACCACTAGTGAATAACAGAATCACAGTTTGAACTCAGGTCCCCTCCTTACCTTCTGTACATAAATTCTAATTATATATACTTCAACTGTTTCTGTAGGATTTATACTTTTTAAAACTTTGTTTTAAATTGTGATATAACATACATACAGCAGCCCCTTTATGGCTGTCTTCTCCCTGGTGGTAACCACTATCTGGACTCTTGTGATCCTTTTTTATTTATTAAGCCATGTCTATGGACATCACCAGATGGTCAACACCGAAATCAGATTGATTATATTCTTTGCAGACAAAGATGGAGAAGCTCTATACAGTCAACAAAAACAAGACCAGGAGCTGACTGTGGCTCAGATCATGAACTCCTTATTACCAAATTCAGACTGAAATTGAAGAAAGTAGGGAAAACCGCTAGACCATTCAGGTATGACCTCAATCAAATCCCTTATGATTATACAGTGGAAGTGAGAAATAGATTTAAGGGCCTAGATCTGATAGATAGAGTGCCTGATGAACTATGGATGGAGGTTCGTGACATTGTACAGGAGACAGGGATCAAGACCATCCCCATGGAAAAGAAATGCAAAAAACCAAAATGGCTGTCTGGGGAGGCCTTACAAATAGCTGTGAAAAGAACAGAAGCGAAAAGCAAAGGAGAAAAGGAAAGATACAGGCATCTGAATGCAGAGTTCCAAAGAATAGCAAGAAGAGATAAGAAAGCCTTCTTCAGCAATCAATGCAAAGAAAGAGAGGAAAAGAACAGAATGGGAAAGACCAGAGATCTCTTCAAGAAAATTAGAGATACCAAGGGAACATTTCATGCAAAGATGGGCTTGATAAAGGACAGAAATGGTCTGGACCTAACAGAAGCAGAAGATATTTAGAAGAGGTGGCATGAATACACGGAAGAACTGTACAAAAAAGATCTTCACGACCCAGATAATCGTGATGATGTGATCACTAATCTAGAGCCAGACATCTTGGAATGTGAAGTCAAGTGGGCCTTAGAAAGCATCACTACAAACAAAGCTAGTGGAGGTGATGGAATTCCAGTTGAGCTGTTTCAAATCCTGAAAGATGATGCTGTGAAAGTGCTGCACTCAATATGCCAGCAAATTTGGAAAACTCAGCAGTGGCCACCGGACTGGGAAAGGTCAGTTTTCATTCCAATTCCAAAGAAAGGCAATGCAAAAGAATGCTCAAACTACCGTACAATTGCACTCATCTCACATGCTAGTAAAGTAATGCTCAAAATTCTCCAAGCCAGGCTTCAGCAATGTGTGAACCGTGAACTCCCTGATGTTCAAGCTGGTTTTAGAAAGGGCAGAGGAACAGGAGATCAAATTGCCAACATCTGCTGGATCATGGAAAAAGCAAGGGAGTTCCAGAAAAACATCTATTTCTGCTTTATTGACTATGCCAAAGCCTTTGACTGTGTGGATCACAAGAAACTGTGGAAAATTCTGAAAGAGATGGGAATACCAGACCACCTGACCTGCCTCTTGAGAAATCTGTATGCAGGTCAGGAAGCAACAGTTAGAACTAGACATGGAACAACAGACTGGTTCCAAATAAGAAAAGGAGTAGGTCAAGGCTGTATATTGTCATCCTGCTTATTTAACTTATATGCAGAGTACATCATGAGAAACACTGGACTGGAAGAAACACAAGCTGGAATCTAGATTGCCGGGAGAAATATCAATAATCTCAGATATGCAGATGACACCACCCTTATGGCAGAAAGTGAAGAGAAACTAAAAAGCCTCTTGATGAAAGTGAAAGAGGAGAGTGAAAAAGTTGGCCTAAAGCTCAACATTCAGAAAATGAAGATCATGGTATCTGGTCCCATCACTTCATGGGAAATAGATGGGGAAACAGTAGAAACAGTGTCAGACTTTATTTTTTTGGGCTCCAAAATCATTGGAGATGATGCCTGCAGCCATGAAATTAAAAGACACTCCTTGGAAGAAAAGTTATGAGCAACCTAGATAGTATATTCAAAAGCAGAGACATTACTTTGCCGACTAAGGTCCATCTAGTTAAGGCTATGGTTTTTCCTGTGGTCATGTATGGATGTGAGAGTTGGACTGTGAAGAATACTGAGTGCCGAAGAAAGAATTGATGCGTTTGAACTGTGGTGTTGGAGAAGACTCTTGAGAGTCCCTTGGACTGCAAGGAGATCCAACCAGTCCATTCTGAAGGAGATCAATCCTGGGTGTACTTTGGAAGGAATGATGCTAAAGCTGAAGCTCCGGTACTTTGGCCACCTCATGTGAAGAGTTAACTCATTGGAAAAGACTCTGATGCTGGAAGGGATTGGGGGCAGGAGGAGAAGGAGACTACCGAGGATGAGATGGCTGGTTGGCATCACGGGCTCGATGGACGTGAGTCTGAGTGAACTCCGGGAGATGGTGATGGACAGGGAGGCCTGGCGTGCTGTGATTCATGGGATCGCAGAGTCAGACACGACTGAGCGACTGAATTGAACTGAACTGATAAGCATTCTCAAACAATATAGTTAGTTTTTTCTTACCTTAAACTTCTTATGCAAAAAATCATACTGTTTATATCCTTATGTGTCCTTCTTCTTTTGCTCAACATTATATTTTGGATATTCATCCATATTGCCAAATGTAACCATAGTTTATTTTCATTGCTATTTAGTTTTCATTTATTAGGGTGAATAATAAACATTTTTTTTTATTCTGGAATCCCTCATTTCTTCATTCCCACTGTCACTCTCCTACTTCAGACATTCATTAAATGATTCCTTATTAAGTTATCCCAGTGGTCTCTAACCTCCTCATTTCCAGGCTTTCCTCAGCTGCTGCCAGCAGATTCTTCTGAAAGTCAACACTGATCATGTACTCCTGTTAAACGAAGTTGTAGTAGGAGAGGAAGAAGAAAGGCTGGGAGGTAGGCAGTGACACATTTTTGGTTTTTATTCTGAGGACAATGAAAAGCCCTATCTGGTGATAGTTTTGACTTTCTAAGCTCAAAGGCTCTTATTCGAGAGTTCCTAGATCATAGGATTAGACTCCTTTGATACCTATGCCTGCAGGAGTCCAAGCAAGTTGGCTGCTGCTGCTGCTGCTGCTGCTAGGTCGCTTCAGTCATGTCCGGCTCTGTGCGACCCCACAGACGGCAGCCCACCAGGCTCCCTGCTGCTGCTGCTAAGTCGCTTCAGTCGTGTCCAACTCTGTGCGAGCCCATAGACGGCAGCCCATCAGGCTCCACCGTCCCTGGGATTCTCCAGGCAAGAACACTGGAGTGGGTTGCCATTTCCTTCTCCAACGCATGAAAGTGAAAAGTGAAAGTGAAGTCGCACAGTCGTATCCAACCCTTTGCGACCCCATGGACTGTATCTTACCAGGCTCCTACGTCCATGGGATTTTCCAGGCAAGAGTACTGGAGTGGGGTGCCATTGCCTTCTCCAACCCTAGGCGCTCCTTAATCACTGCCCACAGCCCCTTGAGATTACTTCAGCCGCTGGCTAAGTTCGCCTAGCCTTAGCTCCATATGTTGCCAATTCTTTCATTTCTCTGTAACTAACTGTTAAGTTCTATAGTAGATGTCCCCAACCTCTGGGCCATGGACTGGTATCTCCCCATAAGATCAGCAGTAGCATTAGATTAGAAATGAAGTGGTCAATAAATGTAATGTGTTTGAATTATCCTGAAACCATCCCCCGCCTCCCTAGTCCATGGAAAAATGATCTTCCATGAAATTGGTCCCTGATGTCAAAAAGGTTGGGAACTGCTGTTCTATAGAGGAGGCCACCTTTTACCCTCTTAGGATTCTTTTTGGATGGCTGAGAAATTAACATTAAACAGATCAACAGGAGAAAAGCATACCAATTTATTTAATGCAAGTTTTATATGAAATGGAGCCTTCATAAAGAATGAAGACCCAAAGAAATGGCAAAACCTATGTGCTTTTATATCTGTGAACAAAGAGAGCATATATAGAAAAGTGACTATGTAGGGGGTGCTAAAAGCAGATAAGGATTATTTTAACAAGGACTGTTTGTATAGAAGTTTCTTGGTCTTAATTTATAGGTCTTGATGAGAATGTTACATCCTTCTGGTATAGGAAAGACATCTTTCATATAGGAATTTCATCTCCTGCTTTTAAGAAAAACAAGGAAAGATCAGTGTTTTTCCCATTTTTCAAGTGCCTTTAACTTAAAATAGGTAATATGCCAAAGAAGCATAGTGGTGGCATACTTTGAACTCCTTCACTTTCTAACATACTTGACAGGTGGGACCATATAAATAAATGCATATATACACATACACACACACGTTTGTCCATGTATCCACTGACTTTTGAACAGTGCAATAGTGAACTATTTTGTTGTTCATGGTTTTTGTTCAGTCACTAATTTGTGTCCAACTCTGCTACCCCACGGACTGCAGCACACTGGGCTTCCCTGTCCTTCATTATCTCCCAGAGTTTGCTCAAATTCATGTCCATTGAGTCAGTGATGCTGTCTAACCATGTCATCCTCTGTTGCCCCCTTCTCCTTTTGCCTTCAATATTTCCCAGCATCAGAGTCTTTTTTTTTTTAATTTTTAATTTTTTTTATTTTTTAAATTTTAGTATCTTTAATTCTTACATGCGTTCCCAAACATGAACCCCCCTCCCACCTCCCTCCCCATAACATCTCTCTGGGTCATCCCCATGCACCAGCCCCAAGCATGCTGCATCCTATCAGAGTCTTTTTGAATGAATCGGCTCTTCACATCACGTGAAGATGCTGAAAAGTCCAAAGTGTTGGAACTTTAGCATCAGTCCCTCCAATGAATATTCAGGATTAATTTCCTTTAGGATTGATTGGTTTGATTTTCTTGCTGTCCAAGGGATTCTCAAGAGTCTTCTCCAGTACCACAATTTGAATGCATCAGTTTTTCTATGCCCACCTTTCTTTATGGTCCAGCTCTCACATCTGTACATAACTACTGGAAAAACCATAGCCCTGACTATATGGGCCTTTGTTGACAAAGTGATGTCTCTGCTTTTCAGTATGCTGTCTAGACTTGTCATAGCTTTAAAGTGAACAATTAATTTGCTGAAAAATGGCAAACTAAAGAAAAATGGACTGATACACTAAGAATCACAAGATTTAGCTAAAAATCTCACCTAAATGGGTAGAGACATTTCAAGCTTCAGAACAAACATTGCTAATTCATACCTTTGAGCATAATTAGAATTACAGAATATTAGGGCCTCCTTGAGGAGGGCATGGCAACCCACTCCAGTATTCTTACCTGGAGAATACCCAAGGACAGAGGAGTTTGGTGGACTTTAGCATGTACATCTTCCTAGGGCTAAAACTTCAGGACTTAAAATGACAGAAATTTATTCTCTCACAGCTCTGGAGGCCACAAGGTGTTGTCAGGGCCATGCTCCCTCCTTCTAAAGACTCTGGGGGATAATCCTTCCTTGCTTTTTCCAGCTTCTGGTGGCCCAATTGTTCTTTGGCTCATGGCAGCTTAACTCCAGTCTCTGCCCCTGACTTCACATAACCTTTTCCTCTTACTTCTCTTCTATTTCTTGTATGGACAGTGTCATTGGATTTAGTGCCCATCCTCATTGAGGATCATCTCATCTCAGGATCCTTAATTATATCAGCAAAGGTCATTTTTGCCAAATAAGGTCACATTCAGATGTTCCAGGTGAACATATCTTTTTGGGAGCCACCGTTCAGCCCACCACAATCTCACAGTTTGTTTATCCAGTTACCTAGTGACAGACAGTTGAATTCTTTCTCCCTTCCTTCCTTTCTTCTGTTATTAATAATGCTGCTATGAATATTCTTATCCAAGGCTTTTTGTGGATATGTTTTCAGATTCACAGTTTTTGAATTCCAGTTCTAATTATCTTGCTATAAGATGTGATTTTCTTTTTAGTGGTAATTACCATGAATGACATTTTAATTGTAATTCTCACTATTTCTATAAGGATTGATCAACCTGCATACAGCGGATCTAAACATTTTGTATCACTGAAACTTAGTACTGCCAAGAGGCAAGGTAGGGAATTCTAATACGTATATTCCTTTTGTTCCTCAAGATACTATCAAGAAACAAACAAGTTTCAAATCAGGAAGCATTGACTTTTAATTCTTTCAGTTCAGTTCAGTTCAGTCGCTCAGCCATGTCTGACTCTTTGCGACCCCAAAAATCGCAGCACACTAGGCCTCCCTGTCCATCACCATCTCCTGGAGTTCACTCAGACTCACGTCCATCGAGTCCGTGATGCCATCCAGCTATCTCATCCTGGGTCGTCCCCTTCTCCTCCTGCCCCCAGTCCCTTCCAGCATCAGAATCTTTTCCAATGAGTCAACTCTTCACATGAGGTGGCCAAAGTACTGGAGTTTCAGCTTTAGCATCATTCCTTCCAAAGAAATCCCAGGGTTGATCTCCTTCAGAATGGACTGGTTGGATCTCCTTGCGGTCCAAGGGACTCTCAAGAGTCTTCTCCAACGCTACAGTTCAAAAGCATCAATTCTTCGGTGCTCAGCCTTCTTCACAGTCCAACTCTCACATCCATACAGGACCACAGGAAAAACCATAGCCTTGACTAGGCGGACCTTAGTCGGCAAAGTAATGTCTCTGCTTTTGAATATACTATCTAGGTTGCTCATAACTTTTCTTCCAAGGAGTAAGCATCTTTTAATTTCATGGCTGCAGTCACCATCTCCAGTGATTTTGGAGCCCCCCAAAATAAAGTCTGACACTGTTTCTACTGTTTCCCCATCTATTTCCCATGAAGTGATGGGACCAGATGCCATGATCTTCGTTTTCTGAATGTTGAGCTTTAGGCCAACTTTTTCACTCTCCTCTTTCACTTTCATCAAGAGGCTTTTTAGTTTCTCTTCACTTTCTGCCATAAGGGTGGTGTCATCTGCATATCTGAGGTGATTGATATTTCTCGCGGCAATCTAGATTCCAGCTTGTGTTTCTTCCAGTCCAGCATTTCTCATGATGTACTCTGCATATAAGTTAAATAAGCAGGATGACAATATACAGCCTTGACCTACTCCTTTACTTATTGGGAACCAGTCTGTTGTTCCATGTCCAGTTCTAACTGTTGCTTCCTGCCGTGCATACAGATTTCTCAAGAGGCAGGTCAGGTGGTCTGGTATTCCCATCTCTCTCAGAATTTTCCACAGTTTCTTGTGATCCACACAGTCAAAGGCTTTGGCATACTCAATAAAGCAGAAATAGATGTTTCTCAGGAACTCTCTTGCTTTTTCCATGACCCAGCAGATGTTGGCAATTTGATCTCTGGTTCCTCTGCCTTTTCTAAAACCAGCTTGAACATCAGGGAGTTCACGGTTCACATATTGCTGAAGCCTGGCTTGGAGAATTTTGAGCATTACTTTACTAGCATGTGAGATGAGTGCAATTTTGCGGTAGTTTGAACATTCTTTTGCATTGCCTTTCTTTGGCATTGGAATGAAAACTGACCTTTTCCAGTCCTATGGCCACTGCTGAGTTTTCCAAATTTGCTGGCATATTGAGTGCAGCACTTTCACAGCATCATCTTTCAGGATTTGAAACAGCTCAACTGGAATTCCATCACCTCCACTAGCTTTGTTTGTAGTGATGCTTTCTAAGGCCCACTTGACTTCACATTCCAAGATGTCTGGCTCTAGATTAGTGATCACACCATCACGATTATCTGGGTCATGAAGATCTTTTTTGTTCAGTTCTTCCATGTATTCTTGCCACCTCTTCTTAATATCTTCTGATTCTGTTAGGTCCATAACATTTCTGTCCTTTATCGAGCCCATCTTTGCATGAAATGTTCCCTTGGTATCTCTAATTTTCTTGAAGAGATCTCTGGTCTTTCCCATTCTGTTCTTTTCCTCTATTTGCATTGATTGCTGAAGAAGGCTTTCTTATCTCTTCTTGCTATTCTTTGGAACTCTGCATTCAGATGCCTGTATCTTTCCTTTTCTCCTTTGCTTTTCGCTTCTGTTCTTTTCACAGCTATTTGTAAGGCCTCCCCAGACAGCCATTTTGGTTTTTTGCATTTCTTTTTCATGGGGATGGTCTTGATCCCTGTCTCCTGTACAATGTCATGAACCTCCATCCATAGTTCATCAGGCACTCTATCTATCAGATCTAGGCCCTTAAATCTATTTCTCACTTCCACTGTATAATCATAAGGGATTTGATTGAGGTCATACCTGAATGGTCTAGCGGTTTTCCCTACTTTCTTCAATTTCAGTCTGAATTTGGTAATAAGGAGTTCATGATCTGAGCCACAGTCAGCTCCTGGTCTTGTTTTTGTTGACTGTATGGAGTTTCTCTATCTTTGTCTGCATAGAATATAACCAATCTGATTTCGGTGTTGACTATCTGGTGATGTCCATGTGTAGAGTCTTCTCTTGTGTTGTTGGAAGAGGTTGTTTGCTATAACCAGTGCATTTTCTTGGCAAAACTCTATTAGTCTTTGCCCTGCTTCATTCCGCATTCCAAGGCCAAATTTACCTGTTACTCCAGGTGTTTCTTGACTTCCTACTTTTGCATTCCAGTCCCCTATAATGAAAAGGACATCTCTTTTGGGTGTTAGTTCTAAAAGGTCTTGTAGGTCTTCATAAAACCATTCAACTTCAGCTTCTTCAGTGTTACTGGTTGGGGCATAGACTTGGATAACTGTGATATTGAATGGTTTGCCTTGGAGACGAACAGAGATCATTCAGTCGTTTTTGAGATTGCATCCAAGTACTGCATTTCAGACTCTTTTGTTGACCATAATGGCTACTCCATTTCTTCTGAGGGATTCCTGCCCACAGTTTTAGATATAATGGTCATCTGAGTTAAATTCACCCATTCCAGTCCATTTTAGTTTGCTGATTCCTAGAATGTCGACATTCACTCTTGCCATCTTTTGTTTGACAACTTCCAATATGCCTTGATTCATGGACCTGACATTCCAGGTTCCTATGCAATATTGCTCTTTACAGCATTGGATCTTGCTTGTATCACCAGTCACATCCACAGCTGGGTATTGTTTTTGCTTTGGCTCCATCTCTTCATTCTTTCTGGAGTTGTTTCTCCACTGATCTCCAGTAGCATATTGGGCACCTAATGACCTGGGGAGTTCCTCTTTTGGTATCCTCTGATTTTGCCTTTTCATACTGTTCATGGGGTTCTCAAGGCAAGTATACTGAAGTGGCTTGCCAAAGTAATAGAAATACTTGATTAAAGTAAAAAACAAATGCACAGTTTGACTCTATTATGTCAGTTCTTTTGTTTTGGTACTTTGCATTAGTGCTTATAGCCATCACCTGTGGCTAAATTTGATACATTTATCTCACTATGGGCCTGACTAACATGGACCATTCCACTGTAAGGGATTTAAATACATCTCCTTCATAAACAAGACCATTCATCTGAGATAATCTACCCTTGGATTCTGGTAGTTGCAACCTTAACAGAAATACTGGGAAGTGGTTTAGAGGTTTTTGCGTGTATGTGGCTGGCTGCTGCTCTAAAACAAAAGCATCTTGCAGAAGAGGAATTCTGTCTTCTTCATCTGTGTGTCCTCCAACTCCAGGCCCAGCTCAATGCTTATAAATGTTTCCTGACTAAATAATGCCTGCGAATAAAAAATAAGGATGATACTGATTTCTATTCATATAGAGTAATTTCAATTGATATAAATTTCTTACAAATAGTTTTAATAAATGATTCCTTTTTAAATCTATTGGAAAGTCTTCATATTATTATTTGTTACACTGATAGTTTCTTATTGCCGCTTTGCCTCGTTTGTTCATCAATACTAGAAACTTGTGATTGGCTACACTATTCGTTTATAAAAGCAATTTAAAACGCTACTCAAGCCCTGATGAAGCTTGACAAGTGTGACAGAGAAAGCACAGAGTTCTCGTTATACTTGGACAACTTAGAACTGTTCCTGTAAAATGGTTTGGAGTTTTAAAAATAGGAACAAAATTATGTAATATGCTGTCACTACTACTTCAATCTTTTGCAATGTCTATAAATCAAAAAGTTTGCTTAACTTTTTGAAAAATGTAGATAACAGCTCTACTATTTTGGAGTATAATTACTTTGAAATTTCTGGGTGGATAAACTTGGAATTTTCACTTAATCCTAATTTTCCATTTTTACTTTGTTCTGTCCCTTTAATTTTAATAGACCTTTCTCTGAAATCAGATTTGAGGAACGGACTCTGTTGAAATCATAATTTCTTCATTTTGACACAGTTGTCCACAGGATAAGGTTTAACAGAAGAGACAGTGAAGACTGATAGCTCAGTCAAATATGAGATAGTGTAACTTATGATGCATATTTTTAAAAGATACATAGGTGCTACTTTCAAAACCACAATTTCAACCAGGCATTTTGAAAGCATTTCTTATATAGCATTATTTACCAGATTGTATTATTATCCAAATTTTTAAACCTCCTCTACTTGTTTGGGAGTATTTTCAGCTACAAATAACAGACTGAAAGATCTTAAGCAAGAGGAGCTTGTTTGTCTAAGATAACAAAAAAATCCAGAATAGATGCTTGCTGGCACTGATTTAGCAGCTTAATGTAAGGGAGCTTGGGTTGGTAGCTCTGTGATTCCCTTTGCCTTCTCTTCATAGTCGGAAGATGGATGCAAAGCTCTTTACTAGAAAAGATTTATCTTTGTCAAATCATCTATCCAATAGTTTTCTCCTTGCAGTTCATTGACCATAATGGTGTCACATGACTATCCGTAGCTGTAAAGGAGGCTTAGAAAATGAGTTTCTACTTCACCTCTGTAATGAGAGGGAGGCAAGAGAGAAGGGTTAGGAATTACTTTTGAGTCACCAGTAGTGAACTAGCAATTTATCCACAGTGTTCAGCAGAACTAAAATTCAGATATACACCCATTATCTTTCCTATTAAATTTATATTTTGTTTTCCTCATTTGTTCATAAACATAATAGAGGTTGTACTACTTATCAACAAGCATTTGTTAAACATGCAGAATACACTAGTTACTATGTAAGTGGAGAGAGAATAAGGAATGACTGATTCCAAGACTTCATCCATTTACTCAAGAGATATTTACTGACTGACTACTATGTGACAGATATTATTTTGGAGTTTTGAAATACATCTGTGAATGAAACAAAAAGTTCTGTCCTTGAGGAAGCCTACATTCTAATAAAGCATATGAACATTTTAATTGAATTTTAAGAAGTGAATTGGATTTTCATAAATACACACAATTGGGAAATGCATTTCATTCAAAGAGAACAACATGAGCAAATACATGGAAGTATGAATGTATATTCTGTTTTTGGAGCATAAAGTAGCTCCATGAACTATAGAATACATGGTGAGGGCTGAAAAGGCACTGTCAGGTTTTGTTGTTATGTCCAGGACAATGTGAATTTTGCCAGATCAAAACTAACATCTCTCACAATTAGAACCAAATCTTGGAGGTACTACAGACACCTTGAACTTACTGTGTGTTCCAAATGGTCTCATTATATTTCTCCTGAAATCTGCTGTTATTCCTTTTTTTTCTGACTTGGTTTAGCCCCTCACCATTTCTTACCTGGGCTATTGCCATTGTCTCCGTACTTTCTACTCTTCTAATTCATCTTTTCAGCTACTTTAGACATGACTTTTCCAAGTTTATATAACCCTGAGATCATATTAAAGCCAAAGATTAGAAAATATCTGCCAATTTGGTAAAAGGGGAGATGGAGAAGAGGATTTGTTACGGTTTGTGTTAGTTTTCTATTGCTGTATAACAAATTACCACAAATTTTAGAGGTTTAAGACAATACACATTTGTTGTTTCACTATCAGGAGTCTGGCACAGTTTAGCTGGATCTTCTGTTTAGAGTTTTACAAGAGTACAAAGAATTGGCTGTGTTCTCAACTGAAGGCTCAACTGGGAAAGTACTTTGCTTTCAAACTTGCTCAGGTTGCGGTTAGAATGTATTTGTTTGTGATTATATAACTTAGAGCCCCACTTCATTCTGCCCTCAGCTCTGATAGGCCACCCACAGTTACTTGCCATGTGGACTTTGCCTAATATGGCTGCTTATTTCATCAAACCAACAAGAAGAGTCTCTTAAAGTGGGACATTGCTAGCAAGACAGAGCAGTATATTCATGGGAGTGAAAGCCTTTGCTATAGTATATTTATTATAATCGAGTTACAGATCCTGCCCACATCCACAGGGGCCTGATCTCCAGAAATATGAACACCAAGAGGTAAAGAACATGGGGAGCCACCTTAAGTCTGTCTGTCACAGTACTCTCATAGTCTTCTCTATCCTTGAGGTCTGCTCAGGGGGCACTGTCTCTGGGAATGACCTTGAAGCTTAGTTTCTACCTAAACAAGTGAAAAGTCAATGACTGAAAGTGTTTGTTAGTGAGTACTTTTTGGAAAATATAGGGACACTGCCTTTGGCTATTTTGCTGGCTTTTCTCACTTCTGTCCTACTTCCCCACAGTTGTTCTAAGGAACTCCTTCTTCCCCTGGAAAGCACAGCAGTTCAGCTTTTCCAGCTTTCTACTCACAAATATGTACAGCCAAATCTCTTCAGGGGATCAGCAGAACAGATTTCACTCTCGCTATTTAGAAGGCAGTAGGCATTAAAATAGAAAAATCTCTCATTTTTCCTGTTATATCCAAATGTGATCCTGTTTCTCCTTTGCTTAAAAAGCCCTTTAATCGTTCTCTGTTTCTTCACAATAAGCATAAGAAATATGAAATACATTTAAATTTCCAAGTATAATAAGTAACACCCTCCCTTGTCTGGTCCTTTTATGGTTTCTGGCCATTTCCCACTTGCACTCCAGTGCCGATGTTTTAAGGAACTATCTTGTAGGCTGTTACATGACTCAGGAGCTTGACTCACTACAATGATAGTCTATTTCCTCCCCTTCTGTTACTTCTTCCCCTAAATGTCTACTTCTGTTAAGTCCTCTATGAAGCTTTTCCTGTCTATCTTTCTTTTGTACTCACAGTACCTTATACACATTGATATTATTAATGTTTATAACACTTCCATAATTTTTCTACATGCCTGGTATTTTTTTTTAAATGAAACTGTAAACCTTTTAAAGATGTTGCCCTGTGGGAAGAGAAATACAGGTTAACACAGCAGGAAAGAAGTGATAGCTGGAGTACATGTTTGAAGGTAATTAACATATAAGATGATATTTGAAATTATAAGAGTAGATGAGGTCATCCAAAAGAGAATAGAAAAGGTCAAATCAAGGCAGTATAGAACCTCTAATTAAGATGCTCAATGAAGTGTTTAACCTTGTGTCTGCAGCTTCTTGTGGACTTTTCTGCTTTTTATATTGCTTTTTTAAAAATTTACTTTTTTTCTTTACTAGATTGATTAGACAAATATTGTAGAGTGGTTTGGAGTCTGACTGTAGTCTCAATAAGGTATAGTATACATGAAAAAATTTCATTTAAAGAAAAAGTATTTCTTATGAGGAAATTAAATTTTGAAACTTTAGATAGAAGATTTTATTTTTCATGATTTGGCCAACTTGAATGGTTTTTCAGTATCCTACCAGTTTCATTTCTGTAAATTCCTGTTCTAAGTAACATTTTTATTAAAGATCATAATATGTAAACTCATATCTTGTGACCTGAGGTATTTTATTGAAATGATGAGCCCTGAATGAGTTAAAGATCTTAATGTCAGAGCTAAAAGCCTAATTTCATCAGATTTTATGTCAGTCCTTGTAATAATTCAACAAGAACATTGAACACTTATGATATGGATCTGTTACTGTCCTAGTTGATTTGGTTGCTTTCTAACTGATGGCTTCCATATGATAATTGTGAACTTCATGATTCTGGAGAAATCATTACCTGAGGTTTTATTTTCAAAGTCCTATCATTTATAATTGAATTGCAAGCAAAACTCATTTTCTTAGGTTTAAAGTTCTTTAATATAGAGCAGTTTGGTTTCCACTATTACTTCCTTCAAAGTAAGTTTGTTAAATTATTCATGATTTGACCTGTAAGGTAAATTGTTGTGATAAAACATTGAGAAGAGAAAAAACACTTATGGTGGTTTAAACTTTATTAGTTTTTTTGCTAATATGTTTAACAGAGGTTAGTAAAAGTCTTTTATAGATTATTAAGATATGACAGGATAGATGAGCTCTGCAGGTCAGTAGGTACCCAATATGCTACTGGAGAAGTGTGGAGAAATAGCTCCAGAAGGAATGAAGAGGCTGAGCCAAAGTGGAAACAATGCCCAGCTGTGGATGAGTCTCGTGATGGAAGTCCGATGCTATAAAGAACAATACTGCATAGAAACCTGGAAAGTTAGGCCCATGAATCAAGGTAAATTGGAACTGGTCATATAGAAGATGGCAAGAGTGAACATCAACATTTTAGGAATCAGTGAACTAAAATGGACCAGAATGGATGAATTTAATTCAGATGACCATTATATCTACTACTGTGGACAAGAATCCCTGAGAAGAAATGGAGTAGTCCTCATAGTCAACGAAAGAGTTTGAAATGCAGTAATTGGGGGCAATCTCAAAAATGGCAGAATGATCTCTGTTCATTTTCAAGGCAAACCATTCAATATCACAGTAATCCAGGTTTATGCCCCAATCACTAATGCTGACAAAACTGAAGTTGAATGGTTCTATAAAGACCTGCAAGACCTTCTAGAACTAATGCCAAAAAAAGATGTCCTTTTCCTCATAGGGGACTGGAATGCTAAAGTAGGAAGTCAAGAGATACCTGGAGTAACAGGCAAGTTTGGCCTTGGAGTACAAAATTAAGCAGGACAAAGGCTAACAGTTTTGCCAAGAGAACGCACTGCTCATAGCAAACACCCTCTCTGACAGCACAAGAGAAGCCTTTACATATGGACATCACCAGATGGTCAATACTGAAATCAGACATTATATTCTTTACAGCTGAAGATGGAGAAGCTCTATACAGTCAGCAAAAACAAGATCAGGAGCTGACTGTGGCTCTGATCATGAACTCCTTATTGCGAAAATCAGACTTTTTGAAGCAAGTGGAGAAAATCATAGGCCATTAAGGTATGACCTAAATCAAATCCCTTACAACTATGCAGTGGAAGTGACGAATGAGTTCTGTTTCATTGACTATGCTGAAGCTTTGATTGTGTGGATCACAACAAACCATGGAAAATTCTTAGAGAGATGGGAATACCAGACCACCTGACCTGCCTCCTGTGAAACCTGTATGCAGGTCAAGAAGCAACAGTTAGAACAGGACATTACATGGACATGAAACAATGGACTGGTTCCAAATTGGGAAAGGGGTATGTCAAAGCTGTATATTGTCACCCTGCTTATTTAACTTACATTCAGAGCACAACATAAGAAATGCCAACTGGATAAACCACAAGGTGGAATCATGATTGCTGGGAGAAAGGTCAATAACCTCAGATATGCATATGACACCATCCTTACAGCAGAAAGTGGAAAAGAACTAAAGAGCCTCTTGATGAAAGAGGAGAGTGAAAAAGTTGGCCTAAAACTCAACATTCAGAAAATGAAGATCATGGCATCTGGTCCCATCACTTCATGGCAAATAGATGAGGAAACAATGGAAACAGTGACAGACTTTATTTTCTTGGGCTCCAAAATCACTGTGGATAGTGACTGCAGCCATGAAATTAAAAGGCCCTTGCTCCTTGGAAGAAAAATTATGACCAACCTAGATAGCATATTTAAAAAGCAGAGACATTACTTTGCCAACAAAGGTCTGTCTAGTCAAAACTATGGTTTTTCCAGTAGTCATGTATGGATATGAGAGTTGGACTATAAAGAAAGCTGAGCACCGAAGTATTGCTGCTTTTGAACTGTGGTGTTGGAGAAGACTCTTGAGAGTCCCTTGGACTGCAAGGTGATCCAACCAGTCCATTCTAAAGGAAATCAGTCCTGAATATTCATTGGAAGAACTGATGCTGAAGCTGAAACTCCAATACTTTGGCCACCTGATGTGAAGAACTGACTCATTGGAAAAGACCCTGATGCTGGGAGAGATTGAAGACAGGAGGAGAAGGGGACAACAGAGGATGAGATGGCTGGATGGCATCACTGACATGATGGACATGAGTTTGAGCAAGGTCTGGGAGTTCGTGATGGACAAGTAAGCCTGGCATGCTGCAGTCCATGGGGTCAAAAAGAATTGGACACGACTGAGCGACTGAACTGAACTGTGTGTTGTATGGCAGAAACCTATACAACTTTGTAAAGTAATTTTCTTCCAATTAAAAAATAAATTAAAAAAAGAAAAATTCCCACAAATTTCATTTCAGTGCCAGTTTTTCTCACTTTGCTACCTGTAGTTTTCTGGTGATAGAAGAGATGTGAAACTAGGAGGCTGAAAGAAAAATGTGAAATTAAATATGGAAACATGGTGTTTAATCATCAGTAATGCTAAGTATGTATCTAAAAGTAAATACTGAAATTATGTGTTTTTGTGTTCAATAATTTAAATTCCCAAAGCCTGTATGAAAAATCTCTAATCTATATATTCTGAATTTTAGAATATGGTGAGTGAAACTGAGGGAGAGCTCAAGTCTGAACTATATAACCTCCTCAGTCATATTAAATAGATGAGCTACTAGAAAATGGGGTTTCCCAGGTGGAGTAAGTGGTAAAGAACCTACCTGTCAATGCAGGAGATACCAGAGACAAGGGTCCCCTAGTTTGGGAAGATCCCTGGGAGGAGGGCACGGCAACCAACTCCAGTATTCTTGTCTGCAGAATCCCATGGACAGAGAAACTTGACAGGCTATGGTCCAAAGAGTTGGACATGACTGAAATGACTTAGCACTAGGAAATAGGGCTTCCCAGGTGGCACAGTGGTAAAGAATCCACTTGCTGACACAGAAGATGTGGGTTCAATCCCTGTATCCCCTGGAATAGGAAATGGCAACCTGCTCCAGTGTTCTTGCCTAGAAAACTCCCACAGACAGGGGAGCCTGGCAAGCTACAGTCCATGAGGTCACAAAGAATTGGACATGACTGAGTACAGCTCTAGGAAATAACACTTTTCCCCCTTGTGTCTTCTGTAAACTGACTGTGTCCCAGCAAAATTCACATGCTTAAGCTTAATCCCCAATATGATGGCATTTGGAGATGGGCCCTTTGACACAGGTGACTATGTCATGAAGGTAGAGACCTTGTAAACAGGATTAAAGTCATTGTAAGAGAGACCCAGAGAGCTTCCTCCCCACTTCTGCCCTGTGAGGACACAGGGAAAACATGGCCATCTATTAATCAGGAAACAAAGTCTTACTAGAACACTGAATTTGCAAGCACCCTGATCTTGGATTTCTCAGCCTCCAGAACGAAGAGAAATAAATTTCTGTTGTTTATAAGCTCAGCCTATGGTATTTTATTGTAGCAGCCTGAATGAACTAAGATATTATTTGTTTTGTAAAATTAATGAAAACTCCTAAGTGTAATGTTTGAATAATAATTTCTATAATAAGAAATAATAAAAAGTACCCAGAAAAACAGTTTTAAATACAAAGGAAAATAAAAAGGAAGGGGTTATAGCAGATGGTAAATGCTGGTAAATTATGTAATTTACCACCCAAAGTTATTTAAGCAAAGAACCAAAACTTTCAACTTTTGGCTTATGTACAGTTCAGTTGTTGCTCGATCATGTCTGACTCTTTGTGACCCCATGGACTGTGCAGTCCATGGAATTCTCCAGGCCATAATACTGGAGTGGGTAGCCTTTCCCTTCTCTAGGGAATCTTCCCAACCCAGGGATAGAACCCAGGTCTCCCGCATTACAGGGGGATTCTTTACCAGGTGGATTCTTTACCAGCTGAGCCCCAAGGGAAGCCCAATAATAATGGAGTGGGTAGCCTATCCCTTCTCTAGGGGATCTTCCTGATCCAGGAATCGAATCGGGGTCTCCTGCATTGCAGGCAGATTCTTTACCAACTGAGCTATGAGGGAAGCCCTTGGTTTACGTTAGTCTTATTTTATTTTTTTCCTGTCAGTCATTGAATGATTTTTAGAAACTTTTTTTTTTTAATTGTGAAAGTATAACACATTTACAGGAGACTTAGAGAATACCAGACAAGGTTACTTATAGTTCCTAAATAGTCCTACATATTACTATATATTGCAGTTATTTTTTAAGTAGATTAAGATTTTTAGTTGGGGTTTCAATATCAAAATCTCAAAAATTAATAGAATGAATATACGGAGAAGTAGAAGGATATAGTAGACCCGAAAAGCACTATGAACCAATTCAACATAATTAAGATTTATACAATTTTCACACAACAGTAGTATACAAATTCTATTCAAGTTCCCATAGACTGTAAACTAGGGAGACACTGGAACATATCCAGGGATATAAACAAAGGTACAAAAATTTCATAACCTAAAGGTATATAAATCATACAGAGTCTGTTCTCTTATCAATGTGGAATTATGTTAGAAATCAATATCAAAAGATATTTGAAAATAAGCCACATATTTTCAAGTGCAATATGACATTTACCAAGAGAGATCTTCGACTTAGCCATTGAAAGCCTCAATAAAGTTAGACCGAAAAAAACACAGAGAGTGATTGCAAAAAAGGAATCATTTAAATGAGAAATTAGTATCAAAATAAAAAATTGATATTAAAGATACTTTAAACAAAATCCCATGTATTGTAATTAAGTCCACTTTTAAATGGTGGATGTATCTGAGAGGCCATAACAAGGAAAATTAGAATATATTTGTATTAGTCTAATAAGCAGTCATGTTTAGAAACAACTGGACTATATGATCATCATTTACTTTAATCTAGTTTGTTTCACTTTTTCTATTTCATATTCAGTTCTCCCTTTTCATTTAGCTTGTTTTCCAATTTCTCTGTCTCCTTTTTTGTTGTTGTTATTTTTTCTCAAGCCTTTATCAAGAGTAGAAGAAAAGCTTTTGTATACATATATATAATATATTATAATGTAATTATAATATAATTTTTAATATATATTTTAGAAAATTTGTGAATTTTTGCCTAGCTTAAAACATTTATGACATTTTGATTCCACTTGTTTGACCTTAGGGTGAGTAGAATGCTAGGTTTCTAATTTATATTCACTCAAAACTTTGATATAGTTCCATGTATTTTGGCATCCAGTATTACTGCTGAAAGCCTAGAAAATTTATTATCTTAGTGATTTAAAAAATTTTGAATGAGGCTTGAAACTTCTAATCTCTAAACTTGAAACTTTAAGTTTGGGCCATAAAGAAAGCTGAATGCCAAAGAATTGATGCTTTTAAACTGTGGTGTTGGAGAATCAAACCAGTCAGTCTTAAAGGAAATCAATCCTGAATATTCAACTGAAGGACTGATGCTGAGGCTGAAGCTCCAATGCTTTGGCCGCCTGATGGGAAGAACTGACTCATTAGAAAAGACCCTGATGCTGGGAAAGATTGAAGGCAGGAGGAAAAGGGGATGACAGAGGATAAGATGGTTGGATGGTATAACCGACTCAATGGACATGAGCTGAGCAGGCTCCAGGAGTTGGTGATGAACAGGGAAGCCTGGTGTGCTGCAATCCATGGGGTCGCCAAGTGTTGGACATGACTGAGTGACTGGACTGAACTGAGGAAATGTTCCTATAAGAAACTCAGTTCAGTTCAGTTCAGTCGCTCAGTCGTGTCCGACTCTTTGCGACCCCATGAATCGCAGCACGCCAGGCCTCCCTGTCCATCACCATCTCCCGGAGTTCACTCAGACTCACGTCCATCGAGTCCGTGATGCCATCTAGCCATCTCATCCTGGGTCATCCCATTCTCCTCCTGCCGCCAATCCCTCCCAGCATCAGAGTTTCTTCCAATGAGTCAACTCTTCGAATGAAGTGGCCAAAGTACTGGAGCTTCAGCTTTAGCATCATTTCTTCCAAAGAAATCACAGGGCTGATCTCCTTCAGAATGGATTGGTTGGATCTCTTTGCAGTCCAAGTGGACTTTCAAGAGGCTTCTCCAACACCACAGTTCAAAAGCATCAATTCTTCGGCGCTCAGCCTTCTTCGCAGCCCAACTCTCACATCCATACGTGACCATAGGAAAAACCATAGCCTTGACTAGACGGACCTTAGTCGGCAAAGTAATGTCTCTGCTTTTGAATATACTGTCTAGGTTGGTCATAACTTTTCTTCCAAGGAGTAAGCGTCTTTTAATTTCATGGCTGCAGTCACCAGTTGGCTGCAGTGATTTTGGAGCCCCCAAAAATAAACTCTGACACTGTTTCCACTGTTTCCCCATCTATTTCCCATGAAGTGATGGGACCAGATGCCATGATCTTGGTTTTCTGAATGTTGAGCTTTAAACCAACTTTTTCACCCTCCTCTTTCACTTTCATCAAGAGGCTTTTTAGCTCCTCCTCACTTTCTGCCATAAGGGTGGTATCATCTGCATATCTGAGGTGATTGATATTTCTCCCAGCAATCTAGATTCCAGCTTGTGTTTCTTCCAGTCCAGCGTTTCTCATGATGTACTCTGCATATAAGTTAAATAAGCAGGATGTCAATATACAGCCTTGACATACTCCTTTTCCTATTAGAACCAGTCTGTTGTTCCATGTCCAGTTCTAACTGTTGCTTCCTGACGTGCATACAGATTTCTCAAGAGGCAGGTCAGGTGTTCTGGTATTCCCATCTCTTTCAGAATTTTCCACCGTTTATTGTGATCCACACAGTCAAAGGCTTTGGCATACTCAATAAAGCAGATATAGATGTTTCTCAGGAACTCTCTTGCTTTTTCCATGACCCAGCAGATGTCAGCAATTTGATCTCTGGTTCCTCTGCCTTTTCTGAAACCAGCTTGAACATCAGGAAGTTCACGGTTCACGTATTGCTGAAGTCTGGCTTGGAGAATTTTGAGCATTACTTTACTAGCATGTGAGATGAGTGCAATTGTGCAGTAGTTTGAGCATTCTTTTGCAGTGCCTTTCTTTGGAATTGGAATGAAAACTGACCTTTTCCAGTCCTGTGGCCACTGCTGAGTTTTCCAAATTTGCTGGCATATTGAGTGTGGCACTTTCACAGCATCATCTTTCAGGATTTGAAACAGCTCAACTGGAATTCCATCACCTCCACTAGCTTTGTTTGTAGTGATGCTTTCTAAGGCCCACTTGACTTCACATTCCAAGATGTCTGGGTCTAGATTAGTGATCATATCATCATGACTATCTGGGTCGTAAAGATCTTTTTTTGTACAGTTCTTCTGTGTATTCTTGCCACCTCTTCTTAATATCTTCTGCTTCTGTTAGGTCCATACCATTTCTGTCCTTTATTGAGCCCATCTTTGCACGAAATGTTCCCTTGGGATCTCTGAAATTCTTGAAGAGATCTCTAGTCTTTCCCAATCTGTTGTTTTCCTCTATTTCTTTGCATTGATCGCTGAAGAAGGCTTTCTTATCTCTTCTTGCTATTCTTTGGAACTCTGCATTTAGATGCCTATATCTTTCCTTTTCTCTTTTGCTTTTTGCCTCTTTTCTCTTCACAGCTATTTGTAAGGCCTCCCCAGAGAGCCATTTTGCTTTTCTTCATTTCTTTTCCATGGGTATGGTCTTGATCCCTGTCTCCTGTACAATGTCATGAACCTCATTCCATAGTTCATCAGGCACTCTATCTATCAGAGCTAGGCCCTTAAATCTATTTCTCACTTCCACTGTATAATCATAAGGGATTTGATTGAGGCCATACCTGAATGGTCTAGCGGTTTTCCCTACTTTCCTCAATTTAAGTCTGAATTTGGCAATAAGGAGCTCATGATCTGAGCCACAGTCTGCTCCCGGTCTTGTTTTTGTTGACTGTATAGAGCTTCTCCATCTTTGGCTGCAAAGAATATAATCAATCTGATTTTGGTGTTGACCATCTGGTGTTATCCATGTGTAGAGTCTTCTCTTGTGTTGTTGGAAGAGGGTGTTGGCTATGACCAGTGCATTTTCTTGGCAAAACTCTATTAGTCTTTGCCCTGCTTCATTCTGCATTCCAAGGCCAAATTTGCCTGTTACTCCAGGTGTTTCTTGACTTCCTACTTTTGCATTCCAGTCCCCTGTAATGAAAAGGACATCTTTTTTGGGTGTTAGTTCTAAAAGGTCTTGTAGGTCTTCATAAAACTGTTTGACATCAGCTTCTTCAGCATTACTGGTTGGGGCATAGACCGTGATAACTGTGATATTGAATGATTTGCCTTGGAAACGAACAGAGATCATTCTGTCATTTTTGAGATTGCATCCAAGTACTGCATTTCGGACTCTTTTGTTGACCATGATAGCTACTCCATTTCTTCTGAGGGATTCCTGCCCACAGTAGTAGATGTAATGGTCATCTGAGTTAAATTCACCCATTCCAGTCCATTTTAGTTCGCTGATTCCTAACTCAGTCCAGTATTTTCCATAATATTTTGCCTTTAGTCAGAGCTAAAGTTCAACAAGGCAGTTCTTTGGGACGTTAACTTAGGACATTTATAGACTTCATTGTGAGACTAAAATATCACTGAAAATATTATTTTATGGAGAAAGTTGTATGGATGGTTTGATGTTTATGGGTTAAAAGAAATATTTGGGTTAACTGCTTGAGGCTGGTGGGTGGAGCCTCCTTCCCATACGGCATGCTAAGAATACTAAACCATCTTTGACGGTGATGATAGGATATGCAAGTTTGAGATTAAAGCTAAGTTATTCAGAACAATGGAGGAGAGGCAGTTCTTTGTTATTTTCTGTGGTTTTGAGACATATCGACAAATTCTTTGACGCTCGTCCCTTGAACAGGTGGTTCTTACCATCTTCCCTATTTCATCTGCTTGAGTGTTGACTGGGACTTTGCAACTTGCCTCTTATGAATAGACTATAGCATGAGAAACAATTCTAAGACTCAGTTACAAAAGGTGTGACTTCCTCCTTGCTCTTCTCTTGAATCAGTTCCTCTGGAGGAAGCTAGTTGCCATCCCAAGGGGACACTCAAATAATGTTATGAAGAGGCCCACATGATGAAGAACTGAGTATTCTTTTTAGTGAGCCATCTTGGAAGTATATCCTCCAACCTAGTCAAACCTTCATATGATAACTGTGCCAACTAACAGCTTAACTAGAAACTCATGGAAAACCCTGAGCTAGAAAACACCTAGTTAAGCCTCTTCTCAATTCCTGACCTACAGTTATTTCCAGATAATATATGTTGTTTTAACCTGCTGAGTCATGTGTTGTGTAGCAATCAATAAGTAATACACTCTTTTGCCATTAAGCACTGAGCCTTACTTACCTCTGGTTAAGTGATGAACATATATTTTTTAGATATTGCTTTGAAAATATGCCAGATTGTTATTCTACCTGGAATACACATATATTTCAGCCTGAACTATTCCCCCAATTTCTCTAAATTCATTTCTGCTAAAAGCAGTAATCCTGCCAATGTTCTTCTGAACTTCTGATCATTTTGTTTATTTATTCAATCAGAAAAAAAATATATTTCTCATGACTGTGCTTGATGCTGTAGGAGGTTGAAAATATGGGCAAAATATGATCTCCAAAACAGTGGCAATCGGTCTTGAGAAAGGCTATTTCCATTATGTAAGAGCAAGATTGGTTCTTACTGATCTCATAAGTCATATTGGTTCCTGAACTCATAAGTCTTTGGACAAAAGAACAGTCTGTCATCCAAATAAAGGGAACATAAGAGCTTGTCAAATGTCTCTGAAGTAATTGCCAGACTTCAATTGGGGTTTCTTAGTATTAAGTTATGTGTTGCATTCAGTTGTAAATGGCATTTGGAAACACTCTAACAACCTAAAATACTATATTTTGAGCAGGAAATACCCACAAAGACTCTTTTAGACTTTGAGGTAAAAACATATACTTTTTAATTATGGGAACATAGGTAACTAGTTTCCTTTTTAACCAAGATAATAAAAAAACCTACCTATATCATCAATATTCCTATATCAATACCTATATCATCAATAAGAAAGATAAGATTTTAATGCATTTCTCACCCCCAAAATGGAGGAAGGACATGAACTCAGAGCAGAGGGCAATTCTTTAAACTGAATGAACTTAGCTCACTACATTACCCTATCTTTAAACTTTGTTCTGGGTCAATGAAAAGTATATTGACCAACACTCTCTGACCCATAATAAAGACTGGCAAACTGCTGGTCTAGGGGCCAAATTCAGCCTTCAGCCTTTAACTGGAGCTTGAGCTAATAATGGTTTTTACTTTTGTAAATGGTTGCAATAAAAAAAGAAAAATGAAACAAAGACTGGTTGTGGTCCATAAGGCCTAAAATATTTACTATCTGACACTCACAGGAAAGAAAAAGATTGCAAACATCTTATCTATGTCAGCCTGGAATTAGACCCCTTCAGAAAAGACTGATACTGCTACAAGTCATTGAGATTACTGTGGAGTGGTTATCATTTCTGAACTAGTGCCAATGAAGATTACACTTGAGACTACTTTGGTGTATTCCTTCAATTTCCAGTACCTCTGAAACTTCAGGCAAGTCACTGAATCTCAATGAGCCTGTTATCTTATTTATAAGTTGATAATGCTTTTGTTAGTAGGAAAATCTGGAGACCCTTCCTCCTGTGGGGCTTGGTTCTTGGTAAGGATGCAAAGAAGAATGTAATGTCTTACCCATTGCAAGAAAGTTTACTAACAATAAGAAAAGAAAGAATAGGTGGTGAAAAGTTGGAGATAACTAAGCATACACAAAGAAAGAACAGAGAGGACTCCTCAAGAGTGAAGTGGGCCATCCCAAGGGAGGCAAATGGCCCTGGGTGGGTGGGGTGGAGAGTTTTTAAGGCAAGGTCATTTGCATGATCCAGCGGGGGTCATTGATTGACAGTGGTGGGGCTGGTAAATTGCTTGGTGGGATTAGGCAGCTATTGAATGATTAGCTGAAGGAACCACCTCTCCTTGCTCTCAGCTAACTTCCTGCCTATCAGCTTGAGGTCACTTCCAAATCTAAGAGTCTAATACCACCAACATTCTATGGTTTACTTTCCTTTAAATTCTTTCTTCTTCTTTTTTTAACCTATTTTATTGCAGGGTATTTTTCTTCCATTTTTATTAAGATATAATTGACATATAGCAATGTTTAAGTTTAAAGTGTATGGCATAATCATTTGATTTATATACATCATAAAACAACTACACTAGTAAGTTTCGTGAAAGTCCAACATCTTATATTGTTACAAAATTAAAGAAATAGAAAAAATATTTTTTCTGTGATAAGAACTCTTAGGACTTACTCTCAACTTTCATATGTAACATACAGCAGTGTTAATTATATTTATTATGTTGTACATTATATTCCTAATACTTATTCATCTTACAACTGAAAGTTTATGCCTTTTGACTGCCTTCATCCAGTTCCCTCTTTCTCTACCCCCAGCCTCTTGTTTGTGCATACTCAGTTATGTCCAGCTCTTTGCAACCCCATTGACTGTAGTCCGCCAGGCTTCTCTGTCCATGGGATTATCCTGACAGGAATACTGGAGTGGGTTGCCGTTTCCTCCATTGGGGATCATCCCTAACCAGGGATCAAACCTGCATCTCCTGCATTGGCAGGCAGGTTCTTTGCCACTTGAGCCACCTGGGAAACCCTAACCCCTGCCTCTGGTAACCATGAATTTGATCTCTTTTTATATGGGTTTGTTTTTGGTTGATGGGTTTTCTACAACAACAGTATCTTAGTTCCTGTTATATAACATACTGATCCATTATTTCTACATGTTACAAAATTATCAGCATGATAAGTCTAGATGTCATCAGTACACAAAGAAATTACATAATTATTGACTATTCCCCACACTGTATATTTTACATGCATTTGCATATTTATTTTGCAACTGGAATTTTGTACCTCTCAATCTCCCTCACCTATCCCTCCTCACTCTCCTCTGACAACCGCTTTTCTCTGAATCTATAACTCTGTTTCCGTTTTATGTTAATTCACTGGTTTTGTTTTTTAGATTCCATATATAAATGAAATCATACAGTATTTGTCTTTCTCTGCCTGATATTTCACTTAGCATAATACCTAGCTTCATCTATGTTGTCACAGATGGCAAGATTCCATTCTTTTTAATGCCTGCATAATATTCCATTGTATATAAATACCACATCTTCTTTATCCTTTCATCTATTGATGGGTATTTAGGTTGCTTCCATATCATGGCTATCGTAAATAATGCTGCAGTGGACATAGCGGTGCATATATCTTTTCAAATATATGTTTTTGTCTTCTTGGGATAAATACTCAGGAGTAAAATTGCTAGATCATACATAAGGTGGTTCTATTTTTAATTGTTTTAGAAACTTCCATACTGTTTTCCATAGGAACTGTACTAATTTCCATTCACACCAACAGTACATGAGAGTTTTTTTCTCTACATCCTTATCAATGCTTTTTATTTATTGTATTTTGATAATAGCCATTCTGACAAGTGTGAGGTACTATTTCACTGTGGTTTTGATGTGGCAGTTCCCTGATGATTAGTGATGTTGAGCATCTTTTCATGTGCCTGTTGGCCATCTGTGTGTCTTTTTTAGAAAAATGTCTATTTAGGTTTTTTATCCATTTTTTAATCATGCTGTTTGTTTTTTTGATGTTGAGTTGTATGAGTTCTTTGTGTAATTTTGGATATTAACCACTTATAGGATATATCATTTGGAAATATCTTCTCTTATTCTCTGGGCAGCCTTTGCTGTGCTGAAGCTTTTTAGTTTAAAGTGGTTTTATTTGCTTATTTTTGCTTTTAATTCACTTCTCTGTGGACATATATCCAAAAAAATTACTAAGGTTGATGTCAAAGAGATTATTGCCTATGTTGTCTACCAGAACTTTTATAATTTCAGGTCTTATATTTGTCTTCAATCCATTTTGAATTTTTTTTTTAATAGTGTGAGAGAGTACTCCAGTTTGATGCTTTTGCATGTAGCTATCCAGTTTTTCCAACACCATTTATTGATAGGCTGTATTTTTTTCCATTATATATTTTTGCCTCCATTGTTGTATTATTAATTGATTGTACAAGGATAGGTTCAGTCCTGGGCTCTCTATTCTGTTCCATTGATCTAGGTGTCTGTTTTTGTGCCAGTACCATACTTCTTTGATTACTGTAACTTTGTAGGATAATTTGAAACCAAGGAGCATGATACCTCTGGCTTTATCAAGATTGTTTTGACTATTTAGAGTCTTTAGTATTTCCATACAAATTTTAGAATTATTTGTTTTAGTTCTATGAAAACTGCCACTGTTATTTTTGATAAGGATTGCATTGAAGCTGTAGGTTGCTTTGGGTCGTATGATCATTTTAACAATATTAATTCTTCCAATCCATGAGCATGATATGTCTTTCTGTTTGTGTCATCTTCAGTTTCTTTCATCAATATCTTATAGTTTTCTGAGTGTAGGTCTTTTACCTCCTTAGGATAGATTTATTCTAAGGTAGTTTATTATTTTTGATGCAGTTGTGAAAGCATGGGATTGCTTTCTTCATTTCTCTTTGTGATAGTTCCTTTATAGAAACTCAACAGATTTCTGTATATTAATTTTGTATCCTGCAACTGTACTAAATCCACTGATGTGTTTTAATAGTTTTTTGGTGACATCTTTAGGATTTTTTGTATATACTATGTCATCTGCAAACAGTGACAGTTTTATCTCTTCCTTTCCAATTTGGATTCCTTTTATTTCATTTTCTTGTCTGATTGCTATGGCTAGACTTCTAATATTAAGTTGAATAAATGTGGAGAGACTGAGCATCCTTATCTTGTTCCTGACCTTAGATGAAATACTTTTCAGCTTTTCACCAATGAGTATGATGTTAGCTGTAGGCTTGTGGGTGGATTTTATTAGATTGAGTTATATTCCCTCTATACCCCTTTTGTTGAGATTTTTAAAATTGTAAATCAATATTGAATTTTGTCAAAATCTTTTCCTGAATCTACTGAGTTGTTTATATGGTTTGTATTCTTCAGTTTGTTAAGGTGGTATATTATATTGATTGATCTGTGGATATTGAATCATCCTTGCATACCTGGGGTAAATCCCACTTGATCATGATGCATGATCCTTTTACTATATGATTGAATTGTTTATATTTTGGCTTGTTTATATTTTATTGAGGATTTTTGCATCTTTGTTCATCAGTGATATTGGCCTGTAATTTCCATTTTTGTGTGTTATCTTTGTCTAATTTTGGCATCAGACTGATGCTGGCCTTGTAGAATGAGTTGAGAAGCAGTCCTTCCTCTGCAGTTTTTTGGAATATTTTGAAAGGGTTGGATGTTAATTCTTTTCTAAATGTTCAACAGAATTCACCTGTGAAGCCATCTGGTCCCAGATTTTCTTTGTTGCGAGTTTTTAAAATTATTGACTAAATTGCACTAGGGTTGTTCATTATCAGTTCAGTTCAGTCGCCCAGTCGAGTCCAACTCTTTGCGACCCCATGAATCGCAGCACGCCAGGCCTCCCTGTCCATCACCAACTCCTGGAGTTCACTCAGACTCACGTCCATCGAGTCAGTGATGCCATCCAGCCATCTCATCCTCTGTCGTCCCCTTCTCCTCCTGCCCCCAATCCCTCCCAGCATCAGAGTCTTTTCCAATGAGCCAACTCTTCACATGAGGTGGCCAAAGTACTGGAGCTTCAGCTTTAGCATCATTCCTTCCAAAGAAATCCCAAGGTTGATCTCCTTCAGAATGGACTGGTTGGATCTCCTTGCAGTCCAAGGGACTCTCAAGAGTCTTCTCCAACACCACAGTTCAAAAGCATCAATTCTTTGGCACTCAGCCTTCTTCACAGTCCAACTCTCACATCTATACATGACCACAGGAAAAACCATAGCCTTGACTAGACGGACCTTAGTTGGCAAAGTAATGTCTCTGCTTTTGAATATACTGTCTAGGTTGGTCATAACTTTCCTTCCAAGGAGTAAGCGTCTTTTAATTTCATGGCTGCAATCAACATCTGCAGTGATTTTGGAGCCCCCAAAACTAAAGTCTGACACTGTTTCTACTGTTTCCCCATCTATTTCCCATGAAGTGATGGGACCAGATGCCATGATCTTTGTTTTCTGAATGTTGAGCTTTAGGCCAACTTTTTCACTCTTCTCTTTCACTTTCAAGAGGCTTTTTAGCTCCTCTTCACTTTCTGCCATAAGGGTGGTGTCATCTGCATATCTGAGGTGATTGATATTTCTCCTGGCAATCTTGATTCCCACTTGGGTTTCTTCCAGTCCAGCATTTCTCATGATGTACTCTGCATAAAGGTTAAATAAGCAGGGTGACAGTATACAGCCTTGATGTACTCCTTTTCCTATTTGGAACCAGGCTGTTGTTCCATGTTCAGTTCTAACTGTTGCTTCCTGACCTGCATATAGGTTTCTCAAAAGGCAGGTCAGGTGGTCTGGTATTCCCATCTCTTTCAGAATTTTCCACCGTTTATTCTGATTCACACAGTCAAAGGCTTTGGCATAGTCAGTAAAGCAGAAATAGAAGTTTTTCAGGAACTCTCTTGCTTTTTCCATGACCCAGTGGATGTTGGCAATTTGATCTCTGGTTCCTCTGCCTTTTCTAAAACCTACTTGAACATCTGGAAGTTCACAGTTCACGTATTGCTGAAGTCTGGCTTGGAGAATTTTGAGCATTACTTTACTAGCTTGTGAGATGAGTGCAATTGTGCAGTAGTTTGAGCATTCTTTTGCATTGCCTTTCTTTGGAATTGGAATGAAAACTGACCTTTTCCAGTCCTGTGGCCATTGCTGAGTTTTCCAAATTTGTCGGCATATTGAGTGTAGCACTTTCACAGCATCATCTTTCAGGATTTGAAACAGCTCAACTGGAATTCCATCACCTCCACTAGCTTTGTTCTTAGTGATGCTTTCCAAGGCCCACCCACTTGACTTCACATTCCACGATGTCTGGCTCTAGATTAGTGATCACACCATCATGGTTATCTGGGTCATGAAGATCTTTTTTGTACAGTTCTTCTGTGTATTCTTGCCACCTCTTCTTAATATCTTCTGCTTCTGTTAGGTCCATACCATTTCTGTCCTTTATCGAGCCCATCTTTGCATGAATGTTCCCTTGGTATCTCTAATTTTCTTGAAGAGATCTCTGGTCTTTCCCATTCTGTTCTTTTCCTCTATTTGCATTGATTGCTGAAGAAGGCTTTCTTATGTCTTCTTGCTATTCTCTGGAACTCTGCATTCAGATGCTTATATCGTTCCTTTTCTCCTTTGCTTTTCACTTCTCTTCTTTTCACAGCTATTTATAAGGCCTCCCCAGACAGCCATTTTGGTTTTTGCATTTCTTTTTCATGGGTATGATCTCCTGTACAGTCTCACAAACCTCCATCCATAGTTCATCAGGCGCTCTATCTATCAGATGTAGGCCCTTAAATCTATTTCTCACTTCCACTGTATAATCATAAGGGATTTGATTGAGGTCATACCTGAATGGTCTAGCGGTTTTCCCTACTTTCTTCAATTTCAGTCTGAATTTGGTAATAAGGAGCTCATGATCTGAGCCACAGTCAGCTTCTGGTCTTGTTTTTGTTGGCTGTATAGTGCATCTCCACCAAGCGCAGGTGGCTGCGACCGGGCACGCCAAGCGTGGCCGAGAGCAGTTACCCCACTTCCGAAGTCAGGGGCAGTGGCTGAGAGTGCCAGGCTGCAACGGCGCAGGAACGGCTGAGAGGAGCTACCCAAGTCCGAGGTCAGAGGCGGCGGCCTGGAGGAGCTACCCTGCGTCCGAAATCAGTGGCGGCTGGGAGGAGACACCTTGTGTCCAAGGTCAGGGGCATGGGCCGAGAGGAGCTTTCCCGCGTCCGAGGCCAGGGGCGGCAGCCGAGAGGAGCTACCCCGCGTCTGAAGTCAGTGGTGGCCGGGAGGAGACACCCTGCGTCCGAGGTCGGGGTGGTGGGGAGAAGCCACCTCGCGCCCAAGGCCAGGGGCGGTGGCCCTGAGGAGCCATCCCGTGCTCGAGGCCAGGGGCGGCGGCCGGGAGGAGCAACCCGAGGAGCGGTGGCTGCGAGGGCGTAGGAGGGCTTAGAGGAGCTATCCCATTTGAAGGTCAGGAAGGGCGGCGGTAAGGAGATACCTCTCGTCCAATGTAAGGAGCAGCGGCTGTGCTTTGCTGGTGCAGCCGTGAAGAGATACCCCATGCCCAAAGTAAGAGAAACCCAAGTAAGATGGTAGGTGTTGCAAGAGGGCATCAGAAGGCAGACACACTGAAACCATACTCACAGAAAACTAGGCAATCTAACCACACTAGGACCACAGCCTTGTCTAACTCAATGAAACCAAGCCATGCCCGTGCGGGGCAACCCAAGACAGGACGGGCGGGTCATGGTGGAGAGGTCTGACAGAATGTGGTCCACTGGAGAAGGGAATGGCAAACCACTTCAGTATTCTTGCCTTGAGAACCCCATGAACAGTAGGAAAAGGCAAAATGATAGGATACTGAAAGAGGAACTCCCCAGGTCAGTAGGTGCCCAATATGCTACAGGAGATCAGTGGAGAAATAACTCCAGAAAGAATGAAGGGATGGAGCCAAAGCAAAAACAATACCCCGCTGTGGATGTGACTGGTGATAGAAGCAAGATCCGATGCTGTAAAGAGCAATATTGCATAGGAACTTGGAATGTTGGGTCCATGAATCAAGGCAAGTTAGAAGTGGTCAAACAAGAGATGGATGGCAAGAGTGAATGTCGACATTCTAGGAATCAGCAAACTAAAATGGATTGGAATGGGTGAATTTAACTCAGATGACCATTATATCTACTACTGCGGGCAGGAATCCCTCAGAAGAAATGAAGTAGCCATCATGGTCAACAAAAGAGTCCGAAATGCACTCTCAAAAACGACAGAATGATCTCTTTGTTTCCAAGGCAAACCATTCAATATCACAGTAATCCAAGTAAATGCCCCAACCAGTAACACTGAAGAAGCTGAAGTTGAACGGTTCTATGAAGACCTACAAGACCTTTTAGAACTAACACCCAAAAGATGTCTTTTTCATTATAGGGGACTGGAATGCAAAAGTAGGAAGTCAAGAAACACCTGGAGTAACAGACAAGTTTGGCCTTGGAATGCAGAATGAAGCAGGGCAAAGACTAATAGAGTTTTGCCAAGGAAATGCACTGGTTATAGCAAACACCCTCTTCCAACAAGACAAGAGAAGACTCTACACATAGACATCACCAGATGGTCAACACCGAAATCAGATTGCTTATATTCTTTGCAGCCAAAGATGGAGAAGCTCTATATAGTTGTCCATTATATTGGCATATAATTTTTCAATCTCTTATGATTATAATTCTGTGGTATTGGTTGGAATTTCTCCTTCATTTCTTACTTTATTGATATGTTTTCTCTCTTTTTTCTTGATGAATGTGGTTAAAGGTTTATTGACTTTGTCTGTCTTTCCAAAAAACAGCTCTTAGTTTTACTGATCTTTTCAATCTTGCTACTTTAGTCTCTATTTCATTTATTTTTGCTCTGATCTTTATAATTTCTTTACTTTTATTAACTTTTGGGTTTTGTTTGTTCTCTGCTTTCCTATAGGTGAAAGGTTAGGCTGTTTATTTGAGGTTTTTTCCCCTGTTTCCTGAAGTAGCTTTTATCTCTGTTAACTTTGGGTTTTGTTTGTTCTCCTCTTTCCTGTAGGTGAAAGATTAGGTTGTTTATTTGAGTTTTTTCCCTTGTTTCCTGAAGTAGCTTATATCTCTATAAACTTCCCTTTGAGAACTGATTTTGCTATGTCACACAGATTTTGGAATATTGTGTTTTTGTTTTCATTTGTCTTCAGGAATTAAAAAAATTTTTTTCTCTGGTTTCTTAGTGAACCCATTGATTATTTAGTAATATATTGTTTAGTTTAATGGATATTGTGTTCATGAATTTTGCTTATTTTTCTTATAGTTAATTTCTAGTCTGAGGGTCTTGTGGTTGGAAAAGCTGCTTTGTATGATTTCAGTTTCCTGAAATTTATTGAGATTTGTTTTGTGGCCTAGCATGTCATCTATCCTGGAGAATGTTCCATACGCACTTGAAAGAATGTGTATTCTTCTGCTTTTGGGTGGAATGCTGTCTCTATATACATCAGCTCATCTGATCTAATGTGTCTTTTAAGGTCAGTGTTTCCTTATTATTTTCTCTCTGGATGATCTATCTATTGATGTAAATGAAGTGTTAACATTCTCTATTCTTACTCTGTTACTGTCAGTTTCTTTGTGTCTATTAATATTTGCTTAATATATTTAGGTGCCCCTATGTTGGGTGCATATACATTTGCAATTGTTATATCTTTTTCTAGGATTGATCTCTTGATCATTATGTAATATTTTTCTTTGTCTGTTACTACAGGCTTTGTTTTAACGTCTATTTTGTATAATATGAGCTTCCATGGTGGCTTAGATGGTAAAGAATCTGCCTGCAATACAAAAGACCTGGGTTCTATCCCTGGGTCAGGAAGACCCATTGGATAAAGGAATGGTAACCCACTCCAGTATTCTTGCCTGGAAAATCCCATGGACGGAGGAGCCTGGTGCCCTATTGTCCATGGGGTTGCAAAGAGTCGGATATGATTGAGCAACTAATACACACACTTTTCTAATATAATTATTACTACTCCAACTTTGCTTTTCTGTCCATTTGCATGGAATACCTTTTTCCATCCCCCAACTTTTAGTCTGTGTGTGTTTATAGATCTGAAGAGTCTTTTGTAGGCAACATACATATGGGTCTTGTTTTTGTATCCATTTAGGCACTCTGTGTCTTTTTTGTTTGTTTGTTTGTTTTTCCCAAACTTTAAATATTTTGTTTTGTATTAAGGTTATCAATATTGTGGTAGTTTCAGGTGAACAGTGAAAGGACTCAGCCATACATATACATGTACCATTTCTATGTCTTTTAGTTGAAGCATTTAGGTCATTTATATTTAAAGTAACTATTGATATGTAGATACTTACTGCCATTTTGTTAATTGTTTGGGGATTGTTTCTGTAGTTCTTTCCTGTTCATTTCTTCTCTTCTCCCCTGATTTAATGACTAACTTCAGTGTTATGTTTGGATTCCTTTCTCCTTTTTGTATATGTATCTATTATAGATTTTTGGTTTGTAATTACCATGAGGTTTATATATAGTAACTATATATATATCATAAATTTATATACATATATAAAATAAATAGCATATATGATTATTTTAGGTTGTTCACCTTTTAAGTTCAAATGTATTTTAACAACCCTTCATTTTCACTCACCACCCCCCACCCACATTTACATCTTTTACATCTTTTTATTTTATATACCCTTGACTGCTTATTTTGGATATCGGTGATTTTACTACTTTTATCTTTTAAGCTTTCTACACTAGCTTTATAAGTGGTCAGTTTACTATCTTTACTATATAATTACCTTTACCAATGAGATTTTTCTTTTCATAATTTTCATAATTCTAGTTGTGGCCTCTTTTTTTCTCTTGAAGAAGTCCCTTTAACTTTTCTTGTAAAGCTGATTTTGTGTTGCTGAACTCCTTTAGCTTTTGCTTGCTTATATAACTTTTGATCTCTCCTTCAAATCTGAATGAAAGCCTTGCTAGGTGGAGCAGTTTTGGTTGTAGGTTTTTTTCCTTTCATCACTTCAAATTTATTACACCATTCTCTTCTGGCCACCTGCAAGGATTTTTGCTGAAAAGTCAGCTGATGGCCTTATGGGAATTCCCTTATACATTACTTGTTTTTCCCTTGTTGCTTTTAAGATTTTTTGTCTTTAATTTTTTACCTTTTGAATTACAGTCTGCCTTGACATTTTCCTCTTTGGGTTGATGCTGCTTGGGACTCTCTGATTCCTGGACCTGAATGTCTTTTTCCTTTTCCAGGTTAGGGACGTTTCCAGCTATTATGTTTTCAAATATGTTCTCTGCCATTTTCTCTCTTCTCCTCCTGGGACCTTTATAATATGAATGTTAGTACATTTGTCCTATAGATATCTTAAACTATGTTCATTAAAAAACATTGTTTTCTTTTTCTATTCAGCTTGAGTGATTTCCACTGTTCTGTCTTCCAACTTGCCAATTTGTTTCTCTTTATCATCTAATGTTCATTCTTCCATTGTATTTTTCATTTTAGTTCTGGGATTCTTCAGCTCTATTTGTTTCTTCTTTATATTTGTAACTCTTATTAAAGTTCACATTGTGTTCATTCTTTTACCAAGATCTTAGGACATCTTTACAATCATTACCTTGAACTCTTTATCAGGTAGATTGCCTGTTTCTTTTTCACTTAGTCTCCTGGGGTTTTATTGTATTCCTTTGTTTGGAATATATTTCTCTGTAGCCTCATTTTGCCTAACTCACTGTTTTTATTTCTGTTTCGGTAGGTTGGTTGTTTCCCAATCTTGGAGAAGTCATCTTTTGTGGGAGACATTCTGTGTGCCCCAGTAGTGCACTGCCCTATGGTCACCAGAGCTATATACCCTAGGGGTGCCCCCAATGTGGGTTGAGTAAGCCCTTCTGTGGTAGCAGGCTGACTACTGTGGATAGTCTGGTAAGCCTGGCAGGTCCCCAGTTCAGTTGATTCCAGGCCCTGCCTTGTGAGGCGACTGCCAGCTCCTGGTAGGCAGGGCAGGGTCACAAGCCTGCTGGGTGCAGAGCTCCTGAGTATCCCAGGACTAGTGCTAGCCATCTAGTGGGCAGAGCCAGGCCCCAGGGTGGCTGACTTTGGGGTTCTCAGTGCCTGATCTAGTGTTGACCTGCTGGTGAGAAGGACTAATTCCTGACTTTATGGCTGTAGGTTCCAGGCTGTCCCAAAGGTGGTGTTAGTCTGTTAGAGAGTGGGGCTAGATTCCCAAGGCAGCTAGCTGAGGGGCCTAAGCTGTCTGGAAGTGGTGTCAGCCTGCTGTTGAGCAGGGCTGGGGCCCAGGGCATCCCAGGGCTGGTGCCCTCTCACTGGTGGGTGGGGTCAGATCCTGGGTTTAGTGCTGATCCATTGCTTGGCAGAGCTATGTTCTGACAGCTCTAGCTGCAGGGCTGTGGGGGTCCTGGAGCTGCTGTCAGCCCATTGGTAGGTGGATCCAGGACCTGAGATTGCTGGCTGCAGGGCCCATGAGTCCCTGACATGGTGGATGAGTCTGGTCCTGAGTCTAGTGTTGGCTTACTGGTGGGCAGGGCCAGGTCCCAGGGCACTGAAAGTCAGCCTGTAGGTAGGTTGGGGCAAGGCTGAGTCCTGAGACTATTAAGCTAGAGGGAGGATCCCAAAATGGTGTTTGCCAGAACCAGTTTCCACATGGTAAAACCAGCTCCCCAGAATGGCTGCCTCCAATGTCTGTGTCCCCAGGTAAGTGTCAATTGTCTCCTGCCTCTCTGGGAGCCTCTCCAAGATCAGCAAGTGGGTCCAACCCAGGATCCTTTAAATTACTGCTTTTGCTGTGGGTCCCAGAGCATGTGAGATTTTGTGTGCACCTTTTAAGAATGTATTTTTTTTTTAACCACTCTCTGGCTCTCCCAAAATAAGCCTTTGTGGACTTTGAAAGCCAAATGTTGTGGGGGTTCATCTCCCCAGTGCTGAGGAGCCCAATGTGAGGCTTAGTGGTCTTATTCCTTGGAGAGAATCTCTGCAATTGTAATTATCTCCTCTTTTTGAGTTGCCAACCCCAAGGCCCTGGGTCTTTATACCACATCTCCACCCTTCCTACTTAATGTGGTTTCTTCTTTGTATCTTTAATTGTAGATCTTTCCTGCTAGTCTTTCTCATCAATAATTGCTCTGCAATTTTTGTAATTTTGGTGTGCCTCTGAAAGGAGGTGAGCTCCAGGTTTTCCTGATATGTCATCTTGGGCACTGGAACTTTAGTCACAAGAAGGCTATCAGAAGCAATGTGATTACTTGGCACTTTCAAAAGGAGGGAGCTTCATTTTCTCCTCTTAAAATCAACAACTAGTAAGATATTGATAGACTTTCTTAATTTCCTCACAGGTTAAATTTCTTGGACATCTCTGTTCACATTGACCAAAATGGCTCTTCAGAAATGCAGTTGATTTACATAATAGGAAAATTCCAGAAATAGAAAACTATTATTTGCATTTGGAGACTCTAAAGTTTGAAGTATTCTTGATAGATATAATAATGAAGCAAAGTAGGAAGTACACATCTGTTCACTTTTAAAACATTTCAGATCATGGACAGATCTTAAATCTATAATACTGATGATTTTCTGAAATTCAAAATAAGTACTTCTAAGATTGTTATCATTTCAACTGAAAAATGTAAACCTTTAGAGATGCTAAGTATAGAATTATTACTATTTGGTCAAAAGAAAGATACCTTAGACTTTAATTTGATATCTAATTATGATTTGTTGTTATTATTGTTTTAGTAACGAAGTTGTGTCTGACTCTTTTGAGATCCCATGGACTGTATGCAGCCTACCAGGCTGCTCTATCTATTGGATTTCCCAGGCAAGAATATTAGAGTGGGTTGCCATTTCCTTCTCCAGGGGATCTTCTTGACCCAAGGATAGAACCTATGTCTCCTACATTGGCAGGCAGATTCTTTACTGCTGAGCCACTGAGGAAGTTCTCTAATTATGATAATTGAGGTCTATTTACAATCTCAGATAAAGAGGTTTATTTTTATTTAATTTTCCTAGTCATAAGTTTCTTCTGGAAGAAAGGAAACATTTGAACATTAAAATGGTATTTTTAATTTTTTTAAATGAAGAACCTTATTTTAACATACTCATTTAAGGTTGAATATGCTATTTACTTATCAATTTGTTTTCTTTAAAAAATTCAATTGTTAAAGAATTATGACTTCCTGCAAGTAGTTAATAGGTTATAATATGGAGACAAACTTAGTATAGTTCAGTATAAATAGATTTCAAATAAAATTTAACACATTATTGTCCTAATTACCACTTATTTCATTGGTAAAACTTGCACTTTTTCATTTTGAAAAAGTGTGTGGAATCAATTGGACTAAAGAACTTTATAGCTCACCACATTTTGGCCCAAGGCAAGTTGGCAGGGAGCAGAGACTGGCTGTTAAGTCTCAGTAACAAGAGGAGCCTGGTATTTGCTTGGCAAAGTAAATGTAGATCTAACTTCTGACTTTGAACAGAGGAGAGAAATGGAACAATGACCAATGATGGCTGTACAAGGTTTGTTCCTCTCCTTTAAAACCCAGCATTAAAGTTATTGCTTTCTGCATAGAAAGCCTTCTAAGACTGTTTCTTCCTAGTGCTAGCTTCTTTTCTTCATTTAGAGTTTCTTTTCCTTACACCTTACTTCATCAATACAATAATATCTTTTTTCATTGCCTTGGTATTCTATTAGATTATGTAACTGAGGACAATACCACATTTTAATTTTTTTTTTACTGTCCTTCTTCCTTTACAATCTTTATATCCTGGGAACTTTATTGATAGTCTTGAGCAACTTTTAAAAAGTTATTCATTGCAAATTTTTTGGGTAAAACTTCACCATTTAGGACTGATTATATAATTCAATCTGAATTCATTATGAAATATTTTACCATTAATACAATTTATTCCTCTCATGAATATAACATTTATTTATCATGAACATTAATGAGAGAAATCTGCTTTAATGTGCACATAAGAATGATCTGCCATAGGCTTATGACTTGTTGAATTCTAAATAGTTTCTTCTAAAGTGTTTGAGATTATCTCTTCTCTTAATTAATAACTCTTCTCCTAAAGAACACACAGCTACTTTACTGAGCTCTTTGAGAACAAGAAGTGAGTACTTCTCTGTGAACCTATCACTTAACAAGTCCTGGGACATAGTAGTTGCTCAATAAATGCTTGTCAAATTAAATCGTATATGTAAATAAGTGACTAGCATTTGTTAAAAAGAAAGACTTCTTCCTAGTTCCTAGCAGAAATAGCACAAAGACTGTATTAGTTTGCTAGGACTACTATACCAAAGTGCTACAGATTGAATGACTTAAACAGCAGAAATGTGTTGTCTCACAGTTCTGGGGCTAGAAGTCTGAGGTGAAGGTATTGGCAGAATTGATTCCTTCTGAAGTCTGTGAGGGAAGAGTTTATTCCTCTTCTTGGCTTGTAGATGACTCTCTTCTCATATGTCTTCACATTATTTTCCCTCTTTCTGTATCTGTGTCCAAATACCTCTTCTTTTAAGTGCACTGGCCATGTTGAATTAGGACTCATCCTAAAGATTTCATTTTACCTTGATTAGCTCTGTGAAGACCCTATCTCCAAATAAGACATTCTAGGGGACTAGGGGTTAGAACTTCAACACATCAATTTTAGGGGGTCACAATTCATAAGGGATACTGAAAGTCCAGGATCTGAATTAGTATTTGTGTGGCATAACTGAATAAATGTGTTCATGCTCCAAAAAGTACACTGGAAGATAGTATCTAGGTCAGTGTCCAGTCTCTCTGCATTCCATAAAGTGCCTCTAGAAAAGTTTGTGTTATAAAATATTACAAAATATTAATCAGGTGAAAACAGAGATAAATCAGTGAGGATGCTTTGAACTGCGAGTAAAAGATGTTCTCAGTTTAAATAGATTTAAACCATAAGGATATTTCCTATTATACATGACAAGAAATCCTGAGCTAGAGAGTCTGTAAGACTATTTAATTCATTGTCTAAAAGATCCTGTTTCTTTCCATTGTTTTCATCACCTAAGTATGTCAGCTTTGTACTTTGCACAAAGCTCTCCAAATGGTTACCAGATGGCTGCAGCAGGCATGTGTATCATGAACTGACATGATAAAGTGCACAGAGAGAAGCTCTGACTTCCTTGTGTAATTTTTTAGAAAGTAGGGAAATCTTTACCAGAAGTTTTCTAGCAAACTTTTCCTCGTGTCGTTGCTCAATATGCCCATGTCTAAAACAGTTACCAGAAAGAAGAATAGAAAAATCATGACTAGCCTAGACTAGTCAGGATTTACCTCATGGGAGTGGGCATGAGACCAGTCTCTCCTGATGCACATGGACATGTAGAAAGGGGTGGATACCTGAACAAAAGTAGGGCTCTTTCAATAAGTAAGAAGGGAAAATGGATATGGAGTAAAGTAAAATAAATAAATAAATAAATAAATAAATAAAAATTAAAATAAATAAAGAAAATAGAAAACCAACACTATTATATAAGTCAAACTTCATACATCCTTTTTCCCACATACAGTCTAAAAAAATGTCCATACTTATGTGAGACACATTCATTGTCTCCCCAGGGGAGACAACCCAAAGTCTCAGCCAGTAACCACATCCAGCTCCAAGGCCAAGAGTTCTCTATCAGGTCTGGACTTGGCTTCTTGTGACTCAGGGACCCATGGCTTAAAGATAAGTTTTCTACTTCATTTTCAATATGAAATAATTGAGAAGGAACAAAATAGATATAAATGTAACTCTTATTTGGAAAGGGGAGAATGGAAATGGCATTCAGTGGATATTGGCCTAGAGCCCATATTGTATCCTATTAGAAAGAAGAGAGAGGACTGCCCACTCATTAGTGATGAGTCCCTTGGTCAGTCAGAATGGTAGTCTCTGATTCTGGTTTTTGGGATAACCTAAGACTCTTGAGAGTCCCTTAGACTGCAAGGAGATCCAACCAGTCCATTCTGAAGGAGATCAGTCCTGGGATTTCTTTGGAAGGAATGATGCTAAAGCTGGAACTCCAGTACTTTGGTCACCTCATGCGAAGAGTTGACTCATTGGAAAAGACTCTGATGCTGGGAGGGATTGGGGGCAGGAGGAGAAGGGGACGACAGAGGATGAGATGGCTAGATGGCATCACTGACTCAATGGACGTGAGTCTGAGTGAACTCCGGGAGTTGGTGATGGACAGGGAGGCCTGGTGTGCTGCGATTCATGGGGTCGCAGAGTCAGACACGACTGAGCAACTGAACTGGACTGAACTGATCGCCTTCTATTAAAGGACACCCCACTCTAGTATTCTAGCCTGAGAAATCCAATGACAGAGGAGCCTGATGGGCTATAGTCCACGGGGTTGCAAAGAGTCAGACACCACAAAGAGTCAGATACTACTTAGCGACTAAACAACATTGCCTTCTATCGCCCTTAGTTCTGTTCTTTTGAGAACATCTTTCTTGTTCATTGTCTTCTATAGCCACATTTGACACAAGTATTGGATTAGCACTTTTTGTTAGTGTGAGTTTGAGTTTCTGGAAGGGTGCCTTAGGAATTGAACTGTCGTAGAATTGTTCATTGCTGTGAATTGGCCAGGCTTATAATTTCCCTGAGACTTAGCGAAATTAGTAGATCCTGATTTCTTTTGGCTGATTCTACAGATCAGTAAAAAAGGTTAGAAAACCCAATTAGACACAGTCTTTGAGTCTGAGCACTTCAGTCTTCTAACCATAGACATCTCTCTGAGATTTACCCATTCCCCCTGGTTCACACTTTGGTGACCTATGTCACCACTATAATTGAAAACAATGAATGTAGATAGAGACGCCCCTTCTGTAAACCTGTATTTGACATAAAACTAACTGCCTTTGTCTGATGTAGATTATTTAGCAGGAGAGCCATAGGAGAAACTTTGGCAACTAAGTTTATCTCCTATTACTGCCTCCCACTTCCTTCTCTCCTTTCAGTCTAAGCTTCCCCTTTGTTGTACATTTTTAGTGAAAACCATAAGAAGCAGTCAACATATACTAGCATTCTGATTCTTGCTACCATTTTCTCTAGTACTAGAAATTGCTACAATACTTTAGTCATTTTCAAATTCAAACAATAGAATACTCCAGCTCAAATTATCTTAAACAATGAGAATATTTGTTATTCAGATAATAGAAGTCTGATAATAGTGTTCCATCAGTTAAATGACATTAATTATCAAGGCCTCGTTTTTTTTCCATTCTTCTATTTTGTCATTTTAAGCATATCAACTTTGTTCTCAGGCTAGCTTCTTTTGTGGCTGCACCAGGTTCATACAACCTATCCTTGCATGATATCACCCAGTGGAAGAAGGTAGGTCTGGATATTGGATAGACAACAAAAATGTTCACTGTAAATGTCTAGATAGATGAGTGCTGAGTGTTAAGGCTAAGAAAAACAGCCAGTGGGTTCATCATGTTAGAAACAAAGGTGGTAGGCAAAAGTGGTAGAAAATTGCTACATTTAGAATACTTTCAGCTGCAAATAACAGAAACCCAACTGAAAGTGATGGCATAAACAGTAGGGAAATTCATTGGTTAGATAACTGAAAGTCCAGAGGTAGACTGGGCTTCAAGTTTGGTTAAAACTCAGTTCAACAATGTCATCAAGGGCCTGGGATAATATCAGTTATATCCTAAAGTGGTTTCCTCATAGTTATAGGGTGGTGGTAATGATTGAAGCTACACTCTTATTTGTTTGTTTTTTTTTAAGCCATTTTCTAATGAATCACTCGTAAATGAAGGAACTTTTCCCAGAAGTCTCCAAATAATTTTCTTGGCATGTCTTATTGTTCTAGGAACAATTATGTTCCTATTCCTGTTTCTAAAGGAATTCCATGTGCTGACAGGTTTAAGCATTAGGTCCTAGACCAGTTATAGGCAAGAAAGATCTGATTGTATTGATTGAGGCAGATTGATCAGGACTTGCCTCACTTGCATAGGTCAGTTCCTTAAACCAAATGGCAGATGCACAGTGTCAAGAGGTGGGATAGTTGTTGAAGAGATACCTTAGTGTCTGCTACACAAGTGGAAGCCAGCATTAGGGGTAAAAGGTAAATAGCAAAATATAAGCATGAAACAGGTCAACTCAGAGCTGGGTGTTGGCTGGAAAATGCCTTTCCTGTATGATCTGTGTGACTTGTTTGACCACATAAGAAATAAGTATAACCAATATCTGATATTTTAACCTAATAGTTCATTGTATGTGAGTATGATACAAGAGATTCCTTTCTTATAATTCAGTTCCTTAAATCCTTTTATATTCATTTCTCAAAAATTAAATTTTTTGTCAGCATCCTAAAAATAACAGTGTGACATATATGTGAGAAAGTACTGAGTATTTTACAAAACTGAGAATTTTAAGATTTTAAAATCTACCAGTTGTCAAAAACATAGAGTTAATTGTAGATATAGCTCTACACTAATCTCTGGGTGACTAAGCATTTCACATTAAATAAAATTTTTATTTATTAAGTCACTTTCAGTCAGACCTGTGGCTTCTAGGCGTACTTGCACAGTATTAAGACCATAGTATATGGAAGCATATGTCGGGATTTTAGAATTTCATTTTAATCGTTGAAGATGTATAATTTTGTTTTTTAAAAAATCAAGAAGCTCACAATAAAATACATTTCATGTTTAAAATGGTTTTTATTTCGTTATCTTAGTACCTTTGAAATTATTTTGGCATGACATCACATTATAGAATTAAAAAGAGGGGGGCATCCTTCATGAGTAGCATATGGACTTCTACTGTGGTGGTTCTGCCTTTGTTTTCAATGCTATTCAAATCCAGCACAATGGAAGTGCTTTGGAGTGATTTTGCTAAGACATAAATCTGATCATGTTGCTCCTCTGCTTTAAACATCAGCAGCCATTTACAGCCCTCTGGTTGAATCTCAAACTCCTTAGCTTGGCCATAGGGCCATCAGGAGAGACCCCTACTTACCTTTCTATTTCCCTTGCTGACTCACTTCCCTACTCCCAGTCCATCTTCCAACCACATTGACGAAGTATTTGGTATTTCCCAATCACCAAATTCTTCCATGCTTCTGCCAGGAGCACCTTTCATCCCCCTTTCTTACTAATCAGCTTTCTTCTTTAGGATGCTCATCCAGGATTATAACTTCCAGTTCAGATGCTCCTCTGAGGAATATACATGTCACTCTGGACTGATGTCTGCCATTGCACTGTCTACAAATTTTGTTGAAGATGTCTATTGGCTTATTCTTTTTCCCTGTCAGAGGACCATGTCATCTTTGCCTTTTTACCTCCTTCCAGAGCTCAATAAAATATTTGGCAGTAAAAAGGCACTTAATAAGCATTTTGGGGGCTGAATGAATTTACCTTTTCCTACATTTGCTAGTAATTAAAATAGCTATCATTTGTTAAAAAAACTTTTACATACAAGCACTATATTAGAGGCTTTACATGTTTAATTTCATTTAATTTTCAGTTATCATGTGAGTAGGATTCACTCCTTATTTTAATGGATGAGAAAATGGGCTTAGAGAAGTTCAGTAATTTATCTAAAATTAATTAACAGAGCTGGGATGAACCTCAAGTCTGTCGGGCTCCAGATCTCTGCTTTTTTTCTCTATGTAAGATATTATGGAGATCCTCCCTAATCCCTAAGGATGAGAGGGTGCCAGTCTCACTGTTATTCCAGGCAGATATTCACACAGTAAGCCGTGTTCCAAGATAAACAGGCATCATTTCCATGGCTTAGAGTTATCATCATCTTCGAAAAAAATTTTAATCAGAAGCTGAAAGTATAGGAAATAGGATTCATACTTTCAGGAATCCAGATCCAGAGATAGGTCAGCTGTCCAGCCAAGTGGAATGGGTCTTAGTGCCTAAAGCTCCATCCCAGCAAGTAATTGAAATACTAGGGGGTGGAAATTGAAGACCAGAAGTTGAAATGTATCCAAGTTGATAGGGTTAGAAACTAACATACGGCCACCCAGGAATCACAGGATATCAAGTCTATGACAACAAGGCTAATTCTTACATCCCACTTAAAATATATTGAATATTTTAGTGTATTTCCTACTGTAGACCCAGAAATTGAGTGATAATATGGGGAGAGGAGGTAAATGGTGGACCCCAGAGATTTCTAGGATCATCACAGTTTATCTCACTGGTGAGTCAGACAATGTCAAGAGAAAAATATGTGCCAGTGTCAATGTATCCATTGACACTGGATATTATGAAGGAAAGTACAGCATTTTTTGCAAGGCACAAAGCAAGGAGAATAGGGAACTCATGTTCTAGAGACCTGAACTCTCAAGGAAGAAGTCTTAAAAGGCAGTATTAGGGTGGGTGTTGAAGGACGTGTGGTCAGCTCATGATCTTTCTTTTGATCAGTAGTTAATAAGTTAACAGGGTGATATTTTGGGAATCTTAGTCATCAACTTTCTCATTACATTCAGTCTGGGGTCTTTGTGCTGTGGTTAGCATGTAGTCATCATCCTCCACCTGGGTGGGATGTTGTTTCTGCAAAACAACTCAAGGATATGGGTCAGATTGTTAGGTCTATCCCTTGAGGAGGAACTGTTACATTGTTTAAGCTATCAATGCTTTTCTTTTCTTTTTTTCTTTTTAACTCATTTTTTATTGAAGGATAGTTGCTTTACAGAATTTTGCTGTTTTCTGTCAAACTTCAACATGAATCAGCCATTAGTATATATATATCCCCTCCGTTTTGAACCTCCATCCCATCTCTCTCCCCATTCCACCCCTCCAGGTTGATTCAGAGCCCCTGTTTGAGTTTCCAGAGCCATACAACAAATTCCCGTTGGCCATCTGTTTTACATATGGTAATGTAAATTCCCATGTTACTCTTTCCATACACCTCACCCTCTTCTTCCCTCTCCCCATGTCCATAAGTCTGTTTTCTATGTCTGCTTCTCCATTGCTGCCCTGTAAATAAATTCATTAGTGCCATTTTTCTAGATTCCATATATGTGCATTAGAATACAATATTTATGTTTCTCTTACTGACTCACTTCACTCTGTTTAATAGGTTCTAAGTTCATCCACCTCATCAGAACTAGCTTAACTGCGTTTGTTTTTATGGCTGAGTAACATTCCATTGTGTATATGTACCATAACTTCTTTATCCATTCATCTGTTAATGGGCATCTGGATTGCTTCCACGTTCTCAGTTCAGTTCAGTTGCTCAGTTGTGCCTGACTCTTTGTGACCCCATGAATCACAGCTCGCCAGGCCTCCCTGTCCATCACCAACACCCAGAGTTCACCCAAACTCATGTCCATCGAGTTGGTGATGCCATCCAGCCATCTCATCCTCTGTTATCCCCTTTTCCTCCTGCCCCCAATCCCTCCCAGCATCAGAGTCTTTTCCAATGAGTCAACTCTTCGCATGAAGTGGCCAAAGTATTGGAGTTTCAGCTTTTAGCATCAGTCCTTCCATTGAACACCCAGGACTGATCTCCTTTAGGATGGACTGGTTGGATCTCCTCACAGTCCAAGGGACTCTCAAGAGTCTTCTCCAACACCATAGTTCAAAACTATCAATTCTTCGGCGCTCAGCTTTCTTCACAGTCCAACTTTCACATCCATACATGACCACTGGAAAAACCATAGCCTTGACTAGATGGACCTTTGTTAGCAAAGTAATGTCTCTGCTTTTGAATATGCTATCTAGATTAGTCATAACTTTCCTTCCAAGGAGTAAGCTATTGTGAATAGTGCTGCGATGAACAATGGGATACATGTATATTTTTCAGTTTTGGATTCCTCAGGGTATATGTCTAGGAGTGGGATTGCTGGGCCATATGGTGATTTTATTTCTAGTTTTTTAAGAAATCTCCATACTGCCTTCCATAGTGGCTATATCAATTTACATTCCCACCAACAGCACAAGAGTATTCCCTTCTCTCCACACCTTCTCCAGCATTTATTGTTTGTAGACTTTTTGATGATGGTTCATGGCAAATAGATGGGAAAACAGTGGAAACAGTGGCTGGCTTTATTTTTCTGGGCTCCAAAATCACTGCAGATGGTGATTGCAGCCATGAAATTAAAAGACCCTTGCTCCTTGGAAGGAAAGTTATGACCAACCTAGACAGCATATTAAAAAGCAGAGACATTATTTTGTCAACAAAGGTCCGTCTAGTCAAGGTTGTGGTTTTTCCAGTAGTCATGTATGGATGTGAGAGTTGGACTATGAAGAAAGCTGAGCACCAAAGAATTGATGCTTTTGAACTGTGGTGTTGGAGAAGACTCTTGAGAGTCCCTTGGACTGCAAGGTGATCCAACCAGTCCATCCTAAAAGAAATCAGTCCTGGGTGTTCATTGGAAGGACTAATGTTGAAGCTGAAACTCTGATACTTTGGCCACCTGATGTTAAGTGCTGACTCATTGGAAAAGACCTTGATCCTGGGAAAGAGGGCAGGAGGAGAAGGGGACAACAGAGGATGAGATGGTTGGATGGCATCACAAACTCAATGGATATGAGTTTGGGTAAACTCTGGGAGTTGGTGATGGACAGGAATGCCTGGCTTGCTGTGGTTCATGGGGTCGCAAAGAGTCAGACACAACTGAACGACTGAACTGAACTGACTGATTCTGACCAGTGTGAGGTGATATCTCATTGTGATTTTGATTTACATTTCTCTAATATTGAGCGATGTTGAGTATCTTTTCATATGTTTGTTAACCATCTGTATGTCTTTTTTGGAGAAATGTCTGTTTAGGTCTTTTCCCCACTTTTTGTTTGGGTTGTTTGCTTTTCTGACATTGAGTTATATGAGCTGCTAGTATATTTTGGAAATTAATCCTTTGTCAGTTTTTTCATTTGCTATTATTTTCTCCCATTCTGAGGGTTGTCTTTTCACCTTGCTTATAGTTTCATTTGTTATGCAAAAGCTTATAAGTTTAATCAGGTCCCACTTGTTTACATCTGTTTTTATTTCCATTACCTTAGAAGGTGGGTCATAGAAGGTCTTGCTTTGATTTATGTCATCGAGTGTTCTACCTATGTTTTCCTCTAAAAGTTTAATAGTTTCTGGTCTTACATTTACATCTTTAATCCATTTTGAATTTATTTTTGTGTATGGTGTTAGGAAGTGTTCTAATTTCTTTCTTTTACACGTAGCTGTCCAGTTTTCCCAGCACCACTTATTGAAGAGGCTGTCTTTGCCCCATTGTATAGCCTTGCCTCCTTTGTCAAAAATAAGGTACCCATAAGTGCATGGGTTTATTTCTGGGCTTTCTATCTTGTTCCATTAGTCTATATTTCTGTTTTTGTGCCAGTGCCATACTGTCTTAATGACTGTAGCTTTGTAGTATAATCCAAAGTCAGGAAGGTTGATTCCTCTAGCTTCTTTCTTCTTTCTCAAGACTGCTTTGGCTATTCAGGGTCTTTTGTGTTTCCATATGAATTGTGAAATTTTTTGTTCTAGTTCTGTGAAAAATGCCACTGGTAATTTGGTAGGGATTGCATTGAATCTGTAGATTGCATTTGGTAGTATAATCATTTTCACAATATTGATTCTTCCTACCCAGAAACTTGGAATATCTCTCCATCTGTTTGTGTCATCTTTGATTTCTTTCATCAGTGTCTTATAATTTTCTGTGTACAGTTCTTTTGTCTCCTTAGGTAAGTTTATTCCTAAATATTTAATTCTTTTTGTTGCAATAGTGAATGGGATTGATTCTTTAAATTGCTCTTTCTGATTTTTCATTGTTAGTTTATAGAAATGCAAGTGATTTCTGTGTATTGATTTTGTATCTCAAAACTTTGCTAAATTCACTGATTAGCTCTTGTAATTTTCTGATAGTATCTTTACAGGTACATAAATATGGTTTTCTATGTACAGTATAATGGCATCTGCAAACAGTGAGAGATTTACTTCTTCTTTTCCAATCTGGATTCCTTTTATTTTTTCTTCTCTAATTGCTATAGCTAGGACTTCCAGAACTATGTTGAATAATAGTGGACACCCTTGTCTTGTTCCTGATCTTAGGGGAAATGCTGTCAGTTTCTCACCGTTGAGAATAATGTTAGCTGTAGGCTTATCATATATGACCTTTGCTGTGTTGAGGTGGGTTCCTTCCATTTTTTGAAAAGTTTTAATCATAAATGGGTGCTGAATTTTGTCAAAGGCTTTTTCTGCATCTATTGAGATGATCATATGGTTTTTATCTTTCAATTTGTTAATATGGTGTATCACATTGATTGATTTGTGTATATTGAGGAATCTTTGCATTCCTGAGATAAATGCAAGTTGATCTGGGTATGTGAGCTTTTTGATGTGTTGCTGAATTCTGTTTATTAAAACTTTGTTGAGGATTTTTGCATGTATGTTCATCAGTGATATTGGCCTGTAATTTTCTTTTTTTCTGTTGTCTTTGTCTGGTTTTGATATCATGGTGATGGTGGCCTCGTAGAATGAGTTTGGAAGTGTTTCTTCCTCTGCAATTTTTTGAAAGAGTTTTAGGAGGATAGGCATTAGCTCTTCTCTAAATGTTTTATTGAATTCTGCTGTGAAGCCATCTGATCCTGAGCTTTTACTTTATGGGAGATTTTTGATCACAGCTTCAATTTCAGTGCTTGTATTTGGGTTTCATAATTTCTATTTCTTCCTGGTTCAGTCTTGGAAGACTGAACTTATCTAAGAACTTGTCCATTTCTTCCAGGTTTTCTATTTTATTGCCAGGTAGTTGTTCATAATAGTCTCTTAGAATTCTTTGTATTTCTGCATTGTCTGTTTAACCTCTCCTTTTTCATTTCTAATTTTGTTAAGTTGATTCTTGTCTCTTTTGTTCTTGATGAATCTGGCTAAAAAGTTTATCAATCTTTTTTGTCTAATCAAAGAACCAGCTTTTAGTTTTATTAATTTTTACTAGTAATATTTACTATCTTTACTATTATCTTTTTCATTTATTTCTGCTCAGATCTTTATGATTTCTTTCCTTCTACTAATTTTGAGGGTTTTTTGTTCTTCTTTTTCCAGTTGTTTTGGGTGTAAAGTTAGGTTGTCTATTCAATGTTTTTCTTCTTTCTTGAGGATTGTATTTCTATAAAAGTTGCTCTTAGACCTGCTTTTGCTGCATCCCATAGATTTTGAGTTGTTGAATTTTCATTGTCATTTGTTTCTAGAATTTTTTTTGATTTCTTCAGTAACCTGTTACTTAGAAACATGTTGTTAAATCTCCATGTGTTTGTATTTCTTGTGGTTTTTTTCTTGTACTTGATATCTAGTCTCACAGCATTGTGATCAGATAAGATGCTTGATACGATCTCAATTTTCTTAAATTTACTGAGGTTTGATTTGTGACCCAAGATGTGATCTATCCTGGAGAATGTTCCACATGCACTTGAGAAGAAGGTGTATTCTTCTTCATTTGGATGGAATGTCCTAAAGATATCAGTGAGATCCATCTCATCTAATGTATCATTTAAGACTTGTGTTTCCTTGTTAATTTTCTGTTTTGCTGATCTGTTCATTGGTGGGAGTGGGGCATTAAAGTCTCCTACTATTATTGTGTTACTGTCAGTTTCTCCTTTTATGTGTGTTAGTGTTTGTCTTAAGTATTGAGGTGCTCCTATGTTGGGTGCATAGATATTTACAATTGTTATGTCTTCTTCTTGGATTTATCCCCTGATCATTATGTAGTGTCCTTCCTTATCTCTTGTAATCTTCTTTATTTTAAGGTCTGTTTTGTCTGATGTGAGGATTGCTATTCCACCTTTCTTTTGCTTCCCATTTGCGTGAAATATATTTTTCTATCCTCTCACTTTCAGTCTATATGTATCTGTAGGTCTGAAGTGGGTTTCTTGTAGACAGCATATATATGGGTCTTGCTTTTGTATCCATTCAACCAGTCTGTGTCTTTTTGTTGGAGCATTTAATACACTTACATTTAAACTAATTATTGATATATATGTTCCTATTGCCATTTTCTTAATTGTTTGGAGTTGATTTTGTAGATCTTTTTTCTTTTCTTGTATTTCTTGACTATATAAGTCCATTTAATATTTGTTGTAAAGCTGGTTTAGTGGTACTGAATTCTGTTAACTTTTGGTTGTCTGAAAAGCTTTTTATTTCTCCATCAATTTTGAATGAGATCCTTGTGGAGTACAGTAATCTTGGTTGTAGATTTTCCCCTTTCAGTACTTTAAATATATCTTGCCATTCCCTTCTGGCCTGCAGAGTTTCTTCTGAAAGATCAACTGTTAAGCGTATGGGGTTTCCCTTGTATGTTACTTGTTGCTTTGCTGAAGAATTGATGCTTTTGAACTGTGGTGTTGGAGAAGACTCTTGAGAGTCTCTTGGACTGCAAAGAGATCCAACCAGTCCATTCTGAAGGAGATCAGCCCTGGGATTTCTTTGGAAGGAACGATGCTAAAGCTGGAACTCCAGTACTTTGGCCACCTCACGTGAAGAGTTGACTCGTTGGAAAAGACTCTGATGCTGGGAGGGATTGGGGGCAGGAGGAGAAGGGGACGACAGAGGATGAGATGGCTGGATGACATCACTGACTCGATGAACGTGAGTCTGAGTGAACTCCGGGAGATGGTGATGGACAGGGAGGCCTGGTGTGCTGCGATTCATGAGGTTGCAAAGAGTCAGACACAACTGAGCGACTGAACTGAACTGAACTGTACTGACATGTTTCTCCTTGGGTTTATCATGTATGGGACTCTTTGTGCCTCTTAGACTTGATTGACTGTTTCCTTTTCCATGTTGGGGAAATTTTCAACTATAATCTCTTCAAAAATTTTCTCATACCCTTTCTTTTTCTCTTCTTCTGGGGCCCCTATAATTCAAATGTTGGTGTGTTTGATATTGTTCCAGAGGTCTCTGAGACTATCCTTAGTTCTCTTTATTCTTTTTACTTTATTCTGCTCTTTAGAAGTTATTTCTACCATTTTATCTTCCAGCCCACTGGTTCACTCTTCTGCTTCAGTTATTCTGCTATTGATTCCTTCCTTCTAGAGTATTTTTAATTTCAGTAATTGTGTTGTTTGTCTCTGTATGTTTATTCTTTAATTCTTCTAGGTCTTTGTTAATTGATTCTTGCATTTTCTCCATTTTGTTGTTATCTTGATGATCTTGATGGTCAAAATCTTGATCATCTTTACTATCATTATTCTGAATTCTTTTTCAGGGAGTTTGCCTATTTCCTCTTCATTTATTTGGACTTCTGTGTTTCGGTTTTGTTCCTTAACTTTTGTAGTATTTATCTGCCTTTTCATTATTTTTTTTTGACTTATTGTGTTTGAGGTCTCCTTTTCCCAGGGTTCATTGTTGAATTTTTTTCTTCCTTTTGGTTTCTGCCCTCCTAACGTTGGTCCAGTGGTTTGTGTAAACTTTGTATAGGGCGAGATTTGTGCTGAGTTTCTGTTTGTTTGTTTTTCCTCTGATGGGCAAGGCTGAGTGAGGTGGTAACCCTGTCTGCTGATGATTTGGTTTGTATTTTTTTGTTAGTTGTTGAGATGAGGCATCCTGCACAGGGTGCTACTGGTAGTTGGGTGATGCTGGGTCTTGTATTCAAGTGGTTTCCTTTGTGTCAGTTCTCACTGTTTGGTACTCCCTAGGGTTAGTTTTCTGGTAGTCTAGGGTCTTGGAGTCAGTGCTCCCACTCCAAAGGCTGAGTGCTTGATCTCTGTGCAACAACAGACCTCAGTCCTTCAAAAGCACTGTTCTGAAGGGCTTGTCCATGGCAATCAAAGCCTACAGAAACAGATGGGATTACGGGCGCAGGAGGTGAGCCTTCCAGAGTCAGCAACCAATCCTGGAGACACCTCCAATCACAGGAGCTTGCAAGCATTCATTTGCAGATATTCACCATTTGTAGGAGAGTCGGAGCTTAATAAAATTAATTTTTCTGTCAGTCTTGACTGACAAATCTCTTCTTTCTAGTTTGTGAGTACAATTCCTACAGCATCTGGAGTGATGCTGTAGGAATCTGAAGTGCTGTAGGATGCTGTAGTGATCTGAAGTTTTTTTCCTGCAGACAAGGAATGGGGGACACAGAGGGATTTCTGTATCTGAGAAGGCCCCACAAGGTTTTGCTTAGTTTTGATTACCTGTTTTCTAAATAGGAGTAGCCATCATGGTCAACAAAACAGTCCAAAATGCAGTACTTGGATGCAATCTCAAAAATGACAGAATGATCTCTGTTCATTTCTGAGGCAAACCAATCAATATCACAGTAATCCAAGCCTATGCCCCAACCAGTAATGCTGAAGAAGCTGAAGTTGAATGGTTCTATGAAGACTTACAAGACCTTTTAGAACAAACACCCAAAAAAGATATCCTTTTCATTACAGGGGACTGGAATGCAAATGTAGGAAGTCAAGAAACACCTGGGGTAAGAGGCAAATTTGGCCTTGGAATACAGAATGAAGCAGGGAAAAGACTAATAGAGTTTTGCCAAGAGAACGCACTGGTCATAACAAACATAAGAGAAGACTCTACAGGTAGACATCACCAGATGGTCAACACCGAAATCAGATTGATTATATTCTTTGCAGCCAAAGATGGAGAAGCTCTATATAGGCAGCAAAAACAAGACCAAGAGCTGACTGTGGCTCAGATCATGAACTCCTTATTGCCAATTTCAGATTTTAATTGAAGAAAGTAGGGAAAGCCACTAGACCATTCAGGTATGACCTAAATCAAATCCCTTATGATTATACAGTGGAAGTGAGAAATAGATTTAAGGGTCTAGATCTGATAGATAGAGTGCCTGATGAACTATGGAATGAGGTTCATGACGTTGTACAGGAGACAGGGATCAAGACGATCCCCATGGAAAAGAAATGCAAAAAAGCAAAATGGCTGTCTGGGGAGGCCTTACAAATAGCTGTGAAAAGAAGAGAGGCGAAAAGCAAAGGAGAAAAGGAAAGATATAAGCATTTGAATGCAGAGTTCCAACGAATAGCAAGAAGAGATAAGAAAGCCTTCTTCAGCAATCAATGCAAATAGAGGAAAAAGAACAGAATGGGAAAGACTAGAGATCTCTTCAAGAAAACTAGAGATACCAAGGGAACATTTCATGCAAAGATGGGCTCGATAAAGGACAGAAATGGTACGGACCTAACAGAAACAGAAGATATTAAGAAGAGGTGGCAAGAATACACAGAAGAACAGTACAAAAAAGATCTTCACGACCCAGATAATCACAATGGTGTGATCACTCACCTAGAGCCAGACATCCTGGAATGTGAAGTCAAGTAGGCCTTAGAAAGCATCACTACAAACAAAGCTAGTGGAGGTGATGGAATTCCAGTTGAGCTGTTTCAAATCCTGAAAGATGATGCTGTGAAAGTGCTGCACTCAATACGCCAGCAAGTTTGGCAGTGGCCACAGGACTGGAAAAGGTCAGTTTTCATTCCAATTCCAACGAAAGGCAATGCAAAAGAATGCTCAAACTACCGCACAGTTGCACCCATCTCACAAGCCAGTAAAGTAATGCTCAAAATTCTCCAAGCCAGGCTTCAGCAATATGTGAACCGTGAACTTCCTGATGTTCAAGCTGGTTTTAGAAAAGGCAGAGGAACCAGAGATCAAATTGCCGACATCAGCTGGATCATGGAAAAAGCACGAGAGTTCCAGGAAAACATCTATTTCAGCCTTTGTGTGGATCACAATAAATGGTGGAAAGTTCTGAAAGAGATGGGAATACCAGACCACCTGATCTGCCTCTTGAGAAACCTATATGCAGGTCAGGAAGCAACAGTTAGAACTGGACATGGAACAACAGACTGGTTCTAATAGGAAAAGGAGTACATCAAGGCTGTGTATTGTCACCCTGCTTATTTAACTTCTATGCAGAGTATATAGTGAGAAACGCTGGACTGGAAGAAGCACAAGCTGGAATCAGGATTGCCAGAAGAAATATCAATAACCTCAGATATGCAGATGACACCAGCCTTATGGCAGAAAGTGAAGAGGAACTAAAAAGCCTCTTGATGAAAGTGAAAGAAGAGAGTGAAAAAGTTGGCTTAAAGCTCAGCGTTCAGAAAATGAAGATCATGGCATCCGGTGCCATCACTTCATGGGAAATAGATGGGGAAACATTGGAAACAGTGTCAAACTTTATGTTTTGGGGGGCTCCAAAATCATTGGAGATGATGCCTGCAGCCATGAAATTAAAAGACGCTTACTCCTTGGAATGAAAGTTATGACCAACCTAGATACCATAATCAAAAGCAGAGACATTACTTTGCCAACAAAATGTGCGTCTAGTCAAGGCTATGGTTTTTCCAGTGGTCATGTATGGATGTAAGTCGGTCTATGAAGAAAGCTGAGTGCTCAAGAATTGATGCTTTTGAAGTGTGGTGTTGGAGAAGACTGTTGAGAGTCCCTTGAACTGCAAGGAGATCTGACCAGTCCATTCTAAAGGATATCAGTCCTGAGTGTTCTTTGGAAGGAATGATGCTAAAGCTGAATCTCCAGTACTTTGGCCACCTCATGCGAAGAGTTGACTCATTGGAAAAGACTCTGATGCTGGGAGGGATTGGGGGCAGGTGGAGAAGGGGACAACAGAGGATGAGATGGTTGGAAGGCATCACCGACTCGATGAACGTGAGTCTGAGTGAACTCTGGGAGTTGGTGATGGACAGGGAGGCCTGGCATGCTGTGATTCATGGGGTTGCAAAGAGTGAAACACAACTGAGCAACTGAACTGAACTGCACTGAATCCAGAGGGGAATGGGGCAGGACATGAAAGGGAATAAATTTTTTGACAGAGAGGCTAATCATAAACTTAGCAAAGGAACTGAATTTTAGGCAGATTCAGTGTCAACAGTTGGTTCTATTCTAGCTATGACTATATGCTCAAATTCTTATTACAAGCCTCTCATTTTCTAAGACCTGCTTATGCTTCAGTTTATTTAATTGAGTTTCTGCCTTGCATCCTTGTGGCTGGTATCTGACTTAGTATCTTCAACAAGCAGAGTCCTGTTTTGTTATTATCCATCTCTACTATCAATCTTTCTCAGAGACTGGACTCTATTCCTGAATGCCAGACAGGTAGCTAAGTTTACTTGTTGATAGGCATCCCTGATACTGATTCTCTGCCTACTAGGACTTCCACAGTACTTTTTTCTCAGTTCCCTGTTTCCCCTCTTGTAGGGTTCCCTACTCTGAGTGACAGAACACAAATGATATCAACTGTTTGAATCTATCTATTTCTGGGGCCTGTAGATATCATGGTGCTCTATACTTTACCCCAGCACCTTAAAAGAGGACTATCTGCTCCAAAGCTCTCCCATCAGGGTGTATTTCAACTGGTTGTTGTTACTGTTTAGTCCCTTAGTCATGTCGACTCTTTTTGCAACCCCATGGACTGTAGCCCACCAGGCTCCTCTGTCCATTGGGTTTCTTAGGCAAGAATACCAGGGTGGGTTGCCATTCCCTTCTCCAGGGAATCTTCCAGACCCAGGGATTGAACCCACATCTCCTGCATTGACAGGCAGATTCTTAACTGCTGAGCCACCAGGAAAGCCCATGCCTTAACTGGTGGGTGGGTTTAATTCCAGGAGCTGAGACCTCAGAGGCAGCTCCATCAGGAAACAACTCAAATTGTGTACCTAGAATTTACTTTGTGTTTAGTTAGTAGAGTTTCCTAGACTTTTAGCACTTGATGGAAATTAAGCAATCTATAAATTTTGATGTTAAAAATTACTTTAGGGTGAGAATATTTTCAAGTAGGAATGTGAGTAGAATAGCAATATCAGGACACAATATGCATTTTATTGAAGTAAGGCATTTTAATTTGGAACTCTATGTGAAACACTTCAGTTGCTTCTTGACATTAATATCTCAGGACTTGATGTAATCCTATTCACATATGTTCCACATTATTCAGTTTAAAGGGAAGGAAGAGTACCCAGTTTCTTCAAATGAGAAACATAACTCAAAAGAAAAAAATTTCCAAACACTTGAAAGTTAATTTTCATACTCTTTGGGGAGAGGAAGAATTTTTTAAAATTAATTTCAGCATCATTCAAGAATGAATACACACACTCCTGGGCATATATCCAGAGAAAAACATGGCCTGAAAAGATACATGTATCCAGTGTTCATTGTAGCACTATTTGTAATAGCCAAGACATGGAAGCAAACTAAATGTCCATTGACAGAGGAATGGATATATAAGATGCACTACATATATGTGATGGAATATTACTCAGCCATTAAAAAGAATGAAATAACGCCATTTGCAGCAACATGGATGGAATTAGAGTGTCATACTGAGTGAAGTAAGTCAGACAGAGGAGAAATATCATATAACATCCCTTATATGTTGAATCTAAAAATGAATGATACAAGTTAACTTACAAAACAGAAAGAGACTTGCAGACTTAGAAAACAAACTTATGGTTACTGAGGGGAAGGGATAGTTAGGGACTTCGGGAAGATCATGTACACACTACTATATTTAAAATGGATAACGAACAAAGATCTATTGTATAGTACATGGAACTCTGCTCAGTGTTATGTGCCAGGCTGGATGAGAGTGGGGTTTGGGGGAGAATGGATACATGTATACGTATGTCTGAATCCCTTCACTGTTCACCTGAAATTGCCACAACATTGTTAATTGGCTATGCCCCAATAAAAATGGTTTGGGTGTTAAAAAAATAAATAGACTCAAGCTGCTAAAAAAAAAAAATGAACACACAAGGAAAAAAATTTCTTGACTGTGAAACAATATGGCAGGTTGCAGCCTCATTTTCTCTGCCTCTGCCATCTTGGCTTCCCACTAACTGGGTCCAGATTTTCTACTAGCAGGTGTAGTTCCATTGTTTCCCAAAGTGCTCAAGCCTGAAGGCTGGATACTCCAAAGAATTTCAGCATATACTGACTTCTCCTTCACTAAACTGAGTATCACCATTCTTGGGCCAATATCCCTTCCTGTGTATTCTTCTGACAAACATCTAATATTCCAGGTTTTGTGTCAGGCACTGGCAGAGGCAGATCCATGTTTTGTGTGACCTGTGACCTGAGACTTGTATAATTTGGAGTTCTTCTTTTAAAAAATAATATTAAATTACAAACCAAAAGCAGGTATGAAAATGAATGCTTGTGCTCAGTCGTGTCTGACTCTTTATAACCCCATAGACTGTAGCCCACCAGGCTCCTCTCTGTCCATTGGATTTTCCTGGCAAGAATACTGGAGTGGGTTGCCATTTCCTTCTCCAGGGGATCTTCCCGACACAGAGATTGAACACACGTCTCATGAGTCTCCTGCATTACAGTCAGATTCTTTACCACTGAGCCACCAGAGAAGCCCACGAAAATGAATAAAGAAATCATGACAAATTTAAGTTTTTAAAAGCTTATTCTTAATTATAAAAGCTTAATTATTCTATAGAATAATTATGTCTATACAAACAATTTTTTCTATAGAAATAAAGGAGAAACCTCTAGCATGGTTGATCAATATAATTTTTTAAATTAAAAGTTTACAAAAATTTCTTTCAGCCTCACTACTCATTATTAGTAATGTCATGTAAGATTTTAACGTTTGGAAATTTTTTAGAAAGGATTTCCCTGATGGACCAGTGGTTAAGATTCCACACTCCCAATGCAGGGGGCATAGGTTCAATACCTGGTGCCTGGCTTGGCAAAAAAAAAATAAAAAACAACCCACATTTTTAAGATTTAGGAAAAAGCTCTATTAAGTTTTCTTCATATGTAAGCAATATAAAGTTTTCTTCATATGTAAGCAATATAAGTTTTCTTCATATGTAAGCAATATAAGTTTTCTTCATATGTAAGCAATAAAATTTGAAGAATTTCAATTTTTCTTATACAGGGACTAATCTTAATATTGGAGAAGGCAATGGAAACCCACTCCAGTACTCTTGCCTGGAAAATCCTATGTTTAGAGTAGCCTGGTAGGCTGCAGTCCATGGGGTCGTGAAGAGTCAGACATGACTGAGTGACTTCACTTTCACTTTTCACTTTCATGCATTGGAGAAGGAAATGGCAACCCACTCCAGTGTTCTTGCCTGGAGAATCCCAGGGATGGTGGAGCCTGGTGGGCTGCCATCTATGGGGTCGCACAGAGTCGGACATGACTGAAGTAACTTAGCAAATCTTAATATGAATTGTCAATGATGTCCTCATTTAGTGGTATCTTATGAGGCTTTTTAAAATTGAAGTATAGCTGATGTACAATATTATATAAGTTACTGGTGTACAATATAGTTATTCACAATTCACAATTTTAAAGGTTATATACTCCATTTATAGTTTAGTTATTGTAAATTACTGGCTATATTCCCTGGGTTTATAATATATCCTTGTAGCTTATTTTATACCTAATGGTTTGCACCTTTTAAGCCTTTACCCGTATGGTATCCCTCCCTCTTCCTTCTCACCACTGGTAACCCCTAGTTTGTTCTCTATGTCTGTGACTCTGTTTCTTTTTGTTATAGCCACTAGCTTGTTATATTTTTTAAATTCCACATGTGACACCACACAGTATTTGTCTGACTGACTTATTTTACTTTGCATAATATCCCTCCAAGTTCATCCATATCCTTGCAAATGGCAAAATTTCATTCATATATATATATAGGATATATATGTGCTATATGTGATATACATATCCTATATCTCTGTCCATTCATCTGTTGATGGACACTTAGGTTGCTTTCATATCTTGGCAATTGTAAATAATGCTGCTATGAACAATGAGGTGCATATGCCTTTTTGAATTAGTGTTTTTTGTTTTTAGGGTTTTTATTAACATATATCCAGTAGTGAAATTTTGCTGAGTCATATGGTAGTTATATTTTTAGTTTTTAAATAAACCTCCATACTGCTTTCCACAGTGGTTGCACCAATTTGCATTGCCACCCATAGTGTACAAGGATCCCCTTTTCTCCAAATCCTCCCAGCATTTGTTATTTGTGTTCTTTTTGATGCTTAGCCATACTGACAGGTGAGAGCTTTTGATTTGAATTTCCCTGATGATTACCATTGTTGAACATCTTTTCATGTGCCTGTTGGCCATCTGCATTTCCTGTTTGGAAAAATGTCTATTCATTTCTTCTGCTTATTTTTAAATTGGATTGTTTGCTTTTGCGATGTTGAGTTCTATGAGCTATTTATATATGTTAGATATTAACTGCCTATCAGCCATATGACTTGCAAATATTTCTTCCCATGTTATGAGTTTTATAATATCTTTATTGATTCAGTATTTTATATCAAATCAGCAAAGAATTTAAATCTTTTGTTAGTGTATTTATATGCTAATACTTTGAGATGCATTAAATACTACACAGAAATTTGTAATACTGCTACAGGTTTGTTCCCCATGGATTCCAGAATAATGATAAATTCTATTTTGCCCAATTCTCACTAAAATGGAAAAAAGTGTATAGTGTATTTATAATTGTACAAGTGACACTGTTAAGTTCATTTGTACAGAAGAGAACTTCTATTTTGACTAACATTGGTTAGAATTAAATCCTCCACTTGTAATGATACACATCTAATGACTAGAAGAATTGCCCCCAGACTAGCTTCTGTTCCCATACATTTCAAATCTAGTTTTTCTTTCACTAATTGTATACTTCTGTGCTTGCTACTGTGGGACCTGTTCACAGCATGATACACTCTCTGGCCCCTTTGATACAACTGATGTCATGAATGAATTAGGAATATTCCCAGGAGGCATTCCTACATTGAGATGGCTAGCAAAAACTTACATGTACTCAGAAGTGACCGTAGACCACATGAACATTCCAATTAAACCCAAGCTAGATATATTTCCAACTCAGACTTCCTTTAGTTGAATCTACATGCAGTTACTCTAGCAGTTACTTTACCATAAGAAAAAGTATGAGAAGCTCTAGTGGGGGTACTTTTACTTTGGTTGTGTAGGCAGTAGAATACCTCAGTTTTGCAAAGTTTGCAAAAGTATTTGACCAGTATGTGAGCATGTTGCTAGATCCCTCCCAAGTCTGTTCAAGCGAAGGGTCCTAAAGCTTAAACTTCATTAGCTTCACAAAGAATTTAATGCAGTCAGTAAGAAAAACTATATAACAGTTCTGTCCCATTTGTTTTTCTGGGATTAGGGGGATGCATGAGATAATACAGAAAGAATATAGGCTTCTGTAGTCTGTGATTTGTCCTTGCATCAACCCTAGTGGGACATGAAATCCCATTAGGGATGTTAATATGGACCCAGTGTCCCAGTACCAACTGCTAGGCTCCTAGATCATGCCCAGATTTGCACCTCTTTTCACTACATCCTCTGGCCCTGATATCCACCCTGTGCTCTTTGGTTTTGTTTTGTTAGTTTTTTGTCTTTGCTTTATTTGTCTGATTGCTGTTGTGGTTCTTGCCTGAGGATCTGTCTTTAGGATCTGAGTGGCCAGAATTACAGGTACACTGTACAGACAGTTACATGTGATACTGAAGTCTGGCAATGTCAGGAGAGAAGGCAATATGGTTGGATAGGCAAAGAAAGAAAGAAAGGAGATTTGAAAATGTGAGGGTAGCCAAGGCAGGTGAAATTTGTGTCTACCTGAAAACAGTGGAAACAATGTCAGACTTTATTTTTGGGGGCTCCAAAATCACTGCAGATGGTGACTGCAGCCATGAAATTAAAAGACGCTTACTCCTTGGAAGGAAAGTTATGAGCAACCTAGATAGCATATTGAAAAGCAGAGACATTACTTTGCCAACAAAGGTCCGTCTAGTCAAGGCTATGGTTTTTCCAGTAGTCATGTATGGATGTGAGAGTTGGACTGTGAAGAAGGCTGAGCGCCGAAGAATTGATGCTTTTGAACTGTGGTGTTGGAGAAGACTCTTGAGAGTCCCTTGGAGTGCAAGGAGATCCAACCGGTCCATTCTGAAGGAGATCAGCCCTGGGATTTCGTTGGAAGGAATGACACTAAAGCTGAAGCTCCAGTACTTTGGCCACCTCATGCGAAGACCTGACTCATTGGAAAAGACTCTGATGCTGGGAGGGATTGGGGGAAGGAGGAGAAGGAGACGACAGAGGATGAGATGGCTGAATGGCATCACTGATTTGATGGATATGAGTCTGAGTGAACTCCAGGAGTTGGTGATGGACAGGGAGGCCTGGCATGCTGCGATTCATGGGGTCACAAAGAGTCAGACATGACTGAGTGACTCAACTGAACTGAACTGAATTATTTTTGAAAACCATTTCAGAATTAGTATAACAAAAAGTAATAACAACAAGAAAGCAGACTATTTCTTTCTCTTTTTTTTAAAAAAATAGTTCTACAACTGAACTGTGATGGTTTTTTCTCTGGGTAAAAATAGAAATATTCTTCTAATAATATTCATGCTGGTCATAATGAATAATGATACAAGTGAATAAAATAGGACAATATCTATTTTTAGCACTAGAAAAAGAGGAAGTCCTTAAGCGAGTTCTGGAAGAAACCCTGAAGATATACTCCGAGTCATGGCTGCAAGCAGTTTTCATAGGCCTCCCACTACTGCTAAGTCTGTTAAGCACAGAACCATATGTTTTTCTCAAGTGTGAAAATATGAAATTGGAAAAATTACTGAGAAAATTCTCCTGTTTCCTATGACATGTGTTGATCAGACTTCTTATTGGAAAGTACATTGGCTAATGTCCTGTGAGTCATACCCATCAATGATGTATTGCTCATTTTTGTTTTGTTTTTTGTAATATTTGCTGTCTGGAACATCATGGTCTGGAAAATACTACTTGTTTGTACATGTGTCTGAAAGGGCTGTGTAATTATTCTGGTTGTAAAGTGTTGCAACATGCATCTGCAGACGTGCTAGAGATCATGAGTTCTATCTAAGGTTAAGAGAGAGAGAGAGCTAATGATATTGGCCCTCAAGTGAACTAATACAATTGACTTAGTATTTTGGTTCCATAGTCTAGTAATTACTTATATTTACTATCCTCTTAATTGACAGAGTTGGATTATGGTCAGTCCTCAAGTTTACCTCCACTTTTAGGTAATGCTGCTCTGATGTATACTTGTTATAAATATATCTTTTTAAAAAGTCTATTCTGTAACAGCCAATGAAAATAAGTCACACATTTGATTTTCACAATTTAAGTCCCCTTTATTAATAGGATGATTTTTTAAAAGAAAGTAAAAATTACTCTGATCTAAGATAAAAACAAATCTCCAGTCAACACATTTTTCATCTATTCTTGTCCAGTTGTATTACCAATAGGAATAGGTAGAACTTCTCATTCTATTTTTCTACTTGTTTAAACATACTTTGCTTGTGGTGTGGGAATCCAAGTGACCATGAGGAATATTACAAAGTAGGTAACATTTGTCTTGGATGCCTGCCTCATTGTTCCCTGAGTCCCCCTTGCCCTTAGGGCCCCATCTCAGACACTCTGTTCTAAATTTTTATTTTCAGTTCCTAATATCTCATTCTGTAAGACTATGAGTACTATATTTTCTTTCTCTTATTTACATTTACCGGTTCTGTGTTGATTTTCAAGATTCCAGGTTATACTAGTTCAGGTAATTTTTTAAAAGGCACAGCAGGTGTACTCATAGGAGAGAGCTAGAGTAATCATGAATCAAGGAAAGCAAGAATCTACTAGGAATGATGCTCTTTCTTCATTTATATTGTGTTAATCATTCACTCAATTGACATATCTATCGAACATCTATTTATTTGCGAGAAACTGTTGTAGGCACTTGAAATATATCGAGTACAAAAAGATAAAATTCCCTGTGCTTGGGGTGATCATATTTGTGCAGTTTTATATCTCTTGAGAGTATGAATCATGCTTTTTCAAATTGTGAGTAACAACATCAGTGCATACAGTTTGGATTTTTTCATACTGTTATCTCTGATCATACTTTATGTCATGTCTGTGTTACTTGATGAAACAGTTCAGTGTCTTAGATGTGGTCATTGAAGTGGCTGGTCAGTGACATACTTGCTTCTCACCTTATTGAAAACAAAGTGAGGGGCTGACAGATTAAAGTTCACCATTTTCATAGAAGAAAGGATGCAGATCAGGATCTAAGGAGGCAACACATATATTTGGCACCAGCAATATCATGTGCAAATCCTGGCCATTAAAATTTCTCCAGGACTCCTGAAAGTCTAGATTAAAATACTTACTTAGGTGCCGTCTTCAAAACTGGGTAGAGTCATTCACCTAAAAATGGTCTATGCTGCTAAGTCGCTTCAGTCGTGTCCGACTCTGTGCGACCCCACAGATGGCAGCCCACCAGGCTCCCCCGTCTCTGGGATTCTCCAGGCAAGAACACTGGAGTGGGTTGCCATTTCCTTCTCCAATGCATGAAAGTGAAAAGTGAAAGTGAAGTCGCTCAGTGGTGTCCGACCCTCAGCGACCCCATGGACTGCAGCCTACCAGGCTCCTCCGTCCATGGGATTTTCCAGGCAAGAGTACTGGAGTAGGTTGCCATTGCCTTCTCCGAAAAATGGTCTATAGTGGGACTGAATTTTTAATTTGCATATTTATTATCTCCTTACTTGATTTTCACACAGAGAAAAAAATGAAATGGGAACATAAAAATTTAGAATAAGGGATCCGTCTGTGAAAAACATACACCTTTCAAAAGATATTTAGCTAAGCCAGGTTAGTATGATTAATCTTGCTTTCAAACAGGGAACTGTGCTACCAAATATGTATTCTGTTTTTCCTAATCTCTCTCTCTCTCAGTATATATGTGTGTGTGTGTGTGTGTGTGTGTGTGTGTATAGTTACCATCATCATTCTGTCTTGATGTATTTTTAAAATGTCTTTAGCTTGCTGTATAATCATATAAAAACCTAGTGTTAAACAGTTCAAGTTGCTCCCTGTGACCTAAGTTAAACCTTGTAAGGTTCAGATTAGGGGACAGGAAATGAACTGAGGATACTAGTGGTTCTTACAGAGAAGGCGATGAAACCCCACTCCAGTACTCTTGCCTGGAAAATCCCATGGATGGAGGAGCCTGGTAGGCTGCAGTCCATGGGGTCGTGAAGAGTCGGACACGACTTCACTTTCATGCTTGCATCTGGAAGATGCCTAATTTTAAGCTGAAAAAAAAAGGAGGAGAACAGAAGAACATGATAAACCTTTCCTAAAATATAGCACTCTAGGAAAAAAATTATCTACAGGATGGTTGCATTAAGAACTTTAGAAATACTAAAACAGAAGAGTAAGTATGTATAATGTAATATTTATAGATTGTTAATTTATTAATGCCAAGTTATTATCCTTTCAAAATACTGATTAAAAAATGACTCTCTACCCTTCTTCTATAATGAATGAGTTCAGCTCTCCACACCAGTGACAGGGAGTCAGTGAGTGTGAACTCTAGCCAAGTAGTCAGCATAGGTGTGTTCAGAAAGCAGAGGAGAAGAAAAGGAGAGAGGAAATAATTCCTCCAGTACAAGAAGGAACCTGGGAAGGGAAAAAGGAGAAATTCTTTCCCACGTGCCTATGGAACACATTTGAATAGGAAAAATAAGAATATATTTAAATATTCTTACGGATGAGAAAAAACCCAACTCAGTGAAATTGAAGAGCAAATCTGATGGAGAGATAAGTTTTTAAGAACTATTTTTAAATGTTTAAAGGGGTAGTTTCAGTTACTTCACAATGATTAGCACATATTTAACCCTCATATGCTAAGCACAGTCAAGCTCTTTTTATATGTTGTCTCCTTTCATCTTTATGACTTTCTGAGGTACCATAATTATGTTCATGGTCGAAGTCTATATTAAGGAACTGAGACTTTCAGGGGTTAAGAATCCCATCCAACGTGTCAGGATTCACACATAGTTTTGCCTATTTTCAAGCCTATTTCTTAAACATATCAGCTCCCTTGTACAATTTCAGTACTGAAATTTAATGCAAGTACTTCAATACAACTGTATGCATGGTTTGTAATTTTCAGTTTATAAGAATACAAGAATCTTAAAATATTTCAGTTTACTAATAACATTTATGTTGAGTAATTGGGTCTAAATTCTGAGTTGCTTATTGCTTCACTGTCTTTCCTTATTGTAGAAAGATCTTTCTTTGTCCGGGCTTCCTTCTAGAAGCTGCATTTTTTAGTAGAACTTTTTCTCCAAAAGTTCAGAGCTTTAAAAATCATCTTTTAAGAGTGAGCTTTCATTATGTTTGTCACTTACTAATTTATACAGTTAGTATTATAGAAAGAATCAGAATGTTTTTGAACATACATTTTCTTATACCCAAATTCTGCTATCAAAAGAAGATTCATTTTATTATTTTCAAAAGGCATTTTATATGCCAGCTGACCTAAGACGTTATTTCATGTTGAGCCAAAGTTTGTCTTTGGGATTCCTTGTCTTTCTCTGAGTGCCTTTCTATCTGCTTCACAGGCTTCCCCAATGGTTCAGTGGGCAAAGAATCCCCTGCAATGCAGGAGACACAGGAGACATGGGTTGGACCTCTGGGTCAGAAAGATTCCCTGGAGGAGAAAATGGCAACCCACTTCAGTATTCTTGCTGAAAAATCCCATAGACAGAGGAGCCTGGCGGAGTCCATAAAGTTGCAAAGAGTTGGACATGACTGAACACATGGCACTACCTGCTTCAGAGATCCTTTCTTGGCACCTTCCTGCTGACCCCTGGCTGCTCAGAGCACCTTGGTGACAACCCCAGTCTGCCTTAACTCTGCCTCACTTCAGTGTCTACCACACTCTCCCTTGTTAAAACTCCTGTGTTTGTTCACTCAACAAATATTTATTGCCCATATATTATGTCTCAAGGTCAGTGCCAGATGCTGGATATACAATATGAGGGAAAAGACATGGTCACTGCTTTCATAGAGTTAATGTAGAAGGGAGATAGGTACTAATCCAACAAACAACAAGCTGCACGAGCAAAAGCAACACTGCAGACGAGAAATGGTGCTAGCAGTTGGTGCTGGGATAGTCACAGAAGGCTAGACTTCTTTGTAGAAAAGTGACCCTTCAGCTACAGCTTCAAGGAAGAAATAATACCCAGAAGAGGGCAAGAAAGAGCTTTGTAGGCAAACTACTCAATTTTCTCTGCATCATCCAGACGTTGTTTTGCGTGCATGTGTGTGCACACACGTGTGTCACACACACATGTCTATATACACACATGTGTGCACACACATACACACATATACATCATGCCATAGATTGTCTGTGGATTGATTGCTTTGGTTTCATTGTTAAAGCAGATCAGAGTATGCCATCTTAAGAGTACTTTGGTATAAAGATTATTTTAACCTGAAGATATTTGAGATTCAACAAATGCAGAGGGGGAGTAAACCTTCTTGGAGCTTCCCTTATCAGTGCAAGTAGCAATCTTTGTTGCAAGAGCAATAAATTCCTCTTCAGGGTAGAAAGTTCAAATGTACCATTTCTGTGGACATAGTTTATCTTCTCTCCACAACTTGAGAATGCCTGGGATTAATTGGCCTGGTGCTTCCCGTAGCATGATGTCATTAGTAGTCACACTACCCCTACTAAATGGAAAATCTAGGGTAGGAGAGAAGAGGAGATTGGCCAGCTTTTGGATAATGCATGAAGTATTCTTGCAGAGTGCCTGGCATGTAGTAGGCACTTAAGTGTACCTTTCTATCCCTTCCTTCTCTTTGTCTTCCCAAGTCACTCCCCATCTGTCCCATTCCCACGTTTCTGGGTACACATCTTTGGCCTGTGTGACATATGCAGCATGGACAGGAGTATCTGATGATGTATATGCCCAGAAAATACCAAGTTGTAACTTTTAAGTTTGAAAATGATGTAGGAAAGAAACAGTGGAATCTTAACTGTAAATAGCACTAATAAAGCTGAACAGCTTAAAGTGCAATGAACTCTTCTCAAACTGATTCTGTAACAAACATGATTCTCCAATTTTTCATTGTTGGCTCGATTTCAACTGTGAGTAGAGATACCATCTTTTTCTGCAGTGGTATTCTTTGTGGAGGAAAAAATGTGAAATGACTACTCAATCTAGTTTTGTGTCCCACATGTTGTTGTTGGGTTTTTGTTTTTGTTGTTCTTTTTCTTATAACCTAAAAAGCTTAAATACACTGGAGTCTAACTACCTATTTATTTTCATTATCACTTGTGTCCTACCTGAAGTTAGTTACTATAATAAATGTTGTTCTCCAAGCTGTGCATATATTGGCCATCAGTGCTAGGAAACAAAGAAAGATGTGTTGGCCTGAGAAGACTGCTATTGTTACACAAAGCAGCAGCTGTCTTGAATTACACCTTATGGACTGAATTAAATACTGTGATTTTCCTCCTGAAGTTGCCCTCCATTTGTTACACTTTAGTCCCTATTTCTGATTAGGCCAAGTATGTCCTTGAGAGTTCAGCGCTGAGAAGGAAAAATGTATAACAGGAAAAGAGCAGAATATTCTATCTGTTCTTTCCACATTGTATTCTGGCAGATACAGTCTCCCATGAGCCGCAAGAGAACACTTTCTATTAGTTTTTTTAAAATGGTAATTGGAAGTTTCTCAAAGAGTAATGTGAGAGACATAATATTCATTTATTAAACTGAAATGTATTGGACTGTACCCAGGATTAGAAAGATCAATGACTGACAGTCACTCTTTGACATACACGTTTTCAGCTTATACAAGACAGGTTAACAGCTGTGCATCACAGAAAACCTGAGTGCAGGGCATGGGGCTGGAAATAAGAGTAAAAGACTGAGTTCCCTAACTTGTTTGGCACCTAAAAAACAGCTGTGGAAATACTACAGGTAGTTGTGGGAAAGACTGTGAGCAATAGGAAGTCAGGAACTCTGTGTTTTCTGTCTTTGTATAACTCTAAGGAAGCTAATAATTAAGAAAGTATGTTAAAGATGAGGACAATGTCTTGATTCTAAAGACTAGTTCTGGAATCATTTTGGAAAAATAAATGAAGGGATGATTCATACATATAGATTTTATTTATCATGAAACCATACTAAGCTTTAAAGCTCCATGCTCACACAGTGGATTAGATGAAGCTGAATAAAGTTTTTTCAAGTGTTTTTTGTTCATCTGAGAAAGTGACTTGAAAGATTTGTAAAACTGCCTCCCGTTTTTGCACCAAAGAATGGGAAACATTTACTATTTGTTCCTCACACTGTACTTAATCACCATCAGGCCCATTCTCTGCCCCAAGGAAATACACACTTGCAGAGAGATCATGGTTTATCCTCAGGCAGGAGGTGTAGATGCCCCTCCCTGCCAGACAAGGGTTGAACAGGCCCATTCAACCACGGCTGCAGTGTGTTGCCTCTGAGACTCCTGCAAAATCAGAATATGCCAGGACAAGCAGATGCCTTATTTCTCAGAAATTTTATTTTGGCTCCTTCACAACTTTACTATCTAAATACTCTAAGAGCCTAACTTTTACTACAGGAATGGAAGTGAGATTCCAATGTCTATTATTACCTGCTGCTGCTGCTCCTAAGTCACTTCAGTCATATCCGACTCTACATTATTAGCTGAGCCTCCTCCAAAACATAAGTTTTTTGTTTGCTTTCGAAAGTATGTTTTATGGTTGGTGCATGCATGCATGCTAAGCTTCTTCAGTGGTGTCTGATTCTTTGCAACCCTATGGACGGTAGCCCACCAGGCTCCTCCATCTATGGGATTCTCCAGACAAGAATACTGGGGTTGCCATGCCCTTTTCCAGGGGATCTTCCTGACCCAGGAATCTAACCTGCATCTCTTACGTCTGCTGCATTGGCAGGCGGGTTCTTTTACCATTGGCACTGCCTGGGAAGCCTGTTTTATGGTTGGATGCCATAGCAGTTCATCCTCCCATAAAGTAGTGTTTATTGATATCACACATTAGACATAATGGAAAACAGTCTAGTATTTTCATAGTTTCTAATGGTCTTCCAAATTCTTGGAAGGATACCTAGTGATTGTCAATCCTAGTGACTGTCAATCCTAGGATACCTACTGATTGCCACTTGATCCTAGTGATTTGTCAGTATGTATTTTGTCACTTGACATACACCTTTTCCAATTTGCAGCCAGTCTGTTGTTCCATGGTCAAATTCTAATTATTGCTTATTGACATGCATACAGATTTCTCATGAGGCATGTAAGGTGGTCTGGAATTCCCATCTCTTTCAGAATTTTCCACAGTTTGTTACAATCCACACAGTCAAGGGTTTAGCATAGTCAATAAAGCAGAAGTTTTTCTGGAATTCTCTTGCTTTATCTATGATCCCATGGATGTTGGTGATTTCATCTCTGGTTCCTCTGCTTGTCTAAATCCAGGTTGAACATCTGGAAGTTCTTTGCTCACATACAGTTGAAGCCTGGCTTGGAGAATTTTGAGCATTACTTTGCTAGCGTGTGAGATGAGTGCAGTTGTGCGGTAGTTTGAGCATTCTTTGGCATTGCCTTTCTTTGAGATTGGAATGAACACTGACCTTTTCCAGTCTTGTGGCCACTGCTGAATTTTCCAAATTTGCTGGCATATTGAGTGCAACACTTTAACAGCATCATCTTTCAGGATTTGAAATAGCTCAAATTCCATCACCTCCACTAGCTTTGTTCATAATGATGCTTCCTAAGGCCCATTTGATGCTTCCTAAGGCCCATCTTCACACTCTAAGATGTCTGATTCTAGGTCAAGAAGATCTTTTTTGTAGAGTTCTTCTGTGTATTCTTGCCACCTCTTCTTAATATCTTCTGCTTCTGTTGGGTCCACACGATTTTTGTCCTTTATTGTGTTTATCTTGGCATGAAATGTTCCCTTGGTATCTCTAATTTTCTTGAAGAGATCTCCTGTCTTTTCCATTTTATTATTTTCCTCTCTTTCTCAGCATTGTTCACTTAAGAAGGTTTTCTTATCTCTCCTTGCTACTCTTTGGAACTCTGCATTCAAATGTGTATAACTTTCCTTTTCTTCTTTGCCTTTTGCTTCTCTAATTTTCTCAGCTATTTGTAAGGCCTCCTCAGACAGCCATTTTGCCATTTTGCATTTCTTTTCCATGGGGATGGTCTTGATCCCTGTCTCCTGTATGTCACGAACCTCAATCCATAGTTCATCAGGGACTCTATCTATCAGATCTAGTCCCTTAGATCTATTTCTCACTTCCACTGTATAATCATAAGGGATTTGATTTAGATCATACCTGAATGGTCTAGTGGCTTTCCCTACTTTCTTCAATTTAAGTCTGAATTTGGCAATAAGGAGTTCATGATCTGAGCCACAAGCGGTCTTGTTTTTTCTGACTGTATAGAGCTTCTCCATCTTTGGCTGCAAAGAATATAATCAGTCTGATTTCAGTGTTGACCATCTGGTGATGTCCATGTGTAGAGTCTTCTCTTATGTTATTGGAAGAGGGTGTTTGCTATGAGCAATGCCTTCTCTGGCAAAACTCTGTTAGCCTTTGTCCTGCTTCATTTTGTACTCCAAAGCCAAACTTTCCTGTTAATCTAGGTGTCTCTTGAATTCCTACTTTTCCATTCCAGTTTCCTATGATGAAAAGGACATCTTTTTTTGGTGTTAGCTCTAGACAATCTTGCAGGTATTAATAGAGCCATTCAGCTTCTGCTTCTTTGGCATTAGTGGTTGGGGCATAGACTTGGATTACCATGATATTGAATGGTTTGCCTTGGAAACGAACAGAGATCATTCATCGTTTTTGAGATTCCTCCGCAAGTAATGCATTTCCCACGTTGAAGGTCAGGAACGGCGACAGTAAGGAGATACCCCTCGTCCAAGGTAAGGAACAGCGGCTGTGCTTTGCTGGAGCAGCCGTGAAGAGATACCCCACACCAAGGTAAGAGAAACCCAAGTAAGATGGTAGGTGTTGCAAGAGGGCATCAGAGGGCAGGCACACTGAAACCATACTCACAGAAAATTAGTCAATCTAATCACACTAGAACAACAGCCTTGTCTAACTCAATGAAACCAAGCCATGCCTGCGGGGCAACCCAAGATGGGCGGGTCATGGTGGAGAGGTCTGACAGAGTGTGGTCCACTGGAGAAGGGAATGGCAAGCCACTTCAGTATTCTTGCCTTGAGAACCCCATGAACAGTAGGGAATGGCAAATCCACTTCAGTATTCTTGCCTTGAGAACCCCATGAACAGTAGGAAAAGGCAAAATGATAGGATACCAAAAGAGGAACTCCCCAGGTCATTAGGTGCCCAATATGCTACTGGAGATCAGTGGAGAAATAACTCCAGAAAGAATGAAGAGATGGAGCCAAAGCAAAATCAATACCCAGCTGTGGATGTGACTGGTGATAGAAAAAAGATCCACTGCTGTGAAGAGCAATGTTGCATAGCAACCAGGAATGTCAGGTCCATGAATCGAGGCAAATTGGAAGTGGTCAAACAAGACATGGCAAGGGTGAACGTCAACATTCTAGGAATCAGTGAACTAAAATGGACTGGAATGGGTGAATTTAACTCAGATGACCATTACATCTACTACTGCGGGCAGGAATCCCTCAGAAGAAATGGAGTAGCCATCATGGTCAACAAAAGAGTCCGAAATGCAGTACTTGGATGCAATCTCAAAAAAGGCAGAATGATCTCTGTTCGTCTCCAAGGCAAACCATTCAGTATCACAGTTATCCAAGTCTATGCCCCAACCAGTAATGCTGAAGAAGCTGAAGTTGAATGGTTTTATGAAGACCTACAAGACCTTTTAGAACTAACACCCAAAAAAGATGTCCTTTTCATTATAGGGGACTGGAATGCAAAAGTAGGAGGTCAAGAAACACCTGGAGTAACAGGCAAATTTGGCCTTGGAATGCAGAATGAAGCAGGGCAAAGGCTAATAGAGTTTTGCCATGAAAATGCACTGGTCATAGCAAACACCCTCTTCCAACAACACAGGAGAAGACTCTACACATGGACATCACCAGATGGTCAACACCGAAATCAGATTGATTATATTCTATGCAGCCAAAGATGGAGAAGCTCTATACAGTCAACAAAAACAAGACCGGGAGCAGACTGTGGCTCAGATCATGAACTCCTTATTGCCAAATTCAGACTGAAATTGAAGAAAGTAGGGAAACCGCTAGACCATTCAGGTAAGACCTCAATCAAATCCCTTATGATTATACAGTGGAAGTAAGAAATAGATTTAAGGGCCTAGATCTGATAGACAGAGTGCCTGATGAACTATGGAATGAGGTTCATGACATTGTACAGGAGACAGGGATCAAGACCATCCCCATGGAAGAGAAATGCAAAAAAGCAAAATGGCTGTCTGAGGAGGCCTTACAAATAGCTGTGAAGAGAAAAGAGGCAAAAAGCAAAGGAGAAAAGGAAAGATATAAGCATCTGAATGCAGAGTTCCAAAGAATAGCAAGGAGAGATAAGAAAGCCTTCTTCAGTGATCAATGCAAAGAAATAGAGGAAAAGAACAGAATGGGAAAGACTAGAGATCTCTTCAAGAAAATTAGAGATACCAAGGAAATATTTCATGCAAAGATGGGCTCAATAAAGGACAGAAATGGTGTGGACCTAACAGAAGCAGAAGATATTAAGAAGAGGTAGCAAGAATACATGGAAGAACTGTACAAAAAAGATCTTCACAATGCATATAATCATGATGATGTGATCACTACTCTAGATCCAGACATCTAGGAATGTGAAGTCAAGTTGGCCTTAGAAAGTATCACTACGAACGAAGCTAGTGGAGGTGATGGAATTCCAGTTGAGCTGTTTCAAATCCTGAAAGATGATGCTGTGAAAGTGCTGCACTCAATACGCCAGCAAGTTTGGAAAACTCAGCAGTGGCCACAGGACTGGAAAAGATCAGTTTTCATTCCAATTCCAAAGAAAGGCAATGCCAAAGAATGTTCAAACTACCACACAATTGCACTCATCTCACATGCTAGTAAAGTAATGCTCAAAATTCTCCAAGCCAGACTTCAGCAATACGTGAACCGTGAACTTCCTGATGTTCAAGCTGGTTTTAGAAAAGGCAGAGGAACCAGAGATCAAATTGCCAACATCTGCTGGATCATGGAAAAAGCAAGAGAGTTCCAGAAAAACATCTATTTCTGCTTTATTGACTATGCCAAAGCCTTTGACTGTGTGGATCACAAGAAACTGTGGAAAATTCTGAGAGAGATGGGAATACCAGACCTGCCTCTTGAGAAATCTGTATGCAGGTCAGGAAGCAACAGTTAGAACTGGACGTGGAACAACAGACTGGTTCCAAACAGGAAAAGGAGTAGGTCAAGGCTGTATATTGTCACCCTGCTTATTTAACTTATATGCAAAATACATCATGAGAAACGCTGGACTGGAAGAAACACAAGCTGGAATCCAGATTTCTGGGAGAAATATCAATCACCTCAGATATGCAGATGACACCACCCTTATGGCAGAAAGTGAAGAGAAACTAAAAAGCCTCTTGATGAAAGTGAAAGAGGAGAGTGAAAAAGTTGGCTTAAAGCTCAACATTCAGAAAACGAAGATCATGGCATCCTGTCCCATCACTTCATGGGAAATAGATGGGGGAACAGTGGAAACAGTGTCAGACTTTATTTTTTTGGGCTCCAAAATCACTGGAGATTGTGACTGCAGCCATGAAATTAAAAGACGCTTACTCCTTGGAAGAAAAGTTATGACCAACCTAGATAGCATATTCAAAAGCAGAGACATTACTTTGCCGACTAAGGTCCATCTAGTAAAGGCTATGGTTTTTCCTGTGGTCCTGTATGGATGTGAGAGTTGGACTGTGAAGAAGGCTGAGTGTCAAAGAATTGATGCTTTTGAACTGTGGTTTTGGAGAAGACTCTTGAGGGTCCCTTGGACTGCAAGGAGAACCAACCAGTCCATTCTGAAGGAGATCAACCCTGGGATTTCTTTGGAAGGAATGATGCTAAAGCTGAAGCTCCAGTACTTTGGCCATCTCATGCGAAGAGTTGACTCATTGGAAAAACTCTGATGCTGGGAGAGATTGGGGGCCGGAGGAGAAGGGGACGACCCAGGATGAGATGGCTGGATGGCATCACGGACTCGATGGACGTGAGTCTGAGTGAACTCTGGGAGATGGTGATGGACAGGGAGGCCTAGCGTGCTGTGATTCATGGCATCGCAAAGAGTCGGACACGACTGAGAGACTGAACTGAACTGAACTGCATCAGACTCTTTTGTTAACTATGAGTGCTACTCCATTTCTTCTAAGGGATTCTTGCTCACAGTAGTAGATATAATGCTCATCTGAATTAAATTTGCCCATTGCGACCATTTTAGTTCACTGATTCCTAAAATGTGATGTTCATTCTTGCCATGTCCTGTTTGACCGCTTCCAATATACTTTGCTATTCTTTGGAACTCTGCATTCAAATGCCTATATCTTTCCTTTTCTCCTTTGCTTTTCGCCTCTCTTCTTTTTACAGCTATATGTAAGGCCTCCCCAGACAGCCATTTTGCTTTTTTGCATTTCTCTTCCATGGGGATGGTCTTGATCCCTGTCTCCTGTACAATGTCATGAACCTCATTCCATAGTTCATCAGGCACTCTGTCTATCAGATCTAGGCCCTTAAATCTATTTCTTACTTCCACTGTATAATCATAAGGGATTTGATTGAGGTCTTACCTGAATGGTCTAGCGGTTTCCCTACTTTCTTCAATTTCAGTCTGAATTTGGCAATAAGGAGCTCATGATCTGAGCCACAGTCTGCTCCCGGTCTTGTTTTTGTTGACTGTATAGAGCTTCTCCATCTTTGGCTGCATAGAATATAATCAATCTGATTTCGGTGTTGACCATCTGGTGATGTCCATGTGTAGAGTCTTCTCCTGTGTTGTTGGAAGAGGGTGTTTGCTATGACCAGTGCATTTTCATGGCAAAATTCTATTAGCCTTTGCCCTGCTTCATTCTGCATTCCAAGGCCAAATTTGCCTGTTACTCCAGGTGTTTCTTGACCTCCTACTTTTGCATTCCAGTCCCCTATAATGAAAAGGACATCTTTTTTGGGTGTTAGTTCTAAAAGGTCTTGTAGGTCTTCATAAAACCATTCAACTTCAGCTTCTTCAGCATTACTGGTTGGGGCATAGACTTGGATAACTGTGATACTGAATGGTTTGCCTCGGAGACGAACAGAGATCATTCTGCCTTTTTTGAGATTGCATCCAAGTACTGCATTTCGGACTCTTTTGTTGACCATGATGGCTACTCCATTTCTTCTGAGGGATTCCTGCCCGCAGTAGTAGATGTAATGGTCATCTGAGTTAAATTCACCCATTCCAGTCCATTTTAGTTCACTGATTCCTAGAATGTTGACGTTCACCCTTGCCATGTCTTGTTTGACCACTTCCAATTTGCCTCGATTCATGGACCTGACATTCCTGGTTGCTATGCAACATTGCTCTTCACAGCAGTGGATCTTTTTTCTATCACCAGTCACATCCACAGCTGGGTATTGATTTTGCTTTGGCTCCATCTCTTCATTCTTTCTGGAGTTATTTCTCCACTGATCTCCAGTAGCATATTGGGCACCTAATGACCTGGGGAGTTCCTCTTTTGGTATCCTATCATTTTGCCTTTTCCTACTGTTCATGGGGTTCTCAAGGCAAGAATACTGAAGTGGATTTGCCATTCCCTACTGTTCATGGGGTTCTCAAGGCAAGAATACTGAAGTGGCTTGCCATTCCCTTCTCCAGTGGACCACACTCTGTCAGACCTCTCCACCATGACCCGCCCATCTTGGGTTGCCCCGCAGGCATGGCTTGGTTTCATTGAGTTAGACAAGGCTGTTGTTCTAGTGTGATTAGATTGACTAATTTTCTGTGAGTATGGTTTCAGTGTGCCTGCCCTCTGATGCCCTCTTGCAACACCTACCATCTTACTTGGGTTTCTCTTACCTTGGCGTGGGGTATCTCTTCACGGCTGCTCCAGCAAAGCACAGCCGCTGCTCCTTACCTTGGACAAGGGGCCTTCTTCAGCGATGAATGCAAAGAAATAGAAGAAAACAACAGAATGGGAAAGACTAGAGATCTCTTCAAGAAAATTAGAGATACCAAGGGAACATTTCATGAAAAGATGGGCTCGATAAAGGACAGAAATGTTATGGATCTAACAGAAGCAGAAGATATTAAGAAGAGGTGGCAAGAGTACATGGAAGAACTGTGCAAAAAATATCTTCACGACGCATATAATCATGATGATGTGATCACTAGTCTAGAGCCAAACATCTTGGAAAGTGAAGTCAAGTGGGCCTTAGAAAGCATCACTACAAACAAAGCTAGTGGAGGTGATGGAATTCCAGTTGAGCTGTTTCAAATCCTGAAAGATGATGCTGTGAAAGTGTTGCACTCAATATGCCAGCAAGTTTGGAAAACTCAGCAGTGGCCACAGGACTGGAAAAGGTCAGTTTTCATTCCAATTCCAACGAAAGGCAATGCAAAAGAATGCTCAAACTACCACACAATTGCACTCATCTCACATGCTAGTAAAGTAATGCTCAAAATTCTCCAAGCCAGGCTTCAGCAATACGTGAACTGTGAACTTCCTGATGTTCAAGCTGGTTTTAGAAAAGGCAGAGGAACCAGAGATCAAATTGCCGACATCTGCTGGATCATGGAAAAAGCAAGAGAGTTCCAGAAAAACATCTATTTCTGCTTTATTGACTATGCCAAAGCCTTTGACTGTGTGGATCACAATAAACTGTGGAAAATTTTGAAAGAGAAGGGAATACCAGATCACCTAACCTGTCTCTTGAGAAATCTGTATGCAGGTCAGGAAGCAACAGTTAGAACTGGACATGGAACAACCGACTGGTTCCAAATAGGAAAAGGAGGACATCAGGGCTGTATATTGTCACCCTGCTTATTTAACTTATATGCAGATTACATCATGAGAAACGCTGGACTGGAAGAAACACTAGCCGGAACCCAGATTTCTGGGAGAAATATCAATCACCTCAGATATGCAGATGACACCACCCTTATGGCAGAAAGTGAAGAGGAACTAAAAAGCCTCTTGATGAAAGTGAAAGAGGAGAGTGAAAAAGTTGGCTTAAAGCTCAACATTCAGAAAACGAAGATCATGGCATCCTGTCCCATCACTTCCTGGGAAATAGATGGGGAAACAGTGGAAACAGTGTCAGACTTTATTTTTTTGGGCTCCAAAATCACTGGAGATTGTGACTGCAGCCATGAAATTAAAAGACGCTTACTCCTTGGAAGAAAAGTTATATGACTAACCTAGATAACATATTCAAAAGCAGAGACATTACTTTGCCGACTAACGTCCGTCTAGTCAAGGCCGTGGTTTTTCCTGTGGTCATGTATGGATGTGAGAGTTGGACCGTGAAGAAGGCTGAGCGCCGAAGAATTGATACTTTTGAAGTGTGGTGTTGGAGAAGACTCTTGAGAGTCCCTTCAAGGAGATCCAACCAGTCCATTCTGAAGGAGATCAACCCTGGGATTTCTTTGGAAGGAATGATGCTAAAGCTGAAACTCCAGTACTTTGGCCACCTCATGCGAAGAGTTGACTCATTGAAAAAGACCCTGATGCTGGGAGGGATTGGGGGAAGGAGGAGAAGCAGATAACCGAGGATGAGATGGCTGGATGGCATCACGGACTCGATGGACATGAGTCTGCGTGAACTCCGCGAGATGGCGATGGACAGGGAGGCCTGGCGTGCTGGGATTCATGGGGTCGCAAAGAGTCGGACACGACTGAGTGACTGAACTGAACTGAATTTACTTTGATTCATGGAACATAAGATTCCAGGTTCCTATACAATGTTGTTCTTTACAGCATTGGACTTACTTTCATCACCAGTCACATCGACAACTAGGCGTTGTTTTTGCTTTGACTTAGCCTCTTCATTCTTTCTGGCACTATTTGTCCATTCTTCTCCAGTAGCATATTGGGCACATACTGTCCTGGGAAATTCATCTTTCAGTGTCATATCTTTTTGCCTTTTCATACTGTTCATGGGGTTCACAAGGCAAGAATACTGAAGTGATTTGCCATACCCTTCTCCAGTGGACCATGTTCTGTCAGAACTCTCCACTATGACCCATCCATCTTGAGTGGCCCTACATGGCATAGCTTATAATTTCTCTAAGTTAGACAAGGCTGTGATCCAAGTGATCAGTTTGGGTAGTTTTTTGTAATTGTGGTTTCCATTCTGTCTGCCCGCTAATGGATAAGGATAAGAGGCTCGTGGAAGCTTCCTGATGGGAGGGACTACTGTGAGGGGAATCTGGGTCTTACTCTGGTGGGTGGGGTCATGCTCAGGAAATCTTTAATCCAGTTTTCTGTTGATGGGTAGGCTGTGTTCCCTCCCTGTGGTTTTGTGTGAGGCCATACTATGGTAGGAGTAATGGCAGTAATGGTGACCTCCTTCAAAAGGACTTATCCAGAACTGTTGTATTTAGTGCCCCTGACCCCACAGCAGAGCACTGTAAACCCATACCTCCACTGGAGACTCCTGGACACTCACAGGCAAGTCTGGGTCAGTGTCTTTTGGGGTCTCTGCTGCTTTTTCCTAGGTCCTGGTGTAAACAAGTTTTTGTTTGTGCCCTCCAAGAGTCCATTTCCTCAGTCCTATGGAAGTTCTATAATCAAATTCCAGTGGCCTTCAGAAAGCCAAATTCCCTGGGGATTCTCAGTGTCTTTGCCAAATCCACAGGTTGGGAAATCTGTTGTGGGCCCTAGAACTTTCACAACAGTGCAAGAAATTCTTTGGTATAATTGCTCTCCAGTTTGTGAGTTGTCTGCTCAGTGGCTCTGTGGTGGGGCTCACATGCTGTTCCTCTCAGGTCTGCTGCAGGCAGAGCCCCTGTCCCTGCGGCAGGCCACTTCTGGCCTGTGCCTCTGCAGGAAACACTCAACACTTGAAGGCAGGTCTGGCTTAGTCTCTTATAGGTTCCCTGCATCCTGGTGCATACAAGGTGTTTTTTGAGCCCTCTGAGCATCTCTGGTGGCTATGGGGTTCAATTCTAAATGCAGTTTTGCCCCTCCTACCATCTTGTTGGGGCTTTTCCTTTGCCCTTGGATGTGGGGTATCTTTTGGTGGGATCCAACATTCTCCTGTCAATGGTTTTTCAGCAGTTAGGTGCAGTTTTGGAGTTCTCACAGGAGAAGATGAGCGCATGTCCTTCTATTCTGCCATCTTGTAGTCAATGATTCCAAATTGGGAAAGGAGTACGTCAAGGCTGTATATTGTCACCTTGCTTATTTAACGTAAATGAAGAGTACATCATGTGAAATGCCAGACTGGATGAAGCACAAGCTGGAATCAAGATTTCAGGGAGAAATATCAATAACCTCAGATATGTAGGTGACAACACCCTAATGGCAGAAAGTGAAGAGTAACTAAAGAGCCTCTTGATGAAAGTGAAAGAGGAGAGTGAAAAAGTTGGCTTAAAACTGGACATTCAAAAAATGAAGATCATGGTATCTGGTCCCATCACTTCATGGCAAATAGATAGGGAAACAATGGAAACTATGACAGACTTTCTTTTCTTGGGCTCCAAAAATCACTGCAGATGGTGACTGCAGCCATGAAATTAAAAGATGCTTGCTCCTTGGAAGAAAAGTTATGACCAACCTAGACAGCATGTTAAAAAGCAGAGACATTAATTTACTGACAAAGGTCCATCTAGTCAAGACTATGGTTTTTCCAGTAGTCATGTATGGATGTGAGAGTGGGACTATAAAGAAAACTGAGCACTGAAGAATTGATGCTTTTGAACTGTGGTGTTGGAGAAAACTCTTCAGAGTCCCTTGGACTGCAAGGAGATCAAACCAGTCAATCCTTAAGGAAATCAGTCCTGAATATTCATTGGAAGGACTGATGCTGAAGCTGAAGTTCCAATACTTTGGCCACCTGATGTGAAGAACTGACTCATTAAAAAAGACCCTGATGCTGGGCAAGATTTAAAGCAAGGGGAAAAGGGGACAACAGAGGATGAGATGGTTGGATGGCATTACCAACTCAATGGACATGAATTTGAGCAAGCTCCAGGAGTTGGTGGTGGACAGGGAAGCCTGGTGTGTTGCAGTCTACGAGGTCGCAAAGAGTCGGACATGACTGAGTGATTGAACAGAACTGATTTTGTCATTTGGGGCATCCCTGATGGCTCACTGGTAAAGAATCCTACAATGCAGGAGACATGGGTTCAACCCTTGGGTTGGGAAGATTCCCTGGAGAAGGAAACGGCAACCCACTCCAATATTCTTGTCTGGGAATTCCCATGGGCAGAGGAGCCTGGTGGGCTACAGCCCATGGGATCTCAAAAGAGTTGGACATGCCTTAGCAGCTAAACAACAATAACAATTTTATCACTTAGATATGAACCTTCTTATGAATTTTACTATTATGTATTCGAAACAGTCTCTCTTTGCCCCTTATAGGATAAGTTCAATTAGATATTCCAGACCTTCATCCCAAACCTTACTGTTTGCCCAACATTGGGATTCAAAGAAGAAAAAGACATATTCCTCTTCCTTGGTGTGATATTTGTTGACTGGGAGTGAGAGGGATGTATGTCAGAACCTCCAGGGTTGCAGGAGGGAGGGAAAACAGGTATAACTTAAAGTATATTAAGTTACACAATATCATTTTTCATTTGGACAAAAATATATTATTTCATAATGTGAACAACAGAAATTAAAGCTCGAATAATAATTTGGGACTAGTAAGTATATGCAGATGTTGCAAAGAGTCTCAGAATTAAGAATAGCTTTGAGGGCTAAAGTCCTGATGTTTATTAAAGAGAACATGGATTTTTTAAAAGTTGAGAAATGCTGCTCAGGCTGGTTACAGGGCATGATATTTACAGAAAATGTGGAATTGTTGCATTGTAAGTTTGAAAATAGTGGTGCTTAAACAAAGAGTGTCCTAGGACATAGGGAGTAAGGACAGGTAGGGGGAGTTTGGAGGAGATCCCAGAAGTTAGGGACATTTTAACTGACTTTTGCAGGATAGGTAGAAATTTAACAAATGGAGAAGAAAACACGACCTACAGACTGAGGAAACACCGTGTCCAAAGGCTCAGAGACACAAAGGAGAAGGTATACTCAAAAGTTGTAAGTAACACAGGATGGTTTGGACAGAGTTGAAAGAAGTAGAATAAAAAGATTGTGAAAGTATTAAATGGCATACTCGGAGTTTTTTATTCTGAAGACCAGTGGCTCTCAATCTTAGTTCTTCATCAGGACCATGTATACAGTTTTTTAAAATAGTTTTATTGAAATGTACTTACATAAAATAAACTGCACTTAAGTGTGTGTAATTTGATAGGTTTTGACATATGTTTACATCCATGAAATCATCACCACAGTCAGGATTATGAACATCTCTATCACCCCACATTTCCTTATATCCCTTTGTAATTCCTCCCCTGCACCCTTTCTTCCTCCCTTCATCTCTAGGCAACTGCTGATCTGCCTCTGTCACTATAGATTAGTTTGTGTTTATTAGAGTTTTATGTAAATGGAATCATACAGCATGTATCCTTTGTTTGTTTGGCTTCTTACTAAACAAAATTATTTTGAGATTCATTCATATTGTAGTGTGTATCAGTAGTTTAGTTCTTTTATTCATGAGTGGTTTTCCATTTTATGGATATACCCTAATTTGTCTGATTTACCTGTTGATGGACATTGGGGTTGTTTCCAGTTTTGGCTTTTACTAATAAAACTTCTGTGAACATTCAACTACAAGTCTTTGTATGACTGTATGCCTTTAACATGGTAAATGTGTGTTTAACATTTTAAGAAACCGCCAAACTGTTTTCCAAAATGGCTGTAATGTTTTACTTTCCCACCAGCAGCAAATGAGAGTTCCAGTTATGCCACATCCTCACCAATACCTGGTGTTGTCAGATTTTAAATTTTAGGCATTCTAAAAGATACGGTTTTAATTTACATTGTGGTTTTAATTTGCATATCCCTAATAAGTAAAGATTAGCTGACTCAATGGACATGAGTTTGAGCAAACTCTGGGAAATAGTGAAAGACAGGGAAGCCTGGCATGCTGCAGTCCATGCATGGGATTGCAAAGAGCTGGACACAACTGATCAACACAACTGAACAACAATAACTAAAGATAGTGAATATTATTTCATGTGCTCATTTACCATCTGTATGTCTTCTTTAATGAAATAGTTATTTAGATCTTCTGTTTGTATTTGTACTGGACTGTTTGTTTTCATATTATTCAGTTCTGAGAATTATTTATGTAGTCTGGATATAGGTCCTTTATTTGATGTATTATTTGCAACTATCTTCTTTGTGGCTGGTCTTTTCACTCTCTTAACAGTATTTTCAAAAAATTCTTAATTTTGATGGAGTCCAATTGATCAATTATCATCTTTTGTGGAGCAATTTGTGTAGTTTTATGTTTATTTCAATACTTATTCCTGGGTCTCTTTCCTCAAGATCCTCAGTAAGTCTAGAGAGAGGCTTGGACAGTTGAGTGTGAATAAAACATTAAAAGTGATTTTGATGTGCAGCTACTGGTAACAATACTGCATAAAAAACGGTGAGCTGTCCTATGTATTTGAATGCTAGGGATCTTGTTTAGGTATTTCCTTATAGTTCATCTTGTTCCAGAAGGATTTCATGATCGTCTTACAAGGATCCAAGATAACATATATTGAAAGTAGATAGAAAAATTTAAAAAAGGTGGGACATAAACTGGAGCCACTAATGGCACTAAAAATTCATACTTTATTGATCTACACATTGCTTCTAACTTTTCCAGCAATTCAATGTGTATAAGATACAAACAAGTCAATTGCTTAAGGGACATGCTAGTGTTAAGATTAGACATAAATGTCTCCTGAGGAAACTTATAAAAAGGGAAGAACAGTGTTCTGGGTGAGTTTCAAAGGGCGGTTTATTATAATAGTTCAGTACGGGCTGATTGCATTATGATTAGGTACAATTCAGTAAAAACCAATCTTTCAGGGAACCGTTAAAATAGATACCAGCCCTCTAACGATCTAAACTGATGCAAAATGACCAAGCTTTTGCTTTCTGGCTCAAACATCTGAGATGAAAAAGTTGCTTTTGCCAAGTGGTGTGGAGTTCTAGAAATAAAAATGGTTTATTTAAATTGTAATGAATAAAAGATGCAAGAGTATATATTAGACTCTCTGGATTAGAAGGAACGATGAATGATTTTTCTTTTAGGAAATGACTTGTGCTTTCTCTCAAATAAGTTTTTTATAAATATTGCTTGGAGGCTGGGAAGATGAGCTCAAAATTATGCTCCCTGTTTCTCTATGCTGCTTGTTGAATAAAGACCTACATGTTAAGACAGACAATTGAGTTGGGGGTTAGCGTCCCTTTGCAAAGGCTGTTATCTAACAACCATCTCACTTCTGCCAGAATTGAAGGAATCTCATAAGCAGGGCCAAGAACCCACTGGAGGTTTGTTTTTTTTCTTTTTTTGAAGATTTATTAATTTTATGTTTTAGCTGTGGTGGGTCTTTGCTGCTTCACACGGCTTTCTCTAGCTGCAGCGAGCGGGTGCTGCTCTTCATTTGCTGTGTGGGCTTCTCGTTGCAGTAGCTTCTATTGTGGAGCACAGGTTCTAGGTACGTGAGCTTTAACAGTTGCAGCACATGGACTCAGTAGTTGTGGCTCGTGGGCTCTAGAGTGCTGGCTCAGTAGCTGTGGCATAGGGACTTTATTGCTCTGTGGTATGTTGGATCTTCCTGGACCAGGTATCGAATTGGTGTCCTCTGCTTTGCAAGGTGAATTCTTAACTACTGGACCAGAAAAGAAACCTCCATTGGCGGTTTTAAAGCATGGAATTGATGTGTCCTGTATGGATATTTTAGAAAGATGATGTTGGTAGCATTGTGGAGAATGGGCACTGAAATGGGCAGAGAAGCTAGGGAGCCAGGATACTGTTGGAACAGTGTAGGTAAATGATAGTAAGGGACTTGCTCTGAGATGATTGTAGTGGAAGTTGAAAGGTAGGGATTAAAGAGTGATTTCAGAGATAGAAGCAATTGATGGAGTTGATATCATCCTCATATCTCTGATATGAGGTTGAGGGAGAAGAGGAGTTAAAAATGACTATAAAATTATTTTATATTGGCCAGCTAGGAGGAAGATAGTATGACTAACTGCAATTTAGAACAAAGAGGGAAGAACAGGTTTGCAGAAAAGATCATGAATTTGGCTTTTGACACTTGGAGGTTGTGTGCTTGAATTATCCAGGTGAAAATAGCAGTAGACTGTTTGGAGATCTGGAGCTCAAAACAGAGGGGTGACTGGAGATAAAGATTTGAAGACATCAACACACAGGTAGGTGGTAGTTGAAATTTTGGGAATAGATCAGATAACATGGTGAGATTTTATAGAGGGGAAAGAGAAGAGGTTATAACACTGAGAATAGAAAGTTAAGAAATAAGACATTATCTAAAATATTCTTCAATAA